>NC_135404.1:12764242-13505492 GCF_051989625.1 Stigmatopora argus | reverse complement strand
AACGTGTTCATGTTTAGGTTGAGAAAGTAGGGAATACATAAGTGTATTGTTTCCAAATAAATGCCCCTTTTAAGTAGTAGTCTCTCTCCCCATTCAATATCAAGACCACAAATCAGGCCTTGTTTGTCTCAAAGCTCTATAGAATAAATGTAATGAGCTTAATGTCCACTAGATGGAAGTGTTTCCTCGGATTTTACATAGACGCACAAGGTTGAAATAGAATTGAATGGAATATTAACGTGATATTCCACACAACTGTAATTAGTAGAGTGACGATTTCAATATATTGGCATTCAACGAGTAAAATACTATACCCAGTGTGTATTTTTGTGTTATTCAATTTGGTTTCTTTTTCTAAATTAACGTTGTAGTTATTTGCATAATGAAAATGTCATTTCTGAAAATACAATGACTAACGAATCGAATAGAATGAAGATAATAGTTGGTTTTTAATGACTCAAATAGTCAATGGGTCTATAAAACAGTACTTGTTAGGCAACCTGAATACCTTTGCCACCACCCATCACTATTGCTACTAGGAAATAATCCCCCCCAAAGCACCCCCTCCCAATTTTCGAACTCCGTGCGAGTCCAAAAAGCCGTTTGTATCGGCGGTTTCGGGCTTTCATTGTATTCAAAGTATCTCGTAGCGCGACGTGTGGCGCGCGTCTCAAATTTCAGCGCCTTTAAAAGCGGCCAGGATGAAATGGAAATGGACTTATTTGAAAGAAGAGGCCGAGGGAAGGAGAGCCAGGAGAGCAAGGAAGGGCAAGGGCGAGGAGGGCGAGCGAGGCCGGCCAGCCAATCACAGCTTCCCGCAGTCACTTAAAGGGACGGAAAGACAGACGGTGGGCCGTCTTTCTCTCGGCACTACGCGCGTCTTATTGCGCCTTCTCGCTCGGCTCGGCATCTCTCCGCACAAGCGACACGCAGCATCCACGTATCCACCGGGTGGGTAGGTCGCTAACCGAGGATCTAATTGGCCTTTTTTTGTTTTTCCCTTTTTCCTTCTTCTCTCGCTCGCTCGCCCCCCCCCCCCCTTCTCATCGAGAGCGAGCAAAAAAAAAACTAAGCCCCCCTCCCCCGGCCCCCTGCACTTGTTGCGCACGGAGCTGATGCGCCACTTGAGCCCTTGAAGAGGCAGGACGGCCTGCAACAGGTGCACCTACTTCATCCCCCGCTTTCAGAAGCGCTCCAAGGTAAGAAAAAAGGGGCTTTTTTTCGACCAAAATTTTGTTGTCATGATGTTGCTACTTCCAGGTTTTAATCCTCAATGTCCGTTTGACTATTTTTTTGCGAGTAGGAAAGCAGCAGCAGCAGCAGCAACATCACCATGCCGGTCCTGAGCAGCCCAGACAACGCCACCAAGTTTAAGGAAAAATGGTGGACGGCGCACCCGGGCGACGGGGAGGCCCCCGACTCGGCGCCCCAGGACGACAGCCTGACCAGCCTCCACTGGCTGCAGAATTTCTCCATCGTCAACGCCGACCCGGAGCGAGGCGCCCAGGGCCGGCGCTCCTCGTCGCCGTCGTCGTCGTCATCGTCTTCCTTCCCCCCGTCCTGCCATCAGCAGCTGTTTTTCAAACGCTTCCCCAGGGGGGGCGGGGAGTCCCCCTCCAGCCCCCCCGCCGGGGACACGGCGGCCACCGGGATGCCGCTGCGCCTGGGCAGCCCGGTCACCTCCGGCAGCGACGGCACGCCGGCGGCGGGGCGGCCGGGCCAGGGCGGCGCCTACCGCTCGGCCGCCCCCCCGGCGGAGGTGGACTACAAGAGCGAGCCCAAAGTCAAACCGCCGTACTCGTACGCCTCGCTCATTTGCATGGCCATGCGGGCCAGCAAGCAGCCCAAAGTGACTCTGTCCACCATCTACAACTGGATCACCGACAACTTCTGCTACTACCGCCACGCGGAGCCCAGCTGGCAGGTAACCGAGACGGAGAAGGGACGGCCGGACGGATCTTGTATTATTGATGATCGGGGCCGGGATAAACGAACGAGCGAGCGAGCCGTCGACTGTGGCGTCCGCCGCAAGTTGATGATTTACGTTTGCGTTATCAATGACGGGCGGAGAAAGCACTCGAGCGTGTTTGCTAATGAGGGCTCCTGAGAGATATCAGCCGAGCACAGCTGATCATGTTTTGATAGCGCGCCGCCAAGCTTCCCTGAAAGCCTCATTAGCCGCATTTGCTTCCCTACACAAACAACAACACCACACGTGCCCTTTTTTTTCGCTACTGGAAGTCGTTCTTTGACCTGCGAATCATTTAGAAAGGTTGCTTTTAAATTTTAAAAAAGGGCAAATGAAGCATGGGATTGAGCAGCAAAAATGTTTAACTGAAGACTACTAGTGTTTCGCCAATACAAATATCGGTACTTGCTATCTACACGCCTTAGCCAACCATCCCGCTTCAGATAGATGGGATGTCTAGATCTGTTCATAGCATACAGCATGAATGAATTCATCACCAGTAGACAAAGAACATTGATTCGGTGCCACCCTCCCACTTCAAAAGGATTGGCCAATAATTCAGTAGCGTGTGACCTAGCCAACATAGCGAGCACATTCGGCAGTAATTGAGTATTTGGAAAAACGTGGTTTCAGTACAGAATACCACAGCAAGCTACCATGTAAAACAGCATCTAAAATAACCCGACAAACGTCATTACGTCTAAAATAACCAGAATTTGATGTCAAATGTCCTCCCGGGAAAGGTGCGTTCGTTACCTGACAGGTTCCCTTGTTGTCCCGCAGAACTCCATCCGCCACAACTTGTCCCTCAACAAATGCTTCAAGAAGGTTCCCAGACAGAAAGACGAACCGGGCAAAGGCGGCTTCTGGCAGATCGACCCTCAGTACGCCGACATGTTCGTCGACGGCATCTTCAAACGCAGGCGGATGTCGGCCAACGGCTACGGCGGCGGCGCTCACAGACCGGGGAAATTGCTCCACGGTAGCCCCGCCCCTCCGGCCGCCCGCCCTCAGCAGGCGGGGGCCGGCAAGAGGAAGCCCACGGCCGCCAAGGGTCACGGCGAGGCCGGCGAGTCCCCGCTCCTGGCCACGGAGGCCCCCAGGGCGGAGGAGCCGCGGGGGGATTTCGACCTGACGTCCATTTTCGACGACGTCCTCAACTGGAACTGCAGCACCTTCGAGGATCTGGACATCAACGCGGCGCTCAACTCGCTGAGCTGCGAGATGGAGGTCGGCGGCGGCGGCGGAGGCGCGCAGGGGCGGCCGCAGGCCCACTGGTGCGCGGCGGGGGACCACCTCCCGGAGCCGTCCTACCAGTACCTGGACGCGGGCGGTGTCCAGGCGGCGCCGGCGTTTCCGCCGCTCCCGCGCGCTCTCCACCCGCTGCAGGGTCTGGACGAGCCGTCCTCGCTGTTTCACGATCGGCCAGAGGGGGCGCTGTCCTGGGAGGAGGAAGCGCGGGCCGTTCCGCCCACTCTGGATCAGAGCTTCGGCCTCTACGAGGGCTTCTTCGTGGAGATGCAACCGTGGGAACGCGTCGACGCTTACCTGTGATGGCGTCCAGTCCCTGCGGGAGCAAAGCCGCCTTTTTTTTAATCCTCCGACGAAATCTCGCCCTGAGGGAACAGACGTGGAAAAGATGTGATGAAAAACAAGGGCGAGGTGGACCGTGGCGGCCATTTTGGGGCTGGACCACACGCCAATAAGAAGATTTTGCTACGTTAGCATTCGACTGGCTTTTTTTTTTCTATTTCTTTTTGGAATATGGGTGCAGGAAAACATCTCAAATATCTATGCTGTGTAATAAGGAATGATGCAGATACTTTAAGAAGAGATCATGTCACACGTGGGAAATTATTTGTATATACGTAGGAATATATTCAGTGCAGTATGAAACGGGAACATTTATTTGCCACTCTACGTCGAAAAGGGGCATAAAAGGAAAAAGACAATTGCCCGACCTTGGTTTTCACTGGAACATGATGCACTTTGACGGACGCTATGATTTCTCTTCATTTGTGGCGGTGACTGATTTAGCAAAAGGTGGAAATTCTGCGTGAAAATGGATATTTTTGGGAAAAGCGGTGGATCATGTAAAAGAGAGGCGGGGCAGAAGGTGCTGAAATTGGAGCAGAATTGGTCGTTTCGGTGTGTTTGGATGACCGAGACGCAAGGGATTGTGGGAAATGTAGTTTGAGTCATGGTGATATGTGACTCACTCCTGAAAAATTGCCTCCCAAAATGTTTTTACATATGTAAAAGTTGTCATTTTTTGCCTCGGCTATTGAAAATGGCAAACCACTACTCATCTCAGGTTTATTGATCGCGAGGGATTGATTCATTCATCTTAAAAAAACGGCGTCGGAATTGGTTTGGCAGAAACAATATCCCGTTAGTAGAAAGTCAATGGGGCTTTACTACATTTGCAACAATGAAATTAACTAAAAAATGAAGAAAAAAAGAAAAAATGGCTTTTTTTTGGTTGTACATAAATCTTAACTAGTTCCACTTGTTGATTATATATGGCCAAATTCTTTTGATAAAAAAAGATATGCAGTCATTGGTCTTTTTCTGTTGATTTCTTATTCTGGTCACCGAATGTTTGTCTTTCCTTTCATTCAATGTCGTCCTCTGAATTTTTGATGCCACGATTAAGACGTGAACGGCGGAAGGCCTGATGAAGAATCTAGTATGTGGTGGAGTGAGTGAGTGAGTGAGTGAGTGAGTGAGTGATTCTTTTGACTTCATCTCGATGATTTCCTTTGTACTTTTTTAAAAGAGCTGTTTGAACATGCAAGCGTGCCTCCATGCAATCCGTGCTGTCCATTAAAGAATGATAGATAACAACGCACTGGTGTCCTTGACTGATAAAATATGCTCCACGCATCATAGGACCGTCATGTCGCATTGTGACAAAAAGTACAAATAAAATTACAACGGGTTGCCCTAGCCAAGATGACCAAATTAAAAAAACATTAAGAAAATGTGCTTAAGAGCCAAACAGAGTCTGACCAAAACATTGTGGAATTATCATCACATAACCGATATAAGTTTAAAAAAAAAATGATGTTTCCAAATTAATTAATTAATTAATTAATTAGTCCATCCATGTATTTTTGACAATGCAGAACAGGACACGATAAGAAAAAGATTTTGAAAGTTAAAAAGAGCTGTTAGACCTAACTAAAAAAAAAAAGACGTGAGGAAACACTTGTAACCAAAATGATCGATGACATGGCTTGAAGTACTAGATTCCAATTTTGTGAAATGTGTGTGCCGCCAGACTGCTATTAATCTCTGCACTTTATGCTCAGTAATAGTGGTAATTGACTGCGAATGAGAAAGAAAGTCAAATTGCTTTTATCGAAATCATTTTCTCTTTTTTGGTCGATCAGGGAAGGCTGGAAGAAATCCTTTTTTTAAATGTAAAAACGTATAAATATTTTTCATCATTCCCGCATGACGTGTGCGGTCGTTTGGTCGCCGTCTTTTGGTCGCCGGTCTTTTGGTTGCCGGTCTTTTGGTCGCCTGGACCCAAACAACGGGCGACCAAAAGACCGGCGCCAAAACAACACGGTGTACGCATGAATAAAAGCCAACAATGGCCCTGAGCAGTTTCACTGAACGGACGTGTGAGTGTAGAAGAGTTTGTATTAACATGCGTTGTCCCTTTAAGAAGCGACGTCAGTTCAGTCAGGGTCTTAACAAGTTCTCCAATAAAAAACAATAAAAGTATGGGAAATGTGGAGCTTTTTTTAGCCTAATAATTAATAGGGCATTAAGTATGACTAAATAGTCATTGGCAGTTTGTATTTAGGGAATTTGAGCAACCATTTAAATGGTCATTGTCAATAACCTTCCGGGCGACCAAACGACCGGCGACCAAAAGACCGAGTACCCCCGCATGAGTATCAATCAGACACTGCTTACCTCATTGACGGCGCTAGACGTCCAACCCGGTTGAAGCAGGAGGGTGGCAGCCATGGAGCTAATACGTGGGAGGCCTTCTGGGTCAGAGGAATCAAGAAAGAAACCATGGAGCTTCTAGTGTCACTGGCGGCCATCTTGGCCAGGGCTTCCCACATTGGGATCTGAGATCTGCAAGGGGCACATATTGCACCACGTTACTCCCGAAAGCGACATTGTAACGCCGTGCGGCTATATCGGCGCGAGACTAATCCAAAGCGGGCGCCTCTCTCCGGCAAAATGCGCTTTTCCACCCCAAATCTCTTTTTAATTGAAACGGCCGGCGGTGGCGAGGGGAGCTCTGGGAGCGGCCCAAATTATTCGGATTCCTCCAAACAGCGGGAAAGCGCTCCGGTCGGATCGGCGTCGGCGAGCGGCCGACGGCGAGAGCGTCGGGACGGACGGCGTGGGCCGTTTTGATTCCAAAGCGGGAATATTTACGTTTGATTGCTCGCTAATGTGCGCGCGGGGCCCAGGGAACGCTATCTCGGTGGTGCCGGAGCCCCGCGGTTCTATTCACACGAGATGAGAGGACGGGACGGCCCAGCACGCGGACTTTGACGGGGAAAAAAAAGGAGAACCAAGCTGGGTTATCGCTGTTTGCTTCCAATGGCTTAGAACCAAGTGTGTGTATGTGTGTGTGTGTGAGTAAAAGGTGGAGAAAAGGCAGGAAAAAAGCGCATGTTGGAAAATGCTGTCATTTATGGCGTTGGGTAAGAATGTTTTTTTTTCATCCTCCCACGTTAAATTAATTGACGTTCATTAACGTCAATGGCAGCTGGCGAGTGAAGCAGTGTCTGACTAAATCAAGGGTGTCAAACTCGGGTTGGTTGGCGGGCCGCAATAACATCAACTCCATTTCATGTGGGCCGGACCATTTTAGATATAATATTTAGATATTTTTTTTAATTGGAATAGAAGAACTGGATAAAAAGCCCTAAATATTCAGTGTTTTTATTGATATAAAACTGTTTATTTTAACTTTTTTTTCTTAGTAAGGGAAAACATTTAATAATCATTTGTTTTTCATTTCAAATGGAATTTTTTTTTTAATTTTATTCCATATTAAAGTGGAAAACCGAAAATATTTTTATATATTTATTTTTAGATTTTACAAAATGCTTTTTGACCAAAGTGGAAAACCGAAAATATTTTTATATATTTATTTTTAGATTTTACAAAATTGTTTTTGACCTAAAAACACCAAAAGAAAAAAAAGGAAAAAATGATATTATTGATTTAAAAGGGGGAAAATCAGGAAAGATAATATACATCTATAATCTTCATTTGAATTTGATCCTAAAACAGAAAGTTGGCACTCATCATTTACTTACTCGGGCCACACAAAATGATGCGGCGGGCCAGATTTGGCCCCCGGGCCGCTACTTCGACACCTGTGGACTAAATTATGGTCAGATTACAGTCATCCCTCGATTATCGCGTCTTCACTATTTTGCAGTTTTTTTTCTGTAATTAGTTATTAAAATAATATATATATTTTTTAAGTTCAGAAAAAAGTGAAAATCCACAGTGAAATTCGTAAGCGGTAGCCACTCTTGCTACTAAAAAAAAAGTTATAATAGGGGAGACCCTACTTGGCAATTTTTCAATGATCGTGGCCATGTTTGGTCTACATTAACCGTACATTAACCGCCATATTTGAGGGATTACTACACTATGTAGCAATAAAAGAAAAATCAGTCATTTATGGCGTTTGTTCGTTCGCTCCTACTGCAAATAAATCTGACATTCATTAACGTCAATCGTCCCTCTTCAAACAGACGTCGACCAGTTAAGCGCCGTGTGACCAATCCGTGACAGAATGGCTTTCCATTCAAAGGAGAATGCAGAAAATCTGCCATCCAGCACGGATCGCTAGCAAACAGCCAGTTAGCCTTTAAAAAAAATACCAAAAAAAACACTAACGTCGCAAGCGGGGGCCGCTCATTTATTGCCGTCACGGCACCCTCTGGGCCGAGCCTGATTAGAGTCCGGCGTAAACAGGGTGGCTCGGCCAGCTCGGCGAAAAAAGCAAAGACTCGGAGGGCGACGTGTTGACAGAGGCTTCAATTCCCGATTTATTGGGGATAGCCAGAGCGCCATTCAGTGGGAGGAGCAGATAAGACGCCCGATGTGGGGGGGGTCCCGCGCTAATGACACTTCTCATTGTGGCACCAAACAAGGAGGGCCGGCCGGGGAGAAAAAATAAATAAATGTCCGCCCGGCACGGCGGTCTCCCCACGGGCGCAGATACGCGGCGATAAAGGACATTTCCTTAACGAAGCACTCGAAAACGGCCCAATGTTTTTTTTGTTCTTTTTTATTCATGGCGTGCGAGGTAACCTTAAGCTCTGGGAAATTGTCTTCCAGCTCTGGTTTCCCAGCTCTCATCACATATTAATAAAGGAAAAGACTGGAATGACATTGGGCGCTCGGCCTCTCCCCGTTTTGCCGCCAGACAAGGAAAATGCCCTTTTAAAGACGCTTTGGACACTTTGGAAAGCTAATGCTAATGCTAATGCTAATGAGGAGACCACCCAGATTAACTATGTGGGTTTTTTGAGTGTGTATGACTTTAATAGATGAGGAGAATTAAAAAAAAACAGGAGGGAATTAATGCACCCCCTAATACATTGCGCCCTGAATGCTCGCCCACATTGCCCATAGCAAAAACTAGCCCTGCATATATTCATAACAATAAAAATGCAATAATAATTGATCATTTTTAAGTTTAATAATAATTTCAAACACGGTATATGATTTTTTAACTGACCAAATATTATTATAATAATAAATTTGATGTAAAAAAAAAATAATGACCAAAAGTAGCCACTTTTGAATCGTTTTGAATCCACAAAATGGGAAAGCACGCAATTTTTTTAATTTTTTTTTTAGAAATTGACGATAGCAATGAGTTCATTTTAGCGCCACATCGTTTTATGGGCAGATTAGCTTGGAGATGAACATATGTAAGGGCCCCACCCCAAATAAGCTTATTTGGAAAACGGAGATGGACGTGATGAGTCACGTGGGCTTTTATTAGCCCCAAACGGAACAAATGTGCACATGTTCGTGTTTACAGACAACAAGAAGCGGCTAATTAGAGTGAAGAGTAGCACTCAACGCTAGATAGGCCATAGACGGCTTTTGAGCGAAAGGGGGGGGGGGGGGTCGGCGGGGGGTGCAGGGGGGTCATGTCTCTGAATTTAGCATTGCTTAATGAAGTGTGGATTTCTAGTTTGTCAATAAAACCTCCCAGATTTAGTCTCTGTTTTGATGTGCTAATTTGATTCATAGCCAGCACGACAATCCACGTGTGCAAATGAGCGCTAACAAAACTGCACGCAGATGGCAATTAGTGACCAGTGTGTGTTGGGGAGGGGGCTTGGGGGGGCTTGGGGGGGCGTGGTCTTTAAGACTAAAAAAGGCTTAGTTGGGATTTAGCCTTCTGCCACTCATCATGCTTTTGCCGATAGTTCAAATCAGCCCGTCTTATACATGGATTCAGAATATGAACCTTTCACGTCATGCAATTTATGAATAGAATTAGTTTATCGCGACTGGACGTCCAATCCTTTGGCAGCGAATGAACCGATGGCGGCAGACAACGAGTTGAAAAATTAAAAAAACAGTTCTTTCCCTGCCCAAGATGCACCTTCCCACCAGTTCGTCCCATTCATTTGAAGTGGGAAGGGCGGCAGGGACCGAACGTTGCCACTTCCAATGGATTGGACGTCTACTCGTGACCAACAAGTGGTGATGTCATTGAAGTTCAACCATGAAAATAGCCCTATTGCAAAATATCGGAGATTGATTGGTCGAGTCCATCCACTTACCGCTAGTTGTTGTGGCGTCTTGCAACCCGAGCCAAGATGGCCGCCAGCGATGCACACCGCCGTCAAAAATGGAGCCGTCCCTCCCGCGTCAAATGGATTGGACATCTTGGGCTGTCAAAGGAAGCACACGAGTTAAGCGCTGATAAAAACGAATTCACGCACAAATCGAGATTTAAAAGAATATAAACGGGGAATATCTTTTGTTGGGAGTCAAAGAGTGCTAGAGTGGAAGACTGGCTAGATTAGAACATGAAAAATTGGTTTTTGTAATATTCGGATGAAGAAGCATTTCGATCGAGTCAAGCCCAGAATTCCCCGTCATTCGTGACTTTTTGTTGTAGCTGTTGTTGTTGTTGACTTTCCACTTAAACAACACGTCGGCTTCCCCGAATAATTTGCCCGTGAAGCGACGCGCGGGTTCCAGAATATATGGCTGCTTCTGGCTTGTGTACACAGCTTGGCATGCATCAATCGGCGACTGAAAGACATTCCTGTCCGCCGTCTGCCCGTCGCGCGGAGCCCCTTGGCCCACGGTCGGAGGGCGCGCAGCTGCCGCCGCCACCGCCACCGCCACCGCCGAATACGCCAGGGGCTCCCGGGGTTGGGACGAGAGAAGGCGGGCGGAGCCACGGGCCGAGGACGGGTGGCCGTGTCTGGAGCGCGCCGCCGTGGCCAAAGAAGCAGAAACTCGGTAGGAGGAGCCTCTTTTGACCGCGGCGGTCCCGGCGTGTGATGGAGTACGCTTGTAAAGTTCCTCTCCTCGAGTGACCTCCGAGTTTCAGTGTCTCGTTGCACTTTTGGTCATTCAAAGAAAGAATTTCAAGCGTCCAACTAATTGTGAGAGCGTATATTTGGGCGCCGTTGATGCTTTACACCAAATATTTATTGCGTGCGCTCCTCAAGTCCGATAAACATTTGGAAATGTCATCCATATTCTGAAAGTGCCGTTCTCATCAGGAGGTTCTCCAACTTTTTGTCGTGCTAGCCAAAAAAAATGCTCACTCAAGAATACGTTTTGGGCATTTTTGACTTCGCTTTCTGTCTGAATGGCCAGTTTATAGCGTGCGGTCTGCTCCAGCACCCCCGCCAGCGGTCTTCAAAATGAATGAACGGACTGAGGCAACACATTGGAGTGAAGTGAGCGACAAAAATGACAGCTTGTGCAGGTGTGTATCCTTCCACCCCCGTGAATTATCCAAGAGCTCTTCGAGTCACTGGATTGCCTCCATCGCCCCCTCACACGCACGCACGCACGCACGCACACACACAACATACACACACACACACACACACACCGTTCTTCCATTCATCTTCCAATGTCTGCACACTGCCGAGAGCCCTTATTTGATTAGCTGCCATTTGCTTTGTGAAGCGCTGAAGCATTTGGCTCACCAGGGGAGCTAGCTAGACAGCGCGCATATAGCACACCCCCCCTGCCCCCCGCCCCCGAATAAAAACAGCAAAAGACAGGATTCATGCAGATGTGCATTTGACTCCAGTGGTTCCTCCCCACAACTCCAGGCACACAATGGCGTCACTCAAAGATGCTATATTGCACATATTCCACATATTTGTTCATTTCCGCTTTTCCTCACGAGGGCGGCGGAGGGTGCTGGAGCCCATCCCAGCTAACGACGGGTACTAGTGGTGGCTGGCCAATCGCAGGGCAGAGAAAGGACAAGCAATCATAGCTACTTAGGCAATTTAGAGTGTTGTACTAGCTAGCCTAGCATGCTAGTTCTTTGGACGTGGGAGGAAAGCAAAGTACCTGGACACATTTTTCTTTTTTGCTCTTCAATTGTGCGTCGCCATCTCCTGTTCATTTGAAAGAACTAAAGTTGCAAAATAAAAGAGTCTGATAGAGCTCTCGACGTGACGTGACCAATCGGGAAGTCACCTCTAATTACACCAGGGCGACAGTGGCGGGACACCTTATCTGTTTTATCTGCCGGCTCTCCATCACCCTAACCCGGCACCCTTCAATAATGGATACGTGTTTGTGCGCGCGGGTGTCTGCTGCGTGAAAATGACACCCTGAAAGCGCCCTCTGATTCCTCCCGACAAAAACGTTAAGTTATTCATCGTGTCAAATCAAGAAAAGGAGCTGACGCTGGAGCTCGAAAATGTCAATGTCGCGTGAAACGTGAGAACGCTACAAAACTTTGACTTTTCTCAAGTAAAAAAAAGCACAACATTACCAACAAAACGCGCCTTTAAAACACAACGGCGTTTTCACATTAAGTTTCTTTTTGTTCCTGCGTGGATTCCCATTTTTTTCAGCCACGCCACCCTCTGATGACAAGCAGAAATTTCTCTTGGTTGGGTTTTCTCCCCGCCCCCCTTCCATCTCCCCCACCAGGGGTTAATTAAAACTGATGAGGCCTTCAGAGACCACACCCGCCCGCCTCTGACAGGTAAAGTAAGCATCAGCATCACGGCACCTCGCAAGAGCACATCCCGTTCTCCGAGCGCCGATTCTCACCATGGCGCTCCCCGTTTTATTATAACCGTCGCTCTCCGCCCATAGTTATGCGCAACACGGCGTCCCCTCCCGTCACGGCCACTTGACGCCGATTAGACGCCGGGCGACGGAACCGATGGCCGCTTAGCCTCGGCTCGGCGCCCGTCCGTCAAGCGGAGAGCCGCCGCCGACGGGGGGAGGGGGCGGAGCCGAGCGGCTCCGACCTCATCTCGCCGGGCGAGCGAGCCGTTTGCGGCGAGAAATAAGCGCCACGTTGCGTAACGGGGAGAAGAGCGGGCCGGGCCGGAGAGGGAAAAGAGTCAAATTAGCCACGGGAGAACGGCGCCGTCAGATGCTTCCGCTGGGAAAAGGTGGAGGGAAAAAAAATGCAATAGGACAGAAAAAAAAGGGCCTGCGCGACCTTAAGCATTTAAATATTGCAAAACATCATTAACAAGCGGCGCTGTTGTGGAAGATAAGAGTTGGATGCCATGGTGTAAATATTTTCTAGTCAACGCAAATTACTTGTTGTTCTATCGCGTGTGTGTGAAAATAGACTATTTTGTTATTTTGATATCATGTTAGTTTGCTTTGCAAAATATTATATATTCTCTCTGACCACTGAAAGCCTGCTATGTTGTTGTTTTTAGGCTATAGTTAGCTGAAAAGCTGTTATGTTAACCTATTTAGTCTGTTGCTCCTCATTTTACTATGGTTACTTTTAACGTATACAGTGGTACCTCGAGATATGAGCTTAATGCGTTCCGGGACTGAGCTCGTATGTCGATTTACTCGTAACTCAAACGACCATAGAAATGAACTCAAAACAAATGAATTGGTTCCAATTATTTGCACGGCAACGCGCTCGTAGCATAACATAAACAAATTGAAATGAACTTGGATTATGATGCAGACACACTCAAAAATAAGTTTCATCTAACCTTACACTAAACATAATTCCAATTTTGTTTTGAATTTTGATACCTTTCTTGGCTCTATTGGCCCCGCCTCCACCCTGACTTTCAGATGCAACCTATCGAGGGTTGTTTGCTGTTGTATTGCCTTCAAAATATTCCCAAAATGATGCACACAAATGTCCTCACCATAGGATAACGCATGACCACTTGCCAACCAGAAGTAGTATACACTCCTCTCGTATTAGCGAGCAAACTCCGCCATTCGCAATGACTAATGGGGGAAAAAAACATGCAAAAAAAATGCAACGCTCCGCCTAGTGGCCATGATGTTCTTATGAGCAGCCTCTCGCGTCCGCTGTATGCTTGTTTAGCAAAATTTTACTTGTATCTCAAGATAAATATTTGCCCGAAAATTTACTCGTATCTCAAATTGCTCGTATGTCGAGGTACCACTGTATTTGTTCGAGGTTTCTGATCAAATCAAAAAAATTGCAATCCCAAAAATGTGTATGCCTTGGCCGGCCTGACTTATTGTCTGAAATTTTTGGTATATATATATATATATGGTGAAAAAAATATGGATATGGAAACAGTTTCAACATACATGGAAAATTGTATTTTGAAATATAATTTCAAATGAGGTCGGTTTAAGTTTAGTTTGTATCCAAACTCACGTCGCGGCGGCCCATTCTTGGTTGTTTTGGAAAGCATCTTGAAACGAAGCGCAGTAAAATGCAAATGTCGCTCGTCCCTTGGCTGAGCCGTCCGAAATCGGTTTAAGCCTCCTCGCTATTTTCCCTTTCACGTTTAAGAGTGGCGCCGTAAAAGCCAAGAGAAGAGAAGAGGCATTTTACTAAGAAGAGAAGAAGCATTTTACTATTTGACTCCCGCGGTGCCAGTTTACGCGTTCCTGGCCAATCTCTATTGAGGGCCGGCTGATGCGGGCAGACGTACGCTTCGCCACATTCCTCCTGGAAGGACGCGCTCGTCTGGCGGGCCATTGTGCCACGCTTTTTTTTTTCTTGTGCCGAGCCGCCGTGGCCCGTGCGCTACGGCCAGAATGCTAATTGCTCGGCGTTGGCGTTGGCGTAGCGTAGCGTAGCTTAACGTCCACGTTGAGACGGTCGCGGCTGGCCGGGGCCACAAAAGCTCCAGAAAAGAGGCATTCCTTTTTTGTTCTTATTGTGTCTGACTTTTTGGAAGACGCAAATCTACGTTTCACTGAAGGAGGAAGGACAAATAAACCCTCCGAAGATTGACGTCACTGAGCTTTATGAGAGAAAGTATTGCCAGGAAGCAACTGGCTCATTTTTGCTTCTTTTTCTTCTCCTGTTTTCCTCAAAAACAACAGTGAAAGAAAGAAGTGAAATGTTTTGAGCATGATTGTGTTTTTCCAAAGGATAAGTGGCTAGTCAATCAATTGTGGAGAAGAGAAACCTGATCAAACATGGCCGACTTTGGCAATAAAAGACAAGTTGACCTAAAAGGACTCATTTTTGCACAAAATTCAGACGACTGCAAATGCCCACCAGCATTGACGCCGATCCATAAATACGGCAAATACGCGTGAACGACGCCATACATCCATTTTCCTTTTCTGCCCAACGGCAGAATCTGACCACCGAAGCTAATTTCCCTGCCATTTTTCTTTTTCAGCATTGTAAATATATCAAACTCAGGGAAAACCGTCGACCATTTGTGAGCGCATTTGACGCCGAGCGTTGGCCGTTGGCAAACAAAGTCTCTTGTGCGAGCGCCAATTCCTCCGATTAGGGCTGCGAAAGCATTTGTGCTCCCTGGAGTCATCGGGAGGGAGCCATTAAACACCCGCACTCTGCCAGTTAACATCTCGGCTCCCCCGGGAGGAGCCACGGAAACAAACCACGTAAACGGAGCTGCAAATTCACCCCAAAAAGTCGACCTTTCTCCTTTTTTCCTTCATTCTCGCAGCAGGGAATCAACAAATACACTTTGAGCTAGGTCAAATATCAATCCCATGTACAATACTTTGAGCTCATGGGGGGTGCCGGAGCCAACTATGGCCAGTAGGAGGAAGGGACGGGGGAGATCCCGGCCGGATTGGTTGCCAGCCAATCCTGGGCACAGCAAAACAAAGACGCATTCATACATCGGGACAATTTCCATCTGCCTAGCGTTAACCTTAGCATGCATGGGATTTAGGGGCGTGGGCGGGAAGCGGAATCCCCGGAGAAAAGCCACAAGGACACGGGGAGAGCACGCAAACTCCCCACGGGAGGGACGCTCAGAAGTGCTAAGCCCTGAGTCCAAAGTTTTAGGACATTTGATGGACTCATCCTCCCTCGTCAAGGTCGCCGGAGCCTAACCCACCCGACTTGGGCAGACGACACCCTCGATTGGTCGCCAGTCGGCCGCAGACAGATGACCATCGGCACTCCCAAGTAACGGAGCCGATCATCTGAGAATGAACGGATCGGACCCGATTCCTTAGACCCGAGAAGTCGCTCGGTCAATTGTAGCATTAAAACGAAGAACGACAGGAAGTAAGCGACCAAGCGCCGAGCGTTGGTGGTCCAATAAGAAGGAGAAAAGAGGCTGTGTTTATTCTCCTCCCTTTTTTTTTTGCTCATCCGCTAATGTCCACACGCGTGGGTGTGCACACAGACACAGACACACACACACACAGAGACGCACACAGACACACTCTCAGGCCCACTTGAATCTTTTACTGATTACCTCACACACGTCACGTCTTCCTGAAGGGCTTTTGACGGCGAAGGATTATCGGGCGGACACACGCTTTTAACCCCTTCGGATGATAAATGCGCCGTTGTTATTTTGCGCCTGATCAACACGTATTTAGAAGTAGCGTTCTTAGCTTCTTGCTGTTGCGCGAGGACCTGTTTCAAAGGATCCTAATCACTTTTCCATCAAAGACAATTTTCTCCTTAATCACAACAACAACAATAACAAAAGACTCGACTGACTCACTCAAATGGATCGGACGCCCCATGTCGTCAATGGCGGCCGATGAGTAAACTGCTAAACGTAGAGCACGATGACATTAAAAAAAATGTGTGGATTACCAACAAAAAATAATATCACAACTCTGGCTTCAATTCCAAAGATAAACAATAATGTCTGTCACTTTCAGGCAAAATTTGTAGTCAATAAGGTGCATTTTGATCCAATTTTGGGCCGCATAACCCATTTTTGAAAGATTGACCCGTTCAAATAATACATTGATGATTTTATTAAAGAGTTCATGAAGACTACCGCTTGCAAAGCACATTTTTTGACTTTAAACGCGCCGCTGGGCCGATGTATAACGCTTCATGAGGTCGTTTTAACGAAGCTGAACGTGAAATGACAGTCAACTCTATATAGATTTCTTCCATATGATTCCAATGACGATTTTTTCCACAATCGCCGGCGACTCTGAGTCGGCGAGGCGGGTATTTTCACCACGAGGAATTGCATTTGGAGCCGCCACTGGTAAAGACGGGCTCGTAAAGGTGGCGGCCGGCGCCCTTTCTTCGTTTTTTACGCGTGTCCCGCCCGTCCCGCATTCATTCCAGCCCAGCGCCGCTTTACCATGACAATACCAGACGGGGCGCGCAGAGCTCGGACCACCGCCGACGACTGGCGGGGGCCCGTTCGTAACAGCGTTTGTCGTCGTGCTTGCTGGTGACGAAAACCAGTTGGAGTTTGGGTCCGAGGTGACAAGAAATTGGAAAAATGAGAGCAAATTGTTCTCAGTTTGATTTGAAAGGAAATGATTGGGGAACCTATTGTTTTTGTATTTGTACAAACCAAGCCACAAAATCTTTCTCCTGTTTGACGACATTCTGGCGAAATTGCCACTCGAATGTTCTGATATTTCGTCTATTCCAAGGGTGTCAGACTCGGTCGGGTTGGTTCGAGGGCCGCTTTAACGTCGACTTGATTTCACGTGGGCAGGACCATTTTAGATATAATATTTATATATTTTTTTATATAAATTGATTAAAAGAACTGGATTAAAAGCCCTGAATATTCCGTTTTTTATAGATCTAAAACAATGTTGATTTTAACTTTTTTAATATATATTTTTAGATTTTACTAAATGATTTTTGAACTAAAAACACAGAAAAAATGGATTAAAAAATGACAATGATTGATTTACAAGGGGGAAAATCAGGAAATATAATATATATCTATATCTATCATTTGAATTTGATCCTAAAATAAAAAGTCGGCACTCATGATTGACTTTCTCGGGCCGCACAAAATGATGCGGCGGGCCAGATTTGGCCCCTGAGCCGCCACTTTGACACCTGTGATCTATTCTCTTCGTCCTATTTTTGTCTTTCTTTGCTCGGAATTCGAACGGTGATGACATGTCAAACTGAAGACCCCCCCCCCCTCTCTCTCTTTTTGTCTCCCGGTTGACCATCAAACAAGTTAAGGTCACGACTGGTCGTAAGAGGCGCTTTCTCCTAAAAATCAGTCATTCGCTCAGCGTTTGTCTTTGATGGGCCGAGCCTCAGACCTCGGGAGGGCGACGCGCAAGCCCCGACTTGCCCCGAACAATTGAAAAGAGCGCCCGGGCCGCTGATTCTGCCCAAGACAAACCAGGCGGGCGACGGTCGCGCAAACGCGGCGATACACGATACGGCCACAATTACGGCCTTTGTTTATCGCCGGCCTCATTGAAGGAGAGAAAACAAAGAGGCGGTTGGCCGGGCTTATCTGGAGGAAGACTTGCATCCCACCATTATTGACGCAGGTGGGGGACACTTGGAGATAAAGTCGCGGTCTTCGTGTGTGTGTGTACACGTGTGTGTGTGTGTGTGCGTGTGTTCCTAGCGCGTCGCGTCGACGAGGCGAGGCAAGTGTTTGCGGATATCTGCCGATATTGCGGCGGCAAGAAAGAGGAAAGAGGCGGCCATTGATTCGGCCTTAATCCCCTTCAACGTATTTTACCCAAACTTACAAACGCGGGAGAACGATGGGCTTGATCAGGGGTAGGGAACCTGTGGCTCGGGAGCCTTATGTGGCTCCCAGATAACCTGTCAGTTAATATATGGAGTTTTGAACGCACCAATAGGAGCATCGAGTCGGCATTGACGCTACGTCTAGTGCCGCTTTAATCATCATTTTTTCTAAATTAGACGATTCTTTATGCATACGGTGATTAGCAAAAGCGTAACAATGTTGTCAAAAAAATTCAATGAGTAAAAAATGCACACATTTTTCATGTATTTTAAATTCTGAGTATGGCTCTCAAGGAATAATATTTGAAAATATGAATTGTTGATGGCTCTCTCTATCAAAAAGGAGATTTGTACTTATTTTTGCACCTTATGTTATGCCCTACATTTTTCCAGATAGGAATATTTTGTTATTTTTAGAAATCGGAGGAGATATGATGTCAGGCAGGCCCTTCACATTTGAAACAAGCCAGGTAAAAAATGATATTTCTGTCTTTTTTTTACATCTATACAGGACAGTTACTATTTAAATCATCGGCTGCCCGTGACGGCGCCAGTTGTCCAATCCATTTTGAGCGGTGATTTGGCAAGGAAGTGAACTGACGTGAGCAGGAAGTGCGCTAGAACACGAGTTCACACGCTAGTGAGCTGAAAATGCCCCCGGATAAATAGGAAGCGACCTAAAATATACATTGCGGTATTGTACAGGACCCCTTATTAGCATTTAAAATAAAAAAGCTATCCAAATATAAGCTTCAAATTGAACACAATCAAAGCACGTGCCGTCTCATGCGTCAACAAAGGTCAAGGTTGTCACCTTTTGCTGTAATTGAAAGGCAAACTTAAACCATTACCTTGTTTGCCGGTCCTCCCTCCTCTTTGTTAGCCGTGTCAGGCGACGACCCGGGCAGGCCCGGACTGGCCCCAGCTGGCCCGGACCGGCCCGACCTGGTCCGGTTCAGCCATTAGCTCTGCTTGTCTTACAGCGGACACAATGGCCTCTCCTTCGACATCTCCGGTGACCCTTTGGCGAGCAGCTGGAGCTCGGCGAAACCAAACGTCGGAATCAAAGTTGTCCCTAGGAGACAATAGGATCAACACAAGACGTGCCCGTCAGTCTTTGTTTGTTCGGGGAAAGCATCTCGCCGGGTGGGATTTGAAAGGTTCACGTTCCATCCGTCTAAACACGATAGTCCCGTCTGCCCGTAACGTCTTATTGCGTATCGTCCCGATAATAATAATGGAGATGCCGAACCGCGGTTAAAATTACCCCACGCTTAGCTTTATTTTGTCCTCGTTGTTCACCCGAAGTGAACCTAGACCGAAAGGAAAGATTGCCATTGGAACGCCGTGTGCTCGTGGCTGAGTGAAAATGCTTTTCAAATGGATTGGATTGCCAATACATTAGAGGAAACAATAAAAAGAGACCAATAAAAGAGACGTCTTTTCATTTTTACAGCCACTTTCATAGCCGTGTTTCACGTCTAACTAGGGTTTTTTTTGTTGTGGCTCGGATTAAAATGGCACTTTTCAGGGGGAGGGGCTTCGTCTTGGGCCTATTTTGATAATTCTATATGTGCCTTGTACGCTACATTGCGTGCAATTTGGGTTTGTGGCAAGGGGGTGCCTCGAATAATATAGGATGGAATACGGGCCCGCACAATAAGCTGGAGTGAAGCCTAATGGGCAGTTTCAACAATAGATGGAGCAAGTCACTTGGACAGCATGTCTACATGAGCCTGCTGTTCAGAACTGGTTCAGAAAATGTTGAAATGAAGGTAGGCAACAGTAGAAATGCACTAACAGCAAATTGTGAAATATATATTGAATTCAAGAGGTTAAGGCAATTTCCCGAAGACGGAATGAAATAAAGTTCTACTCTAATCTAATGGTCTAAAATAATGAAAACATAGCACCCATTGATGCCCGCTTATTTAACGCAAAGACCAAATGTCTTGCTGTTTCAGGTTTCGGACTCCATGGCCATCATCGTGAAGACTTACATATGGCACGTAAACAAAGACAAAAACATATGAAAGGTGGAGGACTCCACGCTTAAAATATGAATGGCGAAAGTCAGCAAAAAACATGTCGCTTGGCTTCTGCAAATGTGGAAGAGACTAAAGTTGTCATTCCAGATGGTGTCCACGACCGTGTTTTTTTTCTCTCCAAAAAGCCCTCTAAGATTACTCTCCATCGAGCTGGGCACGGGAGGGATCTTCAGACAGGTGCATAGCAGGCCCCCCGTGCCCCTCCTCCACCCTCACAACACCCACACACATACACACACACACACGCACACACGCACACACACACACACACACACACGGCGGGATCAACACCGCCGCGGCCATCAGGTGAAGGAGCCTGATAAAAAGAAAGCGTGTGTGTGTGTGTGTGAGGGTCTGTCAGTGACCACCTGTTGGCCAGCTGACAGGCTCCCCTTTCAGGGCCAACTTTCCATTTTCTGGCTATCCGGCGTGAGTTTCCGCGGGCATTTTCCACGGGGCCGAGGAGAGGAAACGCAACGACGGAGGGTCTCGTTTGATAATCATGGATGGCTCGGAGATAGCATTACCGTCACTATAGCGGACCGGCGGGCGGGCGGGTGGGGGGTGTCGAGGGAAACGCCAAAGGAGACCCCGAATTAGGATTGAGTGATGAAAGTGAGGAAGGACAGGAGGGGATTATTTGCCAGTGTGTGTGTGGGGGGGCTGGAAATAAATGGAAGGAGAAGGGATAATGTCTTTGTGATTGTGTTAGCTCAACATCACAACATGGAGGAGACCCAATGTTGGCTAGCTCCTATTTGACGCGGTTCGGCGTCTCGCTGGAACTATTTTTCAGACCGTCGGTTGACGTCGCACTAGCCAGAAAATGCACGACAAAAGGGGAAAAATATGAGTCGCAATGGAGTTGAAGTTGCATTTTGGGGGCGGGGCCGTTTTTTAATTGATCAGAACAAAGGTCATACGTTTAAATAATAGTCAAATAGGGAGCAACAGACAAAATTGGCAGTTTTTAGCATCACTATAACGTGGAAACCAAAAGTAACGTCACTTTAGTATTTGTTCCTCGCAAGCCTTTCTTGGATAAGCCGTGTTTAAAATGAATGAATACGTTTACGTACGTTGGGGGTGGAGTGTGTGTCCATGTGTGTCCGTGTGTGTGTTGTCTGAAAATGAGGCATGATCGCCCACCTTCCCACTCCATCGGGAGCCTCCAGATAAAGCCCTCAAACAAGCACATAAAGCAAAATGTCGAGCATTTGGACAATCAATAACAGCGGCGAGACGGAAGCAAAGGTCTTCATCCTTCTATTTCTTTTTTTTTAGGGGGGGGGGGGGTGGATTTGGCGTAGGCAAGGGAAGATGTGGCGGCAAGAAAACTCTGGCGTGGTTAATTGAGTTTCTCAAGCCGTACCAGAAGATTGTGATGCAAATCAGCGTTTCTGCCGCTCGGCCTCTCGTGGCTACTCTTTAGCCCGAGTAGATGATACTTACCAGGCCGACTCATTTACGCACCAGACTTAATGAATTCGGGCGCAACCGCGTGTTGCGTGAGCTAGCCGACAATAGCGGGCGCCAACAAAGAAGCACGGCCTAGACCAATGAGGATTCAGGACGACGTATACGCCAAGAATGGCTTGCAAAAGATCTCCCGGATGAATACCATTTTTTCCACCATACCAAAATTCTCCACTAGAAAATTGCTAATGTTATTTGGTGGACATTGTTGGCGCTAGACGTCCAATTTGTTTACCTGGGAGGCTCGAAGAGGGTGAACTGGACGTCCAGCGACGTCAATGGCACTCAAACACGTCAGTTTGACCTTCATCGAGGGAGGGCAGTCATTTACTCCAACATTCGTGCTACGATATAAACTTCTGTATGTCGTTTATGTTGTTGTGAAGGCTGTATTGACTGAGACGCTTGGTGTTTTGTTGCTACCTAGTGGTCATTTGTGGTATTGCAAGGTGACGGAAGAAAAATCATCAAACAAGGGCCACCAAGACAAAAAACTGTATTTTTCAGGCAGGGAAGGGATAGAAAACTAGAAATTTAGAAAATTTTCCCCTAACTCAGAAAATAACCATCAATATTTCTTTCGATTTGCAGTTTAACCATATTTCTATGGGCATTTTTTTTACTGTTTTTTAGTTTTTTTGTTTTTCCCCCCCAGGCCTTTTCTTCCACGCACAATTCAATTCGAGTTTAATGGGCGCTTGGGTACAAAGACTTGCTGAAGGCTTTATGAACTCCAAAATCTAGATTTTTCTTTTTTTTTAAATAAAATATCATACCCTGCCCTTTCTGCTCCATTTTGCTTCATTCATCTTCCACTTTTTTTCAATCATTCCATCACCCCCGCTACAGGGTGATCAATAATCCAAACATTCACACACTCGAACACAAACTTTAGTGGGTGATACGTTCTCAAGTTATCGATCGAGATCTGCGCTTGTTTTAAAAAGTCGGGCCGGCAAAGGTCAAACCGCATCGCTGTCTTCCTGTCGGCAGAGCGGCGTGGCGCGGGTGCCACTGGCGCTCTTGTTCGGCACGCTGCCTCGGAATTTAATATGAGGCACGAAAGCCTAACGATCCGGCGAGTTAGTCAACAAAAAAATTTAAAAGCATTTTTCTCTCATAAACATGTTTTATTTGCCTCACAAATGCTATTAATGTGTGCTCCAGTGGCGCAATTGGTCAGCGCGCAGTACTTATAAGACAGTAACTTGCATAAGCTATGCTGAGGTTGTGAGTTCGAGCCTCACCTGGAGCATTCTTTAATTTAATTGTCCTTTGAATTTGACTACACCCCCATCGTGACTGCTGCGTAATATATTAAACACTTGTCTAGCTGTTTAAGGGGAAATGCAATGCCTTGTGGTATAAATAAGCATCTGAAAAATGGATGCTCAAATAATTGAAGTATATAAATGGTACAATTTCTCTAAATATGGAGAAAATAAGCACAATGCATGAATAATACAGGGTATGCACAGGCACATATACACAAATAGATGTTTAGTCAAATTTGCTGTGGCCAGAAAGAACACTAGCACCATCTAGCGGCTCACCGTGGCTTTACACACAGAATAAAAAGCATCTTCATGCGCTGGGTGACAAAGGTTTAAAGTGTTTACGATATGATATTCGTCTACAAAAAGCACAGAAATAAAAAAAAAATCATTTGCCTGCATCATTTCAGGAAAATAAAGGGTAGGTTAAAGTTATAAATGAAAAAAAAACAAAAAAACTGAAACATAAGCATGAAAAAATGTTGTTGTTTTTCCCACTGGGAACTACAATCATCTAGCGTGCCAATGTCACACGTCAACATGTTACGATTTGTCAAACACACACACAAACACACACAACGACCATGTCATGTGGGCCACGCGGATTACATCCTCTAATCTGCCTGTCATGAAAATCCAACCACAGATGGAGACAAAAAAACGGTGACAAAAAAAGGGAAAGCCCGTGGAACAACAATAGAGAAGTAAGAGAAAGAAATTCAGGATTTTTCAGAGGACGCCAAGATTAAAGCCCACCATGGCGTTTCCAGTAAGTCTGATTTATATCATTTTAAAAATCTGTTGAGAAATAAGACAGTTATAAAAGGTTCTGTCAAAACCTGAATGACTTTATCCAATGGTTGTTGAGATTGACGATTTAAAATGGTCCAATGTATAAAATATGGAGCTCCAGTGGCGCAATCGGTCAGCGCGCGGTACTTATAAGGCAGTATCCGCCGAGAGGCATGCCGAGGTTGTGAGTTCAAGCCTCACCTGGAGCAATTTCTATTGTTTTAAGTGGTGCTCAAGACATGGCTGAGGCGGGCACTCATCAAGAACCGTTACCAGTAAAATTAGAGCTTCTCATCGTCCACCTGACCAAATAGATCAGATGTCTCGAGCTGTCAAAGGTATCCAATGAAGTTCTTCCTCTGGCCAAGATGCATCTTACCACTCATAGATGTGAAAAGACAGCATGCACAATCTGACCAGATGTTTTGAGATGGTCCAAGTGACAGAATATGGAGCTCCAGTGGCGCAATTGGTCAGCGCGCGGTACTTATAAGGCAGTATCCGCCAAGAGGCATGCCGAGGTTGTGAGTTCGAGCCTCACCTGGAGCACTTTCTTTTGGTTTTAAGTGGTGCTCAAGTGTGGCTAAGGCAGGCACTCATCAAGAACTTCCCATCATCCACCCGACGAAATTGATCAGATGATTCGTGCTGTCAAAGGCATGCAAAAAAAAAGTTCTTCCTCTGGCCAAGATGCACCCTTCCACTCATAGATTTGAAAAGACAACATGCACAATCTGACTAGATGTTTTGAGATGGTTAAAATAATGGTATATGGAGCTCCAGTGGCGCAATCGGTCAGCGCGGGGTACTTATAAGGCAGTATCCGTCAAGAGTCATGCTGAGGTTGTGAGTTCGAGCCTCACCTGGAGCACTTTCTTTTGGTTTTAAGTGGTGCTCAGAACATGGCTGAGGCAGGCACTCATCAAGAACCATCACCAGTAAAACTAGAGCTTCTCATCGTCCACCTGACCGAATAGATCAGATGACTCAAGCTGTCAAAGGCATGGAATGAGTTACAAAAAAAGTTCTTCCTCTGGCCAAGATGCACCCTACCACTCATAGATGCAAAAAGACTGCATGCACAATCTGACCAGATATTTTGAGATGGTTAAAGAAACAAGATATCAAGCTCCAGTGGCGCAATCGGTCAGCGCACGGTACTTATAAGACAGTAACTTGCATAAGCTATGCTGAGGTTGTGAGTTCGAGCCTCACCTGGAGCAATTTTCTTTTGGTTTTAAGTGGTGCTCAGGACATGGCTGAAGCAGGCACTCCTCAAGAACTTCCCATCGTCCACCTGACCCAATAGATCAGATGTCTCGCGCTGTCAAAGGTATCCAATGAAGTTCTTCCTCTGGCCAAGATGCATCTTACCACTCATAGATGTGAAAACGCAACATGCACAATCTGACTAGATGTTTTGAGATGGTTAAAAGAATGGAATATGGAGCTCCAGTGGCGCAATCGGTCAGCGCGCGGTACTTATAAGACAGTATCCAGCGAGAGAAATGCCGAGGTTGTGAGTTCGAGCCTCACCTGGAGCAATTTTTTTAGTTTTAAGTGGTGCTCAGGACATGGCTGAGAGAGGCACTCATCAAGAACCATCACCAGTAAAACTGGAACATCCCATCATCCACTTGACCAAATAGATCAGATGACACGGGCTGTCAACGGCATGCAAAAAAACGTTCTTCCCCTGGCCAAGATGCACCCTACCACTCATAGACGTGAAAAGACAACATGCACATTCTGACTAGATGTTTTGAGATGGTTACAAAACTAGGATATCAAGCTCCAGTGGCGCAATCGGTCAGCGCGCGGTACTTATAAGGCAGTATCTGGCGAGAGGCATGCCGAGGTTGTGAGTTCGAGCCTCACCTGGAGCATTTTTCTTTTATTTTGAAGTGGTGCTCAGGACATGGCTGAGACAGGCACTCATCAAGAACTTCCCATCATCCACCTGACCAAATAGATCAGATGACTCGTGCTGTCAAAGGCATCCAATGAGTTACAAAAAAGTTCTTCCTCTGGCCAAGAGGCACCCTACCACTCATAGACATGAAAAGACAACACGCACAAGATGTTTTGAGATGGTTAAAGAAGTGGCATATGGAGCTCCAGTGGCGCAATTGGTCAGCGCGCGGTACTTATAAGACAGTATCCGGTAGGAGGCATGCCGAGGTTGTGAGTTCAAGCCTCACCTGGAGCATTTTATTTTATTTTGAAGTGGTGCTCAGGACATGGCTGAAGCAGGCACTCATCAAGATCCACCAGGGAGGGATAAAACTGCAAATTCCCATCATCCACTTAAATGATGGAGACTTCCCTATACCTAGGTTTCTATTACATACAGTATATGAAAATATGTCAACTTTACTGTGTGTGTTGCAGCCGCCAAAACAGCGCCAGCGCAGTGTCAGCATGGCGGGAGCCTTCCAAACTCGCGTCCCCTTTGCGGGACCTCCTCTGGAGAGACTGGCGTCCTTTGCCACTTCCAAGGGGTTCGACACAAACAACATCATTTTAGAACACCTTTTCTCTAGTAGTAGCCTCAAGTCTACACAAATCCAATTCCAATGGCTCTAATTTTCTCTTCTCTCTTATTTTTTTGGTCCAGCGAGAAAAAAGTCCACTTCGAGCGAGTCCACACAATTCCACCGAAAGGTCCACGGCGCCTCAGGAGGACGTCGGCCGCCCGAAGGCAATCCTGCATCCCCAAAATCCTGAGTCGCCGTCGTTCGTCCATACCCAAACAGATTTTCAGGTAATTTGATTTTTGTGGGAGGGTTGGCAGCGAATAATAATAATCTTTCCTTTCATTTTTTTTAATGGAAGCGTGCATAGCTGGCGGTCATCTTGGGTAGGGCAATCGGTCCGGGACATTATTTTAATGCCGTATTGGTGATGGAATCACATTTTAAAATTGGAGATTTTGTGGAGGGAGGGGGTGCTGGAGCAGTGTGGCTCTCTCGTTCTTAGATTTTTACAATTACGAACCGAAACTGCACGATTTTGCAATGTGGGTGTAAACCCATCGGATTTGAAACCCAATATTAGTTTGAACAGAAACTCCAATCTATTCTATGCCATGACATTTTTTATGAACAACTTTTTTTTCCTGACTAAGTCACGGTACAAGTAGGGGTGTGTTTGTATGCGTACACGTGTTCCTGTTTGTCGTGTCCGGGCAAGACGGGATCCACACCCTCCACCCTCGCTATCGTGCGTGATTCCTCCCTCTCCCGCGTTCCGGAGTCCCGCTATGGCGTTGGCGGCGGAACGCCGTGCGTTTACACACTTCCTTGGCCCGTGCACTCACCTCATTCACTTTGGCTTCCCAGGAAGTCGTCGCCGCGTCGATTTGGACGAGGAACGGAGACGCCCGTGCTCTTTTCCCAGGAAGTTTATTCCATTTATGGCTGAATAGGAGGAGGATTTTCCAGCTGCCGACACATTTTTTCCTGCACAAACAATAAGACAGAGCGGTTAGGGACGTTTTTGATCAGCAGTTCACCAAACTGGGTCGCATTGACTTCATGTTTTCTCAATTTGAATGCTCGGGTGCGAGGTGATGAACCACGACGTCGGGAGGAACCATATTTTAGGCTTGCCGGCGACGCTCGGATTCGCCGATCTCGGCCGAAAGGGGCCTTTTTGGGGTGACGGTATGTACGGCGCGTGGTTTTTAAAGGAGACCGAGTTCCGTCTGGGACGATGAGTCGCCGACGGGACGCCTATTGGGGCACGCTTAACAGGTGAGTGAGTAGACTTTCTGATTCGGAATCGGCCACGTGAGTCGATGGCGTGCGTACTTGTTGCCGCTTGTTGGCGGCATAGCTGCTCATCCGAACGCAATTCACGCTCAGGCGGCCATTTGTCACGGCGGGCGTGTGCGTTGTCGGGAAGGAATACGGAGGGAACGTGGAGGTATTTGGGATTTGTGACGCATCCGCTGGGTGGCTGAGAGAGAGAGTTTTCTCCAGATGGCGATGATGCTTTTATTACCCAGTGCACTTTTCTGTAAACATCTCAGCCGTGGAGGGAATGTGTGTTTTCTTTACTTCAAGTGATGAGTCATACGATAACGGGAGCAGGAGTTCCAAAAAACGTTTTTTTTTTCTTCCCAGGGGCACGGCCGACTGGTTCGGCGTGAGCAAGGACGGCGACGGCGGCCAGAGATGGAGGAGGAGGAGCCTGCAGCACTGCGGTCATCTCTACGGGGGTCTCAAGACTCGGGTGACCGGGGGTCTCGAACAAGAACACTTTTCCCTGGGCGGCGGCGGCGGCGGCGCCGAGAGCCCTCCTCCCCTCTACCTCTCAACCCGCCGCCCTGGCCCCTACAGCTATGGCGTGCAGCGGGTAAGCCTTTTGATGGACCGCGGCGGGCGTGAAATAAGTTCTTTCAACAGTTGTTTCCAATATGGCGTCCTACCTTGACTTACAATTTGCAACAAAGTGACTTTTTGTATGATTAGTTCGATCCCCGTGTTTTTTTTTGAATATACAGATCGTTGACCCTTTGGCTCGCGGTCGCGCCTTTCGCACGATGGAAGAGCTGGACGGCCCGTGCATGGCGGTGACCCTCGGCAACCCCGGCGCGGCCTCCCTCTGCTCCTTTTCCAGTTCCCGCTCGGCCCTCGGCAGGTTGCCACGGCGACGCAAACGGGAGTCGGTCGCCGTGATGAGCCTGAAAGCTGCTGCCGCTCTGATGAAGGTGATTTTAGTAAATAAATAAAGTTTAGGTCAAGTCAATCATTGAATGAGAGGAAGCTACTTCCTGGATGCTTGTTGATAGACCGCATCATTGGAGCAGATGGTCTACCGTAATGCAAAGCGACCATTCACGCGGAGCATCTGCTGCATGGAGGATTTTCCCATTGCTAATCCACTGACTCCCACCCACACGTGGAAAACATTTTTTGGGGCGGTTTGCCATTAGAGAGAGCGACCAATAAGATGGATGTTTACAGGGCCGCTCGTTGGGCGAAAGCGTCACCGGGCGATGTCGCCGGCGGAGTTTCTTGCCTCCCGGTTTCTTCGAAGACGACACGGTGGACTTCCCGGACGATTTGGACACGTCGTTCTTCGCCAGAGTGAGCGCTCTCCGCGTACAAAAAAGGCTCCTTTTGCCCGAAAAAGCGCCACTTTTCTGACTCTGGCGCCACAGGAGGGTTTGCCGGATGAGTTCTCCAGCTTCGCCGACGAGGTTTTTGAGACGGCCTCGGAGGCGGCGCGCCGGCCAGGGGAAGACGGCGAACTCGCCGGAGGGGCGCTCGACAGGGATGAGCTGGAGAGGAGTCACCTCATGCTGTGAGTTTGGGATTTCAGGCCGCGGCCAAAACTAGACGTCGAAAAGTTGAATATTGCGGCACATCGGCTCGGTATCGATGCCGTTTCAGACCCTTGGGAAAGGCAGTGTGGAAAACAGAGGCCTATACGATTGATATATATATCTATATTGCATCCAGGCCGTTAGAGCGAGGATGGCGAAAAGCAAAAGACGGCTCGCTCTTCCGACCCAAGGTGCCCGCCCACCAGGAAGCGGCGAGTCGGCGTCGCGGGCGTCGCATCGCCGTGCCCGTCAAGAAACTCCTGGCGCGAGAAAAGAGGCCTTACGGGCTGGGCATCGTCGGCCGTCTGACCAACCGCACGTACCGAAAGCGCATCAGCAGCTTTGTCAAGAGACAGATTGAAGACATGGATGATCACAGGTAAGCATTTGACTGCGGGTGCCACTAAATACAGTACGGTGACGGGTCTCCTGCTCTTGTGGTCGCCAGGCCTTTCTTCAGCTACTGGATCACATTTGTCCATTTCCTCATTACCGTCCTGGCGGTCAGCATCTACGGGATCGCTCCGGTGGGCTTCTCGCAACACGAGACCGTGGATTCAGTTGAGTAGAAATGCTGAGGTCATTTTCCAAAACAAATGGCCAGTCATAGTCTGTGTATTTTCTTCAATTGCCCATTTAGGTGTTGAGGAACAGGGGCGTGTATGAAAATGTGAAATTTGTGCAACAACAGAATTTCTGGATTGGTCCCAGCTCAGTAAGTACTTGCAATGACGTTTTCCACCACAGTACAAACTAGCGCTACTGCGTGAAATGACATCATGGGCAAAGAAATACGTAAAAGTGGCGATGGCGAGCGGCAACACAGTGTTTTTTTGTTTTGTGCCTAGGAGGCGCTGATCCACCTGGGAGCCAAATTTTCCCCTTGCATGCGTCAGGACGGCGAGATCCACAAGCTGGCCCAGGACAAAAGGTCCAAAGAGCGAGAGTCCGGCTGCTGCGTCAGGAACGATCGCTCGGGATGTTTGCAGACGTTACGAGAGGAGTGCTCAGTGAGTGCCTTCCGGCCTCGGAGAAGTCTTCTCCCAGGCTCATCCCTCTCCTCCTAGACCACCTTGGCGCTGTGGGTCAAATGGCCTCAGCACCCCAGCGCTCCGTATCTCAACGGTCAACCACGGCGGTTCGGTGCCGTCTGCCATCAGGATCCCAGGTAAACTCTCGTGGGTCCCAGGTGAAATCCCATTGGTCTGTCTATCGTGAGCGAGAGGGTGCTATACTTGTCCATTTTGTAGAATTTGCCAGGAGCCCGCCTCCGTTCCCCCTCACGAGTGGCCCGAAGACATCACCGAGTGGCCGGTGAGTTGAATGCTAAAAATAGCAAAAGGTGTCCGAGTTCAACGTGCGATGGGCAGGTATGCGAGCGCTACAATTTTGCTAACCAAAATGCCATTTGCAGGTGTGCACGCGTTACAGCTTTGCCAACCACACCAACCTCCCCCACATCGATTGCACCATCACGGGCCGGCCCTGCTGCATTGGAACCAAAGGACGGTGAGAACTATTTCCAGTGTTCTCATCTCCGTCAGAATCATTTTCCATCAAAGCCCCGTCCATTTCTAGTCTAAAAATGCGGTACAATGACTCCTCGGAATCGGCATTTTGAGACTTCCTATCCCGAATCGATGGCAATCCCTTGCGTGTATCTTTTCCAGATGCGAAATCACGTCCAGGGAATACTGCGACTTCATGCACGGGTATTTCCACGAAGAAGCCACTCTCTGCTCACAGGTAGGATGCCCACAAGTCCACAATTTGAGCTTTCAAAAATGCTAGCTTAAATGCACCACGGCCTGGAGAAAAAAGTGCTACCTTGGTTTCCATAGTAACCTTAATTAGCTAGAATCACGGGACAGACAAGTTTGTCCATCTACTGGTGCTAGGACTTGTCTTGGACCTCAAACTGGAGATTTCCAATGGATTTTTCAATCCATCTCGTCTGGTGGTTACGAGTAGCGCTCCTCTTTGTCCGCTAGGTGGCGTGCATGGACGACGTGTGCGGCCTGCTGCCTTTCCTCAACCCGGAGGTCCCGGACCAGTTCTCCCGACTGTGGCTGTCCCTCTTCCTTCATGCTGGGTCCAACAACTCACTCATTTATTCATATTTAGATATGTATATAGAATATAGATATATTTGTGCTCAGCTATAAAAAAAGGATTAACAAATATTATCACGTTAGCACGGTGGAGGAGTGTTTCGCACATCCGCCACGCAGTTCTGAGAAGATGATTTGTGCATTAAAGGGGCTTTTAATAAAATCCAATCAGGTTCACGGTGACTTATAAGATGTCAAATTTGAAAGCTAATCCAAGAATACAATTAAATGGATCAGTATTTGATTTTGGACGTTTTTTTTCGCCCACCCGTCCGCAGGGTCCTCCATTGCCTGGTATCGGTATTGTTCCAAATGACGGTGCTTCGAGACGTGGAAAAGCTGGCGGGCTGGCTGCGCATCTCCATCATCTACGTGCTCAGCGGCGTGACGGGGAACTTGGCCTCGGCCATCTTCCTGCCCTACAGAGCGGAGGTACCCGTCTTCAGTTCCGGCGTCTCTCCCGGACCTCGCCCGTGTCCAAAACGCCGTCAACGTGACCCGACCCACGTGGTGGCACGGCTAGGTGGGTCCCGCCGGGAGTCACTTCGGCATCCTGGCCTGCCTCTTCGTGGAACTCTTCCAGAGTTGGCAGATCCTGGAGAGGCCCTGGCGAGCGCTGGGGAAGCTGCTGGCCATCTCCCTCTTCTTCTTCTCCTTCGGTTTGCTCCCCTGGATCGACAACTTTGCCCACATTTGCGGTTTCGTCTCGGGGTTCTTCCTCTCCTTCGCCTTCCTGCCGTACATCAGGTGGGTGGAAGGCGGTCATCGTCATCCAATTCATCTTCCGATGCCATCAATATTTTCAATCGGCACATTCTTTTTCCTCCTTCTTCTTCAGTTTCGGCCGCTCCGACTTGTACCGCAAGAGGATCCAGATCTGCGTATTTCTGCTGGTTTTCGCGGCCCTGCTGTCTTCCCTGGCCGTCCTCTTCTACGTTTACCCCGTCAAGTGCGACTGGTGCGAGTATCTCACCTGCGTGCCCCTCACGGACAAGTTTTGCGACAAGTACGACCTCAACGCCAACCTGCTTTGACCCACTTGGCCAAAAACCAGTTTCCCGGGAAGGACAAAGTGCTGAATGCAACTAAAGCACTTTTATTTGTAAACAGTTTTGGACGGGGATTGAACATTTCTCTTTTGGATATCGGTCCTTTTCTTTTGGTTTGGACTTTGAAGGCGGAGACCATCATTTGACTGCGCTGGGCAAATATTGGCACCAGAACCCCTGACTCACGGCGTGCGGATATTTGATAAAGCCCGGCGTGCGCTCATTAACGTCAGGTGGCGAGCTGTATCAGGTCGGCCGCGCGTCTCACGCCCATCGGTCGCCACGAGCGGTTTGTGCAGATAGCGGCGTGGCCGAAACGTTATCTGCGAAGAGCTCGTCAGCAAAAAGACTAAAAAGCGAGGACTATTTCTGCTTAGTGTGGATTAGCTAGCTCACCGTGGACACTTGTGGCGCGGCGCTAGGCCTTAGCACGGGTGAATGGATGTCAAATAAAATCAAAAAATGGCCACTAACTCCATTTAGTGTTAAATCTGTCAAGTGAACTTAAGATTCTTTTGCGGGCCATAGTTAACAGCGTTCTCCTGGTTTGCTGCGGGCCAATAACAACAGTGTAGCGGGCGGCGAGTGGCCCCGGGGCCATAGTTAGGACACCCATCGGTGTCCTAACTTACTATTGGTGTAACACCTGACATAGATATTGGATAAGGCTATTGACTGGATGGGCACCTTCAACCTACTTTTTATTATTTTTTTGTTGACATGGCAAAACGTCTGTGTTGATTTTCATCCAATCACAAAAGCTCGCCACTAAAAGCACGCTAGCTTAACGTGGGCTTTTGTTTTGAAAGCGCAACCATGACTTGATTGTCCCGAGAACAGGAAACGACGGTAAAAAAAAGTGGAGAACTTTGAAGGAAAAGTCCACTCCAGCACTACAATACGGACTACAAATGTTAGAGGCCGGTGATTGGCATCTGGCGGAAGATAGGCCGCCGCCCACGTGTTGTTCGCCGATAACACGGGGGAGGGGGAACACCCCCGCCGCGGCCAGACTCTTTACCACTGCCGCTAGTTTAGCTCGGAAAGAAGGAAATAATCCAAGTCACTTTTTGATATTTTTGTCTTTGTCGCGATAACAATGGTTTGTTGATAGCTTGGATTTCCTCCATAGACCGCCATTTTTTCCCCAAGAGCGGTCGCTCGCCATGCTATCTAAGAAGGAGAAAGAGCTACTGGAAGGCGCGTGGGAGCGCCTGACTCCCGTGGCTAAATACATTGGAGCCGATGCGCTTCTTCGGTATGTCCGTCTTCAAATGTTATCATTTCTCCGTGCAATATTATCATTTGTATTATGTGTGATGTCATATCTGACCTGCTCAATGCAGATGAATGCAAATGAAAGAATTATTAAATAATGAAGTGGACTTTAAAAAAAAATAGCATTGAGGATTTTAGAAGGTCATTCCAATATTTATGTCAGGTGTTACACGAGTAGTAAGTCGTTGTTAAATAGTACATTGTCTTAAATGAATAAATATTAAATGCTTATTAAATGGCAGAAAGCTTTTGGACCAAGTGGGTGGGACTTAGCTATGAGTTGGGCTTAGCATTGCTACATGCGTAGCATCATTCTTTAGGATATTTGCCACAACAAAAATATTATCTGATGAACATGATTTGATCAAAGTACCCAAATTCCATAAGAACGAATCATGTCAACTGTTATTTAAAAGAAGAAGAATATTTTAGTAGGTGCAACATTCGGATCAATTCAAAATGTGTGGATAGCCTGTCTGCCATGAATATGTTTTGCAGAAAATAGGGGAAAAAATGAATTTTTCACAGGTACCTGTTTTCTTCAAGATGTCGTGACATCGGCTCCAACGCTCCTTTAAACTCTGATCGGGAGTTATTTGTTTCTTTGCTAACCTGGCAAAAAGGGGTGCTTTGTTACGTACGCTCCCATCTCAGCACAAATAAAAATACACACAATGAAGGGCTTTACGGTAGGAATATCATGGCATTTATCAGACAGTCATCCCTCGAATATGGCGGTTAATGTAGACCAAACATGGCCGCGATCATTGAAAAATCAATATATGTATATAAAAAACTTTTTTTTTCTCCAGTGCTGAGTCCTAGGAGAAAAAGTGGCTTCCGCTTACGAGTTTCAGCGTAGATTTTCACATTTTTATGAATTAAAAAAAATATTAAACAATTTAAATAATTAATAGCGGGGGGAAATCGCACAATAGCGATAATCGAGGGATTACTGTACTTTACCTTGGAAAACATAACTAAATTTTATGAAAAAAGAACGATATCAGACTTCGGTATTTACGATGACTCTCCAATGTCAAAACAGGAAAGATATTTTTTGTTAAAAACAATGAAAGAATTAGAAAGTAGTCTTGCTAGTTTCTTACCTAGGTCTACAATGTCTTCTGTGTCTGTCTTGCTACTGCAACCAAGAAATTTCCCAAGTACGGGATGAAATAAAATTCTAATCTCATCTAATATTCACACATGTAGTGCATGTATTAAAGGTGGCAACCTCTATTTGTTGGCACCATCGACGCCAATTCATTGAAGCTTGGGAGAAGTGACTGACTCTTTTTTTTCAACGTGTGTCTTTTCCAGAATGTTTACAACGGTGCCGGGCAGCAAAACCTACTTTTCCCACTTGGACATCCGCCCGGGCTCCGATCACCTCTTCACCCACGGGAAGAAGATTGTCCTGGCCATCGCCGAGGGGGCCCAAAACATCGGACGGCTGACGGAAACTCTGGCACCCCTGCAGACTTTGCACGCCTACCTTCTGCGGATAGACCCCTCCAATTTTAAGGTGTCCCAGCCACTTTGTCTGGGAGAAACGCAAGTGGGGCGGGCACGCTAACGCTAGCAGCTACCTATTCCAGAGTAGTAGTTATTGTCAATCCACTCTGTTGTGGTACTTGAGAAATTGATAGATTTACTTTTTATGGCCCTCGGCTAAAGGTCACATTGGGATGTTTAGCTAGGATTCCGAGATTTCTAAAGAAAGTTGACTGACTCTGGCCTTCCCCTACAGCATTTCTCCCACTGTATGCTGATCGCTTTGGCCGTTCACATGGGCGAAGACTTCAGCGAGGTTTTACACGCGGCAATGGACAAGTACCTGTCGGCTTTTGCCGCCGTCTTGGCTGAGAAATACAGATGAGGACGGGGCCGGGATGGATGGAAATTGGATGTACAGTGTTTATAGCCTATGCGCACTTTTGTGTCTTTTGTGTCTCTTCTTGTTATAATAAAATTGGAGAAAATGACACAAGGAATGGACTGGTCACTCAAAAGTAGCTGGGGTCAAATGTTTCTTTTTCAGAATTTGAAATGCCTGGGCTTTATCAGTAGACATTTTCTACAATATTACATGATGTAGTCTAGATAGGTTTGAAGATTAAATTCATGATTTATTTAGACCAGGGGTGTCAGACTCGGGTTGGTTCGCGGGCCGCGTTAACGTCAACTTGATTTCACGTGGGACGGACCATTTTAGATATCATATTTAGATTTTTTAAATAAATGGATTAAAAGAACTGGATTCAAAGCCCTGAATATTCTGTTTTTATAGATTTAAACAATGTTTATTTTATCTTTTTTTATATATTTTTAGATTTTACAAAATTATTTTTGAACTAAAAGCAGAAAAAATGGATTAAAAAATGACAATTATTGATTTAAAAGGGGGAAAATCAGGACATGTAATATAGATCTATACTCTTCATTTGAATTTGATCCTAAAACAGTAAGTCGGCACTCATCATTTACTTTCCCAGGCCACACAAAATGATGCGGCGGGCCAGATTTGGCCCCCGCGCCGCCACTTTGACACCTGTAATTTTGACAGTCAGTGAGGCGCTGACTGACGCGGTCAATGACCTGAAATTGTGGTATAAAATATTAATGTGGCACTGAAACTATGTTTTGAGTCGGATTGTGAAACACACTCACTTAAATGTCAAGTTTTTGCTATCGTGGCTTAGTCTGACATGAGCAAATATTCCTTTCTCCGCTGCCAACCTCCCCTTTCAAATGGATAGGACATCTACTCGGAAAAGACTCATTGAAATACACAGCAGAAGGATGATTATCGCTACCCGTACAAGTACTCAATGCTAATTATGAATCTCCTTGAAGCAGATATATATTGGGACTTTTTTGCCACCGTTAATGGGCTTTTGTTTTTCATTTAAAATTTCTTTCAGCTGTCGTATTAATTACCAACAAGACACACTAGGACCATTCTGCAGGCAGTGAATGAATGAAAACCATCCAGAAAAAAAGACATTCTTTGTAAATCGCATTTTTCAAGCATTTTTGAATGTTGTTTTTTTTTTTTTAGTTGAAAGTACATTTCTCCAAAGTCACTAGAAATGAAATAATCAATCCCATATTGGCTTTTGCTTTAGTCGTTTTTTATTTCTTTTGAGAGAAGTGAAACACATGGCAACACATGTCAAATCCCCATTTTGAGCTTCTGGATTTAGTGGTACTGCCTTCCCAGAGCGGACACCACCACGGACAAGAACTTCTGCCAGGAGGCCTGAATGTCAGGGTTGAAGCTGCTTCCCATTTTGGCGGCAATGACGATGGTCAAGCAGTCGGCCAGCAACTGCACAAGTACAAAGAAACCATTTGCTTTGCTTTACCGCCCAGATATCGGACTGCTATTTCTCCACGGGGGCACCTTGGCCTACCTTGAAGTTGTCGGGATCCACGTGGAGCTTCTCGGAGTGCAAGATGCTCAACTCGGCGTAGGTTTCCTTGATGCTGTCCATGTTCTTCAGGGCCCGGTCAAGACCGTGGAGGATCTTGGTGCCGTGGGCAGCGATCTGGGGGTTGTTCTTGATGGCCTCGGCGTTGTAGAGGTTGCCGAAGGCGCCAAAGTACCTCTGGGTCCAGGGGTAGACGATCAGGCACCTGTGGGAGGCAGCCCGATCGTTGGGGTCAACAAGAAGGCGCCCTGCGATTGGACATTTGCGTCCTCGTACCTGCACAGGGCCTTGGGGCCGTCGTCCTCGTAGACCAGGCCGCCCATGATGCCGCTGATGGCGGCGCGCTCTTGATCGGTCCACACAACCATGTTGCTGTTTCTTTCTTTCTTTGCTTCGGGCTTGAAGAAAAAAAAGGCTGAATGGCGTTGGGGACGGAGGAGGTCCTCTATTTAAATGTCTTGGAGGTCTCCCCGCCCTTGAGGGGAAGCCGCGCTGATAGGCTGGAGATGGAGCGTGCCAGATAACGTCGAGTCTTCCAGAACCTTCTAGATGCTTCTGCATGGGTGGTTTTCTTCTATGGGCTAGTGTCTATTTCAAAAGCCATTTCCATTTTATTTGGTCCGGGCAGTTCAGGATGAAAACGACTTCCTCAGATGTTGATTCAAGTGTGTACTTGAATTCATGCAAATGGACTCATTTTGTCTCCAAGTGCACGCCGCATCTTGAGGCGCTTCGAGGAGCCATCTCACAATGGAATTCATTTCGAAAATACTTTGTCCGTTTTTTTGTGTACGTATCTTAGCCATCCCACTTGGCTTAAGAATAACATTCACATTTGTGACTGTTGCGGAAATGAGTCCAGGCAGATGAATGTATAAACAGAAAAATTGCTAGAGTTGACATGCTGGCTAAACAGCAAATGTGGTAAAGTTACCATGTGTTTTTTTTATTATTAGTTTGATTGAAATTCATTTCAAATCAAACTGCCATGGAATGATCACCTTTCAGTGCCTTTGGATTGGATTGGATTGGATAACTTTATTCATCCCGTGTTCGGGAAATTTCATTGTCACAGTAGCAAGAAAAGGCATAGTTATAAATTAGATGGTGATCCAAGTCTAATCCGTTTGGAATGAGCCTCGTCAATGGCAGCCAAGGTCAAATTTATAGAAAACATTCAAAGCGTTTGAATATTAGCAAGGATGTCAATGTGTTTCCTTAATTGTAGCGTTACAAGCGGCAAAATACCGAACTTACTGTGCGATCAATGTCAAACTATCACCCTCAATGCAGCCATATACTTATGAGTTTTTAACTGTTTAGCAATTACGATGGCAATAGTTGAAATCATAAAGAAGGTTCGCAAATAATTCCATTCGTTCTTTGTGTTTACAGTATTAAACATTAACCACCATTTCACTCTTTTTGGGATGATATTTGGAGAAGGCTGCGGTCCTAATTTTCAATTTATCCTAATTTGTCCCCATTCAAACATATGCTTTGGGCCTTCTTATATGTGTTATCTAGAAAAAAGCAGGCCGGCGTTATCTTTAGGAGCGCCCCCTCCACCCACTAATCCACTGCCAAAATTCGCACATGTTTTTGTTACAAAGATAGCACAAGGTTGCTGACAGGTCTAATATATGCAAACATAAAAATAACTCATAACTAATTTACTAAAGAGTAAAACCAAATGAGCCTTTTTGCTCCTTCAATTGGGAACTTATGGTTTTCCAGCTAAAAAATGGACAGTAGCAATACACAAATAAATATATATTTATATATAAATTCAGGTCTCAAGGAGATCAAAATCAACTTCATATTCATATTACACATTACGCAGAATGAAAAGCATCGCATATGGCCAATGTATCATTTGCAAAATTCACATACTATAGTATTTTGGTGGTTGTTGTTTTTTTTAAATCATTGGAAATATGAGATGACAAGACTAGGCAGTATTTATACTGCCAGTATAAATATATATAAAGTATCGGAATGTCCGCATTAGTCTTTTACTCGTATTTTAGTATGTCATCTCATTTATTCATAAAATAACGAAAAGTTGGTTGTTTTTCACAAATCATTTTGACCATCAATTTTCCATTTTCATAGTCAGATTTTCTATATGAATTTGTGTGCACATTGTAAGGAAGGGCCAGCGGTCCATTTAAAAAGGTACTTTTGATTTTTTTACGTTACCAGGACATGAGCATGTGAAATATATTTCATAACACATGAAAATAAAGCCCAATAAAAGGGCACAACAGGCAAAATTGGAGCCATTGATAAGGGCCACAGATGGGACCTGGCAACAATGGATGCCAAAGAGCGGCTTATTTTTATAGGCTGGTGAGCTGCATGTCTTTTAGTGTAAATACCCCATAATACAATGCACCTTATATTAGGGCAGTTTTAATTTTGAAATTTGATGACTGTGGCTTAAAGCCAGGTACGGTTTATAGTCCAAAAGTACATCATAAATTATTATGAAGCAACAAAATTTACCAAACATTTTGGTAGCTTGTGCTAACGTACATTCGTCTCGTCCAGTCAAAAAGAATTGGACGTCTAGCGACATCAATGGCAGCCACTCAGTCAACATAGATACTAATCCAGTGGAAAAATAATATTTTTCTTAAATAGTGAGATCTTTTAAAACTATATATCAGTACTTGCAGGGCCTTAAACGCTTACTCATTGAGATACACAGTACCACGATATATTGCCACTCATCAATGTTATGTACAGTACACCTGTTCAATTCTGGAATCTTCTCTCGAACCGAATTAAGAGTTTTAAATAGAGAGTGTCCTTACATTATAGAAGTGCGCCATCAATTTTAGCACTCTTTATTTGCTTGGGCAGGGGGAGGCTCCACCAGGTCTTTGTAGCCCAGTTTTTCCAGAGGTTCCTTTGTCATAAGCTGACTGCGAGAAGCAACAAACAAACAAAATTAGCTCACGGTGCATTTCAGTCACGTGAAAAGTACGTTTAAACCCACTGTTTCATGCGGCACTCAAGGTAGTCTTTGGATTGAAGTCGGCACTTGGAATTATCAAAACGTCTCTCCCGCAAACATTTCATGAAAGTCTCTTTGAAGGATTTACACTCTCCTGGAATTCAAAATGAACTTTATTAGCACACGAGCACCACGTTTCAACCATGCTACTTGCTGGGGGTCATTACAACTAATCACAAGGATTGTGCGTTTCATAACTAAAGAAATATAGAATATGACATGTTGTCAGATAGGCTTAACGTACCAAAGTGGTCTAATGGAAACGATCCTTTGTCGGGGGCTTTAGGTTGGAAGCTTTTTGAGCCGAAATTCATGGCAGTCGACATGTTTGTTTGGGGGGGAACACGAAGTTAAAGAACCGTCGCAGGTGTGACGTAGGGCGCGGCGCGTAAATGGTACATCATAGCTCCAATTTACAGACATTAATAGTCGAGCCTTGCACAAACGATGACCTACTACAGACACTTCTGTTGACATTTTTTTGATGAAGGAATGGCTTTGAGGCAGAATTTGCAATTATAACCTAAAAGTACATTTAATGAATGATATCTACCACAAACGTGTGCAAACTAAAAAACACATGTATTTACTTTTTTCGACAAAATACACGTTCAGCGTCAGTCCTCCCAGTTTCAATCAACTGTTGCTGTCTGCTGTTCCATTCTGTCAATAAAGGAGCATTTCTTTCTTTTTTTTTAGATTGAGTGTATTTATTTCAATGAAGGAACCTCACCACTGGGTGTCGCAGTAAACAAGAATCGGAGGAGGGAGGATACATCCGAGTCAAATCAACCCCGCAGAGCAGCATCATTAATTAAGCCATCACATCAGAGGGAGGGGGATGAGGAGAGGGAGTGGGATGGGGGAGCAGAGAGAGGGGGGACACAGGAGGGAGGCAGAGAAAGAGGAAGGGGAGAAAGGGAGGTAGAGCGCAGCATCCGTCAGACAGACAGACCGACCGACCGACAGACCGAAGGACAGACAGGTGATGGTGCGCTCTGTCTGTTTGCCTCCAGTCGGCGAATACGCTCGTCTCGGTGGAGGTGGTGAAAGCTGACCATGGAACCGGAGGGAGACAACCGGCTCCTGCAAGACGTGCTGGCCAGATCGGACAACGAGACGTGCGCGGACTGCGGAAACCCAGGTATGGGAGGAAAGTCTTTCTTGACCGGGATGATGCTCCCTTTGGCATGGCACAAAGGGATGCTCACTGTCAAATTCAGCATCATGGAAACAGACGCTAACAGCTTTTGCACTTTGTTTTCAATAAATGCCAATAGCTTCTGGATAGAAATCAGCGCACGTGTGTTTTGGTGGCGTCTTTATTGTGGCTTAGCAATGTTATGAGCAGGCATACGGTAGGTAGCGTTGCCTAATAAAAGTGCTTTGTTCCTGGTAGCGGGATGATGTGCCAGTGGGATGATGTGCTTGCTATAAACATCAGTAGCAGTTTTGCTGCTTCCATTCATTTTGGATTCCAGATGTGAAATGATCGGGCAGAGACACCTCGGCTTGTCTGTGGATCTAAACACGCTATAGCGTGTCCGTCGTCGACGCTCAACGTGGTGAAGACGTCACTTGTTGGGTGGTCGATAATATTAAAATGAAGACGGTCCTACAAAAAGTAGCTCTTTGAAATCCCTTTTTAAAGGCGACATCTGAACATTATTTAGAATTTAAGCCAATTGGAAATCGAGATCAATCCGATGAAAAAAAACGTAAGCATCACAAGTGACCGTGTCCACAGAAAACATTGAAACGAGCAGATTGCCCTCAACTTCAGAGGATCTTCGCTTTTTTAGACATCATGTCCGCCCACTGTTTGTTGTCCTGTATGTCGCTGTTCTCCTCGAAATGAGCTGAAGCCAAAATGGGTTCCAGGATGGGCTTTCGGCCCAGCACTTGGAGCCCGGCCTGCCCGAGATGCCTGGCACGGTACTACCCCCGAGGACGAGCGTCTTTTTGTGCCAGCCTCGCCGTGGCAGCCTTGGATTGGATTGCAAAGCGGCCGGAATTCAAATTGCCAGCTTCTACAACTGGGTCAGAAGTGGAATAAAATAGGATGATGTCATACAGCCATCTTTTCAATATTGGTCATCGGTTTGGCTTTCTGGTGCCGCCTCCAAAGTATTGTTCTGCTCTTTTAGGAATTTAAACCTTGTAATATTTCCTATGCCGAACGCTCGCAATCCAATCTGCGCCACTTCCTGTAAATTGCGCGCGTTCCGGCAAGGTGGTCTCCGCTTTCATACGTCATAAAACTGAGCCAAGGGATCGATAAAGACGATTGGTGGGTGTCTAACCCCACTTTCATGCTATGTTAACGGATAGCGATCTCGTTGCTAGACGGCCAGTCTTTTGGAAAAATACTCACTCTTCCCCTCGCATCTTTAATATCTTATTACTTTTTTTTTTTACTGGGTAGTGCTGATAGGTTAAGCCGGCCGCTGCCATGACTACAGGATATATTTCCGTTTATAGCATTTGCAGCTCAGCAATGTTGCGCCCTTTAGCAAGGACACAAAAAAATGACTTTTATCCCCAGTCGGAAAATATCAGCATTTTTGTTTGTAGTTGAGATTCTGGAAGCAATTGACAGGTTGCAACTCATTTTGCACATTTTTTTCTTTATAATAAGAATTTTTATGTCGCCAACAATAATCATCCACGAGTGGACGTCAAAGGAGTCAATGGGTCAAGTCATGTCTGATTTAGGCATGATTGAATGACTTTACATTGAAGAATGCAAAGAAATAAAAGGGAAAAAAATCTATATTTTGCATATTTTAAAAATAAACTGTTACGAGTACAGTACTGGCCAATACTGGACGGCAGGGTATCGGTAGCAAGAGCCAAACGGGATTGGAAAAACACAAAGTTGCCATATGGACATTTATTCATGTCCATTTTCGATTTTCGGAAATAATTGACATGACAAAGCTAACTTCTTTTTCTTTATTTGTTCTTGTTGTTTTTGTCTTGTCTCGTCACACCCGCGTCGGGTGACTCAGACAGCGATGACCTCACGGCTGGATGCGTGGCTCAGACAACATTTTGTCTTTGTCTGTCTTTGAAATATACATATTTGAAGGGCATGTATGAGGAAAATGGACCTTTTCATGGCTTTTATTTCAGTCGTTTGGAAAGGGCTGGATGAGGAGGGTGACTAGTAGTGCACGGTTACGCTTTTCTTGGTTCTTGATACGATTTGGACGACAAAAGAAGAAAAGAAAAAATGCTTCCTTTCCCTTTGAGTGGCTCTTTGGCTGTCATTTGTCTCCCAGGAGTGCCACACACTCCTTTTTTATGCGGGCAGGCGCATGTCCTAATAGTCTGGGAGAGACGGCAGCTGTCGAGCGTGCGGATAACGTGGTGGTTTTGGAGTGTCGCTCCTCCTGGACATTCTCCATCTCTGCTTCACTCGTCCAGCCATGACTAAAACGGGCTCTTGCATTTGCACCAAAAGCGAAAAGGAGCAGTTAGCATGTTGTTTACCCGTCGGCAGGAATGAAATATATTGCTTTTGTGAGCCCACTTTGATGGAGCTAGTGAGATGTCCCCCTTTGTCAATCTGCGATGACATTTGATAAGGTCTGGTTCCCGTCCTGAAGATAATCCGGATATCCTTTGAACGACACACGTTGCCTATTGGATTGATTGGTAGCCATAATTCTTGCGGTGCGTCTGTACCTTGTCGCCAACCCAGCGCTCTTGGATCTGGCGGCTTGTTGACCTCCCGTCTCTCCCCCTTCCTCCCCTCTTGTCTCCCGCCTGCAGAGCCGGACTGGGCGTCGCTGACACTGGGTGTGTTTGTTTGCCAGGCCTGCTCGCTCCTCCACCGCTCCATCCCTCACCTCAGCAGGCTAAAGTCCGTTCGAGACACGTGGGAGGCCGGCGATGTGGAGGTGAGCAAATGCCGAGGGCAGGGGCGACACCCAGGGGATGCTAGCACGGACCTTTTGGCAATTTCCCAGAAGATGCCTCTCGCTCCAAATACAGGACGGCTTCATAATGACGCACTCGTCTCCACCGAAACGCGACTCGTTTGTCTCATTGTGCATTCTCTCTCCCAGGTTATGGCCGATTTGGGCAACGCCGTCGCCAAAGCCAAATACGAGCAAAATGTTCCCGCTTTCTACTACAGACCAACGCACACGGATTGCAAGTAAGTACCCACGTCCCGTGCTCGGCCATTTAACGCACGTCCGTTCTACATCGGAATGGGTGTCCTCTAAAGTACATGTCATTTTGTGTGGCCCGGGTAAGTAAATGATGAGTGCCGACTTTCTGTTTTAGGATCAAATTAAAATGAAGAGTATAAATGTATATTACATTTCCTGATTTTCCCCCTTTTAAATCAATAATTGTCATTTTTTAATCCATTTATTCTGTGTTTTTTGTTCAAAAATCATTTTGTAAAATATAAAAATATAAAAAAAGCTAAAATAAACATTGTTTTAGATCTATAAAAAACTGAATATTCAGGGTTTTTAATCCAGTTCTTTTAATCCATTCATGAAAAAAAAATCTAAATATTATATCTAAAATGGTCTGGCGCATGTGAAATCAAGTTGACGTTAAAGCGGCCCTCGAACCAACCCGAGTCTGACACCCTTGCTCAAAAGAGTCGGTCAGTGCACGGTAACGATATGTACGCGGATGGAAAAATAGGCGGTTGGCCTTTTGATACGTCCCGTCGACGGCTCGCCAACGCTGAGCGAGATACTAAACGCCACGGTGCTTTCCAGGATGCTCCGAGAGCAGTGGATCAGAGCCAAGTACGAGAGGAACGAATTTGAGCTCATCGAGAAGCAAGAACCGTACACGGCCGGTACGTTCCACGTCTTGCCTTCTTACAATTAGCGGTCTGTTTTTTTGTTTTTGTTTTGGAGACGGGCCATCGGCAGTAAGTCAGCCTCCGCGCTAGGTCAATGTCGCCATTGATCGCGAGAACGGAGGGGGCGGGAGGGGAGCGTAGCGGGAAGGAGTCGAGCGAGGGTGGCGATTGATTGAAGAGGCAACCCACCGCCGTTTCCTGTGGGAACGTGGCAGAGACAAAGGCGCGACGCACTGCGGCCCGCCCGCCCGACCAAGACAAAGAGCGAGTGGGAGGACAATTGCCACTTTGGGCCAGAAGACAAAAGCCAGGCGGCCAATTGTCAGGGAAAAAATGGCAAATGGAAATGGAGAGCACCGGGGAGGGAGAATAGAAGGTCTACAATTAGCATATGTAGCATCTTGTACAGTACATATGCCAATACGTGGGCTTTAATGCCTGAAACGGCTGTGCCACTCAATATTTAAGGACCGGTAATAACGGTCTCCTGTGCCATTACCTAAGATTGGCGCTAATGACTCCGCTAAATATGCTAAACACACTGTGAGATGTCTAACTGCCAATTTCTCTGCCTGTCATTTTTTGAAGCCAGCTTCCATTTGGCCTCCTACAGGGATGAAACCAGAAAATATAACTTTGAATGTTTCCAATGTGACCATAATTAGCCTATTTTTCAGTAGAAAAAGAACGGGGAAAACCTCAACAATGGGAGCTTAGCTTTTAGCCAGAATGGCGTCGAGAGGCATCAAATATTCCTAAAAAGTCAATAATCAGGCCTCTCCTTCCCAAAATGTTCCTCCGGCCTTCCGTGTTCCAACATCTCCATCTTTCAGGATACCGCGAGGGGTTTCTATGGAAACGAGGACGAGACAACGGTCAGTTCTTCAGCCGAAAGTTCATCCTGTCTGAGAGGGAGGGGGCCTTAAAATACTTCAACAAGCAGGATGTGAGCAATACTTTGATGAAAACAACAACAAGAAGAAAAGGTCAAAGCTTTTTACAGTCTATTTGTGTGTGACGTTGCGTAAGGCCAGGGATCCCAAGGCGGTCCTGAAAATCGAAACCCTCAACGCCACCTTCCAGCCGGCCAAGATCGGCAACCCTTGCGGTCTGCAGATCACCTACCTGAAAGACAACAGCACGAGGAACATTTTTGTCTACCACAGCGACGCTAAGGTGCGTTAGCACGCGATGCTACGACAGTATTATCGTTTTCTTATGTAGGACATGAACAACTTTCCTCAAAGCAAGGTTTTGTTTGCCTGAAGCTGTCTGACACGTTTTGTTGTTGTTGTTGTTGTTGTTGTTGTTTTGAACCAGGAAATGATCGACTGGTTCAACGCCATCCGAGCGGCCAGGTTCCACTACCTTCAAGTGGCCTTCCCTGGAGCGGGTAATGACGAGGTGATGACTTTTTTTGGACACTGTAATAACACAAATTGTGCTTTTTGGTCGTATTTTCATGTTTCTGAAAGCATATGGATGGCACTTTAAAATGCTCCCTATGTTTCTTTTTCAGCTGGTGCCAAAATTGACCCGAAACTTCATGAAGGAAGGCTTTATGGAGAAGACTGGCCCAAAGGTTCGGCACCAATTCTTCGTTTTTTTGGGGGTACCTGTTTAATGATTTTTCTGGTGCAGCACACAGAGGGGTTCAAGAAGAGGTGGTTCACCATGGACGACAGACGGCTAATGTACTTTAAAGACCCCTTGGTGAGCTGGGCTAACCTATTTTGATAGTGTTGGGCATACGTCACTCATCCGCCATATTGTTCCAGGACGCCTACGCCCGCGGCGAAGTCTTCATCGGTAGCAAGGAGAACAGTTACACCGTTCTGCCTGGCCTGCCGCCGACCATCCAGGGCTACCACTGGAACCACGGCATCACCATCGTCACCCCGGACAGGAAGTTCCTGTTCGCCTGCGAGACCGAGGCCGAGCAACGAGATTGGATCGCGGCCTTCCAGAGGGTCATCAATCGGCCGATGAGGCCGCAGGAATACGCAGGTACGGGGACTCCAAACTCGTACCGATAGGGCACTAAAATCGTAGTTTTCGAGATCTAGTTTCCAGCCTTGCTCAAGATGGCCGCAATCAATGCACGGGACAATCGCCCCTACCAACATGGCCGCCTTGAGGCCATGAAAGATCTTAACATACAAATATTCTACAATCAAAACAATGACTTGAAAATGACCTTTATATCTTAATTTTGCGAGGCATGTTATGAATTTGTTACTGAGTAAAAAACTGAGCTGGTCATGTCACTTTTTAATATATTTTCTGTTGTATGTTCTTATTTTTGGGGGCCAGTGGAGGCTCATTTTAAACACAAACCCTGAGGCCTTTAAGAGCATCAAGAAAGATTGGAATTGGTCTACTTTCATTGAGATCAGCAACGTTGTGACCACGGACTGCGGTAAAGGGGACGGGCGGCGTTTCCAGGTGTGGTAAACCACCATCCATAACGACAAATGATAAGTAACCACACACAGGTAGGTGTATCCTATATTATTGGATGAGTAACGTGTGTGAGATAGGCTATCCTCCCTTTGGATTTCTGTCTCATGAAGGCTTTAATCTTCCTGAACTCTAATGTTATAAAGTGATTCCTACACTGGATGAGTACTGACTGTTACATTGTTAATTTATTGACTGTAGGATGTGTTTGTGTATTTTGGTACGGTTTAAGTGGGTTTGAAGCACTGACGTTGAAACCGTCTACATTTGCAAAGTGCTTTTGTTCACCAATATGCATTAAAACATGCAGAAACGCTCAGCGGTCAGCCTCTTATTATCATAGCTGCTGGAAAGTTCTTCTTAATCTCATGCAGTATATGACAGTTGTTGCCTTTGTTTGTTCTCGGGAACGTTATATAATTGCTCTTGTCAAACTGTTTCCGCTGTTTGGAAGGATTGTAATGTGATGGCCTGATGGCACTGTTTTATTTCATTTTTAATATTTTAAATAAATAAAACTCAATACCACATCTGAACTTGTAATGTGATTTATTTTTTTGGTCTGGTGTTTTGAAATATTCAATTTCATTGTCGTCTTTGTTTGTTGGTTTCCCGTTTGTATTTAAAATTAGATTTGTAGTTTTATATTTCCTCCACTAAAATACTCTTAACTTCTGAATTATGAATGTTTCACATAGTTTTTGGTTTAAAACAAACCTTATTAACATGGATAGAACTTCGACTGGATGTTAAAATAGCCTTTTTAAGTCGTTTGAAATGTATTACATTGCGAGGCACACTTTACATTGACTACTACAATGTTATATTTAGCAAAAAGCAATATGGCCGACAAAAATATACTATAACATTGTTTATTTTCCCGTTTCTAAATACTCGGTCATTCTCTCGGATAGTATTGTAGAGTTTCGTGGATTAATTCGTAATCATAGAAAATCTGCAAAATAAAATACAACGTTAATCCTATCCTATTTTACAAAAAATATATATACATTTGAGTGGGTCTTTAATCACATGACTGTGACGTAGCAGGCAACATGGCGGCCTCCGTGGATACTAACAGTGGCGCGAAAGTAAGAAAAAGGCACTTCAAAGGTTCTTTAAAAGAGCCGAAATGTACAGACGGCGGCCTCGAAAAAGAAGCAGCGAACAATGTCGAAGGCGCCACCAAAGGAAAAAAGCCCCATTCCTTAAAAACGGGGACTTTTTGGCTCACTCGTATTGTGCTCCTGCGCTCTGTTGCCTTTATTTACTGTAAGTATTATGTCCCAAATTAACATACAATCTATTTCTTAAGAAACAAGAGTCGCTTTGATGTTTCCAATTAGCATTTCTAGCACATGGTTACAGTTAGCTCCGCGTATCTGAAATGTTGTAAATGTACTGTATTGTGTAATTACATGTATGTAAACGGTTTGAATTGTAAAGGTGACCGTGTAGAAATACAAAATGAACCACTTTGTTTGGTATATGAGTGCATTTCACCGTGAAAATTCCAATTTTCCGTACGTTTTGTCTAATGGCGACGCCACTATTCCGAGGAGAAACTCCATTGTTTCTAATATCAAAATAGTTAGCTACAAGGCGCTGTTTCACCGTTATGATACATAATGTACTCCATAATAATGCTCATAACTTTAAGGTTAGGCCCTCCCTGTCGGTGAACTTTTCACAATAATTAAGACGTACAATTTAAAGCCAATAGTACGAAATGCTTGAACATATGTGAATGCTCGTGTTGCACTCATACATATCTATTCCGACCCTCAAAAATAAAAACGTCAGACAAAAAAATATAATGTTGATAAGCCACAAAAGATAATAAGTCGAATTTTTGGAGGAACATGTTCCATTTCTTGAACTTGCTTGAACATATCCCTAACCCCATACCAGTGGTAAATACCAGACCTTATAAATAATGACAACTGCCCCCTCAAAAAGCTTCTCTCATTTCCTGGCCTTTACCAAATTAGAAATAATGGACTCACCACCCCAATTTCCAAATATTTTTACATAAAGAATCCTGGTGGCATTGAAAAATGTCTCCAATCTGTCTTTTTTTTTTTCATTGTAGGGGTGGCCTTCAGCATCGCTTTCAACCAAAATAAACAGCTGATTGGGGACCGCGGCCTAATGCCATGTAAGAGCTACCTCAAAAGCGTAAAGCGCTACGTGGGCGGAAAGATTGGGACGGCCGCTTTGGCCTACACACCATCCGTCCTCTGGTTCCTGGACTGGAGCAACATGGATGCCAACCTAGATGGCATCGCCCTGTTGGGGATGGCCCTCTCTGCTTTTGTTCTGGTGACTGGAATGGCAAATATGGTGATCATGGCGTCCTTGTGGGTACTTTACCACTCCTTGGTCAATGTGGGGCAACTGTGGTAAGTGCTGAATTCACTCCAATTTGTGTTTACTTTTAATTTTCAATTGGCTTTTGTGATTGACGTCATTTCCTGAATTTTCTACAAGCAATTTGTCAAAAAAATAGGTGTAATTGATGCTCTCATTACTGTTCTTCGAATGTTTTGATGAACACGGCACAGGGATTTAGCAGTTCGATGACAACATATCTTTTGAAAAGACCATTTATGGACATGAATGTACTAACATTTTAACATTTGTTTCTTTTCTTCCACAGGTACTCCTTTGGTAAGTTGAGCTAATGATACTGCAGGTTTTATTCATGCTACATTCACTCTGTATCATATTTTAAGAAACTTTATTGAAGGCATGCAGCTTAAATCAATATAATAATGGCGCTACTTGCATGGAAATAGCCTCAGTGTTGTGCATTGGGTTTGGCTAATTTCTGGTGTAAAGTCCAGCAACTGTGAAAAATGAAAGCGTTTCACGTAAAAAATAAGTTATCTTAATTAAGGACAGTAATTTTGTCAACTAACTCAAAAAAAATTGAAGCACCTCTTCCTAACGTGTGCACCTCATCCTTAATTGACATATACTATATGGTAATTTTACAGTTTCAAAAGCTTTTGCTGTTAGCATAAATTCGTGTCATTGATACAGGCTGGGAGAGTCAGCTTTTGGAAACGGGATTCCTGGCCATTTTCCTGAGTCCGCTGTGGACTCTGTCTCAAGTTCCTCGCCGTTGCCCCCCCTCCCTCGTCTGCATCTGGGCTTTCAGGTGGCTTATTGTGCGCATCATGCTTGGAGCCGTGAGTAAAACTCTCTTTCCCGACAGGGTTGTTTACAACTATACCATTTTTTGGGGGGGGGAGATGTCCCGATACAGTTTTTTTTTCTTCAAGAAATGTGTAGCTTTTTGTTGGACACCGAGTTGAAGCAACTGGGGTTGTGCTGAAACAAGCAGCACCTGACTGCAATCCACTGATTTCACTTGTAACATACCAGAGTTGTGGAAAGCTTTCCTCTTTAGAGGTTGTCGTTGGTCGTTAACACTTCAGCATATCTAAGACTGTCTGTGTGTACTTCTCAAAAAGAGAGAGAAATGACCTCAGTGTTTTTGTCCAAGGAAAAACAATCAGTGTAGTCCAAAAAATTTAATACCTAGGAATCACTCTTGCCTCAACATGTCTTGAAACAACAGATAAAAAAAAACACAATAAATAAAATTCAATTCAATTTGTCCAATTTTAGGTTCATTAAAAATACCTGAGTCAACAACATGATATTTTGACAAAATGATCATATCACACAAGACTTACTGCCTGACAAGTTGGTCATGGGCCTGCAAAACAACATTAACACTTGGACAATCATTTTCAAGCCTGGCTGATATGTGCTGTCCATTATTAAATAAATCAAACTCAAGCCCCTGGGTTAGCATGTCCAGTTCACAGTTCTAAGAGGGATTGTTCAATCCCCGGGCCGAGACGTCCAACACCAGATCATGAATGTCTTTATATTTCAGGGCCTGATTAAAATCAGAGGAGACAAATGCTGGCGAGACCTCACCTGCATGGATTATCACTATGAGGTAGATGATTTTTTTTCTTCTTCTTCTCTGATCAAGAATCAAATGATGATCTTCTCTGGTGCATTTCAATCACATTGCAGACCCAACCTGTTCCAAACCCCATGGCGTACTACATGCACTGGTCCCCTTGGTGGTTCCATCGTTTCGAGACTTTGTCCAACCACTTCATCGAGCTCATTGTCCCACTTTTCACCTTCCTGGGCAGGCGAATGTGCATTGTCAACGGCACGCTCCAGGTCCTCTTTCAGGTCCGCTATTTCAGATACAAGCAGCCAAGAATCGAGATGTAGTTTGAAATACATGTTGCTGTTTGACAAGGACATTTTCCTCTAGAACAAAATGTTACAATAGAATACTGTCTTTATTAATTCACTGGTTGCTATTGACGACGCTGCATTTTGACATGTAGAAAATGCCTCCGTGACATTTAAGAGTTTATAAATCCAGTATAATTATTGATCTCCCTCATTCTGATGTGTTTCGACTCTAGGCAGTTCTGATTGTGAGTGGGAACCTCAGTTTCCTCAACTGGTTGACCATTGTTCCCAGTTTGGCTTGTTTTGATGATGCGTCACTGAGCTTCTTATTTGGTCGTGGAAGCGGAGCCAAGAAAGCAGTGGCGAAGATTCACAACGAGGAAAATAGCGGACGGATCCTCGAACCCACTAAAGGTATGAATATTGGCACCCTCTTTTTCTTGGCACATTTTTTGATTGTTGTTTCTTTCACCAAATATTCCGTTCAGTTTATTTTTCCGTTCCTCCCAAAACAATTTCATTTAATCTTGCCTTTTTTTGGGGTGCATCAGGAATGTGGATTCGTAAAGTGCTCAACTGCTCGTTGGGCATTCTGATTGGCTGTCTCAGCATTCCAGTGGTGTTGAACCTGGTCAGTCCCCGACAGGTGATGAACACCTCATTTGACCCACTACGCATCGTAAACACCTACGGGGCCTTTGGCAGGTACACCAAATGTTTGGTGCAATTACACTGGAGATCCTCCAAGACGCCGCTATCCACTTTCAGTCTCTCGGTACTTTGTTGTGGCTTCACCTTCACTTTCCTCCCTTCTTCAGTATTACCAAGGAGCGCACAGAGGTGATTTTCCAAGGCACTCTTAGCGAGGATCCCAAAGACCCAAACGCGCTTTGGGAGGAATATCAGTTCCTTTGCAAGCCAGGAGATCCATACCGACGGCCGTGCCTCATTTCTCCGTACCATTACCGCTTGGACTGGCTCATGTGGTTCGCGGCCTTCCAGGTAAGTCACTCAAGTGAGCTGTAGATGACAACATTTTGTTTTATTCAATAAAATAGCAAGTAGCTTTTTTTGACGGTCCTTTATGTTTCACCATAAAAACATCCTTGGTTTTATTTAGAATGGCCTTCTTTGTAGTTCAGGGACTGATTTTTATTATGTCAGGTTTCACAAAAGTCACCCCACCCCCCTATTTATTTATTTTTCAAAATAAAAATGGTCTTACTTGAAAAATATATTTTTTCCCTCTTCAATGTAGACATACGAGCAATCTGAGTGGGTTATTCACATTGCGGGACGTCTGTTAGCTAACGATAGCAGCATCCTGTCGCTGATGGACCACAACCCCTTCCAGGACAGGGTCCCCCCCAAGTAAGGAGTCTCTGTTCATTGAAAGTGTTACAGAATAATCATGAAAATAATTCTCTAATGAAGACATGCCTCACTTTGAGGGCGATGGTACATTAATGCAATGCCATTGCATTTATTTTGATGCTTGAATACAAGGGGCGTTTTTGCCAAGTTTACTAAACCAAAATGGGAATTGATTTGATCTAATGACACCATTTTGACCGTCCGTCCATGTCTCAGGTGGGTTCGAGGAGAACATTTCAAATACAAGTTCAGCCAACCGGGTAGCGCCAGCGCAAGCGAGGGCAAGTGGTGGCTGAGAAAACGCATTGGCCCCTACTTCCCGGCCGTCAACCTGGAGGCCCTCAGGGGCTTTTTCCAGTCCCGAGATTGGCCCCACCCACATATCCCCACACAGAAGCATTGAGGACATCCACCGCTAGTGTATTGACACACGGTGGACCTCAGAGGGCGACAGAGAAGGGTTACGGTTGTGTATTGCAAACATCTGCTACGCTATATGTTTGTCATGGTATATCTATTGCCATTTTTAAAAAATGTAATGAACAAACAAGCCAATCTGCTGTCATCTTTTCTGTATTCATGTTGGATGAGCGTGTGATTGATTTGTCATTGTCGCTATGTTCCAATTATCCATTTTTCTACAGTGCATTTTCTCTTTATGGCTTCATTGTGCTGGACTTCCTTCAAGCTGACTTCAGGGAAAAGGTGTGCTACATTTACATGCAGGTTTGCAGAAAAGACAGAGGAAATCAGTGCATTAAATTGACATCTTTTTGTCTGGAAGATGGGAGGAAATGAGTTGTGAGGAGGAAAAAAAATCACGCAGGGAGTCCAGAGGCTGCTGGATTTGAACCTGTGACCTCAGAAGGGCCAGCCACTCATAGCGGTATGCCATAATAGCCATTTACATTGTTCTATTCAATGGAAAAGTGAATGGTCAGTTGTAATTTAAGGTTTCGGGAAATTATGTAAAGGAAGGAGAGGTGAGATTTTTAATTGTCTTTTTTGTCTTTAAGCCACAGGACTACAGATGAAAAGTACTTTAACAATATGTAATTATGTCTATTATGAAATTGCACTCTTACAGTTAATCATTTGTGAATATTTTACTGGTGAAACTTACATATACAGCACATCATTTTGCAAATAAATGACAGACTGCTGTATTTTGCATTGAAAAGTGTTTTGGGAAGATTGGGATAAACATAGACACCTTACTCTCTAAAGTCTCGTACTTTTTATTTTATATGTATCAAACGTGTTAATATTTTTCTAAAGCATTTCATTGTGGATTTTGAGTACGTATGTATTGCTAGAATTTCATATATGCTGGTATATATACATAGCTCCTTCAAGAAATTGTAGTAACAACAAAATACCACTGGGTGGTGCTAAAGAATAAGATTTAGGGGTGGGGGCGTTCCATAGTGTTTTGAAGCAAAAGGAAAAAATAGGCAATACAATGCACTTACCATAATTCTGCTGTATTTTAAAGCGCCCATTGTTATTTTTTTGGTAGGTGCATGTGGTGGATCTATTCCAGTTAAGTGACGGACGGTGTGGCAGCACAGAGGCATAAACATCCCATCACAAGTCTGTATGAAATGCACCATTATCAAAAGGTTCTACCACAAGGTGGCACAAGGTACCACTGTTTTACATCCACTCTCATCACCTTTCTGTTTTGGGGTGAGCAGAGAGATATTCGGTCAATTTAATGTAATAAAAAGAAAACAAACTGTAATCCGTGCCTAAAAAGGCTCATGCGCCTACTTGACTTATTTGAGCCATTTAAGTGAAAGTAATGCTAATCAACCACTATCAAATCCCATTTTCCAAACTCCCAATTGTAGAAGCCAGATTGGTCTTCAGTTTTCTCCAAGAGAAAATGAATTCGAATCAACTGCAAGGACCCGATATTCATGCATGGCATAGGTTCGGAAAGTTTGGGTTGTCGTTCCCTTTAAAATCCTTCGACGCGTGCACGCTTTCTGCTCATTCCAATCAGCAGCAACAAGAGTGGAGAGCGAGAAAGCGCGATCGATCTGTTTACACTGTTCAGCGCATCCTTCTTTTACACTCGCTTGGTAATCGACGCTTTTTTCGGGCGTTAAATCATCTCGAGTCCGATTCCATTTCACCACGCGCACCAGCCGCAATGATTTGGGCGTGAGGGTGAACTTTAGCGTCCTCCCCGCGTTTCGCATCCCACTTCAGAATCGTACAAGTAAAGCGAAAAAGAGCGCATCGCTTGCTTTGACTTGCTATTATTTTTGTTGTCCTTTCCCCTCACCACTATCTACATGCTGTTAGCGCCGATTGTAACCAGAGCCATGTCCAGGAAGAAGACGTTAAAGGGGGGCAAAAGTCCCAAAGGCTCGCCCAGCGGCGGTGGAGGGAAAGCGGGGAAAGCTTTGGCCGTCGGTGCCTCGCCGACATGCGGACTGGTTTACCCCAGCAGACCGTCCATCGGCGGCAGCGGGGAGTTCTACGACATCGCCTTCAAGGTGAGCCCACACTGGAACACCGTTCATTTTCTGAACCGCTTATCCATCCTCACGAGGGTCGCAGGGGGTGCTGGAGCCTATCCCAGCTAACTACGGTCAGCCCGAATCGGTGGCCAGCCAATGGCAGGGCACGAGGAAGCAAAGCGACAACCAAACATAGCGAGGGTTAGGCAATTTAGAGGGTTCAACTAGTCTAGTCTGCGTGTTTGGGGGATTTAGGAGGAAAGCGGCGTACCCGGAGAAAACCCACGCAAGGCCAGGGAGAACATGCAAACTCCACACGGTGAGGACTCACCTGGGATCGAACTGTGAGGCCGTCATCAATATTTTATAGATATTACGTACATATATATTCATTTGAGTGGCGAAATCCAATTTCTGGGTGACTTCCTCTTCGTTTTGGGGCCTTTAAGCGATTTTTTAGGTCGCTTAATGATTAGGGGACTGTACAGGACCTTCTAATTTATTTTAGAGCATCCCCAGGTACTTCCTTTTTAGTTTTTTTTTTATCTTTTGATTTGGAGGCATTTCTGGGAAATTTTAGTGGAGTATTTTATCAAATTTTGGTGGAACCAACTGGCTTATAAATTTTGCACGCAAAATTAATTAATCGTCATAGTACATGAATTTACCATTACTAGTAATTTTACAGAAAATAAGGTAGCTAATATGACTTTGGCTGGTAGTAGTTCAAGTGACATAGTAGCACGACATTAATTCCATCATTTTATGACTTCTATGGTATTCTAATGACGGAGCTGCGATGAGAATAAAAGCGATCATTTGCTTTGAGCTTACGTCTATGCAAATTCCCGCAAATGAAAAGATCACGCACGGCGAGCAATATTCATTTCACACTTAAACGAACCCGTCGCCCCCAAATGTAAATATTATTGTTTCGTTCAAATGAAGTTCAATGGCCTATCACGTCTAAGGGGATTTGCTGCTAACAGAGTGAGGAGATGACAACATTCACGCTTTTCTGGAGCAGACCTCCACTTGTCCAAGTTCTTCTCCAGCTTCTCAGTGGAGATCACAATCTCATCTGCACATAATCATATTCCCAAGGAACTTCCTGTCTCATCTTATCTGTCGCTCTTACCGTCACCAGAGCTTAAAAGCAGAATTTGCGATACGGACAAGGTCGGTTCTCATTTTTTTTCTTTGGTGCTGCTGCCTCAGGTGATGCTGGTGGGAGATTCCGGTGTCGGGAAGACGTGTCTTCTGGTCCGCTTCAAAGACGGAGCCTTTCTGGCGGGCAGCTTCATCTCCACCGTGGGCATCGACTTCAGGGTACCTTCTCATTTTTCTCACATTTTTAAGCCAGTCACATTTGGAACAAGACAATGAATGGAACAAATGAGTGAACAATGCCAGATGCAAAGCTTAGCTTTGATCGTTCGTGTTTAGTGCAGTGCCATTAACGGCGATGGACGTCCCAAAAAGTTTTGGTAGCAACCTGTTGGTTCCTTTTATTAGACAGTGAAATCTTATCATAATAAGGCAAACATTTTTAAGGGGGATTTGGGATTTATTTTTTTTACTACTGCAATGCGCGACTCCTTTTCTCGAAATAATTGGTGAGCAAGTAAGCACGACAACTGCGAAACAATGAATATTCAGCAGATGAAAAAAACGAAGTAGCGGCGGGATGGATAACGACACGATTGCGCCTCTTCAAAGCATTTAGCAGAGAAGTAACGACAGTCTATAAAACCCCGCGTGTGACAGTGAGATTAAAACCTTTTGTCAGGAACAACCGAGACATGCAATCCACTACTGCAATATTAAAGATTCCGATAGAATCTTAATTTTAGGTCACCATTTTAATCCACTTAAACTGAGCGTTATACTCACCAACGCATGGATTTGAACCCTTTTTTTATTTAATTGTGGCTTGAGAACAAACAACCACATACGCCAATGAATTCTTATAACATTAAACAGCGTTGATACACATTTCTACATCTTCTTTGTGCCGTTACTGCAGTAGCTTGACAGGTAACCAGGGATGATTTTAATCATCGGCTGGGGAATAAGGACAAGACATGTTTTTGATCTTTACACTGAGAACTCACACTGCTTAAAATAGCTTCCTTTGTGCTTAAGATCTTTCAAGGCTATTTATTTTTGGAACTCAATATCAAAGTCACCTCTCAATCATCGCTCCCATAAACAGTGTGCAGAAAATAATATTCAGTTCAAAAATGAAGCTACGTTGTGTCCAAACAACAACAAAAACATCTCCTTTGCCACCAATGCGATAATAAAATTTAACTGTAAAAAAAACAACATACAGTCAGTCAACCTAAAACTATTTTCCCCAACCTACTGTATGAACATTTGTCTTTATAAAACAAATGTCGATGCATCAATGGAGCACCGCGATGTGCTGCAGTGGAAAATGGAGAGTTAATTGTGGTAGCTTTGGCAGGCATCCATCCCTACAGTCCACTCAGATTTATGACACCAATGGCAAATTGTCTTGGCCTTCTTCTACACATAATCCTTCCCCATCTGTAGAAGTATTCCTTTTGCCCGTACGCCTAACAAAAACATCTCGACAAGTCATCGCGCACATATTAGGGCTGTGACAATAATCGACACGATGATAAATGTCTATCTATTCCAATAAGTTATCCATATGCTGCCGCTACGAATCGGGTGTACCTAAAATATAGAAAAAGGTTGAGGTGAAATCCCTGGATTGAAGGATGGCTCTGCATATAAATCAAATGCCAAAGGAAAAAAAGGGTGACAAATCCAGGATTAGTGCAAGAAACACAATGTGAGTCAAGCGAGGCGGCGCGGGAAAATGGCAAAAGGCCAGCTTGCAAACTGGAACTATTCACCCATTTTAATCCCTTTAAATCACTTCAATTTTGCTCTGAAATAAACATGATCAAGAAAAGGCTTTTTAGTATTATTTTAAAGTCAGGGCATTCCAAAGCATCAACTCATTGGTTGCCATTGACAACGATATTGCTTATTTTCGAAATAATGGATCCAAATAAAATGAATGAAAAAAACCAGAAATACACCAATTACAGCCCAAATTAACACATTAAAAATCCCTAGTATTTAACTCATTGCATAACTTTGACGTAGATGGACGTCCAATCCATTTTCACCGTGCCAGCCAATGATGAAATATGTATCGATTAACTGTCACATCCCCAGGAATAACGGCAACATATTAAAGCACTTTCATACAAACGCAAAAAATTGAAATTATGTTTGTTCAAAAACATTAATAGTTGTCCTTGACAATGTTCTTCCTTTCTTGCGTCCAATGACATCAGACTTGAAAGCATTTTTCTTCACATGGCAGTCATTTCTGCATTTGTTGATTCTTCAAACTAAACAATGAACGAATGACATGAATGCCTTTTTCATGTCAGCACACCAGATGAATGCGCTTTACCCTCGTAGGTATTATAAAAAAAAGACATAAAAAACGCCCAAGATGGATGCTTTCCCTGCGGAATGCCGATAAAAGCATTTTCTTTCCGTCTACCAAAACATGCGTTTCTCCGCTTTGTTGCGCTTTGTTTTTGAAAGCAATTGTCATTTCTTTGCCTGTGCTTTTTAATCCGTCATCTGTTGCCTTTTTTTTCATCGTCTGTCTGCTTGCTTGTTGCAGAATAAGGTGATGAGCATCGATGCCGTCAAGGTCAAACTGCAGGTAAGAAAAAAAAAATCAAATCTCCATTTAAATGAAAGCAGTCTCACGGCGATACGCCACTAAAACGACGTCAGAAAATCGTGTGCTCGTGCCGCAAAGTATCTTATTTTGAAATCCGGTTTCCAATCATCAAAGATTGGCTTTTGAATAAGCTCTGATATTTTTACTTGGGATTCTTGAAGTAGCCCTGTTGGCATTTTAATAAGTCATTTGTCTTGATCAGCCCATTAGATTGTTTTGTTGAAGTGACATCTTAATTTTCAACACACGAGGCCTTTCATCGGCAATTGGATTAAGTCTGACACTTTTTCCACTTTCCCATTCTACTCATTTATCTCCTTTTCTTCCTACAAATCTGTGGCCTCCAATTATAGCCGGCTCATCATCTGAAATATTACAGCTCGTATCTCAAATGAATTGCGTTTTATGACAGGCCTGTACAAAAGTAGGATCGCCATCGCATTTGTGTACTCATCATATTTATTCATGTATTTATTAATTAACTTACTTATTACCTATCTATTTATGTCTAAAATGCCTTTCCTATTCCTGCATCATCACCCTCTTGCTACTGTGACAACGAAATTTCCCAAATACGGGATGAATAAAGTTATCCAATCCAATCCAATCATCATCACTCCAGTCTTTCTACACGTTTGCTTATGTTATTTCCTGGCTGTAACCATGCATGCCGTCCACAAATTTGACTCTTCTTTTTTTTAGATTTGGGACACTGCCGGTCAGGAGCGATTCCGCAGTGTCACGCACGCCTACTACCGCGATGCTCACGGTAAGAATCCGCCATGATGACGTTTGCCTACTCCTATTTTTTTCCCCCGCTCTTGGACCGTAGCAGCTTTGACAGATTGCACGTCCGCTAGCGATGAATGGATTCAAATTCTCAACAGACGGAATGATAGATAGCTCGCCTTTTTTTTTTACTGTGTCCATCTTGGACCTGTGGTCAGAATCAAGATTCCATTATTTAAGTACGTTATTGTTATCACTAAATACTCAAATCTGATCTCAGAGCTGCTTCAACCCGTTCTATGTGCGAATGTAGTTTGGAAAGACCGTGTTTTTCTGCACATTGTCATTCATGTGCAGCACAGATGGACAAACAATGCACGCACGCTATCAAGATTTTTGGTCCGGGAGTCCACTTGTCTGCATTCCAACTGATCTGTCAGGGCGGTAGAGCACTTTTGCTGGTGGATGTTTAACAAGGCAGCAGGGGAGCCCGCAGCTGCTCTTTCCAATCGTCGGGCCGTTACGTTACTGACTTTTAAACAAAAGTTCATTCGGTCTGACAGGCGAGGGTTGGCAACTCAAAGAGCGGCTGACAGCGACCGAGTCTTACCAGATAATTGTATATTCCGCAGACCTTGTCGTGTAAAATTTGCTTGGTTTCTGAACCTTTTCCACAGGGAGCCATTTATCATTCGGCCCCAGATTTGAACAGAAACCTGATTACAAAAGGGAAAAGGTTGTTTTCTTTCAATATTCCAAACAGGAAATGAAGGATCCCTTGTTCTAAGAACAGAGAATGCATACAGTCTTTCCTCGATTATTGCAAATTCACTTCTTTCTGCTATTAATTATTTTTTTCAAAATATATATTTATTATTTTTTTTCAAGTTCATAAAAATGTAAAAATCCACGCAGAAACTCTTAAATGGAAGCCACTCTTGCTACTAGGACTCAGCACTGAAGGGAAACAAAAAAGGTACTATATTTTTCAATTATCCCGGCCATGTCTGGTCTACATTAACCGCAATATTCGAGGGATTACTGTACTTAACTCGAAGACGTGACAATGTTCATTTGCTCAAAATGAAGAGAGACGTCAGTCACATGCTAATTATTACCATGAAGCTTCATCTGTTGCTCTCATAATTCTATGTTGGACAGTTCATTTTGACCTACCACCTTCAAGTGGCGCTGCCTGAAATGGCAGCACGGAACCACGCTAATTATACGTGCACAAGCGTGCCCCCATTGTCGGGGGTGACGCTAATTATACGGTGAACGTGTCCACCTGCATTGGACGCTATGTTCCAAAGTTTGAGCAGTAATTTTCCAAAGTTTGAGCAGTCATTTTCCCTGTGTCTTTCCAGCACTTCTTCTTCTCTACGACGTCACCAACAAAGCATCCTTCGATAACATTCGGGTAAGGAAAATCTCCCTCATTTTCATTCCACTCCTGCTTTCCAAATTCAGTCGAAATTCCGCTACATTTCTCGAAATAAAAAACGTTCTGACAGCCGTAATCTATACGATCTACCTCAGTTACAACTCAAAATGAAATGCTCTCCTTTTTATCAAGTCATTTTTATGCTTGCTTTCCTACCTGCCCATTTATTGATGTGAAGGTTTAATACCCTACTTCAGCATGATAAAGCTACCCGCTTGTTTTTTTTATTTAATTTCAAACCCGCTCTATAAAACACACAGCGATACATTATAGGAATGCATTCTTTCATTTTATTTAATGCAGACAGTTCAAGCCACAGGAAAAAAAAATCTCCAAGGTTCAGCTTGTTTGGCCTTTTTTCTTCCTTTCAAGTTCAGTCAAGTGGAAATATCTGGATTTTTAATGCTTAAGGGCTTCGCTGTTATTGTCTTATTAGTAGTTTTTGGCTGCCGCTACCCACTCGTGTAGTACTAAAAAATCGTATTTTTTCAAATCCGTGTCACTATCTCGTCAATTCAGTTGAGTAGGGAGAAGTAAATGAGGAAATGAAGTGGCGCGGGGACAACTTTGCTCCAAATAATTTGCATATCAGACAAAAAGAAGAAGGGGCGACTAAATTTAGAAATGACTTTTTCTGACTTTGGTTGACTTGTGAGCATTTCTTGGTGTGTGTGTGCCTGAAAAAGGCTCCCACCAATCGTGCGCCTGCAGGTTGGCTTCCAGCTTGCGCTGCACATTTCTACCCGAGGGAACGCCGCTCATCTCGGTGGGCTGAAGCCACATTTCCCAAAGCCGACTTTTGCAGAAAAGAATATTACTGCATGTTTGCTCGTATCCAAAATAGTCTTGGGAATATTGGCCCCCCAAAAAATCGCATCTCTCATCTCATTTTCTAAACCATTTTATCCTCATTAGGGTGGCGGGGGGTTCTGGAGCCTATCCCAGCTGACTTCGAACCATAGGCAGGGGACACCCTCAACTATTTACGCTCACTCTCATAGCTAAGGGCAATTTAGAGTGTCCAATCAGCCTAGCATGCATGTCTTTGGAATGTGGGCGGAAACCAGAGTACCCGGAGAAAACCCACGCAGGCCCGGGGAGAACATGCAAACTTCACACAGGTGGACCGACCTGGATTTGAACCCAGGTGGGCACTGTGAGGCTGACGCGCTAACCCCATCCAAAGAATATGTTTATTTATTTTCCGGACTATAAGGCACATTTTTTTTTCATAAATTGGCTTGACCTGAGACTAAAAATCAAGTGCAACTTATGTATATATATTTTTTTCTCTCGCTGACCACTGACAGCCTATTATGTTGTTTTTGTAAGCTATAGTGGCTAATGCTAACAGATGCCTATTTAGCAATTGTTCTCCATTTTAGTAATGTTACTTTAACTTATGTTTGTACTTGGTTTCAAACCAATTTTAAAAATGGCCCTCCCAAAAATGCTACATATATATATATATATATATATATATATATATATATATATATATATATACATATATACATATATATATATACATATATACATATATATATACATATATATACATATATACATATATATACATATATATACATATATATATACATATATATATGTGTATATATGTATATATGGATATATATATATGTATATATATTTTTTTTCCCCTTTTCATGATGTATTCTTTGGCTGGGGTGACGAATAGTTCAAAAATGGTGTGATTATTCATCACTTTTTAAGTGGATAGCGTTCAATTGGGCGTAGAGAGCACGATGCTTCTCCACTTTGGCTTTTGGCTTTATCCCGCCCGCCGTAACGAGTTTCCTCTGCAGCGTTTTTTCGGCCGGCGCACATTTGCTCTTTCCACGAATGAGCGATGAGTCGGGCAATCTGTCTCGCCAGGGGACTTTTTCCCGGAACGGCCGGCGGCTTTTGGCGCGGCCGAGGGGGGGCCTCCTCGCCGCGGAAGACCTCTTCCGGGTTCACGGACGGGCGGAGACGCACGTCTCGCAGCTCTTCCAGGGTGACGGCGGGCGCCCGTCGGAGGAAGGCGAAGGAGTCCGAGTGGTGGCGACGGGACGCTTTACTTTTGAGGGCCGGGCTCTTTTCGCTCGCGGGGTCCGGATCGGGGCTGCCGATGGGGAGCGCTATCTGTAGGGACAAGCGATTCGCGCCGGCCCGATGGGAAGACGGGACGGATAGAGGGCGTAACTTCCAACCCAGGGGGTCGTGGCCAGTTATGGCGGACGTCCGGACGATAGAAGGGCGGGAAGTAGTCGCGGAGACCAATCCGCTCGGGGGAGCGGAGTACCGTCGCGGAGTCTGGGAAGTGAGAAGGGACCCCCCGCGCCGAGGAGGCTGCGGTTCTCTCCTGTTTTTCCTGAGAATAATGACAGCGGAGCCGTTGGCGGACTGACAGCGTCCACGAGGGCGGGGGGTTGGGCCGGCGTCGTTCATTCTTGGGGGGGCTTTGGAAACATGGCCGTCGGCCTGCGAAAGAAATTGCCAAAAATCAGAAGACTGAGTAGTACGTGCGGGTAGTGTGCGGTCAATTGGTCGCCGGTCTTTTGGTTGCCGGTCTTTTGGTTGCCGGTCTTTTGGTCACCGTCTTTTGGTCGCCCCGACCGCGACAACAGGCGACCAAAAGACCGACGAACAAAAGACCGGCGACAAAACAAGGTAAAACAAGACGGTCTACGCATAAATAAAAGCCAACAATGGCCATGAGCACTTTCACTGAGCCGACGGTTTAGTGTAGAAGAGTTTGTATGTACATGCGTTGTCCCTTTAAGAAGCGACGTCAGTTCAGTCAGGGTCTTAACAAGTTCTCCAACAAAAAACAATCAAAGTCCGGGAAATTTGGAGCTTTTCTTTAGCCTAATAATTACTAGGGCATTAAGTAGGACTAAATAGTCATTCGCAGTTTGTAGTTAGGGAATTTGAGCAACGATTTAAATGGCTATAACTGACCTTCCGGCCGACCAAAAGACCAGCGACCAATCGACCGTGTACCGAGTAGTACGTGCCCTTTTTGATGGCTTTTTACAATCTGTTCTTCAAAGCAAAATCCTTGTCCATAATAATAGACAAAAGACCACATTTAAAACTGTCCCCTTCATATGTTCCAAAAATCTGACGGTGGCCTTCAACGCATTTCAACCAAAAAAATTCTCATCAGGAAATAACATTTCTGCAAAGCGTCGGTTATTTCCAAGGAAAGCAGTCTTTGCTTTACGCCGCCTACGCTTTTTCTGCCCTTTGTCAAAGAATACAAACGGGAGGGGAAAAAAAATCTTGTTTATTATCGACGAAACCCCTTAGGATAAAAGATGATTTTGCTGTAGCGCTATCCGAGGAGCCTCAATAACACTTTACACAAGACAAATGGCTCACAATTTCCTCCACTTTTTATCCTCCAAAATCCTACATTGTTTTTCTATCTTTTTTCCCCTCTCTGTCTTTCCCCCCCCCATATTTTCCCTTGATTCTCATAGCATATTTCTACTGTAGCGCCACAAAACTCCCCCAACAAAATCCTTCAACTAGATTGACCTAAAACTATTTGTAAATACAATATAAACGCTTTTTACCTGCATTCTCAAATGGCCCTGACTTCAGCTAATCCGCTCTGAACAATTCAACTCGATATTTGTGAAAGCTACCCACCCAAAAACCCAAGTTGAACCCCAACCGCAACTTCCTGAAAACGTTGTGACACAGACCTGCAAACATAGACCACACTTGGCACAAAGTCATTAAACAGGAAGTTAAAACATTGAGAAAGGGCTTTCATTTGAAAGATAACATTAGTAATTTCATTTTTTTTGGACGATACAGCTTACATTTCATTCTAAAATGATGCAATGCTTTACTTGAAGAGCCCAACACATATTGCATTTGTAAAGTACCGATGATTTAATGTTTTCTTGACAAAAGGGCTTCAAAAAATTCACCAGGGATGAAGGAAAGTTAAATAGAATCCTTCAAAAGCAGCCCACTCCTAGGAAGGCCATTTCGTAAGAACCTGATTGAATTTACCTGTCCGCTATCTCCATCTCCAGATGGCTAAAATCAATGTAAACAAGTCTGGCCCGTTTCCTTTAGCCGCCCGTCAATCTTAAAGGAGACATTAAAACGCTGTTGTGGTTTTCAAATTCGCTCACGCCTTGTGTTTCTTTGAATATTAAACGGCCGCCTACTCGCTTTCATTTCAAATAATGGCGACCACGACCTCATCCAACAAAAATCAACTGAGCGATGCAAGCGGGGAGATAAAAATTGGACAGCTATCGGCCTCCAAGCTCTCGCCGACCGTCTCAAAAGAAAAAAATCCTGCAGGCCCGCTTGCATATCTCGCCATTGTCTGAGAGTAAAACGTCTTCTGACCTTGACGGCCGTCGCGCTCCATCACACGGCGGTTACGGCGCACGGGCGGCGTCTACCGATGCCCCCGCGCCCCCACGCGGGGTGAACTCTCATCCTTTGCCATCGCTCGGAAGCCCGACGGCATCCGATTTCAAAAGCCGTGTTCCTTTTGCGACTTTCTTGTCATCCGCCCACTTGCCGGCGAGCTTTTGCTAAGTAATTGGCAGGTCGTGGACAGCCAAGGCTGCTCGCTTGGGTTTTCGCGGCCACTCGCTCCGCCTAATGAAGAAAAGCCATAGCGACAGGGTGGGAGGCTTAGCCGCGACCCGCGGGTGAACACGAGGGTGATATGAAAGGGATTCGCGCCGCTGTAGAAGGGAATCAAAGGCTTTCATTTGACAGGAATCAATTCAGTTTCCTTCCATCTGTGATTGAAGCGAAGACTAAAACCGCGGTCGTCTCGAACTCAGACTCAAAGACATTTTTAATCTTCATAACCTAGACCAAGGGTGTCAGAGTCGGGTTGGTTGGCGGGTCGCGTAAACGTCAACTCCATTTCACGTGGGCCGGACCATTTTAGATAATATTTAGATATATTTTTTTATAAATGGATTAAAACACTGGATTAAAATCCCTGAATATTCAGTTTTTTATAGATCTAAAACAATGTTTATTTGAGCTTTTTTTAAATATATTTTTAGATTTTACAAAATGATTTTTGGACTAAAAACACAGAAAAAAATGGATTAAAAAATGACTATTGATTTAAAAAGGGAAAAATCAAGAAATGTAATATACATCTATACTCTTCATTTGAATTTGATCCTAAAACAGAAAGTCGGCACTCATCATTGACTTTCCTGGGCCACACAAAATGATGCGGCGGGCCAGATTTGGCCCCCGGGCCGCCACTTTGACACATGTGACCTAGACAATAACCCAGGAGACCACCTAAAAATATTCAAGGCATCCCATGAACTCGTAAGTTTCTTCACTCTAAATGTCCAATTCCAAAAATCCCAAATTCCGAAGTTGACGTAAAGTTTCCCGCATAAACAAAATCTTCCATAAAACCCTCCCTATGGTTTATTCATCTGTTGTGTTGCGCCGATCGCCACGTTTCAACCAGCATGCGCTCGTAAAAAAAAGTCTAAACCCCCGATTGCCTTTGAAAATAAATGCACGCATCCTCCAAAGTTTATTAGCCGCTGCAATAAAAGTATCTTTTTGCGGACAAAATATAACAAGCGTTGGAGGAAGAGGGAATTTATTTAATCACACGTTGTGTTGCTCCTCACAACGCTGAAGGAACATCATTACTGCCGCCGATTCCAACTCTAATCATGTGGGCTAATTGGAAAAATGAATTTACAAGTGCTACTTGGCTGTAAATAACTATGCATTAGTAATTCCCTTTTATTAATAGCGCCAGGGAACGGAGCCACGTTAAAGCTTTTAGTCATCAAGTGCCCATACCATTTTTCTTGGGGCCCTGATACCATGTTTTTTGGTTTTAAAAAAAGACAAAAATTCCTGGATTTAACTCAATTGCTAACCCATTGTCCCATTGACCCCCAGAATTAAATTTCTACCCGTGTTTTTTTGCGCAGGCCTGGTTGACGGAGATCCACGAGTACACCCAGCAGGACGTCGTCATCATGCTGCTAGGCAACAAGGTGAGACCTTGTCAAAGCTGTAGATTACTAGACGGCTTGATTGATGGAGTCAGAAAAGAAGGATACGAGTCAATAGAGGCAAAGAAGGGAGGACATGTTTTATGATTTAGAGACCAGATTTACGCTTCACCTGGTTCACAGGCGGGGAACTCAACGTGTGCACCACGTACAGTATATTAGAATGTCAACGCTACCCCGTGAAGTAAGGGAGTGACTTCAATTGGCGTGTGAAGAGCAATCACCCAAGACGGTACTCGGACGTTTCGTCGAAAGACGTTTGGTCCCCGGACGTTTGGTAGAACGGACGTTTGGTCGCCGTTTGTGTCATGAAACTGATTTGTTTAACCCTAACCCTATTCACTCAATGTTAAATAGTAGTCATTAAATCCCTATTCACCCAATGTTAAAATCTATCAATTGCATGCGAACCCATTCTACCAAACGTCCGTTCTACCAAACGTCCGTTCTACCAAACGTCAGGTCGACCAAACGTCCATTCGACCAAACGTCTGGTCGACCAAACGTCTTTTGACGAAACATCCGGTCACGCCCAAGACAGACCTTACTTGAGTAAAGCATCCCATAATAGTCTTTTCTCCAAATGTACAACTTGTTCTCAGCTAAAGCAGCTGTTTGCTCTCTGGCTAGAAGAAAGCAAGTAAGCAGAACGTCAAAGCCGCCATGGGAATAATGGTCTGTGTCCTCTAAAAGGGCAACCGTCGCTCATTTTAGGACGTGTTTGGCTTGGCTTGGAGGAGCGCAAAATCAACAAAAATGGGGTCGCACCAACCGTTGTGGAACAATTTTTTCAGCCTGCCTCTGTGTGCGTGGAGTTGTTTTATGCAATGCGTAAATATGAACACTGTCTGATGTTTGGCAGGCCGACTCTTCTCATGATAGGGTGGTGAAACGAGAGGAAGGAGAGAAACTGGCAAAGGTATTTGGGATTTTTTTTCCAAAAATTTGCCTTGCTCATACCGACCCGGTCCCGATTATGACGCCCTTGCAGTATGAAACGGATTGCACGTCTAGCAATGAGTTGTTTATCTCCCGGCCACTAAATGAGTTCCTCGCGACGTGACGCCCAATCCATTGAAAGAACGTCGACACCAGTGAACTCATTTCCTAGCAACACAGGCGGCATAATGCCCAAAAACAAAACATTAGATTCCCATCTTCCCTTATCAAACAAAAGTGCACGTTTCTACATCTTTGCTAATGAACCACTTCCATTCTCCTCATGTTAAACAATGCGACGGATGCCTCTACCGCCATTCGTGCGTATTCTGGTTATTGTTTGCATGGATGATCAGCCAAGTGGGAGGGCTGGCCGACTTCATTTTCCGGGCCATTTCGCTCCGATAAGCGAGGAGAGGGCCGCCGCGGCCGAGTGGAAGCTCGTCACTCGTCACGGCGAGCCCGGCGTTGGCGGAGGAGAAGCACCTTGAATGCAAATGCGTCATAAGCTAACATTTGCTACAGCTGCACCATTCAATTTAGCTAACAATATGTTTAACAAGGTGCTTTGCACTGGTGGACAACTCCACAACTAACTGGTGCTCCGACTTAGTTTAGGTTGATGCAAAACCACCGCTAACTCAAGAAAACAATAAGAAAAAACTTGGAATATAGATTGGATTGGATTGGATAACTTTATTCATCCCGTATTCGGGAAATTTCATTGTGACAGTAGCAAGAAAAGTCATAATTATAAGTTAGACAGTACAGTCAAAGGCCGCAGAACATCAAAGCAAAAGCAAAAAGCACAAAGTACAAAGCAAATCAAAGGCAATGGGATCATTAAGAATCACCAAATCATTAAGACAGAAAAGCAGCAAAAACACAAAACGAGCTACGAGTTTCGGTAGAAAAAAAACAGATAGACTCAAATAGATGTCAAGTTGGACAAAAACTGGAACCACACACAGGAAGTCTTCCACGAGATGGGGAACTTCTACAGACTGTGACCGAGGTAGAGAATAGAGAATAGAGAATTTGAAATGTGTATCTATAATGTTCTTTCCTGTTTTCTGTGTTGTTGTTGTTGTTGTTGTTGTTTTTCTTTGGGTGGCGTGCAGGAGTTTGGTGTCCCCTTCATGGAGACTAGCGCCAGGTCTGGACTGAACGTGGAGTTGGCCTTCACCGCTGTGGCCAAGTGAGTCACAAAGTGTTAACTCCTTTTTTTAGCCTTCAGATCACAGCACATTTCTACATTGAGCGTCCAAAATGGACCACTAGGGCAGGCTGGAAAGGGGTCACTCAGCTGATCTGAATCAATCGTCTACCTATTTTTGCTCTGGGCCAATCATTTCAACACTCTTTGGGAGTGCACCACCGAAAAAGAACTTTATCGCATCTGATTAATGATCAATTCTACATTTTGATTGGGCAGTGTCACACAACATCAATTAATTTTATTTGTATTTTTATTTTTTGCTAGAGAGTTGAAGCACAGGACCCTGAAAGAGCCCGACGAGCCCAAGTTCCAGCTGCAGGAATACGTCAACAAAGAAATGAGGACGGCCGGCTGCTGCCTCTCGTAGATCCGTTGTGCGTGCGTGCGTGCGTGCGTGCGTGCGTGCGTGCGTGCATGCGTGCGTGCGTGCATGCGCGCCCGTTTGTGTGCGTGAGTGCGGGTAAAGGTAAGCAAGCCACGTACACTCCCGTAGAATTCCAACCTGTATACCTGACCAGCCACGTATCATCGCTAGTTTCATGAAACTGTGAATGTAAACCTGAGTACGAGTAGACTTGGACATACAGATACACACACACAGTTTGATTGTCCGTGTTAGCCCACAGCGTCATGAATGTGCTTAACGTACGCATTTTCTATCTTTATCATCGCAATCTGTCAAAGTCGTGTTGAAATAGAAATGTACAAGTAGATCATTTAACGGTCGTTATTACAATCCCCTCAATTAAAGCTAAAGCCTTTTTACGGATGTTTCACTGCACCGAATTTGAGCCGCTTTGGTCAAATCTGTTGAATTGGGGTGTATTTGTTACCACGCATTCATGTCAATCCTGCTAATGTGACATTGTTTTTGCAGTTTTAATGTTAAAATCTTTCAATACTACGCCATTGTACAGTCGGGTTACCATTCGTTTGCTGTAAACTTGTAATACACGTACTGCAACTGAATGGAAACGATATTTACATTAAAGAACAATCAAGAGAGGGTTCGTTCCTATTCATTCGAAAGCGGATTGTTGAAGGGGAAAAAAAGCGAAGCGACATTGACCTCCTGTGGTAGTAAAATGAACTGCACGGAATGGCCACGTCAGAGAATCAAATGTTCTTTCGTGGAAACGACGCAGGTCGTCGTAGTCCTTTATTTTCGAACGAAAACATATTTTTGCTTCTTCCTTATTTTCGAAATGAATTAGCCGTGCCCTTTGAGCGATAAAAATACATGCATCTTTAAATCATCATTAAATTAGTAACACTTTTAGGGTCACTAACTGTCGACAGCGATTCACAAATTGACTTTTAAGTCCTTCCACTCTATTTTTTGGCTCATTTAAAAACGTTTTCCTTTAAATTTGCGCGGACACGAAAGACTTTTGACCCTTTTAAGAGCAAGTGACCTTATTTTTAACTTTAATATTAGGGTTAGTTATCTCTCCCAGGAAGAATCTTTTGAATTGATGGCGCCCCAAAAAAAGCTGGATCATGTTAAGTGGCAGGAAATCCTTAAATGGAGGATCAGGCAATGAGTCTAATTAAAAGACTAGGCTCGTTTTCTGAAATCATTTAAAAAATCTCACTCTTGTAATTAATTTAATAAAAGTTCATTAGTACGCTTGACTAAAAATGAAAAAGTTGGTATGAGAAGCAGGCTGTCAGTACACATGACATAACTGCATTAGGCCTTCTGTGTATTTTTCACTTGTGCGTTGCGTCACTCAAATTTAATGTTAATTCCTCTGCGAATATGCTGTTAATTTCCTACTTAAGATGCATAGCAACACAAAAGTGCCTGTCATAGCTTGTGTTTACCACAAGGGGCTCCCACGCGCCCTTCATTTGCTTTTGTTTTCTTGTTTTTTTTAGGCACAGCTACTGTAAAACTTCTCTACCAGGACGACTTATTACACTATTAGAACAAATAAGCCAAAGTAAGAACATTGACATAGTTTTATGGACTTTGCGTAATGTTTAGCCCACCTAGCTGAACTAGTACATGCATAAAGATATGCTTTAATCTTGTAATATTACGTAAAATCGTTTTTTGGGGGGGACATTAAGTCAAATGACAACTTTTCCTCAGATTTTTTTTAAAGTGACATCATCTTTCCACTTTAATCACTACGTATGACTTTATCCTGGTCATCTTTTACGTCCTAATGCACCTTTATTGGCCTATTTTTGTTTTTTATCTTATTTTTTGGCGGGGCCACAATACTCCGTCGTGCTAACTAGCGGCTGGCGGTCATCCTGACCAACATCCAGGAGTTTAGTGACTTTAGGGGGGCCCCCCCTGTCACTTGACCAGAGGGCCATCTGTTTTCTCGGTCTCATTAGACCTCCGCCAGGGCGCCCTAACCCCAGCGGCTCTTGTGCACCGGCCAGTCACGCTGAGTGGGAGCTTGTGTGCTGGAGACTTCAGCCGTTGCCCGGCACTCCACTCAAGTGGGCTAAATGGACCGGACCGCCCAAACAAAAGCCATGTGGCCCCGAGGCTCCCGTGTGTGGAAATACATTCCTTTTTTTTCCCCCATCAAGAAGGCCACACGCTCCACTTGCCCTTCTCTTTATTGCCGCTCCTTTGCGAATTGAATTCCTTCCCCGCTTTCAAACGTTTAACGCCTAACGTCATCAAACCCACGACGAATGTTGTCCATTGTCAGATCATCGTGGATCTCCCATCGGACGTTGCGTCCCGAGGTCCACGGCCCGGGTTTGGGGTCAACTTCATTTGACCTTGCCAAACCTGGCAACGTCCAGCTCTTCAATATTTCATGGCTGCTACTTTGATGCCTATTTTCCATTGCATCCAAAACTCATGTGATTTGTGCTCTTTTCACAGTTTACATAACAGCGTTGGGTAACCAGAACACAGCATTTGTTTGTTTTTTGGTGCGTGGGGGCGTCACAATGCCGTGATCCAGACGTGTGATCCAGAGACCGTATCAAGGTGCGCCATCGACATGCTTTCCACTTGCATTTATCCTAACATGATTGGATTTGTTGCAGCATAAAAAAAAGGATGGCTCTTCGTGTTTTGACGGCGCTAGATGTCCAACGCAGTCAATATTTGAAGGGAAGGTTAGGAAGACTTTTTGTTGTTGTTTTAATTAAGACTGTATGGTGCAAAACTATGAGAAAAAAAGTGTTCCTATTGTATACACAGTATGTTATTTTAGTAAAGTTTCAGCCTCTTGTCAAAGCATCTGATTGAACCAGTGGCGGTCCGTGCATTTTCTAGTGACGCCTTCAGCAAAAACTATTTTATGGCTATAAAACCTCTACGGCAGCTACAGCTGCGACACATAAAAAAATAATCAATAATGACTCATACAATTGAAATATTATTTAGGAATATAGCGATATTTTCCTCACCCAAAATCATTTTTACCTGTACACAATATCCATCCTCATTTTCTATCGCCATCGAAGCTAATGCTGAAAGTCGAGCCTGTCCTGTCGTATTTCTGGCAAACGTTTTTATTCGAATTAGTGCTGAAAATGTTTGTTCCCGGTTGTGACAGGCTTGCTTGCTTTGGAGTTTTTTTTTCTTGAAAAGTCCATCTTGAAAATGGCTTTGACAGGGGGGAAAGCAATGAAAGGAAGCTAACAGACAATTTGGAATTATTTAATAAGTATTCATGGACAAAATATAATTAACATCAGTCTGTGATTCAGATATTTCTTAGGCCAGCAGAGAAGGCCTTGAAGGCCCTGACGGCACACCACTGGATTGAAGTGAATTGGCGATAGGGTGAGTCAATCTCCTCCTTCTGTAAAAAAGCCCAAATGAAGGTCAAGTGCGAAGTGGCAGTTATCGCTGGCCCGGTGGTCTCTCAATGACGCCACGGTAAGATTAGAATAGCTCTTTTAACAACTGGGACAGGAAGGAAGTGACCCATATTTCTTTGCCAATCAAGGGTGATTAAAAGCGAGGGACCCATAATCGCTAGCTAGCCTGGAGAGGGAGATGGCCGCCCCTACGTCGTACGGTGGAGACTTGCCGACCTCGACTGTCAACCGCTCGGTGGTCTTCTGATGACCGAGTTCTTCCTGTGAAAGGGGAGGAGCTTCAGACTCGACCGCTTCATGCGTAGGTCAGTTTCTCAAGTTTGGTCGGAAATTCACCCTTTTTTTTAATTAGAAAAAGTGCAAATAACATCAAAAAAAGCTTTTCTCATCCTTTATAGACCCAGTATTTATTGTTGGGTCATTTGGATGTCTAGTGGCATCTGGCAGCCATTTTTCCCCAGTTTAAATGAATATGAAATCTATTGCAATGAACTCATAAAAAAGAACAACTCTAGTGTTAACCAGTGTTTCTGTTTTTATGTAAAAAAAAATGTTTTAGATTTGTTTTTTTACTATTTATAATTTTAAAAAGTAAAATAATAATAATTTAAAAAAAGTTTTATATTAATTGCTAATTGATAAATATATCAATCTATTGTCAACAGCCTGCCTAACACTGGTTGTTTACCTTTATAAAAGGATGTGACAAATTAGCCCTCTAGATGTCGCTACTGACACTACTACACGGTTTGGTGAGAGAAAAAGAAGAAATGTCGATGTTGTTGTTGACAGGTCTAAAAGTACACGGTCTTAGCTAAAGGGACATTTTTAAAAAAGAATTGATTCAGAATTGGAAGAAAGGCCTTGTTAAGAGAAGCGCAAATGCTCATTTTAGTGAGTTGGAAGAAAAAATACGACTTCATTTCCCAGGATGCAGGCGGTCAAGCTGCCTGAAAGCGGGGACTAGCCACTGAACGCCGCTCTTTTTAACCAATGTATTTTGATGCTTTTGCTGGACTTTTTCCACTTTTTTTTGTGAGGACCAATGGCACCACGCATTCGCCAGCCGTCATTGTTGAATTCTTGTTTAGTCAGCGTGAATGAGTGACAGAGTGATCGCCAATCGTGGAGAAAATCGCAATCCCGTCCGTGTCGTCTGACTGCTGCGGCGGACTCGGCAACATCGACTACTCCAAGGTCAATTCAACATATTACACGCGTCGTTTTCAGTTTTAATGTTCGTCTGATCAGAAAGAGGAGAAAATGCTCCGCCATGACGTTTCATGGCCTCTTTGAAGTACATTTTGGGTGTCTTGACACCCGGAAACCACTCGGTGCAATCTGTCCTGTCAAAATAAAACGGCACATTTCTTCAATAACATTACGCTAAAGTAAACATGTCCTTGACATCGAGTGTAAAATAAAATGAATGCAAAGTCTATCTGTTTTTATTCCAAACTTTAAAAGGTGCAACTGCCTTTTTAAAAACTAAAATCAGGGTGAGTCCCAATATCACATCTATTATACATGGTTGAGTGGGAAAATATTGGCAATATTCAATCAAAAAGCGCATTTCTAATTGGGAAAATAAGCAATGTTTATTTTTTCAAGTGGCTTGCAGATTTAAAGATTTTTTCTAAAGAAACCACACTATGATTGTGCAATATGTATCTCCAATTCGCTTAAACTGGGAGGACTGGCTTTGAACGCCCATGTTTGAGAGTTACGGGGTCTAAAAGGACAAAACAAAGCTTTTGTGTTAAGTACCTGATCTCTTGCGACTTCCAGATGGACCTGAAGGTGTTGGAGGAAGTCTCAAAGCACGTCAACTTTAAGGACGGCAACTTCCACATTGCTGTATGTGCAATCATTTTCAACCCACTTTTCTGGAATGTGGTAAGTAGGCCACCATTCATTCATTTTTGAAGTCAAATTCATTCCATGGAAATGCATATCTTTGCAAATTGAAACACTACACTATGGCCCACAATCCTAATACTGCTACTTTCCCCCCTAAATGATAATTCCAGGATTCACTAGTATTCATTCAAGTCAATCGATTCCTAGAATGAGACATAGTACAGAGTGTCCAATAAGTCCCCATACATTCGAGACATATTTCGTTCCAAAAAAAAGCTCCCGACGTGCCATTATTTATCCTAATGGACTACTTGATGCCAACGACATGTTCCGAACCGATGCCTTGGAAACGCATTAGGGAGTGAAACCTAGCACCTCCAAATGTCTTTGTCCATTTTTTTCAATGCATTTGACATTTGTCCTAATCTCCCCACCCCCGAAACTCTTTAAAATAAAATAAAAAGTGCGCTTGTTTTAAGTGCTCGAGGTGGGGGGGGAGGGCTCCATAGTTTTTCTCCCGTTCCCTTGTTGTCGCCCGTGGAGAAGAGCCGGCCCTTAGCTGTCCAACTCGACCCTTTCTCTCCAGTCCCTACGTGGCCGTGACGCCGACACGGTAGGCGGCATATTAATCGTCACCCGAGCTTCCGCCTGCATATGAAATTTCTCGGTCATCGGGGCTACAACGCCAGGTGACCTAAATCCGTAGGTACCAGCTCATGGGTTCACTCCGTACCAGCCGCTGTAACACATCCATAGGAGGAACATCTGCAACTCAAGTCATGCTGTACATTTATACTCCAACTAAAATGTTCAAATACTCATCACTTAGGCCAAGGGTGTCAGATTCGGGTTGGTTCGCGGGCCGCGTTAACGTCAACTCCAATTCACGTGGGCCGGACCATTTTAGATATAATATTTAGATTTTTTAAAATTATAAATAGATTAAAATAACTGGATTAAAAGCCCTGAATATTCCGTTTTTGATAGATCTAAAACAATGTTTATTTTAGCTTTTTAAATATTTTTTATAAAGATTTTTGAACTAAAAACACATAAAAAAATGGATTAAAAAATGACAATTATTGATTTAAAAGGGGGAAAATCAGGAAATTTAATATCCATCTCTACTTTTCATTTTAATTTGATCCTAAAACAGAAAGTTGCCACTCATGGTTTACTTTCCCGGGCCACACAAAATCATGCGGTGGGCCAGATTTGGCCCCCGGGCCGCCACTTTGACACATGTGTCTTAGGCGATTAAGTTGTGTTCTTTGGCGCCCGTTGGGTCCATGTGCGCTTCTGGAACTGGCTTGCTTTGAATAATTCAGGGCTCGTTTAATTGAGGCAGATTTGATCAGCGGACATGTGATCGATGTTTTTGCAGCCGTCCGACTCTTACGTATTCATTCGCTGGTGAATATTTTGGAGGCCGTGTGCTCGCATTCATTTTTCAAAAACCTAACAGACCTAGCCTTCAGAGTCTAACATTAACCAGGCCTTTGTTTTGGTTTTTTCTTACAGGCATCCATTTTCAGCGGGTGCATTCTGTGGGGTACACGGTCGATTGGTCGCCGGTCTTTTGGTCGCCCGGAAGGTTATTGATAATTACCATTTAAATGGTTGCTCAAATTCCCTAAATACAAACTGCGAATTATTATTTAGTCATACTTAATGCCCTATTCATTATTAGGCTAAAGAAAAGCTCCAAATTTCCCGGACTTTTATTGTTTTTTGTTGGAGAACTTGTTAAGACCCTGACGGACGTCGCTTCTTAAAGGGACAGCGCATGTACATAAAAACTCTTTCTTCTACACTCACACATCGGTCGGCTCAGTGAAACTCCTCATGGCCATTGTTGGCTTTTATTCATGCGTAGACCGTGTTGTTTTACCTTGTTTTGGCGCCGGTTAGGGTTTTTTTTGTCTTGGTCGGCCGTTGTCGTGGTCCGGGCGACCAAAAGATCGGTGACCAAAAGACGGCGACCAAAAGACCGGCGACCAATCGACCGCACACGATTCTGTGGGTAGCATCAAAACCCGAGTCGGAGCCAAGTGTTCCGCCGGGCTCAGACTTGATTGAATTTGTCTCTTTTGATTGACATTGCTCGATTGAAGACCAAAGCCATGCCTAGTATCGTTAGCCCCCATTAACAATAACCGGAGTGTTTTCTTGGATATCGCCTAGGAGTTGGACTCCCTGTAACAGCCACGCTAATGGCTCCGGAGGCCAAATTGACCTCTGCGATTTCGCGTAACGTTGCGTGTCGCCCTTTTCCAGATGGCAAACGAACGCACGTGGTTATTTTCACGCATGGACTTTTGCATATCATCTATTTTCACCCTCCCGTCAAGCACGGGATTAGTGACGCGCTGGTGAAAATGTACTTTTGCTGCCCCCCGGGTGGAAATAAATATGACTAACAGCGGCGGTGCCGTCTATCAGACGACTTTCCAAAGGATCCGAGCGTATTCTTCTGTTGGCGTTATCACACTTCATCAACACTGTCATAATGGAGTCTGAGTTTAGTTTATTCGGGAGCGCAGCCGACTCACACTCCCTCCGTCTTTCATCACGCCGCAAAGTCTCTTTCCGCTGGCTCCTCTTGTCTTGAGCCATTCTCTTCCCTTAATGCTCCTCTCGCCAACAGATAGGAAGAAAGAAAAAAAAAGAAAAAGCCAATGTGTTGCCCGGGCAACGTCTTTCTGGCTTCCATGGTCCGGCCGTCTACGTCTATGCACATCCTCAGCCCACAGAGGCTTATTTAGAGTTTGGCGCCTAAGCCTCCACTAGATGGGCTATTTTATTCACGTTTTAGCTCATGTCTCGTGTCGGGCCATTCATTTAAACATGCGATTAGGGGCCGGACGCCGTAACAACGATGGCTGCGGAAATTCTACCATTTTTCCGTAAACTTTGAATGCTCATTTTTGATTTGCGTGTGTTAAAATGTTGGTAGCAACCTGTTGTTTTCTCCATGAAACAATGACCCTTAATTTTTTAAAAAGCAAATGTTGGTATTTCGCGACTTCCATAAATGGCTACATCCGATGAAACGCTATGATAACTATTAGCTATTGAAGCAAGAGAGCCAGGGTCCACTTTTGCAAGCAACGTGCTGACTTATGATGAAGCTTTTGTGTGTTCAGGTGGCAAGATGGGAGCACCGCACCCGCAAACTGTCCAAGATGTTGGGAAGCCCCTACACGGCATGCTACTTCCTTGGATTCATCATCCTCCTCCTCAACGTGTGTCGCAGTCACAGGTACAACACAACAGAGCCTAAATTTCTTAAATGTTACTCACGCGGACCAAAAATGCAGCCAACATCGGGGGCCCAATTCCAAACGTGAAGGCCAATGCCAAGATGCAAAAGAGGAATGACTAACTAACCACCAGCTTTCTTCGTATTTTCCCTTCATTTTCCTGTCACTTTGCGTGGCTTTTTGTTCTCGCTAGAAGCCCTTAGACTCCCACAACGCATCACCATCACAAAAGGGGAAAATAAAATGATAGAGAAATGGCGTGCAGGCCGCTGAGTAGCTTATGCTTCCTCTCCTGGGCAATTTGTGTTGCCTAGGAACAGTACTGCTTGTACGAGGCACCAGGCAACAGGCAACAGAAATATATCCAACCAGAGAGCACCAAATGGATTCAACGGTAGCAGCGCTTAGCGACTTTTTGGGGAACAGACCACTCCGCCTCCTGTCGCCATTGACACCGTCTGATATAACAAATGCATTCAATTCACGCTTAATAACGTTCCAAACTCTGCACTCTCCGGACTATAAGTCGCCATCGTTTTCATAATTTGCTTCAATCTGACCACCAACAGCCTCGAGCCTGGCTATGATCATAAATGCATACAGACGCTAGCCTTTTTTTATCACATTAAGCTAAAGCCACAACGAAGAAAATGACATCTGGGGCCCGCCCACACGTTGTTTGTCACCTCTTTGGCCATCCCAAACCCAGCGGTCCGTCACACGGGCCCGACTTTCTTTAGACGTGGCCCAGCGGGCCTCCTTTCTGAGCGATTTGGCGCCACGACGCGCCGCATCTCTTGGCAATTTCTTCCTAACAAAGCCACAAAGAGCGGCGAGGCAGACGCCCTAACCCACTTTCTTCTCATTGACCCCAAAGCCAGTTGCTATTTGGGCCCACTTTTCTACGCCGTCTTTCTCCAATTGGCCGTTTGCTTTCGAAGCCCCGCAGAGAAAAGTGCGGGTGCTCCCCATGCGCCCTCCCTTCAGCCTCGACATCTAGTAAACTTTGACCGATAGCCGGAAACCCTGGACGGCTCCCAAAAATGGAAAAGCAATACGGCGGCGGTCCAGTGGTCTTTCAGTGAAAACGCTGGTCCAAATTGGGCTAAACGCTGACATTTTGCTCGTAAAATGAGCAAAATGGCCCCTTTTTACTAAAAATATCTTCTGTGTGTGGTAATGCCACACGTACGTTTGGCCATTGTTCAAATGATGATCATTCAATACGCTCTTTTTGGATACAATACGCCGTTGTCGAGGCGCTTTTCGTGCGACTAGTCGAGAAGGTTTGCGAAATGATGCAGCGACCAAAGTAGGCCTTGGGTTTTCATTGACCAAATCCAAGGCTTTGGACCAGTTAAAAATGAAGCAATTTTAATGGCGCTTTGAAACACGGAGCCTTCATCACTAAATGCGGTCACCGAAACCATTTGAAGGGGGAGGGTTGGCAGCCAATGAACGTTTGTTTCTTCAAGTGGATTGGACGTTTGCTAGTGAGAATCTCATTGGATTGAGGGAAGGGGCATCTTGGCCAGAGGAAGAACACATTTGATGTGATTTAATTTACAGCACTACTTGTAATGATTCGTATGGCTTTTGTACGTATTTTGTTTTGTTGCGTAAGTACAACGATCCTGTCTACTAGCGTTGATTTATAGATGCAGGCAAATGGAGTGCGCGCTATACTTTATATAAAAAAATATATATTCGACTGTCACGCTTTACTTTGTAAGGGCTTTTAATTGAGGGATGGAGTGGACACCTAATAAGGTTGAAGAACAATCTATTCCAAGTAACATTTCATAGTAGCCCTTTTTTTTTAGTAATTTCCAAGGAAATGGAACCTGTTTACTGTTGCATCTTACTACTTTTTTTTTTAAATTTGCAGTGTAGAAGAGTTTGGATGTACATGCGTTGTCCCTTTAAGAAGCGATGTCAGTTCAGTCAGGGTCTTAACAAGTTCTCCAACAAAAAACAATAAAAGTCCGGCAAATTTGGAGCTTTTCTTTAGCCTCATAATTACTAGGGCATTAAGTATGACTAAATAGTAATACACAGTTTGTATTTAGGGAATTTGAGCAATGATTTAAATGGTCATTATCACTTACCTTCCGGGCGACCAAAAGATCGGCGACCAATCGACCGTGTACCAAAATAACACGCCCGTTTTGCCCACGGTTTGCCCCCCCTTCCCAGCGTGGCCGTCGCCATGAAGACGCAGGTCCGCTGGGACGTACTGGACAGGACGGAGGTCTTCCACGCGGGAGTCGTCCTCCTGGCGTTGGGCTCCGTGCTGGTGGTCAGCAGCTTCTTCGCTTTGGGATTCACCGGCACCTTCCTTGGTAAGTCCAAAACTAGTTTACGAATGTAACAAAGTGCGAATGTCGCAACCACAGACGTCAAACGTATCCATTTTAGCCATCATGGACGCCAGCGAGAAGGCTGGTGGCCCTTTTCCCACTTGCGCAATCACGCCAAACATGTTTGACGCAAGAAAACGCTGGTTTCGATTCATCTTTGGAAACGGTCCCAAAATTGGGTTAACGCATTGTTATGCCCACGTTGCCCTTTTTTCACCCCCGACTTGAATTTAAAAGCAAATAAGCAATTGCCTCCAGCCAGCGGGGGGGTCTCGCTGATTATGCGTCAACCCAATAGTTATATAAGTTGGACATTAGCCCCGTCTTTTGAGTAGAAAATAAGACCACCGGATTTTTTCGGCACTTTCTATTTCGTGTTCGTTGTTTGCGGCTCAATACATGGCAATTTTTTTACTCAACGTTAAGGTGGGTCGGCATGTATTGTATACAAATACCATACCTGTCAACCTCTGCCGATAACTGCCCTTATAAATGATTATGATTCCCCTTACAAACCCCCCAAAAACCTTACAAACACCGTACGACTCGTTTGTAAGGTTTTTGGGGGGTTTGTAAGGGGAATCATAATCATTTATAAGGGCAGTTATCGGCAGAGGTTGACAGGTATGCAAAACAGAAAATTTAGAAAAAAACAGGAGTGCGTATGGACCACAAGACGTCCTTGTGGTGGAACATTGCGTTCTGCAAGGTTAAATAGCCCACAAATGATGATTTATCTAATCCCTGGAATATGGCGGTTAATGTAGACTAGACATGACCGTGATAATTGAAAAATTGCCAAGTAGGGTCACCCTTATTATAACTTTTTTGATTTTCTCCTAGATGAAAGAGTGGCTTTTGCTTACAAGTTTCAGGGTAGATTTTCACATTTTTGTGAACTTAAATTTTTTAAATTAAAAAAAAAAATCGCAAAGTAGTGAATACGCGTTAAGTGAAGACACGATAATCGAGGGATTACCATACTAGACATGAGTCACCATTTCAAAGGATTTCACCGAAAGGCCTAGCAAAAATGTTAGCATTTTCGCAGCTTTTAGCACTTCCGACCAATGTCTAAAAAGGCAATTTGCCATTTCTTTAACGGATGTCTGTCCTTGACTGCTTTTGCAGGAGACTACTTTGGAATCTTAAAAGAGGAGAAGGTGACGGGCTTTCCCTTCAGCCTCACCGACAACCCCATGTATTGGGGCAGCACCGCTAACTACCTGGGATTGGCCCTCATGTAAGTGTCCTTACTCTTATTTATTTTTGTGCCTGTGCCTTCATTCCAATTGAAGCCATTTAAGCCTACGTGCTAGTTTGCGTATGAATATGTTGAAACACTTTAGCGGTACCATGTTTTTTTTAACCTGAATAACTTGAAATGACATTAAAGTACTAATGGCTTGGTCAGACACCACTTAATTCATTGTCTTGTCTGCCCATGACCGGGCTAGACGTCCAACCCGTTTGAAGCGGGAGGTCGGCAGCGAACGAACGAACGAACGCGGCGCTTAGCGGTGCAAATCTGATGACACTTAGGATTTAAAGTCAAATGGCAGAATTGTAAGCTGGTCAAAATAGGCAATCTTCCCAATGATTAACCTGAGAAGAAATTGCAGCTCTTTTCCGAAAATGGCCGTTCGCGGTCGGTCGGCCGGTCGGCATTCCGGCCAATTTCCCCCCAAGCTTCTTATGGTAATACTATAAAGAAAATTGGAAATGTGGAGTTGGGCCATTCCCGACCAATCACGCGCTCTCCTTGCGCTATCAAAACAAAGGAGCGAGCCAACGAATGTAGTGAAAAGCCTCCTTGTTTGCTCTCCTCTGGTGTCACCAAAGGTGATTCCATCTTGTTGTTTTGCTCCACTTATGCAACCATCATTCTTTCTTTTTTTTACATCACCATATTTCACTAAAGCTGCTTTTTTCTTGGACGTGCTGGCCCTTCTCCAAACTGACTTGGGTTAGATTTAAGATAGCATCGCAAAAAAAATGCGACCACAAACCCAAAACACACTTGCGGCTTCACGTATGTGCAAATTCATGAGTTTGGGGACAAGCGGCTTGCGTTTGCGCCCACGCTTTAGAAGAGCTCTTTATTTTTACGTGACGGCCTCTCCGAATCTGGCCGTCAATTCAATAGATTCTTATTTCTGTGTACTCCCTTTCAAGGATCTCCATTCTCTTTTGCTTGCGCTTCATTTGGCATTGTGAGTCTCAGTGTGCATACTTTTATTTGTTCGGATTGGATTCTTCTTGGCATAACAATGCGGCAGTGGGTCACCCATAGAACGGGAATATGTAGGTCATCGCGTTTTACCGTGTCGCTCTTTCATTCAATTTGTCAGCGCACGCTTTGGGAAAGATGGCGTGTTACATCAGCACACCCCTCACATTTAGGTGGCCTCCAAATACCAATACTACAATAGACTTGGCTTTATTCCTGTCCAAGCCCATGGTGCGATGCGGCCTGGCCTGGACTGGACTGGACTGGCCTGGGCTGGCCCCGGCGACTCTGGCTTCCGTCCAGGGCCAGGGGGAGACCGATGAAGAACCGATCCAGGATGCCACGTTCTTTTCTGTACAGCACGAGTCGGACCCCAATGGTAACGAGCGCTTGTTTTTAAGTGCTGACTTCTGTCTGTCTTTTGTGTCCGAGCAGAGGCGCCAGTCCAACTGGTCTGGTCCTGAGCGCCCTGGTGGCCTTGGTCTACAAGCTGGCCATTGGATTCGAAGGGTAAGTCATTGCGTACGTCTCCACCAATGAATCCACAAGTACGTATTGGCCTTACACCAATTATCGGTTCATACCGTATGGATAGATAGACACTCATAGTATGTGAAATGTATTTGATTTGACTTTTCTACTTGATTTTGGATGTAAAGTCTTCTTTGTCGGACTGCCCTTGCAGACCTTTCACCGAGCGCATCTATCGAGAGAGGACGGGCAAACGTGAATGACGGCACCCCCCGTGGAAGACGGCGTTCCGACGGAGGCCATTTCAGCGGGAGATTGGCCACCGTGACGTCGTCTTTAGCCACAGCGTATCCTTTCCCTCCACATTTTCCCTTTTTTTTCTCCATTTCAAGTCGATCCTGTACGTCTGGATGGGATGTGTCTAAGTTTAGGTGATCCCATGGCTAGGAATCCATTCGAGTCCAATTAAAAATGAAGTTAGACGTCAATGGCGGCCAATTCGTGGACGCTTTTAGAGTGGAAAATTTAGCCAGAAACTGGCAAAATGACGGAGAGTGTGCATTGACAATTTGCTGAGGGTCAAGCCGGACTTGGGGAGGGGGGGGGGCCGGGGCGGGACAAGGAGAGCATCTGCATGACCCATCAGCGCGGGTCATCGCGACCAGTCGCTCACTACGCACGCCGTGACCCGCAAATCTCATTTCCTTCTGGTGATTAATTGAGTAGTATTTCATTTGTCCCTTTCTTCGGACTGTTATCGTAGCTCAAGGGTGTCCAAACTTTTTCCTCCCGAATATCCTGGGATGCCATATTCAACCGTTTCCGCTTTCCTTTGTGAAATTGACGTCATTTTTTCTTGTAAAACACTTGATTTGCATTTTTTTTCCTTTCTGAAATTCTCTATTTCTCAAAACTTGGTCCTTTGTTTATTTTCTTGTGAGTATATGATTTGATCGATGTGGAATTCAAATGTCGGCACATTCCATTTGGACTTGAGACTTGGGATTGGCAATATTTTCCATGCAATATTGCATCTTAAGGAATTCATCCCATCTTATTGTTTAATGAGGAGGCTTTGGGCTTTACTTTCCAGTGCGGTTTGATTATTTTTCAAAAGTCATCCATTAATTCATGTGTATATATCTGTACATCATGAAAATAAATATATGTTGCATTGGTTTCCAACATGACTTCCTCCCACAGTTCACTAAAACTGGTCTGATTTGAGTCTTTCTGCCCCAAAGGATTTCCAAGACAAATGCCAGTCGTAGACAGACTAAACAGTAAAATGTTAAAGAAATAATTAACAGTGAATTAAGTAATCAAGTACGTATTCCAAATGCCAAGCAATCTATCTGCGTTGGGTTGTGCTTTTAGCGCCCTCGTTGGGCCATTCTTAGAACTGCAGGAATTGTTCCTTGTTTACTGGCTTGCATTTAGACGCGTTTTATTAAAAACAATGGAGTACCATTCGAACGTCATAATTTTTCCTCCTTCATCCATTTAGTTGTCCCACGTTAAAAGCTCAACTTGAAGATACACCTTCTTAAATGGCTGAAATAATAATAAAAACAGCCTATTAAGTATGAATGAGCGGCTCTGGAAAAAGAGTATGCGCTAACAGTGATAAAATACAGTGTGTTGTTGGAATCCATATGGGGAGCTAAGAAAAAAAATCGTCTTTTTTCCTGAAACAAATCAATCGTCTGATCTGATTGGCTTTCCGCCCATCCAATTTCCCAGCGCGTTTTTCTCTCCAACTTCGTTCCAGTGACTTTTCTGGAATGGAGAGATGCACCAGTGGGAGGGAGTTTATTTTCTCTCCTGCGCTCGTCTGACGTCTGCTGGGCTGGGTGGGGAGGGGGTACTCCACCCTCCCTCGCGCTTAAATAGGCGCTGTGAAGCCTGGAGCTGTCACTACCCAAAGCAGCTCTTTTGCACTTGAGACGCTCGCAGGAGAAGGAAAAACGCCCCCTCTGCTCTCCAAAAGCGGCTCACTTGCTCTCTAAAGCGCCTCGTCTACTCTCCAAAAGCGGCCGGTCTCTCCTCCAAAGCCCGTCCTCGGCTTCTCCGGACAACCCTCCGCAAGCATGATCAAGAAAATGTCTCCCTCGGAGAGCGACTTCCACATCCCGGCCAAGAACTGCTACAGGATGGTGATCCTGGGCTCCACCAAGGTGGGCAAAACGGCCATCGTGTCCCGCTTCCTCACCGGGAGGTTCGACGAGCAGTACACGCCGACCATCGAGGACTTTCACCGCAAACTCTACAGCATCCGGGGGGACGTTTACCAGCTGGACATCCTGGACACTTCTGGGAACCATCCCTTCCCGGCCATGCGGAGACTCTCCATCCTGACTGGTACGTACCTACCCCGGTCCCTTCTCGTGGGTGCCTCCTTCTCAAGCCAGGCGACCACGAGAAGTAACGACCTTTTCTATTGCCTCGCTCCCAAATTAAAAAAACGCTTCCTCCTCCCTTTTGCAGGCGACGTATTCATCCTGGTCTTCAGCCTGGACAACCGAGACTCCTTCCACGAGGTCCAACGTCTCAAACGGCAAATCTACGAGACCAAGTCGTGCCTGAAAAGCAAAACCAAGGAGAACCTGGACGTGCCCCTGGTCATCTGCGGCAACAAGGGCGACCGCGAGTCCGCCCGGCAGGTGCAGCGCGCCGAGATCGAGCAGCTGGTGGGCGACGGCGACGACGGCCACAAGTGCGCCTACTTCCAGATCTCGGCCAAGCGCAACGACAACGTGGACCGCATGTTCCGGGCGCTCTTCGGCCTGGCCAAGCTGCCGCGCGAGATGAGCCCCGACCTGCACAGGAAGCTGTCGCTGCAGCACTGCCACGTGCTGCGCCGCAAGTCCTTCAAGAAGGCCAAGCGGGAGGCCCAGGCCGAGGCCTACGGCATGGTCACGCCGTACGCGCGCCGCCCCAGCGTGCACAGTGACCTCATGTACATTAAGGAAAAAGCGGTGGGCGGCGGCGGAGGACGAGGAAGGCAGGCCAAAGACAAGGAAAGGTGCGTCATCAGCTAAAAGGCCGCCGCCAGCGCTTGGACGCCGAGAAAAGTAGCGAGGCCCTACGACGCCTCCTGGCCTTTACCGAACCTGCCGACGTGCGCCGCCGACGCGCGCCGCCGTCGCCGTGGAGACGCTCCGATTCCTCCACGACCGCCTGACCAAAAAAACAAACATTATCAGCCACATTCAAAGAATGTTGGCTCGTCGTGTACTTTGTGCGCACCCTGCGTTAAAGACAAAACGGCGGTGGACCATGGTCTTGTTTACATCCTTGTTTTATAATAACCGTGCGTGTTTGAATGTGACTTTGCAATCAGTGCGCTTTTTTTACGCACTATTTATTGTGACTGTCCCTTTTTTTGCAAGTGAAAGCTGATATGATTAAAAAGAAAATCAATCCTGAAACTTGTCTCTCTGGTGTCATTTCGCTGTCGGCAAAAACACACAAAAGTACTCCTCATCAACGTGCACTTTGGGTTAGTTTCAGTGTTTACATACAAAATGCAACCATTTTATGGCAAATCTACAACCTGACAAACCCCTTTTGAGCATTTTTTTCCATCCGACTGACGATTTTCTGGCAACTCCAGTGTGTCGTAGCAATGGCAGGGCAACAGCTAGCTCGCTAGTGCTTCGAACAGCTTCAATGTCGTCAAACAATGTCGCCTGCGCGTCAAGCAAATTTCAGGCATATTTAGCCCATAGTTGCCATGTTTAGTTGTGTTTTTTGGGTGAATGTGTGTGCGTTCCCCTCGTGTGTGCTGCCCATGTGATTATTGTATGTATTTGCCCAATTGTGTCCCTCCTGGCTTCCCTTCCCTCGTGTGATCAGGTGTGTGTATTTTGTAATCAAGCCCTGATGGTCTACTCAAACAATGTGTGTTTGTCAGTCCTTGTCTGCGTTACGCCGTGTTCCAAGTTCCCCTGTTTTTTTTGTTATTAAATTCTGAGTCTATGTTATTATTCTTGACACCCCACCTGCGTTAAGTATTAAAGTTTTTTTTATTAGAGCACCCCCTCCCGTTTGGATCCTTCTACCTTCCCCACTGGACGCCGCACGTACGTAACAAAAGTTCTCCATTTTTTTATTATCTTGCTTTCTGATTCATTAGGCAAAAAGGCCCTGAAAGAATGTGACATGTACATATTTTTTGCCACTTATTCTGCATGAATTGCTTCTGAGTAGAGATTTACTTGATCCATTTTCATTGGTCCAAATGCCATGAATGTGTCATCATCCCTGCACCACATTTCAATGTTGTCAGTCATCTTTTTTTAAAGAGGAAAAAAAAAGCACGCAAACCCCGAAGCATTACTGTTACGTGATGAGGACGGCACCAACAATGCTCAAAGCAAAGAACAATGAAATCTGTCCAGGTGCTCGTTAAAAATGGGGCGGCGGGTGGATGTCATATTTCTTTCTTTTCAACTTGTTACACAACGCATGTAAGTGTCTCCTCAAACAAAACATTGGCTCCCCAGATTGGCAAGATGAAGCGACTCCAGGTCAAGCGCTGGTCTTAATCTGTAATGTATTTACGTCGCTTCTGATATAACCCGTACGCCCGCGTGATTACACGCTGATGTAATAACACGCTTCCGCTTAAATCTCATTACGGCTTGTCACACAAATTGGTAAAGGTCTCTCAGATCAGAAAAAGTGATGCTAAGCTAATAAGGATATCAGTGGAGACAATCCCAGGAAAGCAACATGAAAACATCATTTTTCAGGCAAATCTTGCTCTTGCAACTTTGCAAAAACTGGATGCCTGGAGACAAAAATGCGGGTTATCCAATGACCAAGCGGATTTCCGACTCCGTTGGGTCGGAGTTAAGATTTAACGCAGCCACGGGAAGTCATTGACAGCGATGTTTATGAAGTTACGGATTCATCCCAATGATACAACTAGCCAATGGTTAAAGGAGCGACCGCTTAACAATAGGAAATTTAAAAAGGCCCTTTTTGTACAAGTGGCTTGGAGAGCTTTGGGCTATTTTCTGGGTCACCTCCTCCTGGCGTTTTTGGGGCCTTTATGGTCTGTCGGTACAATGGCGTCTGCGACAAGGCCTTTTTTTAGCCGGCGGGAGCGCGGCTGGGTGGGTGATTGCCGTTTTTACAGATTTGAGCGCTGAATGTGATCCCCTGGCTGTGAAACTGCATCTCACCCTTGTTCTCTCGCCCGACCTCGCCCCCCGACACCCTAAAAGCGGTGCGTTGCGAGTCCCGCTGTTGTCAATTCTATGATGAGTGCCCGTGCATGCTGTCAAATTCCATCTGAGTCAGAGTCTTGCGGGTGTTTGCGGAGCGTTGTCGCCGAGGATGAGTCATCGATTCGTTGGGAGCGTCCTGCTAGTCTGCTCCTTGGACTTCTCGTTTATCCGTTTGTCCTTCCGTCAACTAAGCACGTGTGGCGTCCAATCACGGATCTCAAGGAATTGATCACTAGGAGACCTTCAATCCCTTTTGAAGTGAACTTATTTGACATTTAGCGCCGTCAATGATGTCAAAATATAACATTTGTTCTTCCTCTGGCCAGGATGCACCCTACGACCGGTCAGGTTATTGCTAGTAGATGTCCAATCTCTTTGAAGCTTTTTATAATTGGATTGGGGCCAATTCCAATTCTCCAAATGGTTCTTTTGCTCTCCACTATTTGAACGCTTGCTTAAAATGTGACGAGCATACGCTTAATTTCATCCCACAAAAGAAAGAGAGAGCGGAAATGTATGCCCCGTCGAGAGCTTTTTTCATTTCCAGCCGTGAAAAGCATGATGGGGAGGCGTGGAGGCCGCCGCCGACCATTCACGGAAATGTTCTTCAACTCTTCGTATAAATTGATCTGTCTTCAGGGAGGGCCCTGCATGAGCCAGAAGTTGAAAAAAATCATTTGGCAGTTATTAGAATCTCCCCCCCCCCCCCCCTTTGTTTAAAAGAACCAAGCGAGCGGACATGATCATTTTCATTTTTGATTTTGTTTGCTGGATGGCTGTGTTTTCCTTGTGTGTCCTGTCTGTGTCACTTGTATGCCTTTTGCCTCCTGTCATGTCTCTCCTGGCTTCCCTTCCCTTTGTGATTTGTCATCAACTCCTGTCTGTGTATAGAAACCCCGTGTTCTGCCAGGTCTCCCTTCGTGTTTTCCCGTTGCCTGTTGGAGTAAGCCGTCTTTTGCCTATTCGTCAGTGTGCGTCTCCCCCGTTTGGTTTTCTTTATGCTAACTTTGTCCCAGTTTTTATGATTTGCATTCAAATCCAAAATCCTGAGTTGCACTTGGCGACAGTTTGCCTTCTATTTATTTATTAAAGGGGCAACGTGGAAGCATTTCCAAAGATTCTGTCTTCTGAGGATGTTTTTCTGCACGAAAAGGTCGGCTTGGTTCTTCCAAAAAAATTAGGAGAATCAATCATTCATAGCATGAACCTCAAGACTCGAGGTTGTCGGTTGTTCCACGGCGGGCCAGAAAACGATGATAAATGTGCCGTTGAGGAACAAGACTTGTGTTGTAACAATATTTCTGAGTGGCTTTTCTCATGGTTTTCCAAAAAGAGATGAATTCATACAATGCAGGGCATCCAAAAAAAATGGAATTTCTGTTCATTATTTCCAGTGTTGTCATGGTTTCAGAAGCTTTTAGCCCGACATTTATAGAAAAATATTGATTATCCGTGTTCCAAAAGGCCGAATGAGCGCTTGGAAGCCTTCATAAACAGCAATATCAGGAATTTCCTGGAAAGCTGCAAAAATAGCCGTTCTGTTTTTGTCCATGTGTCCTTTTGCAAGGCCGCCGCCATAAGGCAATTAGACGGCAAAATTCCGTAAACAGAGGCGGGGACAGAAATAGGAAAAAGTGCGCTGGAGCGTCATGTTTGCTTTTCTCATATTTGATACTTTGACTGACATTTGCATTATGTTTTTGGTCTTGACTTCACTTTGTTTTGACTTCCTGGCTTTCCTGTTTTTGCCCGTCCGTCCGTCCGTCCATCTGTCTGTCTGGCGTTTGTTTGTCCAACAGCCAATCATCTCTCTCCGTTCCTTTATTGTCTTCAGTCATTGTCTTTTGTCACGCTGCCTGAATTCTGATTTTATTGAATTATATCTGTATATTATTCTTATGCAACAGCGTGCGAGCGCCCGCTTACACTATTTTTTTCACCGATTTAGCTTCTCATTCTACTGCTATTGTTCATGTTTTTTAAAGTGACAGTCAGTCCATTCATTTTCTGGTTCTAGTGCAGGGTTGGTTGGGCAAACTTTTGGGCCCGGGCGGGGGCCACATTGACTTTAAAAATTTGACAGGCGGGCGGGCCGGGTCAGCACAAGATACGGAACAACCGTGAATGGGACCACCGTGGGATGATTCTTAGTGACCCCCAAGGGGGGGGGGGGGCATAGATGGCAGCCATCTTGGGTTGGCCCACCAGGGGTTGGAAAGTAAAACCTTATGACAGGGGTGTCAAAGCGGTCCTCAAAGGGTCGCAGTGGGTGCAGGTTTTCATTCCAACTCAACAAGAGCATACCTTTTGCAATCAGTTAATTCAAGTCAGGTGCTACTTATTTTAGAAGACACCTGATTGGTTAAAATGTGGGCACTGGATCGGTTGGAACAAAGACCAGGACCCACTGCAGCCCTCGGCGGAATCGCTTTGACAAATGTGCCTTATGACTTGGTGAGGTCACGTTAGTCAGAATCGGTGCGGGAAATGCTAGGTCCGGTCTTCAAATGACTAGCCAGTTTTCATCGAAACGTTACTTGCAGTTGTCCGAATCGCGTGGAACGAGTAAATGCGATATTAGCGTGGCGGCCACCTGCTTGGGAGGAACACATCCTGCAGCCGATTCGTCGGCGTGTTGTGTTTTGATCTGGGATTGCTTTTGTTATGATTCCCTGAATGGTCTGCTGCTCCTAATGACTTTGTCCGTCTGTCCGTCCATCTCCTCGTGACCAGTCCAGACGCTACGTCTCTGCTTATTGTCTTTCCCTCTTACTTAACAACATGGATGCTCATTGTTTGATCCAGATGTCTTTTTTTTTTGCCAAAAAAACGGTGTTTTTGTAAATGGTTTTCTGACACAACAAAGCCTTCGTCTTATATTTTGAGCTTACCGTGCACCTTTTTTCGTTATACAATACAGATGATGTCATTTTAGCGGCGTATCAGTACAGATAGCGATAAGAAACCTCACCCTCAGCCAGCACTATTTAAAAAAATTAAAAAGAAATGGCGTAACGGAGAGAGACGTCAGCAGAGATGCATTTTATTTGACTAAAATCTGTCTTCAAAATGAAAACTGTGATGGTAAAGTATTCTCATCCGTCTTCATGAAAGTGCTAATAAGTGTCAACATGCGTCATGCTTACTGAAAAGCTCTTTTCCAGGAACTAGACATTATGGAAAAAGAAGGTCAAGACATTGATTATGGGACGGACAAGATAGTAAGCCGACAAAATAGCAAAGGATTACAAGTCGCCGTCATTCGGAACTTGCTGACTCGGATCACGGCCAATAAACAAATGGCAGAAAGTGCAACAAAGGAGCGGTGGGAAGTCATTTGGGCCTTTTTTTTTTTTTTTTTTTTTAAATGTCGGCTGGCTCCAAAAGGGCGGAGGCTGTGGAGTGCCGGCTTAGCCGTCCACTGAATTGTGGCCACTCTGCCTAAAAGGGTTCAGCTCAGGTAGAGCGAGATCCAGCAAAATACTGCAAATGCACACATGGACAGACGTGCACAATTAGCGTTAAAAGCCTGAAACGTTGAGAAGACACGCGTGCATCTGTTGCTTACTTACTTTGACCGTATCTCCTCACGTCCTCCGATGGCCATATGGACCATACGCAACGTCGTCCATACCCACCGAGCGGTTCGCTTAAGGACAACCACTTGGGGCTGTCCTTAAGTCACCATAAACAAAGACTACCATTTCACATTTACCTCATTTCCACCGCCCTTGTTTTACCCGTTAGAAAATGGATTATGCTTCATGCCACTCACAATTAACACGGCTACGCTCAATTATGTTTTACATCAATAAAACACTGTTAACAACAAGTTACCTTAGTTCACATTTAGTCCATCTGTAAAAGTTAGATAATTATGGTATTGCAAATTTGAATGACTTTAGAAACAAAATAGTATTTTTGGATTGGATTGAATAACTTTATTCATCTCGTATTCGGGAAATGTCGTTGTCACAGTAGCAAGAGGGTGAGAATACAGACACAGAAAAAGACATTTTTGACATATATAGATCGGTAATAAGTAAGTTAATGAATAAATATATAAATAAGCGTGTTGCTTAGCACATATGTATATACATACATACACATAAATGTACATGCATGCATACGGTAGGTCTTTTCATTGCATTTCCATTCCAGGCATGATAGCTATGTATTTATTAATGTGGTACTTTGTGGAACAGGTTTGTCACCAATACAAGTTTTGGCACCAAAACGGCACTAAAATGACGTCACCAGTATTTGGGTGTGTACAAAAAAGAAGAAGAAATAACCAAGCAATTGTGTTGTCTTTCAGATCTAGTTTCCAAGCGCCAGTTGCCCCACCCAAGATGGCCACCTGAACAAAAAGGGGCGTTGGTCAGCCTTGCCGAGCTGACGAAAGACGTCCAATCGTCCTTCCGCGGTGAGTTTATCGCTACGGACGTTCAAGCCACTTGAAGTGGGAGGGTGTGTCAGTGCGGGATGGCAATCAAGGGGCAAGAAAATTCAAGACAATTTGTCGCTTTTCAATCATCGCCATGAAATGTGTCATTTGCGCATTAACATCATCATCACCACGGGCCTCCCGGGAGACACTCGTCAACTGGAAAAAAAAAATTCTCCGCCTGGGCTGTTTGGAGAAGAGTTAACTGGGGTTTCTTGTGTCAACATCACGGCCATCGCGAAGGCGCTCGCTTGGAACGACAACTTCCTGCCTCAGTTGACCTAGTTGGCCATTGGGAAGCTCTTCAAACAAAAGACGCCAAAAGCTCTACAAGCAAAATAGAAATTGCTTAAGCAGCCTAGAGGGAAGTTTTGCCTAAAAGCCTCAGTCTTTTCATTTGGATTCCTGATCGGCAATAAAAAAACACACCAAAATATTCTGGTTTAAAAAAAATCAATGTGTAAAGTTGTTAATTTTCTTAACTATTGCACATTTTATTGCTTGATATTTCAATAAGGTCAACTAGAAGATCCAAAGAAGACATAAAATTGCAAGAGAAAATGTGCATTTATTGTAGACATGTCTTTTGAGTGAATACTATACATATTTGGACACTCATAAAATATGGCTATAAACACAAGAAATGTGTTTGTGGAAGTATTTTACCAGTCCATGGTAAATTGTTTTCATGTGGCTCCTTACAGTACCTTGATTTTAAAAGTCAAACAGTACATTTTTTTATCATGTGAAGGCGTAGAAGGAAATACTCCATCTATTTATAACACTAAAGCTAAAAGCAAAACAAAGTTTCAATATCAGTCGTAGTTAGTCCTTTTGATGCAATCGGTACATTGAATATCAAACTCCTGAAAAGAATCAGTCCTACTTTTCACAGCCTCTTATGCTTACTGCATGCAATTCCTCAAAAATATCTTGATACTAAATATTCCCATTGAATAATGTAAATGTGAGGAACAATATCCACGAATGAAATGACCATCACTCTTTAAAAGAATAGATGTTTTGAAAACAGGCTCATCAGCATCCAAAAGAAAAGAAAAAAACATCAGCTCTCACATGTACGTTAACTAAAATCCCAAACCGGGCTGATGTGTCCTGTGATTGGGTAGTGGATTGTGCGCTCATTTAAAAAACAACAACATTTTTCTTCTAAACAACTGCTGCTAAAAAGTAACTTGCCGTATGTCTTGCTTGGCTTCGTGAAAACACGTTTTAGAGCGCCCACTGGTGGTCGACGAAGGTGCGACACGTGGATTCGGACTTAAGGCGTCGCGTCACTGCCTTTTGCTGTCCAAAATGGCCCTCCAGTCGTCCGACCAGGACTGCAGGCGTCTCTGCGAGGGCTCGGTGGGGAGGTGCTTGTTGTGGCAAGCCGTGAACAACACGTGCTCCCAGGTGGGTTGGGCTTCAGCGCCTGCGAGGGGGGACGTGGTCAAACGCTGCTTAAACGCCACGTCGTTACATGATACTCCAACTTTTTTTTACCTAAAATGTCAGGCTTGTCGTCTATGAGGATGTCTCCGCTGACCACCGTCTTGTCCCGGGTGAGGATGACCTGCTCCAGAAACTCGTGACCCAAATGTTTTTCTACCCAAGCGTACTGGGAAGAAAAAAAAACACGTCCACGAGAGGACATTTGGTACACGGTTGATTGGTCGCCGGTCTTTTGGTCGCCCGGAAGGTTATTGATAATTACCATTTAAATGGTTGCTCAAATTCCCTAAATACAAACTGTGAATGACTATTTAGTCCTACTTAATGCCCTAGTAATTATTAGGCTAAAGAAAAGCTCCAAATTTCCCGGACTTTTATTGTTTTTTTTTGTTGGAGAACTTGCCAAGACCCTGACTGACTTCTTAAAGCTCATGGCCATTGTTGGCTTTTATTCATGCGTAGACCGTGTTGTTTTACCTTGTTTTGTCGCCGGTCTTTTGGTCGCCGGTCTTTTGGTCGCCCCTTGTCGCGGTTGGGGCGACCAAAAGACCGACGACCAAAAGACCGGCGACCAATCGGCCGCACACGGGACATTTCATGGCATGGTCGTGGCTAAAAGACTGATTAGTGAGCATGGGAAAGTACCTTTTCATAAGGGCAGTGCTTGAAATGCTTGATTGGACTGGTGCAAATAAAGACGTCGGTGCTGTGGAATACAAGAGAGTAAAAAATTGCACAAAATATCAATTTAGATTTTCAGTTTTGCACGTCACCGAGGAAACTTCCGTGTTTTCATGGTGGCTATCATTTCCCCTTCCTCCTGAAATGGGCAATTGTGCAACAATGGAAAAAAAAAACTTGTCTTTGCTATAGATTCAGTTAAAAGATACACGTAAAAAATACTTTAGTAATATCACAGAGTGGAAATTCATAAACATGCATTCTGTTCAGGTTAAGAAAAAGTTGCTCATTCTAGTCATGAAAGCTATGCATACTAAGACTGAGCTGTCTTATATTTATCAGCACAAACAAAGCAATTTCTGGAAACCTTCCATTCTATACCTCAGATAAAGGAACCTGTTTAGTTCCTGTCTGTGAAAAGCCCGGCTGTTTACTTCCTGACATGCTACGTCAGCGCTTCCAAATTTGGTCGCGCTGGCAAACGGGGCGCCGCTTTCTTTCCGCCTGACCCTTTCACAGTCGGCTTAGTGGCAACCATAGTCTATATGGCATAGCGACAGTGACCTCACCTATAGCGTTTACCCGTTCCCATTTTTTTTACCGGTCTGGGACTGCCACGACAGTGGCCATTTTTAGCCAAGCCCATATTTGGGGTAATTTAACCGTACCCCTCGTCTCCGCCAGTCTACGGGCGAGAATCCCTAGAGTCCGAGAGATCCCCGAATGCAAGTGGTCCCTACTCCCTCGTTCTTATATTTTTTAAAGAGAGTTTACAGGTGAACGATGGAGGCAGAAAAGGGGTTAAGCCTTTTACCAGGTAGTTCTGTACACAGATGCTTGTGTTTGTTCATTTTTGTTGATGACGAGGATATATCAACAATAACGTGGACTGTTATTTGTGAACTTACTTGTCCATATTGGCCATCTGCTTGACTGCCTCTACTCCACCGGGAAGAGGCTCCAGGTCTCTGAAGAAGTCCTTGGACTCCCAGATGCTTATGGCTTTCTCCTAAAGATAAAAAGAAAACACGTGGACGTGTGTATTAGGGCAAGATAACAAGGAACAACTCGCTTGTTGTCGATTACTCGACATTTCATGTCATTCTTTTGAAGATTGCCGCACTCCTCAATAGTAAACATGCTGATAACTTATGATTTGGAGCACTACACGATCTTTCATTTTAGATTCATACTTTCAGACAATTTAGAGTCCACCAGTTATATGAATATGGATCAATTTCCGGCTATGGAAAAGCCTGATTTATTGACCAAGTCTATCCAGGTGATGTGGAGAATATTTTTCATTTGCTCCATTCAACTGTCCATTGGATTTGCTAGAGTTGAAATGGTAAACATTGAGGTTTCACGTGATCGCTCGTTACTTACAGAGAGATCACTCCGAAGTCGTCCGTACTGCGTGGACACCCAGAAGCCTCTCCTGTCCTCCAAAGTGATGTAAGGTTCGTCCGGGTACCTGGCTCGGTATTTCTTCAAGAACCCCCCCTCGAAGTCAGCCAGGACGCCGTCCATGTCGACCAGCACTCTCAGTTTCTTCCCAGGAGGAGAGTGACGCGCCATGTTGACGCAGCTCCCTTGAAATGGGTTCGATAGCAACGCCTTTCCTCTTCCCAGTAGACGACTTGTGGTCGACAGGAACATTATAGTGCACGGGGCAGCACCCTTTAACTATGGAAAAACGACCACTTTGATTCTTCATGCACGCAGCTCGTCTTGCATTCGCCTCCGGTTGACGTTTCTAGTCCGCATGATGTTTTAAACGCTTTTGCGTGTCAGTCGCACAGCTCGGAGGCTATCTGGACGTTAGCCTTGAAGCTAAGTCTACAGCAGCGGACAGGTCAAATGACTCGACGGGCTCTGGCTGGAGTCTGTTTGGGTCGCTTTTTAACGTCTTAGAAAATGTCTGAAAGCTCCCCATAACCTGTCAGGTCGTCGGCCCTGGAGGAAATGCCTGTTTGGGGGCTGGCCGAGGAAAGAAACACAATTGAATTCAGAACCACTATGGGTTACCAGGTTAATACCGCAGTTATGCTGAACTAGGGACAAACTGTACCCACTGACGGCTAGAATCAAAGATGTTGGATATCGCAAGATGATTCCTCACTACTACCGATGTTACGCTCGAGGCTTCCTGCTCCAATCCAATTGGAGTAAATCGAGCAGAAGCGCGTCAAAATATACCGTGCACTGCGTCAGACCAAAGCTATGTAAACAAAATAATAATTATAATAATTGCTACACTCTTCTTCATACAATTTCATTCCGGGTTCTTCAGCTGTAGGTACATATGCGAGTGAGGGCCCTTTAAGAATCACTGGCTTCAAAAACCTCGTTGCAATCCGTTCACCTCATAAAATATCGCGAGAATCGTCTCCCAGTGGCGGCTGTGTGGCCCCAGTCTCAGTACGGACGGAGTTGTTTCTGACGTTTGAATGAAAAACAGTGAAAATTACCTCCACTTTGGACCCGTGCTATAATGGCTTCAGCCTTGGAGCAGTTTGTGAACAATGTGCGGCAGCTTTCCGCTCAAGGTAGGCTTGCTTAACTCATGCGTATGATAGTTAGCTATATGCTATATACCCATTGCTGTGCCGATAGCAAAGTCAGACACTTTTTTGCCTCATCATGTAAACACGTCGCTAAAGACTCCTTCTATGGCAATTATGGTATGCAAAGTATAGCCACAGTATGCGCTGGAGTATATGCCTGGTGTGGATACCCGAGAACTTATTTCGCTATTAAAACAAAACGTCAAAATGTTACTTTCTCGTTTTGAGCTGGAAAATATTTTCTGGGCACTCTCTTAAGGGAAGTCCCACCTTGCCCTCGCGTCATTGGCTGACGAGCAGAATCCACCCATTTGATTGGTTCTAGTACCATGTCAGTCACTTTTACAGTCGTTTTTTTGCAAAGGCCTTGACAGCCCATTTGACCGATCGAGTATAGTTTATAATTATATCGACAAACTTAATCACAATTTGACGGTTCTACAACATGCCTGAAAGGCAAGAATTAGACTTGGTCTGTTGCTTTTTGAAAACCAAAATGGTGACTGGTGTTAATCATTCAATGGCTTTATCGCAGCATTCATGTATTCCCTCATTATGTAACAAATCATCCAATCCCTATAATATTTTTTTTTACATAGTTTATCTCGTAATGAATACACTGAGCTACTATGACATCCATCTTGTCTTGTTGGACGAATAGCTTGGGCAGATCATTTTATATGACCACGAAGGATTTGAAGATATCATCACCTTCTGCTGAGAGTAGAAGTGAAGAGTTTTCCTTCCATTCACTGTCATTTTTTTTCCTTTTTAGGCCAGATGACTCAGCTGTGTGAGTTGATTAACAAGAGCGGGGAGCTTCTAGCCAAGAACCTGTCACACCTGGACACCGTCCTGGGGGCCTTGGACATTCAAGAGCACTCCCTCGGTGTGCTGGCTGTGCTGTAAGTATCGGTCGCGGCCCATTTATCATTCCCACAGTGCTCTGGTGCTGTTTAATTCACCAAATAGTGAAACATACTTCCCATTAATAGTCAAAAATGGCCACTTTAGTTGTGTTTTCTTCCACTCTGTGTTTCAGATTTGTCAAGTTTTCCATGCCAAACATCCCAGACTTTGAGACGCTTTTTTCGCAAGTCCAACTCTTCATCAGTACTTGCAATGGGGAGCACGTTAGATATGCAACAGACACTTGTAAGCTCCGTTGACCAAACTTTTCTTGTTGTTTTTTCCCCCACCAAAACAAAAAATAATCTAGCCGCATGAGATAGTAACTCCTAATTGTATATCTATTTTTTTCTTATATTATGACATTCAAAACCCAGGCTGGATTAAATGTACCTTTTTATTGAATTGAAATCCAGATGAATGTTCTAACTGTTTTGTTTTGTTTGTGTCCAGTTGCTGGTCTCTGTCACCAGTTGACAAATGCCCTTGTAGAGCGGAAACAGGTATCTGGCCAACTTCCTCTTTTATTATTTAATCATTCCTTAGTCGTACATCCCTAAATGGTCTCTTGGGTTTTGTCAGCATTTCATTCGCGCTCGTGAAACGGTTACCGACGCCCTATTTTCTGTCTTTGAGTTATGTCATAACCAGAATCGTCTTTTATTTTCAGCCCACTGACTATATAGTGTGTCCTCCATTTGTTGAGGTTTGAATTATTCATGTAGAATGTCTTCTTTTTTCCCACTGGACAGCCATTGAGGGGAATCGTCATCTTAAAACAGGCAATAGACAAAATGCAGATGAACACAAACCAGCTTACCTCAGTTCATGCAGACCTTTGTCAAGTAAGTCTGAAAATTAGCACACTATGGACTTTTATGTGTGTGTTTTTTAATTTTTCAAAATACCCATTTCAGGTTAAATGCCTCTTCTAGCTAAATTGGCGACATATACAGTTGTGTACAGGTCCTCGGCATAATTTGCCAAACGATATGTTTTTGTGGGGGACTTTAAATACTATTTTAATCCAACTCGCATGTGACCTAAAAGTACAGTAATAATAATTGGACTTCTCCCGCCGTCACTTGACTTGTTTACCTGAAGAGAATGCTTTTAATTCACGATTATAAATATTTTCCATCTGTCCAGCTGTGCTTGTTAGCAAAGTGCTTCAAGCCCGCCCTGCCGTTCCTGGAGCTGGACATGATGGACATCTGCAAGGAGAACGGCGCTTATGATGCAAAGCACTTTTTATGCTACTACTATTACGGTGGCATGATCTACATGGGCCTCAAAAACTTTGATCGAGCACTGTACTTTTATGAACAGGTACGTATTCGGACTTGTTTCAGGCTATCCTAAGTCGCGTACGTTTGTTTTTGTACGGTCTAACTGATGTTATGACGTATTTCACTGGTTGACGGTTAAAGAAAAGATTTGACTTGAACAAAAGAATGCGACCTAACTGGTGGTCCTTCTCATATTTATTTGAAATGACTCCTTCAGGCAATAACCACTCCCGCCATGGCAGTAAGCCACATCATGTTGGAATCCTACAAGAAATACATCCTGGTCTCGCTCATTCTCCACGGCAAAGTTCAGCCGCTGCCCAAGTACACTTCACAAATTGTAGGGCGGTTCATCAAGGTAAGGCTGACCCCAACCTGAGGTCCTTCGCCTTAAAGGCACGAGAGCGCAATTTCCAATCAACTAGCGAGAACGTTGACTCTGTTTGCCTTCTTCCTCAGCCCCTGAGCAACGCCTACCACGAGCTGGCTCAGGTTTACGCTAGCAACAACCCCACCGAATTGCGCAGCGTCGTCAACAAACACGGCGAGACCTTCACGAGGGACAACAACACGGGCCTGGTGAAGCAGTGCCTTTCGTCGCTCTACAAAAAGAACATTCAGAGGCTAACAAAGGTGTGTGGGTGTGTGCGAAGGTGTGTTTTCGGTGGCGCTGAGTAGTTAAAAATCAACATTCCCATAGAAATGCCAGTAGAGAATAGAGCAAAATGCAACTCAAGGAGGAGTGAAATGTGAGGTCCATCTGCCAATTCATTAGTAATTGCTCGCGGGTCACTCACTATATATTTTGGGGGGATTTTTGGGTCACTTGGCGCATTTGCAGTGTCGTCGGTGGCGGCCAAAGTTTATATCGCTTCATTTTCCCAAATGATTGTGGTCAAATTTTCGTGGATGCGTATGTTTTTGGCAACAAATATGTATAGAATCTTTGCGCACATAGAAAGCATCCCCACAATTTTGCTTATTGTGCAGTGATAAAATGTTATAAATGGTGTTTTTTTTAACATTAGAATACTCTACTGTCTTTTTCCAGACCTTTCTGACACTGTCTCTGCAAGATATGGCAAGCAGGGTGCAGCTATCGGGAGCTCAAGAGGCAGAGAAATACGTTTTACACATGGTGAAGTGGCCCACAACAATAATAGCAATATGTGTATATTCCAATATTTTACTTGAGCTTTTTGGGAACACATTCATGTTTCTTTTTTTTTTTCCCCGGTGTGTGTTTACGGATAGATTGAAGACGGCGAGATCTACGCTAGCATTAACCAAAAGGACGGCATGGTGTGCTTCCATGACAACCCAGAAAAATACAACAATCCAGCAATTCTACACAAAATTGACCAAGAGGTAAGGATGACTCCTTTAAGAGAGGGAGAAAAATATCCTGGTTGTCTCATTTATCTTTCAGATGTTGAAATGTATAGAGCTGGATGAGAAGCTAAAGTCTATGGATCAGGAAATTACAGTAAACCCTCAATTTGTGCAGAAGGTGAGAGAAAATTCTCAATATTGCTAGTTGTGAAATAGCGACCTCTTGAAAAGGAACGGCTCCGTAAATCTATAAAGCATTTGTGTAAAATTCCAAGAATAGACACAATTTGGAGTTGTAAAATGCCAGAGATTTCTAATGTGAGACCTTTTTTTATTTCCTTAAAGAGCATGGGAACGCAGGAAGATGACGTTGGCAGCAAAACATCGAGTTACTCGTGAGGGGCGCTAGACGACCAGAAAAAGCTGCACCCCCCCAATACATTCTTCCGTGGATGTGTTGGATGTTTTGTTTTTGATTTTGTTTGTTTGTTTTTAAGAGGAAAAACAAATATTCTATTACATAAGGACATTGGTTAAGGAAAACCTACTTGTGTGAAATGATGTTGAATATGGTTCTTTTTTTTCTTCTTCACAGTTTCAGAAGGATAACAAAAGCATCTTTACAGAAATGGAAAACCTTCAGATTTTGGCAGTGTTTTATTTATCAATGTTCGGCTTTGCGCGACACGGCTACGTTATCACAAAACAATAAAAACTGGACGTGACTTTAACCAACCATATTTGAGAATAATCTCACCATTTTGCTGCATGATGGCTGTAACTGAAACGTTGGTTACTTATGAGTAAAAGAGTTATTGCCTAGTAAGGAATATACGTCACTTTCTTTTGGATAGAATTTTGATAATCACTAGCAAATCTGTATACGTACTTGATTCTTTAACAAATGGGGTGCGAAGAATCAAGCTCTGTTACCCTGCTTGGTTTTGACTTTTGTTTTTACAGGGCGGAACCACTAGAGGTCCCTAAAGCGCTGCATAAATTGGCCATAACAGTTTAATTGGAAAAAAGCCAATTCTATGGATATACTATCATAAAAACGCCGTGACATTTGGAAGCTTTGCAACTGGGGACTGTAATAAATTGTTTAAGAATTTGCTTCACACCTGTGTTAAATATGTACCGTCAAGCGGTGGTGTAGTTTTACGCCGTAACATTGTTTATTCAAACAACGAAGGTGATTTACAATTTAAACCAACGAGTTCCTTCACAGCGGCGGATGTCGCCTCTGGGAAGATTGGACCAATCACGGCGCCGTTTTCTTTTCGAAGAGGCGGAACTTAACCGCTGGAAGAGTCGGCATACGCCAATCCCGAACAGTAGTCGCGCCTGATTGGCCTGCCGTTATGAAGGGGGTTGGCCTTGACGCACCGTGTAAGCTACTGTTGAAATTCCTACGCTAAACAACTTTAGCCGTCTTGCTAACATGTAATTAAGCAAATGTGCTGAAACTGCATTCATGCTCCTACAATGGGTTGCAAGTGACAGGTAATATGCTGCTTCTGAAACGGGAATGCCGATGTAATTGGCGGTGTTCTCTGCGTGTCGCCCTAACTACAAGCAGAACATGTCCAGTTAGCCATAACGCGGCGATTGGTGGATAGCGAACCTGGCAAGCTAGCCAGTCAGTCCGGGCTTTGGACTGGGTTGAGGCCATTGGACAGCTTTTCTCGCCCCCACTGGACAGCCGAGCCGGATGCTGTGATTATCATGAGTCCGGCGGGATGCCCCCATGTCAACTGCTTCAAAGTGGACAACTGGAAGCAGAACCTGAGGGCCATTTATCAGTGTTTCGTGTGGAGCGGTTCGGCCGAGACCAGGAAACGCAAGGTAACGACAAGACTGGGAAACGGAGTACATACGTAGTAGTGGGCGAAAACTAACTGGAGATGTGCGTGCGTGCGTGTGTGTTCTTACGTGTGCGTGCGCGTGCGAGTGAGAGAATATGCGCGTGCGCGCATGTATGTGGGCTGGTACCCCATCCAAGAACAACAGCACTCTCACAAAGGCAGTAGGACCGACATAAAAAGAATAGAAAATGACAATAAAATGCTCAATTTGCAGTCATTGATACCTGCTCTTTTGAGGAGCATTTTGTCCACGCCTTGCGACAAACCACTCACTTCTCCAACTTAATTATTGACCACGTTTCTTGATTGCACTCATCCTCTTGTTGACCTATTTTTTTCCCTGCCAGTGACTCATTCATGTAGATTTGTGCGGATTCTGTTCTCGTATTCAAGCATGGTTTTGCATGCGCCTTACATCCAAGATGCTGCAGAGAATAATACCCCCCATCCTCGCCTGTTTATCTGGCTGGAAATAGGAATGGGGCATGCATGATCGAATAGGCAGTGTAAATACATTTTGTCCCATAATTGTCCATTCCTTGACTTGTGCCGCCACCACACCCACGGTGCAAACTAGCTCCGTGCGCCAGACCTTTTTTAAAACACGGAATGTGTTTTATTAGGGTGATTGCAACTAGTCTTGTACCGTGACCATTTTTTTAAGCTCCTGATACTTGATATTTTTTTCCTCTTCTGCATACTGGCATGTTGTATTGCAACAATCACTGACTGGTTGCTGTCCAGATGTTTTCCTGTATAGTAAGACCAGGAAAAAAAGTCCATCATTCCACATTGATGGTATCAAAATCCTAGATTTGACCTTAAAATCAACCTTGATTGACTGTTCTGTTTTTATTTTTATTTTGCCTTTCTCTCTCTGTCTCATCTGTATGCTTGTAACACTCTGCATCCACTGTCATGGCCGTCACGTGTTATTTCTGCAACACCACTACAGCGCAGTAATTAATAGGTCAGACAGGAAAGTGCCCCCTTGACAACAAATGCGAAAATCGCACGAGAAAAGAAAGCAGGCTTGTTTAATCTATGTATTAACACAATGTCTGCCATTTCACTTCTCCGTGAACACATGCAATATTCAACGTGCATTCATATTCTGTCCTGCAGTAGAAATGAAACAAATGAATGCAGCAATACCATGAAATCAAATGCTTTCATAACAAAGCCAGTACACTCTTTTCACACAATAAATCATTTTGAAGTCATTTAGAAAAGAAAAAAAAACATGACATTTTTCATGCAGTTAAATGATAAACCTTGGTCGTCAAAATGGATGTTATGCAATTGCGAAAGAGTCGTCAATCTGTCGCTTTTCATATTTTCTCTTCAATTACCGTCTCGGGCAATATTTGATCCAAGATGCCTGGTTAAAAAAGAGCTTTTGATGATGACAATGTATCTTTTTGTTTGACCCCGCCCCTTTTCCAGGCCAAGTCATGCATCTGCCACATGTGCGGCGCTCACCTCAGCAGACTCCACTCCTGCCTTTACTGCGTCTTCTTCGCTTGCTTTGCCAAAAAACACATCCACGAGCACGCCAAGAACAAACGGCATAACTTAGGTACGCCTTAACACTCGTGCAATTCCGTCATACCTCGAAATCGTCCTTATCGCCCGGCTTGCATCGCAAAATGTATCGTTCGATACCCAGATGCTCCCACCTCCAGGCCTTTTAAATTCATTTAAAGTAGTATTAAAACAACATCCTCCAGTTGCCAAGGTGGTTAGTAACGCGTTGTTGCATTTACTCCATTACATTGGTTTGAGTAGCATTTTTAAAACACTGTAAAAAATATCGCTTAATTACTTTTTGGGCCTATTATGTTCATGTAATAGGGAATAACAGTTTATATAGAAGACGTGCTGAGGAAAAAAAAACAGTTTAGTTAAAAAAATGTGACATTTTAAGCAGTGAGTCACTATTTTTGTATCCTTTTCAGTAGCATTTTTTGAAGGCTACTTTGTTTTTTACTTGGATTATACTGTTTGGAAGTTTATTTCATTTTCTGACCCGCTTTATCCTCACTAGGGTTTTTCTAGCTGTAAGTTAGGAATACGGCACCGCAGCGTCGTAGGAGTGGGGGTCGTTGGGGTGCCGCAGCAGCGACGCCTCGGGTGCGCATGACAAAGTGCCACTCGGGCAGATGTTTACCATCATTTGGAAGCTTCCTTTTTTCTTCGCGTTGTCCTTCGGCTGAGGAAAAAAAAGCCTGCTAGTGTGTAAATATGCATCCCACTTGTGTAATTGTGGAGGTGTAATTATAGCGCTAATTAGGTTAGCTGCTGGGGGGGGAGGAAAAATGGGCGGAACACTGACTGTTGAGGAGGTCATTAAGTTGTCTTTAGTTGAAATAAGCCACACCTCCTCATTCTTCAACTCTAGCCTTTTTATTTTTATTTTTGTATTTGATCTTGATCTATAACGCCTTCACGCCTGTACTTATTCACTCTCGGCGTTTCAGAGGCTCAGCCAAAGGAATCTGAAGGTCGGGTTGTCACGGCGACGGCAAACAGGTAGTCAGTCGTAGGACGGAGAAAGACGAGCAGAAAAGACGGCATTTCTCTTAGCGCCCTCCTCGCCTCCCGATTGGGCTTTTGACCTGGCCGGGGGCGCCGTAGCGGGCCCGTTCGTATCCGAACATTGCGACGCCGTAGCGACATGGCCCGGGTAGGAAAAGACATGGGGTGGGTGAATCATCTGGCAACGTGAGTCAGACTTTTCCCTGCAAAAAAAAAGCAAAGCGATAAACAAACGGTGGGAGCAAGCTGGCATTTGAATCCAACGTGGCCCTGGTGGCGCATTCTTCCTCTTTTTGCTCACCTTCTCCTTGTCTTGACTTTGCAGCCATCGACTTGCTCTACGGGGGGATTTACTGCTTCATGTGCCAAGACTACATTTACGACAAAGACATGGAACAGATAGCCAAAGAGGAACAAAGGAAAGCCTGGAAAATGCAAGGTCTGAAAGCATTTTAACTCCCAATTGGGTGAGAAGGTCCCTCACAACAAATGTTTCCATTTTACTCCCCCTTTCCAAATGGTTCATTTATTTCATAACCTGCCACTCTATAAAAAAATAAAACTTGGGTATGGTCCTTTTAGCCAATCGGCAGCAAAAATTTGTAGTATTTTTTTTACAGTTTAATTTGACTAAGATATCGGTGACCCAACTTGAAGTTCATTATAAGCAGTTTACGTACAATCTAAGACATTTTTAAAGGTAGCGCAATGTTAAATGACGCTTAAACGAAGTGTTGTAATGACGGTATTTCGGGATGCAATTTAAGCTATTGTATTTCCCCTTGATTACAAATGTTGCCATTCATAATTCGGCAGCGTCTTTCCATCCAATTGTTTTTTTTCTGATAGTGGCTAACATCATTTTTTGACAAATATTATACACTTGACTTGATATCACATTGGCTATTGGGTTAAATGAACTAATCAGGACGACTCATTTGGAAGAGCGCGTGCGCTAGGATGGCGCTTGAGCTCGTAAATGAGCCTGACTTTTTGCGCTAGCAGGAATTGGTGAGAAATACTCCACGTGGGAACCCACCAAGAGGGAGCTGGAGCTTCTCCGTCACAATCCCAAGAGGAGGCGGATCACCTCCAACTGTACTATTGGTGAGAAGATTGTTTTTTCTGCTAAGCTCGTCATCAATGCCCATTTTAACCGCTCACATTCTCGACGGCGCCAAGAGTCCATCGGAGGGTTACAAAGGACAATTTTGTCGTTGATAATGATTGTTTCCCGTTTTTGCAGGCCTTCGCGGTTTGATCAATCTGGGCAACACTTGCTTCATGAACTGCATCGTCCAGGCGCTCACGCACACGCCGCTGCTGCGGGACTTTTTTCTCTCTGACCGCCACAAATGTGAAATGCAAAGCAACTCCTGCTTAGTCTGTGAGATGTCACAACTTTTCCAAGAGGTACCTTTTCCAAATGTCCATTTTTAAAAAGGTCGCAGCACCTGTAGGAATCCTGACAAATATTGCAGCTCTAAAAAATGGATTCAGGAGTTCGCGTTGCTAACACCAGGCGTGGCGTGGCGTGGCGTGTGACTAGTTTTACTCAGGCCACCGGTCGCCGCACATCCCGTTCCGTCTGCTCCACCTGGTGTGGACTCACGCCCGTCACCTGGCCGGCTACGAGCAGCAGGACGCGCACGAGTTCCTCATCGCTGCCCTGGATGTCCTACACAGACACTGCAAAGGTCAGACCACCATTAGTTTAAAAAAAAAAAGCTCTATTGTTAAAGCATCTTCCTATTTCAGACAAAGGTCTTTACTCGCAATTTTTATTTTTAAATTAAAAGCCAGTATAGCAGGAGTTGGGAACCTTTTTGAAAGAGAGAGTCATAAACAATTCCTATTTTCAAATGTTATTCCTTGAGAGCCAAACACACAATTTAAAAGTCAAAATACATGAAAATTTATTTTTTTAAAGTCATTTCACCACTTTTAAAACACAGACTCTGAATTATTTTGACAACGTTGTTATGCTGTTGCTAATCAGTGAATATCAATGAGTTGAATAAGTATCAATGAGAGAATGGATGCAGAAGACTCTAATGAAAAAAAAAATCAATGCCACAGTGCCGACGTGACGCTCCTATTGGTGCATTTGGGACTCGGCTCTCTCACCACCGCTTTCCATATTTTAGTTCAGAGCCATATGCACTCATCAAAAGAGCCACATGTGGCTCCCGAGCCATAGGTTCCCTACCCCTGCACTATAGTATAACAGCACATTTTCTACAAATTTCCAAATGTAATCAATCAACTACTGCATGAAGTGACTGTTGATTTTTTTATTTTTTTTATCCTTGGCCAATTTAGGACATTTCATCCTCTCTAATTTTCATCTTAATAGCACCTCGTATAGTTTAACTGCAGAGCTTCCACAAAGGTCATGAATTTGAACACTTTGCTCGCATTAAAATTGATGTGCGGTGATCATAACGATACTTGAGTTTACTTACTGGGCCGTGGTTATCGTTTTTGGCATTACACGGCAACAAATTTCTCCTGGTTTCGGCTAGCCATGTCGGCCATGTTGGAAAACAAAATGTCATATCAAGGTTTTCTTACAGGCCCAAGAAAAGAAAAGAAACTAAAATCAAAGTGACAATTGTGACAAAGAAGCAGTGACAGAAGCAAAATAGGAAAGATGAAGGAAGGATGAGGAAAATGCTGGAGAATTTGAACAATTGACACGCATCCTAATATTTGTCTCCTTTCTAAAGTGCTCGCCTTTCTTTGTGTGTTTTGCGTAGATGACAACGGGAAGAAAGCCAACAACCCAAACCATTGCAACTGCATCATTGACCAAATCTTCACGGGGGGGCTGCAATCTGACGTCACCTGTCAAGTCTGCCAGTAAGTGTGTGTGTCCGTGTGTATGCGTGTGTCTCCGTGTGTGTGTTTGTGTGTGTGTGTGTGTGTCAGTGTAATTCCCATCAACGCCCAGCAGCAGAGAGACCTCCTTACAAAGGGCATCGTCTTCTTAAATGGATTTTTACCGCCACCTGGTGGCAAGAAATGTCTTAGGAGCTCACGCTCAACTTTTCCTCTTCAGATAAGATGAATTCAATTTCAAATATGTCTGATCTCATCTCATTATCTCAACCGCTTTATCCTCATTAAAGTCTCGGGGTGCTGGAGCCAATCCCAGCTGTAGAGGCGGGGGACACCCTGAATCGGTGGCCGGCCGATTGCAGGGCAAATATATCCGGAAAAAAATGCAAAAAAAGCAAAGCTTGTGAATCCCTGGCGTAGAGCACCAGCAAGATGTCTCCATCATCTTTGCAGCGGCGTCTCCACGACCATCGACCCGTTTTGGGACATCAGCCTGGACCTGCCGGGTTCCTCCACTCCCTTCTGGCCGCTGAGTCCAGGGGGGGACGGCTCCACGCTAAACGGGGAGAGTCACGCCACCGGGGCCACCACGCTGACGGACTGCCTCCGAAGGTAGCCGCTTAAGCTCCGTCTCCCTTACGGCCTCGACCGGGACGAGTGGCACAGGAAGGAAATGACAGCCGGCTGACGTCCCGAAACCAGATTGTTTTGTGCTGTGTACTGACTAGAATGCCAAGCGATGGCTGTTCTAATCCAACGTACCGTCTTGTCCATTTAAGGTTCACCAGACCCGAGCACCTCGGCAGCAGCGCCAAGATCAAATGCAGCGGTTGCCACAGTTACCAGGAGTCCACCAAGCAATTGACCATGAAGAAGTTGCCCATCGTGGCCTGCTTTCACCTCAAAGTAGGATTTATTTTATTCTTTCTAAACGCTATTTTGAAAGGAAGCTCCAACTCTTGGACCGTGTTTTCAGAGATTCGAACATTCTGCCAAACTGCGGAGGAAGATCACCACCTACGTCTCCTTCCCGCTAGAGCTGGACATGACGCCGTTTATGGCCTCCAGGTGAGAACAGTAAAATGCTAGCTTATGGAGCCCCACCCCCCAAATAAGACCCTTTTACGCATGAGATTCACTTAAAATGAGGTCATTGTTATCGGGTAGTACGTAGAAACAACCTGGGAACGGCGCGCAATATTTTCCACGCTCGAGCCCAATTGCGACCGGCATTCGCCTGACCCAAGATGGCCGACAAGGGACGCTAGATCTGGAAGAGAAGGAGTGCTAAGATGAAGTTTCCGTTTTGTGTTTCAGTAAAGAGAGCAGGATGAACGGCCAGTACCAGCAGACCGCCGAGCCCTTCGACAACGACAACAAGTAGGCTCATCGACACCCTGCGACCGTTCCAAATATTAACCACCTTGATTAACATCCATTAGCGCGGCGTGCTAGCGAAGATCAGGTCACCCAGATCCTCATCTGGTGGCTCGTCCATCTCGCACGTGGCGACGCTGAAATGTCCTTCTGTGTCTTGTTATTTGTGAGACGACCCTCCCACTTTTTTTCCGGCTCAGATACAGCCTGTTTGCGGTGGTGAACCACCAGGGAACGCTGGAGAGCGGCCACTACACCACCTTCATCAGGCAGCACAAGGACCAGTGGTTCAAGTGCGACGACGCCATCATCACCAAGGCCAGCATTGAAGCGGTGCTGGACAGCGAAGGGTGAGCTCGCCGTTTTGGATCAATGCGTCCGTTTAAATCAGCCGCTCTAAATGTTCGGGGACATCAATTCAAAAGCTAACGCTCTGGACATCTTCTTTTTCCTCTCTAGGTACCTTTTATTTTACCATAAACAGTTCCTAGAGTACGAATAGTGCCGCCGCCCTCTCGACAATACGGCGGAAGGAACCCCGACGCACTACGGCGACTTGAAAAAAAAACAAGAAAACATATCCACTGGAATTCAGGACGCAACGGACAACAATCCGCTAAACCAAACTGACTTTGGCCATCATCATGGTACTTCCCTGGCTTCTCACAAGTGATATTTCTTTTTGAAATTCCTCATTTATGCAGGGATTTTGAAGTGGATCTTTAGCTGACACGGGGGTGGGGAACCCCCCAGTCTGTAGGCCCCGTGGGCTCTGGACTAATTGTAATAAGAACACAATTTATCTCGTTTAAAAAAAAAAGGAATACACATTTAAGAAGTAAGTCGCTAGCTCGCGACACCTACTGCACTGATTCCGTCTTTTTTTCGTCCTTGTTGTTTTTTTAAACATAGAAATGGAAATAATGAATACGAGTAATTCTATCATAGCTCGGTCAGACACTGCTTAAGTGGTTGTCTGACGTGGATTTGCCGTTTTTAGTAGGAGGTTGACGCCGAATGAATGCACGTTCATTCGGTGCCACTCTCCCTCTTCAAGCATTCATTTTTCTTTCCTTTTTTTTCATGGCGGCCATCTCCGGTGGGGCGCTTGGTATTGTGCAACTACCCAATACCGATGATGACATTTTATGGTCATATCGGTCGGTGCAACACTAATTGGCATCTCCGAGTCTTTCAGAAATGTGCAAAGAATTCCCCATCCCTGTGCTCAATGGTTCTAAATGTCAACCCTACTTCACGCTGCTCCTATCCAAAGTCAAGGCTCTTTTTTTATGACATTTTAAACAAAGTAAGGAATCCACAAACACACCATGTGTCACATAGTAGCCTATACAGCGCACACATATCCACACACACACACATCCACCCACACACTCTGTCTCTCTCCAAATGACCAAATATTCTAAATGTTCAAAGGCATTTTTCACGGCACGGCAGAAGACGCAAACATCTCCGTGCGAGTTGAACGATCCACGTGATCTCGTTGTGTATTTACGTCACTATTCGTGAGTTTGTCGTCGGTCGACGAGGCGGGAAGCTGTCGTTTGTTTCCGCCAAAATTGCTGCTTCCAACTGTCGCAGGGGCGGATGTTACTCCCGAAATATTATATTTTTATAAACTCTGTAATTTTGAAAGGGTTCGTTTACAGGTTCTTTTTTGCATTCGCACTCATGTCGTCCGTCCGTGTTGCATTGTGCCGTGTGTGTGTGTGTGTGCGTCGTTTGATATACGCAAGAAGAGCTAACAAGGCCCGTTTGAATTTGTTGGGTTGGTTTTTTTTGTTGTTGCATACGTTCCGGGCGGTTTAGAAAAATACTCTTACTATATTCATGTTCAAATGATGTACTTGTGGTTGAATGCAAAGATAAGAACCAATCATCAGAAAAGTACCGTATGCCTAAAGGATCGCGATTTTGATTCTGTGGTGTATTATTGTGTCGGCTGCATGTCTGCGTGGGGGTGCTTGAGTGCGCGCTAGCGTGTTTGTCACGAGAAAAATAACTTGCTTGTTTAAAAATGTCTTTTTGTGGGTGTAAAAAAAAAAAAGGAAAGTATGCACGTGTGGCGGGCACGCGTGCGTGCGTGCGTGCGTATGTGGTGTGTGTTTGTGTACTGAATCAGTACTTAAGTTCAGCATGCCGCCCAAGCTGAAAATTACACTTTTACTTTTGTCTTTTCACTTGTTGAAGATGTATGTAAAGTATACATTTATATGTACAGTTTGTACGTAAGAAACCATGGTGGAAACGTTCATAGTGAGTTTTTTTGTTTGTTTGTTCTACTTTAAGTTGCTGGATTCAGCCACGGGAGTCGTAACGGTGTCTTGACCTACGACGACACTCAAATAAAAAAGAACAAATTTAGATCTGTAATTGACTTTGTCTTCCTGATTTTGTACCGAGATTGTCAACTTATTATGCATCCCTTTTTTCTAATGCGCTTGTCTTCGTCGAGGTTTTTGGAGGACGAGAGGAACGGATTTGTCTTCAGCCCACCTAGAGAATCTCGCCGTTCTGCCAAATGTCCTCACGGAGGGCAATTTGACAGCCAAAGTGGTTTGATGGACTTTCAACTTGTTTTGTTTAGATACTCAAAAAAGTTAAAAATTCAGTTTAAAAGCTTTTACTTTACATTCAAATGAGCATTCAGTAATTTAATGCTAAAAAACAAAAGTATTTTGGCATGTTAAAAAAAAGTTATTGGCCAACCAATGATCATTTGTGTTAGTGATCGAATTACTTTTCATTCAAGCTAGCATGTGTAAATGTATTGTTTCAAAAAATATACAATTTTGTATGTGTAAATCACGACCAAACTTGATTCTCCATCATTGTATTATGACGTTTCTCCCATCTGGAGATGTGACGCGTGTTTTGGTGTCCACAGGGGAAGTGGGTGTGGCATCTGGGCATCTTGTCATGGCGCTGAAGTGATGACGTCATTTGGAAGGCGCCCGAGAGGCTCCTGATTGCCACCTGCCGCTGTGGCCCTGCTCTGGGCGTGGCTTCGGGGTCGCCCTGGATTGATTCGCCTGCTGCTGTCTCACTGTAGCATGTACCGTTAAATCTATAGCACACGAAACAAAAACAAAGTCAAAACAAAGCGGTTCGGCTTGGTTCGGCTCCGCTCGGTTCGACTAGCTAGGAGAGAAGAAAGGTAAGGACCCGTTGTATCTTCGTCGTCGTTTAACACACGAGCTATTTGTTAATTTTATTTAATAAACTTTCTACAAAAAGAAAAAGGTGTCCAAGGGTGACTGGACAGAGGCATTTGGGCGGGATGAAGTGACTTGGACAAGCAACTTTTGTCTCCTCGGCGAACCTGCGAGAGAAGAAAGGTAAGAACCAACTGCAACTTCACGATATTTTAAAAGACGAGCTATCAGTGGGTTTTCTATGATACATTTCATACAAAAAAAACACACTCTTATGAGCAGTTTGTTGTATGTCAGGCAGTTTTTACAAATATAGCTAATGCTAGCACATGTAAACAAACGCATGAGGCAAATAAAAAGAGGCGGTTCGGCATTTTTTTCTGGTGAGTTTTAAGACATTCATGCTACATTATTATTATTATTATTATTATTATTATTATTATTATTATTATTGTTTTCCCCTAAAACTGTTTTATGATAGCCATATGGGCCATATAAGCTTCGCTTCCTCATCGCAAGGAGACGTATCGTATCGGGACCGTTCCCATTCCCGTTTTTTGAAGGATTTATATAAGAGGCACATTTTGGGCAAAATTGCACCGTTTTTCTTCACTGTGGAAGAAAACGATGAGTCATAGCTCCTCCAAATCACGTATAATCTATCCCTGGTGATAATAAGTCCAAATCAAGTCACAGTAATAACCGACTCAAAATGGACTTTGTCACCCAAAGGCTTCTAAAACAAAATGTTGCGAATGTCAAGTGGAGGATGATAAATGGAGGAATGCAAAATGACGATGACTCATCTAGGGAGATGTGCAAATGAGAGAGAGGTTCTGTAGGTTGGACCGACCAGAAAGTGTGCAGCGACTGTTTGGTTTTGGTCTTGACAGCAAACGGGAAACGGTCATTGAATCGCAGATCGTAATTGTAATTAGAAACACTTTTTTCCCCTATCTAGTCTGTTTTCCATGTCTTTCTCCACCAACAAATCAAATCATCGGGATGGAGATGTATGGAAAACAGCCTGTATGGCAGACTGGTTAGGGGCCCTCCGGGGCTCGTCATGCATACGTTTGACCAGCAGATGGCGGTATTGTTCGGAACGCTACTCCTTTTAAATTCTTGTCAAGTCTTCATACGGATATTGTAAATCACCTCAATATGCCTTACGAAGAGGAAGCTTTGGCCTTTTCTTCATCACCTTCATTAATTGTTGCGAAACAAGCCGATGCTGTGAATTGAATGCCCTTAAATGTATAAATCCTTGATTGTAGCATCGCTTAAAGCAGTCCACTTTCCGTTCTTCTGGAGATGCTTTAATGAAAGCACTCTTTCTTAATATGTTGTTCCTCCCTGTCCAAAATGTGATATTGAGGTTGTAAATGGAGCGTGTCCCCGAAAACCTTGGCATTCATCAAGCTTTTGCATGTGAGATCAAAGCACGCCAAAACTACACGCTGAGCATCTCCTCTTGATCACACGCTATCTTCTTTTTTCCCCCTTTTTGGGGCCGCCACATGGGCATCTGGGCCGGATCAAACAGAATACGCTCTTCCACTTTGCACTTTTGGGACATGGGCTCCGTCGTGCTTTCGGAACCAACCGCTTCTCTTCTTTCATCCCGAATGGAGGCCGACAAAGTAGCGTTTGATTCGTTTGGGACGTATTTGTTCTCCTCGGGCCGCCGGCTGATTATCTTTCTTGCTTGGTCTTGGTGAGCTTTCAACAGGTGCTCGATAGAACGCAGGCGGTGCTATGAATCGATATGTTAAAGTCGATGCGCGAACGTGCGTGCGTGTCCATGACGACCAGGATGAAACTATACATCTGAGGCTTTTAATTTCGTCGGGAGCGAGCGAGAAACATAGTGGGCGATGTCGCGTTCACGGTCAGAGCGCTTTCTCTTCTACTATAGTGTGGAGGGAAATAGAGGCGCTCGTAAAGACAAAACAATGGCGGTACAATAATAGCTCTTTCAAATAAAAACAAAAACGTTTTCAGTAGGTGCCTGGATGGCAAACATCTTGGCTAGGGCCAAAAAGTTGCAAACTAGACATTAAAACGTATATATATATTGTGCATCATCTGCATTTTTTAAGTGCTCGTCAATTCTAGTAATTGTCACTCTTCTTTATCAAATAGTGCACCAAAAATCCACCATGAGAAGAATGGGCGTCTTGTGTTTTAATCACAGAAAACGACATAATATCGTGTCAATACAATCAAGGGTATTCTATACGACGTCATCACAAATTCTTACGTTAAATCACAAGCATGAGCAATTGAATCCAGGGAAATGACAAATAGGAGGACATTTTCTCACGGCCTTTGAGAAACAATGGTGCTTAAATGATGAGCTAGCTTACAAGGCACATTGAGTAAATGGAAAAATACAGTGAAAACCTTCAATAGCCCACATCATTCATCCCGTGAAACCCTTTGCCTTTTATTTTAGAATCACGTGACAGACTCAGTCCACCACGTACGGGGAAAATTTGTTTGTATTTTCCCGAACGATGCTTTTCCCTCCGCTAGCTATTTTTTTGGTCCAATTTGCTGGGCGTGGCTTGCCGTCAGCGGCGCTTTCTAGTCCACAAATGACAGTCATTTTAAAGGAAGTTGGCCCGCAAGAAGAAAGTCCAAGTAGAAAAATGGATAGAGAAAGGCTTTCAACTGTAAAATGTTGATCTTTGTAAATTGTTGGACCTGTTGCGTTCGTTGTTGAACATCCAGTGAAAAGGGATTTGGCATTGGAATGACGCATCCGACCGAGGCCGACCCTCGTTTGTCACCATGCCGACGTTATTATGCAAACGTGTCAGCGCTTACTATTCCCACCGAGGCCGCCGAGCCCCGATGTAGCCTCCCGGAGTGCAAAACGGGCCCAATTCCAAAAGATACCCGTGATAAATTACGGACCCGTCGGTCATTCAGCTATCTTTTATTGAAAAATCCTGAAATATCACTTGGCTGCCAGACACAATTTAGAGGTGGAGGGCTCAAAACGCGGTTTAAGTGCCGACGCGACGCTCCGATGGGTGCGTTCGGGACTCTGCTTTCCTACCAAATTTGAGCTCACGGGTCAGCACTCGTCAAACGAGCCACGTACGGCTGTCGAGCCACGGGTTCCCTAGCCCCGATAAATGCCATACGCGTAAGAATAGCACGTAGCCGCGTGTGGGAAAGGCTATCGGGAGACAAATATCGGTCGCGGTTTGCTGAAACGTGGAGGCTCTGCTAATGGGGGGGCGGGGTTAAGTGCAGACAGGCGCTCCTCTTCAGGATTGCGCAAAATGTCAAGCACACAGCGAAAGCTTCCACAGACATGCTAACAACAGACACAAACAAACATCGGACCGACCTTTTGGCCCGGCCACGACGGCGTTCGTATTTACAAGCGCGAGCCGTTTCCAACGGAACCGGCTCGCCCCCTTTCTTTCCGAAGCGTTTAGGGGTCGGCCGCCCGCCAGTCCTTTGTCGTTGGTTGGGGAAATAACAAGAGCCGGCTTGGCCGTTGGCTTCTTCCAAAGAAGTAACAGATCATTACCGCGCACCATTATCTCTTGTTTATTTTCTCGACATTTGCGTTTTTATCTTTTGAAAGTCGCCCAGCCGTCTTGGGCTAATGTGTTTGGCTTCCTCAGCGTGGCGCCCAATGTTTGCCGACGCCTCCCACGAGCGGCGGTCTATCGCTCGCAAGACATGAAGCGCTAAAGTCACCGCTAGCATTGCGGCGTCGTTCCAGCCCAATTGGGTCTCCTATAGATGGCCATGTCCAAACCGGTTGCCAGCCACTTCTTATTGGCCAATGAGGAGACGGCGTGCAGGAGAAGCTGAAGTTCTGCCCGCATTGCCTCGCTTTAACACTAGATGGCGTTTGTCACGTAGACCGGACTCAAAAGCTAACGTGTTCAGTCTTTGACTCATTTCTGTATTTTGATTGAAAAAACATTTTTGCTTCTGCTCCTCCTTCACGACCCATCAAATCCATTTTAATTGGGATGGTGTTTCACTAACAATCAACCTCATGTAAGGAACAATTTCGAGTTCATGGTTGGATTTGTCCGAAAGGTGGAGAGAAAAAGTCTGGTCACCCTTGGTCCAGATCCAACCTGACGTCAGCCATGTCGCGCGTTACGTTCGGGGTCAACGAGATAAGGTCGCCTCATCCGCAGGCGCGCTCGTCGGCCCGGGTCAACGTACCTTGCCGCCGTTGCGAAATAGTACTTTCCATTTGAGTCGGGGCGGGCTCATCTCATCCCGTCCATCTCGTCCCATCCGTCTCGTCCGTCACGCCCTCAAATGCTGGTCTGCAGCTCCCCGTTGAGCAGCGCGGCGTCGTGCGCCTCCAAGTTGGCGTTGGCCATCAGGGCGTTGTTGAGCGCCCTGCTGCGCTCGACCTGCCTGCTGTCGCTGCGTTCCATCTCGTCCAGGCCGGCCACCTTCTTGAGACGTAGCGCCTTCTGGAAACTCTTCTTGAAGTTGTCGGCCAGGAAGGCGTAGAGGACGGGGTTGGCGCAGCTGTTGGCGTAGCCCAGCACCACCACGAAGTCGAAGGTGCTCTTCATGGCCGACGTGGGGCGGATGGAGCCGGTCACCGAGGTCACGTTGAAGACGTAGAAGGGCAGCCAGCACAGGACGAAGACGGCCACCACGATGGAGACCATGCGGGTCACCTTGCGTTCCGAACGTTTGCGCTTGGCCGAGCCCACTCGCATGCCCGACGATTTCACCTGGGTGGGGGAGATGGTTGAAGCGAGGATTATTGTTATTATTATTATTATTTTTTGTGCCAAGATGGCGCCTCACCTTGACGATAATGAGCAAGTAACACAGGCATATGACGGCCAGGGGCAGGAAGAAGCCCACCAAGAAGGTGTAAAATATGAAGGCGGTGTAGTAGATGTCCTGGGGCTCGGGCCACACGATGCCGCAAACGGGCACCTTGTTCAGACCGCTGAAAATCATGGTGGGGAGGATGACCACGGCGGACACGCCCCACACCGCCAGGTTGATGAGCTTGGCCGTGCGCGGCTTGCGCCATTTGGTGGACTTGATGGGGTGAACCACGGCCAGGTAGCGATCCATGCTCATCACCGTCAGGCAGAAGATGCTGGTGAACTGGTTCAGAGAGTCTCGGGAGGAAGAAGAAGAGGAGGAGGAGAAGAACAAGAAGACTCATAAAACATTGCAAAAACAGCGGGGAGGGAGCATTGCGTATCTTCCGCAGAATAAGTGGTGCTTTTCTCTGCTTTGCGTTGCGTATCTTCTGGAGTATAAGTGACACTTTTTTTGCGTATCTTCCGTAGTATAAGTGGCACTTTTTTCGCGTATCTTCCGGAGTATAGGCGGCAATTTTTCCTGGTTTGCGTTGCGTATCTTCCAGAGTATAAGCGGCACTTTTTTGCGTATCTTCTGGAGTATAAGTGGCACTTTTTTTGCGTATCTTGTGGAGTATAAGCGGCACTTTTTTGTGTATCTTCCGGAGAATAAGCGGCACTTTTTTGCGTATCTTGTGGAGTATAAGGGGCACGTTTTTTTGTGTAACTTCTGGAGTATATGCGGCACTTTTTTGTGTATCTTCCGGAGAATAAGCGGCACTCTTCTGCTTAGCATTGCGTATCTTCTGGAGTTTAAGTGGCACTTTTTTGCGTATCTTCCGGAGTATAAGCGGCACGTTTTTTTTGCGTATCTTCCGGAGTATAAGCGGCACTTTTTCCCGCTTTGGCTCAGCCTCCCACTTCTCCCATGTCTTTTATTTTTCCCACTCTGACCTCGAATAGCTCACGTCGTCTTTTTTAGCTTCCTATGTTCCATTAACGGTTACCCATTTTGTCCGTTGCCTAGTTCATTTCTACTTTAATGTGTAACGCGGGGTGGGCTTATTGCCCATCCAATGGCGGCGCGTTCATCACGCAAGTGGCCGATCGGAGACAAATCCTACTCCGTCCGTCCCCACGATGTATTTTCGAAACAATCGTCTCTTTTTAACGTCGCGATTTTTCGATCCCGTTTAATTTTTTTGCGTCTGTTTTGGCACCTACCCACGGTCATGATGACCCGGCACAGGGCCTCGCCAAAGGGCCAGTGCACCAGCGCCAGCTGCAAGGCGATAAAGGGCAGGCTCATCATGCACAGGACGTCCGCCACGGCCATGTTGAGGATGTAGATGTTGGTCACCGTCTTCATCTTAGCGTAGCACAGGATGACGTAAATGACCAGGGCGTTGCCGCACAGCCCCACGGCGCACACGGCAAAGTAGATGGAGGTGATGACCACCGAGCTGGTCCTGTCCTGGGGGGGCTCCACCAGGTTAAAGTCCGTCAGGTTAAGCTCCGCCTCCGCCGGCGAGCCGTTGCCCTGGAGGTAGCTGTCGTACAGGAGGGGCTCGGGGACGCTCAGGTTGGGCGAGGACGAGAGGAAGGACCACGGATCCGACGCCATGACGCCTCGGGGTGGGGGGGGTAATCTGACCACTTGCTTTTTTTTCCCCAGGAGCGCTCACATCGCAGACGCGCAGTCCACGTAACGCCGTACCTGCTAACAAAAGTCACTTAGTAGGGAACAAGTGTAGGACTGATCACCTAAAATCTTGTTCTTTTCATTTCTGCAAGTCATTTCTATCAATCCAACCGAAATGGGAGGTCCGACGGCGAACCAACCGACGCCCATCGCTGTCAATGGCGGCCCATCGGTTCTCAAATACCATTTTCTTCCCCCCTCCAGCCAATATGCGCTCCGACCCGTGGCTAAATTACAGGCACATGCCCAATCCCTTCCATGTGGGAGGGATGGCGACTCGCGAAAAACTAATTGACTTGACATTTTGATGTTTCTTGGTACTCGACGACGCCATTTTAGTGGCGATGGAGTATCGGCGCCACGCCGAAGCCAATTTGAAAAAGATCCCACCAGAAAGAGTTCAACGAGTGGATGATCTGGAAAATGATTTACGTGGCCTCTTGAGTTGCGGCCGTCGCATCAAAGCAGAAACTCCCCCGTTATGACGCGACCAATCGTATCGGCGCGGCTCGATGCTTGTGCGTGTGCGCGTGTGTGTGTATAGTTGTGTGCATTCATGCAAAAAGGCAGGTTGGAGGGGGGTGTCGAAGACGAGACAAATGTTTATTCAATCGATCAGGGGGACAAACAGCCCTGGGGGGAGGAGGGGTCGCCGTACCGGTTGACAGACTACTTCCTCCCAATGTTGCTCCTCTCTATTCAATAGTTCAACCCTTGTTGTACCGCTACCTAATTTTGTGGATTACGAGTAAAACGTACGTCTCATTTTGATTTTCTCCTTTTATGACAAAATGTCGACATGCTCACTAGCTAGCCGCCACGGACGACGCTAGGAGTCCAATCCATTTGACTTGCTGCCACACTCCCAGTGCAAATGGATTGGACGTCGACGGGTAATAAAGTCGTTGGTGGGAGGGAGCGTCTTGGCCAAAGGAAGAACATTTTTTGTTGTTGCAAATTTCATTGACATCCAATCCAAGTCAGTTGCTAATGATTGCAAATGTTCCCCCCTCGTCCCCTCCAAATTAGGAAAGAGCATTAACATTGATTTGAAAATAAAAATCTAATTAAGCGAGAACGTTCCGCCGGCGGAAGAACGACGCGCTCGCATAAATTGCCGTGCGCAAGCTCATCTCATGCGCCACTAATGAAATAAATCGTGTCTTCCAAGATCCAATTAGAAGGACATTTTGATGAACTCCTCTTCAGCCCCCCAAACATTTACGATGGGACCTTTTTTTTTTTTTTTTGAAGCCACGGTTCAGAAAAATCCCAAATATTATCCAGCCTATGACAATGTATATTTGGGGAGCACTTGCAATCTTTGCAATCTTTGCAAGCCACCGACAAATCGTTCCCAAAGGACATGGTAATTAAACACGGTGCAATTAACGGCCACCCCCACGATCTTGACGTTAAACACGCCGAGGCTTAATATGCGGGATCAATTTGGATTAGGAAGCTCTTTGATTGATTCAAATGACATTTCCTATCCGTGACATTTAATTCAATGGAACCTTTCTCTACTACCGTCTTTATTTATGGCGTCCAGGCAAAAGACTTACTTTTAAATTGTTGCCGTCATTCCATCCCGTCGAGGTGTCCTGGCGTCCATCCGTACACCTGCTCCGCTCTGTGCGGGCGTGAACTCGGCACCCCCGCGTGCCTCTCAGGTCATTTTCATCAGCGGCAATTTTTTTCTTCTCTGTCGCTGGCTTTTCTGGCGACCTGTGGGGAAAAAAAAAAGCTAAGAGAAGAAAAGTCTCGGCGGAGGAGCCCAGCGACAGTGCGTCACGGCGACGGGTGCGCGTGAGAAGACGGAGAGAGAAAGGGAGAGAGAAAGGGAGGGAGGGAGGGAGGGAGGGAGGTAGATAGTTAGAGAGGGAGTAATGGGGGCAGGGAGTTTGGTGCGGCGGGGGGGGGGCAAATTCATCAATATCCGTGTGTAAGGCTTTTAGCTTTTTTAAAGCACTCTGCATATAGAAGGAGCAGTCCAAATATTTGCATCATATCTGGCATATTCATTTTCTGAACCATTTATCCATCCTCAGAGTCATGGGGGTGCTGGAGCCCATCCCAGCTAAATCGGTGGCTGGCCAATCGCATGTCACAAGGAGACAAACGACCGGTCAGTCATAGCTCGGGACAATTTGGAGCGCTAATTAGCCTAGCGTCCCTGTTTTGGGGATGTGGGAGGAACCCGGAGAAAACCCACACAAGCCCAAGGAGAATGTGCAAATTGCTGACAGCGAGGATCCAACTGGGATCGAACCCTCGACGCCAGAACTGCGCTAGCCACCTGTGACATATGTACAATATACTACTACAAGCATTTTACTGATTTTAAAAATATCTCAATAGCTTTTTTGTTTCTTTTTTAATGTGTATTCAGATGAGAGACACCCAGTCATCGTTTTCTGCCGCCCCTCCCATTGCAAACGGATTGGCCGTCCGGCAACGTCACGAGCAGACAGCGGGTTGAGACCATCATACCTTCCATCCGGGTGAGTGTGCACTCATTTAGTATTAGAAAAAAAAGAGTTTGAACAGAGTACGGCCTGATGTTTTAGCCAAAACGCTATCTTGAAAGGCTCATTTTATAGCGATTGCCCCATAGTAAATCAGTAGCCCGTTTGCCAGGGTTATTTGTTCTGCTCATGCGAGGTCCCTGATCTCCTCGCCATTAAGAAGGTGCCAGCATTTTGCGCCTTTGGATTGAAGCGGCGGTCGGAAGTCGTCATTTCAAAAGACAAACGGGCGCTTGCGAAAGACACAATTCATAGCATGCGACTCCCTTCTTCCCGAAACCCGAAAGCACACTTGATTCTTTCCCTCGTAAAAAGTTGTTATGATTTGTCAACGCTCGGCGGGAGTTAGCCGTAAAGCTTTCACCCGGACGTGGGCGGCGGAAGGTTAACGCGGGATCTGATAAATGGACAAAATAAAGAATTTCATCCTCCCGTTCTCGGCGATTTGCGACGCCGACGGTCGCTTAGCGAAACTTTGCGTGGAGACGCAAGGGACCGAGGCGTGGTCGTTAAAGTCGGCGGGTGGGCGGGGCTTAGCCATCGAGTGCTTTTTAGTGATTAGTCGAGGTGTGGCCTCAAAATGGCTTCAAATATAGCCGGATATGGAAAGTGTGCTAGCCGCGAATTGAATCGCCTCCATCTCAGAACCCATATGCTAATTAACCACTCCCCGGTAAAATGCGTCCAGATTTCTAAAAAGACGGCAAACATGGCGATTCTGCAGAACAAAGATCGAAAAGGCCATTTTGACTTTGAACCACTGCTGTTGTTTTTCATCGCAGTCATCGTTGCGTTATCTAGCAATGCCGTAGACAAACATGGCGGCTCTGGGTTGGGGTCTGGGCCCGTGTTTCTTTTTTCGGTTGTGGCCGGTGTTGAGAGCGCTCCTTCTCCGGCGGCCTCGCGCGGATTTCACGCCGCTTGGCCCACTCGGAGCGTGACTGATAGAATGGCGCCGCTGGCAAATCTTCACAGTACCATTGTTGCTTGCGCAAGGTTCACTTTCACGTGATTTATCTGAAGCGCAGCACCTTGATTCCAGATGATGGCCTTGCCTGCTACCGCACACACGCACACACGCACACACGCACACACGCACACACGCACACACGCACACACGCACACACGCACACACGCACACACGCACACACGCACACACACACACGTGTGCACACCGGCTCACGGTCCAAAGGTGCTTGAGCATTCAATGGACTGAAAAGCTTTTTGAACTCATTGCACAAGGTCTTATCAATGTATCGACAGATCCTCAAAATCAGCTGAGTGGAACTCAGACTAACTCGATTTCCAAATCTTTCACGCACAAATATTTAACAAAAAAATCCTATTATAATCACGCATATTTTTTTCTAAATGATCCAAAATAGTCACGTGCCCTATAAAAGGTGAGTCCTTATGAATTTGGATACATACTGAAAAAGGATGTTTTAGTATCCAAACATGAACAACCTCGCTAGCTTTAGCCCCTCCCCAAATATTCGGGTCCTTCAAACCTTGGATGCAGGTTGTTGTTGTCGTTTTTTTTTTTTTTGGTTCTTGCAGGATCAAACAAACCTCTCAAAGCCACGTGATGAAAAAGTATGGGTAGACGTAAAATATATCTGCACTTGTTTTTCCACCCGGCAGCCAGCGTTGAACAACACCTTGGCGTTTATCATCACTTGCAAGACTTTACAACCGCCAAACAGTAACTTTTTGAGATACGGCTACGATAGCACAAATCTAAACCGGAGCGGCTTCTTTTTGCCCCGATTTCAAGGCTTGTCCGTCCGTCCCTCGGTCTCGCCACATTAACCTCCAACGCCGCCATTGATCCGAGGATCCCGTCGGACCAAAACAAAGAACCCCGATGAGAGGACGTCCATCTTCAGGTCTTGACAGCCATTTCAATACATCCCAGCTCTGACTTTGATAGGCTAGGACTAGCCCGACGAATCCGTTCGATCTTCATCGACTGCCGCCCTCCCTCTCCAAAGGCTTTGGACAGCTCCTGTTAATGAACCCATTTGATTTGGCAGCACAATTTCTTAGCGCGCCCCAATCGCCATGCCATTTTATTGGCACGTCAATACCGAGCTGCCTCCCTGCGAGAAACGCGTCAACGAGCACGATTCTCGCCTCGATTTTTTTTTAATAAAAAGTCCGGCCGTGAAAATGACCCCTGCGCTTTTATTTGACAGAATCAAATATCTGCATTGACCCCCTTGGAGATTTGCAGCCTTTTACGCATTATTTCATCACACTGACATCCGTGTCAAATCCAGTCTTTTCCTTTTTTTTTGACCTTTGAGCGTTTAAGCCATCGCTCGATTATTCTCACGAGGGTCGTCCATCACCGTAGGATGGTAGACGCGGGGCACATGAGCAAAACAAACAAATTTCTCTTTGGCCGCCGGAGGGGAAAAAAAGAGATTATGTACAAGGCTTTGGATCATAAACACTTTCAACTCATTTATTTCAAACGCCTGCTTGTTTAAAATCATCCGCGAGGAGCATGATTGCAATTACAGATGAGCCAGAATACTTCCTAATCACGGTCGGAGTTCATTTATTTATTTATTTAACGGTGGGTGGGCTAGCAACCTGCCTCCTGCCTATCTTGGGGAAATTGAACGAAGGACTAACTATCATAAGCTACTATCTTCCGACACTCGTGAGATAACGGTTACGTGGCAAATGAACAAAAGAATCTTGCCAATTTCCTTTTCTTTTTCTTTGGCTTTTTACTTAGTCGCAAGAAAAAGCAGGATTGGAAAAGGGAAAATAATATGGATAAAAATGCCTAAAAGAGAATTAATCCGAACCGGCAAAGCAAAGCGAAATAGAAAAAAAACGACAAGGAACGATAGCCGTCCTAAAGCGCCAGACGGAAGGCAATAGAATTGAATAAAAACGAGAATAGATGACATGCATATTCTGGGCCCGTGTGCACGCTGTGCCCAAGAAAGGCCGATGATTAGCGGCGGCGGCTCCCAGGTGCGTGACTCGTAGACCGAGTGCCGATCGCTTCGTTCGTTCGTTCGCTCGCTCGCAACACCGACGCTTGCCGTGCCCCTCCCGGCGGGGGAAAAAAAAGAGTGGGCTGCCGAGCGCCACGCCGACAGGACAAAGACGGCCGCTTACAATTTCAATATCAAAAGAGTCAATTCCGAATTCCCTCCTGTTAATATGAAATGAATGGAAAAATGTCCAGAACCTGATGGAAATGTCTCATTAGCAAGACCTTGATCTATGAATTCTCATTTGACAGCGCATTCCTTCAACTCATTGGCCACCGTTGACGGAGTCGGACGTCCAATTAAGGGACGCTTTGCTCGATGGTGACCCGGAAATGCTCCAAAGATTTCCCGGAAAGCATCTTCTTCATCGTTTTTCCCAAGGTAATAACATTTAAATTCATGTTTCATACAGCAAAAAAGCTGAAAGGTCAAAAAACACAATAAACCGGCCTGCGTTGGGATTTGAATTCTCCTTTTTTGCGCCAAAATTTAAACCTGAACAATCAGGAAAGCATCTTCTCATGGAAATTTTAAGTTCCTGGACTGTGACTGTCCATTTTTTTAAATCTCCGTGACAAAAGCTGGCGTCAGTTCAGAAAATGCCATTTATCGTACGTCCAAAAGGGCAACACAGCTGTCCAAGTTATTAAAATTAAATAAGCGCAGAGGACGCAAACGTCAAGCGGGTTCCACTCCCATCTGTCCACGGCACACCGTCAAATGTGGAGGTTAAATTCTAAAACGTGTCCAATCAGATGTCGGAAAGTAAAAGAGGAGCAAATTGAAACGCAACATTTGATTGGATGATGAAAACGAAGCGTTTCTCCAACTGTCCCTTCATATTTGTGCTAATGCACCGTTTTTTTTTTTCATCAAATGTCTCCCAGTGTATTTATGTGAAGTCATCCGGGCAGAATTTTTGACCCGTTTGACCTCGCCGCCGCTCGTTCGTAAAAATGTGTCCGGATATCCAATTTGAGAAGTTTGACACGTCATTAACTTCCAGCTGTCGGCCTCATCTTTTATGATCGTCCGTTCAAGTAGATGAAGGCGGATATAATAAAACATTTTAAAAAACCTACCGGTAAGGCCGTGAAAATCAAGTGGTCTCGGTCCAGGATTTCTAAGAAATAACGTTGTACTACATGTTCAGCTGCCGTACCAAAAAATGTTGTATTGTTTTCCCATACGTATATGATTTTAGCGCCATTTCTTTTGAGCAAACGGGGGAGTTCCCCTTTGACTCATGATTAAGGACCTATTAATATTGATGAGAAGATGCCGCAGACACTTGGCGGAGGTACATTTGTCCTGGGGCTAGTGGCCAAGCGTCAAATCAACGTCAGAGCTAATTGCGCGGCGCTCAAATTTCTCTTTGTAAATCCCACTTCATTATACCGTAACTTAATCCATTCATTCATTTTCTGTACTGCTTTGCATTTGATTTGAAGTTAGAAATTAGAATAGAAACGTTCATCTTATTCACGTCACATTTATAGAAATCTACTAAAGTACGACGCAATACACAACGATAAGGATGCTTTATTTAGGGAATATTTCCAAAGAGGACAAAATCTACTAGGCCAAATTTCAATCAAGATCACATCTCATTTGACACGAGAAAACATTCTTACATCATTATTGCCATTCAAAACAACATAGATTGTCACTCCAATATTTTTTTTCATCATTTATGACCCTATCGAGGCTTTCATAAAGTTAGGACTCTGTCTCATCCTGTAGGAAACAACAAAATATTATTTGATAAAACATGTAGAGTGGCACCTCTACTTACTTATGCCTCTACATACAAAATATTCAGGTTACGAAAGAAAGTTTTGTCCCAAGATATGAAAAAAATTCATGTTACGAAACAATCAAACATCCCGAAACGTAAATACACTTCCTGTAACAGTATTATTATTATTTTTAACAGTCATGGTAAAGTTGCTTCCCCATTGGCTATCTCCCAACACCTCGCTGGCCATCCATTGGCTAAAAGGAAGCTGCATCCCCATCATGACGTCAAAACCAGTCCCAATATTTTTTGAAGGATCTAGTGGGTAAGATTAAAGATCAGAACGATTTCGGCCAATTCAAATGTAAAATATGTCTCTACTGACGAAAAATCCAAGTTACAAAACCCCTTCTGCAACCAATTTAGTTTGTAAGTAGAGGTAGTGTACTGTACTCCAATATTGCAGCAAACACTTGAGATAGATGAAGTTTTTATCTTATTAGCAAACAAAAGTGATTTCTCACGCGCACATATGCAAATGCACGTGGACAAGAAGTCCAAGTTGTCCAATTTCTGTCTTCTCGCCTGGAGCAACTGCATCGCATTCATCTGTTGAGGTGCCAGCTGCCAATGGGAAAAATGCGCCATAATGGCAGAGGAAACTAAAGGGAGTGCCCCCAGTGGACACAACTAAGAGAAGAGTTTTTATGAAAGCCATTAGTATACAAATAACCGCAGTCTGACGAACCTCCAGAAGGCATAGAGATAAAGTCTTAGAAATTCCTTCATGTCCAATTGGAATGCAGCTGTCTTACAATGGATAGAAAAAAAAGAACTGCAACTGAAACAAAGTGCTGTACATAAATAAAAACCTACTGTAAAACAAAGGAATAAAAGCGACATCCTGCCCATGAATTGGCTTTGCGCGCAAGACGTCAAATCTTTCTGATGACATCATTAAGAGAGCAGCAGTTGCCATGCCAACAAATACAATTCCAAGGATAATTCTTTCTTAGATATAATTAGATTTTTGAAAAAAAAATGTTTAAATCACTGATATGTGCACAATGGTGTCGGTGTAGAAATAAGGTATTTTTCCACACAATTTCAATATGGTGGTGATACTTTAGAACCGTGTGTGGTCGATTGGTCGCCGTCTTTTGGTCACCCCGACCGCGACAACGGGTAACCAAAAGACCGGCGACCAAAAGACCGGCGACAAAACAAGGTAAAATAACACGGTCGACGCATGAATAAAAGCCAACAATGGCCATGAGCAGTTTCACTGAGCCGACGTGTGAGTGTAGAAGAGTTTGGATGTACATGCGCTGTCCCTTTAAGAAGCGACATCAGTTCAGTCAAGGTCTTAACAAGTTCTCCAACAAAAAACAATAAAAGTCTGGCAAATTTGGAGCTTTTCTTTAGCCTCATAATTACTAGGGCATTAAGTATGACTAAAAAGTAATACGCAGTTTGTATTTAGGGAATTTGAGCAACGATTTAAATGGTAATTATCACTTACCTTCCGGGCGACCAAAAGACCGGCGACCAATCGACCGTGTACCCTTTAGAACCCAATAAGTTATTGATATATAAGAGCGCCAAGAATCGATACAGAATCGTTTGAGGAAGGGGTCATTGTTTTGAAAAAAAAAAACATTTGAACTCATCGTTTCTGTCCCTTCACGCCAAAACATTGACGTCCTGCACTTCCGTCACGTTCAGGTCGTGCCGCTCGTCGTCGCGTGGCGCGCCGGGCGGAGACTTGGCGCCCGGGCAGAGGAGCGCCCGGAAGTACCTGCGGAAGGTGTCGGAGAAGCAGGCGTAGAGGACCGGGTTGGCGCAGCTCCACGAGTAAGACAGCAAGACCAAGAGCTCGAAGGCCCGGGCGAAGGCCGGCCCCTCGTGACGGGCCGAGCAGAAGTTGACGGCGTAAAACGGCAGCCAGCACGCGGCGAACGCCAGCACCACGGCCACCACCATCTTGGTCAGCTGTCGCTCGGGCCGCCGGCTCTCCGCCCGCCGCCGCCGTCGCAGCGTGCGCAGCAAGGCCGCGTAGGAGGCGCTCATGACGGCGAAGGGCAAGGCGAAGCCCAGGACGAAGGTGTACGACAGCACGCCCAGCCGCCAGGCGTCGGACGGGAGGTCCGGCACGCACAGCCCCCCCTCGGCCGAGAAGCGCAGCGCCATGGGCAGGATGGTGAGCAGCGAGCAGAGCCACATCAGGGCCGAGACCGCCTTGGCGCGCCGCGGCGTCCTCCACGAGGCGAACCTCAGCGGGTCGGCCAGCGCCAGGTAGCGGTCCACGCTCATCACCGTCAGGCAGTAGACGCTGGTGAACTGGTTGAGGCCGTCCAGGACGGTGACGGCCCTGCACGCCGCGTCGCCGAACGGCCAGCGGCTCAGGAAGTTCTGGCTGACGATGAACGGGAGGCCCACCATGAAGAGGCCGTCGGCCAGCGCCAGGTTGAAAATGTACACCGTGGCGGCCGAGGACATCTTGTCCACCTTCAGGATGGCCGCCGCCACCAGGCAGTTCCCGGCCAAGCCCGCCACGCACACCGCCAGGTAGAGGACGGCCGTCGTGGCCCCAAAGGCGTCCACGCGCAAGTCGGCGCGCTCGTCGGCGCGGGTCCAGTTTTGGATGTCCACTTCCATGGCCGGACGAATGGCGCCGCGCCCGCCGGACGGGAGAGGAAAAAGCCAAAGGATCCCGCTCGGGCTTCGGCGGCTCTCCGGCACGCCCTGGAACTGGAAGAGGAGTCTTTTTGGGTTGGGGGGGCCTTGCTCGAAGTCCTCCAAGACGGGCGGACGCTCGGATTGGCCGCTCTTTCTCCCGGGAGCCCTTTTTATAAGTCTTCCCCCCACGGTGTGTGCGCGCCTGGAAGCCGTCCACCCCCTCGTTGATGGGTCTCCGGAGACCGTCTGTGATAAAGTCCAGCTTGGCTTTAGCCCCTCCCCCCCAGGTTCTCTGCTGCAATGCTTGTTTCCAAGGTAAACCCCATCTGCTCCCACACTTTTGTTTTCATAACTTTTTTTTCCCCTTTTTTCTGCTCCCCCACCACTTGTGTTTACTTCACACATGCCCTCCCTCCCCTCCAATCTGTCTCCACGCAGTCCAGCCCTCCAGCTCCTCGTTAAAACCGGAGGTCAGACGCGCAGATAGCATCTCCGCTTCGCACAATTCCATCTCCCCACGGGAAAAGAAATGCCCCGGGTCTGTTTTCTCACTCATTTTCTTGGGGTGACGTTTGACACGGGTGGCTATTGTCATGAAACAAGGACACGTGAGCTAGGCGTCAAAGGAAACGGACGGACAGAGGAAGGAGATTCGGGACCACCAGCTCCATCCCGTCGTCACCGACTCGCCCAGAAATCCTCTGGGAGGGTCCTCCCGCCTAAAATCCAGCAAATAGCTCAGCCCGCCCATGATTTCCCATGCCGCGAGTGTTTATCCAGAGTAGGATGGGATTCCTAAAGACACTTAACACCTCTCGGCGCTCATTCATCAGAAGATTTATGGAGCCGTGGTTCCCGGCCGGCCGGCAACGAGTATTAGTTCCAGTTTGCTGAAGAAGAAAAAATGCCTTTGTAGTGGAACGTGATTAGGCAGGGAGGGAGGCTTTGCTGCCAACACTTTATGCCATGTGGCCCACCTCCTATACATCCCGTCCCTATTAATCATCCCGCAAAACACCGTGAAGGCGCTTCATATTTCACGGGCCATCTTTCACTTTGCTGTCATTCTGGCATTCTTTTTCGCATACTTTTGTCCGCGGCAGACAAATACTAAGGCAAACATGGAGATTAAAGTCTCTTTTATCGGCCCGGGAGGAAAATTCCCACACGCTGGCGAAACCTGAGTAATTTAGATTGTGAAACGGTCCTCGGAGGAGCAAATAATGGCTTCATTAGCGCAACTTTGATTAGAAATTGGAGTCTACCAACGTGTAATGGATGAGGGATTCAGATTTGTACACCAATTTGAAAAAAACAACTCAGCGTTTCCGTCTTTATTGTCCAACAAATAGATAAATTAACAGCGTCAGTTGATCCCAATCAAAATAAATGGGGCATCCTCGATTGAAACCAAACGTCTCCCCTGTTTTTAATTCTTTTTGTGAGTGGTCTTGGATTTTGATTCAAGGTTTTTGGTCTTTATTTATTTTTTGTGTGTTTTAATGTGAAGGGGAAATATCAAAAGAGATCATTTGTGAATTTACAAGCAGTCTCCAAGTTGGAACAGTGAAATTCAGTGAGAACCTGTGCTGGGTGGCATGCCAAAAAACAACAACCCACAAATATATTTAAAGTGCGGCTCAACAAAGCCGTCTTTTCCCCATAGCAATGATCCTTGTGAAAGTTTCCAGCGTGAAATTGGGCTCAATTTGAAGTTGACATCAAGATGTACTGTACTCCATTCCATTCCTTTGGTAGTGAACGCAAGTGTTTTGTCCGACGGACGTTTTTTTGCGTCACTGGCACGCATCTAATGATCAAGTTGGCAGGGAACGTGCGTCACCGAGCGCTCTGGCACAAAGAGGCGACGACGTCGCGCTTCGCTAGGCCCTGTGTGACACGAGACAGGCGGATAAAAGTGCGCCACTTGATTGAGCCTCCGACACGCCCGATATAGCCCTCTCAAAGAATTCAATTCAATGCTTTTCTTGTCATTATACAAGTGTAATGAACTCCTAGTGGAGCTCATCAACAGCCTCTTTCTACTCCAAATTAAATGGGTCTAAATTGTGAGCGTCACTTATAGCCTTATGATTACAATTGCTGATTAATTACAATTAAACTCAATGGTTTGCTGCGTTTGTTAGTGAATATGTTCCTTTGTCTGTGATAATGTAACTTTTATACTGTTTGATTGCGGTCGTTTTTCCGTGATAAACCAAAAAAAAAGGAAACTGGTTTGTAGAACCTTCAGAGGCATAAAGTATTTTAAAAAAATCAATTACCATGAAGACTAGTGCAAAATCTATTTTACCCCATGAAAACAAATTTTCCGTGACCTTTGGTCATGCAAAAACTAATACTAGAGTACTATTACTCATAATCCAGACACAACATTTATGTCACGATACTAAAATCTCAATTTAAACCTATAAAGAGTTAATAATTGACTACTAACATTTCGTATTTCAAAAATCCTAAAGCAACGGCCTCTGAGGGTCGTGTTCCTTTAAAATTTAGACGCTTGCAAGTGGCGTCACACACCCATGGCCAATCAAGATCGAATGGGTGGAGCCTATACTGTCAAGACACGTGTACGGGGAAGTAGGAAGTAAATACTCGAGAAAGAAAGTAAAATAGCAAGCTACAGTAGGTGATATAAGTTATTTTAACGACCAAAATGTACATTTAGGTGCGTCTTGTACGTTCTGGATTAAGCGTCTTTTTGTCAGTAGTTCGAAGAAGCCGAGTTCTGACCGTGAGTTATGCTGATATATTTTGCTTCATTAACTGGCAACATGGTATATCTAATTGCATCGAATATTGCTAGCTGCAGACATGTGCATTTGGGGAAATTCTACATTAAATAGAGTAGGTATGTTGTTATCCACACAAGGTTGGAAAAATGAATGAAAAAGCCGGCCTCTGTTATGATAAAGCAGGCTTTTATAGAAAAAAAAAAGTACTTAAGGGGGCTAGTTTTGTGACTAGTATTGTCATGGGCAGCTGTCTTTTAATTATCAAGTAAACACCTGTTTCAGCGTAAGATGTTTGCTTAGCAAATTGAGAAAATTCTTATTAAGCAGCTTTATTTCTATAATTGTGGATGAAAGGGGAATGCCTGCCTCCAAAATCACCTTTCTAACTTAGTAACCAACATTTGATACATGAAATGATTAAATCTCGATTTGTGACATCTTAAAAATGTCATTTAATTGGTCTTGCTATCATTTTTTTTGGTTTCAACACCTGGCTGAATGCTATCGGCCGGTATTGGACCAGTATCAAAAAATTCTATTAATGATTGGGCGTCTGTTATCATTTTGGGAAAGACGACAAAGGCTCTTTTTAACAGCGACCAATAGTTAATAATTAAAAAAACAAGTATATTTTAATCCAGAGTGGACGGTCTAACCGCCTTTTGGTTCTTGTAGCCTGAAGATTAGGAGTTTTGTTTGGTTTGTACTGTTTGTTTAAGGTGGTTCACTGCAACATCTTCCCAGTGTTTGGCATTAGATATTGATTTTATGGGAGTAAAATGCACTTTGTGATAAGGCGTCTGTTGCTTTCATTCAAGGGACGATGCCCCGTTATGCCGGATAATTCTCCTTTGCTCTGAAAAAGAGTGTATTTGACTTGATTGTTTGCTTTTGCTCTGTTTTCAGTTGTGAAAGGATGATCGAAGGCTATTCGCATGTCACCCAGGCGCTACTGGGGACTCTGTTCACCTGGGCTCTGACCGCCGCCGGGGCCGCCACCGTCTTCGTTTTTTCCGGTCGACAGGTTGGTGCAACAGTTGCAATTTTTGCGTACACATCTTAACTTTTCAGGAAAGCAGAGGACACACTTGCCTCGATAATCTTGGGCTACACTTGCCGAGTTCATACATAAAACAAGAAATGAATTCATCTTAAAAAACACATTTGTAAAATGTTTTATTTTATACCCGTTTTCCGATTGGGCACATGGCAGATGTATATCGTTTTGAATGGGCCGTGTCAGCGATATATTTATCCAAGCCCAATATAAATATTAACATGAAAATTTCAATGTCTTTTTTTCAGAGGCACGTCTTGGATGGAAGTTTAGGATTTGCAGCAGGGGTAAGAGAATTCATTTTTTGAGTCTGTTTTTTTTGGGAATCAAGCCCCGTTATCTGACGAGAAGACAGTTGTCATTTTGAAATGCCTACAGAGATTTCTCTTTAAAAAAATGGGCGAAGAGGATCATTTAAATCTTTCACTAGCATGTCACAATGTAGTTATAATTAGCGTGCCTATTTTTCAAGGCGTTGGTTCCCAAAGGTTGGCTCCAGGGTAATTTTGCATGCATTTTCATTTTTGGTTTCAGGCAAAGAAGAACTGCGTGCGTTTAACTTTTCAAATTCATCAAACATCAAAGCAGCGCTCAGGGAACAGCCCATCAAATGTTTTATTCATGCCGTTGCTTATATTCGCATTTATTCATGCGTTTGTCATATGTAATGCTCAGTCTATGATTTAAATGGTTGATTAAAAAATGGGCTTTTTAATTGCGCGTAAACAAATAGTTGACTCTCTGCGGGGCTTCTTCACCCATCAAGTGTAAAATTACACAACCAAATGAAATAGTGATAAAGTGCTGTCTCCCCGGGCTACGTTATGATTATTATTATTATTTTTTTTTACAAATGTAAGTTCTCTTACATTATTGAGCAGTGCAAAATTGGAGGATTTTACTTGTATTGTGTTAAAAATGCTGCCATTTTTGGAGGACTCCGTTTCTGAGCAAGCTTTTTTTCTGCATTATGATGGATTGCTTTGTTATTTTTATGACCCCGCAACATCAACTGTGGGACGTAGAATACATACCGACAACTTTAATTCCTCAACACTTTTCTCCGAAAGAATAACAAACCTGTCAGAATGACCACTTAGGAGTTGAGATATCGCCTCTGACATGGAAAAAAAACAAACCAATCTGTCGGCATTTTGTCAAATCCATCATTTAAATTGCAACTCGTTACGGCGCACGTGTTTCCAAGGCTTTTGTAGCTGGCGCGTCGACATTTCATTTGATTGAATTCCTAGCAAGTAATGGCGGCGGCCATTTTTTTATTTTATTTCCTACATGTTAGGCTGGCGGTAATCTTTTTTTTTTGCAAGTATCTGAGAGCGTGTACCGTGAAAGCCATTTGATCAATTGCGCTTCTCCATTCTTAAGAGACACTTAGCAAGGAAACAAAATGACGCGGCAGTGCTGCCAAAAGCTCTACTTGAATTCAATATAGTCGCTTTTATTGCGAATTACCGCCTGGCCAGTTTTAACATTCACATAAGCACACACATACATATAGATGTACATGCATGCATACGGTAGGTCTTAACACACAGCCATTTTTTAATATATTTTTTTTAGTATTGTGGCTTGCACGACTTGTTAACAGCCGCATACTATTAAGACGTTCTCTTATTAGCCAGGGTATTTTGAAAAATCTTGCAATTTGCAAGGGAACACGAAGAGCATGTGGCGCTTTGACAGGTCTACGTGGACCCCTGTTTTACATGAGAGGGAACATCAGGTGAAAAGGGAGTCGGATCAAGGAAGTCTTGCATAATGCATGCGTGCGGCTAGCGTACAAACAGCTTCTTAGCGGACTTTTTTTTTCAGCTTCGGCAAGCCGTGAATACCATCAATGAACTCCTTTTTCCTCAGCACTCAATTCTTTGGACACAAGATTTATTTCAACATTAGTCTGAGTCTGTCGCCAAAAATATTGTCATATGCGACTCTTGCAAAATGTTCCTATGTTATTACCGTATTTTTCCATTTAATATACCCGAGTATATTAAATGATTTTTGCTTTTTTGAGCCTCCCGTTTGTGCGCCATCTAATATACCTCTCCCGTTTAATATATCCGGGTATATTAAACGGCAACTCAGCTTTTTTGGCAAGATTTGTATGGTGTTCATGGGGGCATAATTAGAGATACTTAAGTTTATTAAAATTCCGAGTCAGGCTTTATTCAGCAGTAAGTAGTTTTAACCTGAGCAGTAAGTAAGTAGTTTTAGTCTGCAAAACGTTGATGCACCCCGTCACGGCATAAAGCAGGGGTAGGGAACCTATGGCTCGGGAGCCACATGTGGCTCTTTTGATGGGTGCATCTGGCTCTTTGCTAACCTGTGAGCTAAAATATGGAAATTGCTGGTGACAGAACTGAGATATTACATCTCCTCTCATTGATTAGCAACAGCATAAGAATCTTTGAAAAAATATTCATTTTTTTCCCTTTTAAAAGTGGTGAAATTACAAAAAAAAAATTGAAAAGGCACTCGTTTAAATGTATGTATATTAAACGGCAGGGGTATATTAAATGGCGCACAAACTGGAGGCTCAAAAAAGCAAATATCATTTAATATACCCATATATTAAATGGGGGGGGGGGTATATTAAACAGCAAAATAAGGTAGGTGATTTTTGATTGGGGCCTCCTTCCCAAAGTGGATCTTGGTCTTTTTACACTTGCTTTTCCTCTTCACTCAGGTGATGTTGGCCGCTTCCTACTGGTCTTTGCTGGCGCCGGCCATCGAGATGGCCAAGGATTCTGGGATCTACGGCTCGTTCGCCTTTGCGCCCGTGGCCGTCGGCTTCGCACTCGGGGCCGCGTTTGTTTACCTCGCCGACGTGGCCTTGCCCTTATTGGTAAGTCTTTCTTCCCTCATCATAAATTCCCTCCATCTCGAGCGCAATCCCATGAAAGCGGACGTCCGTCTTCTATGTAAAAGAGAGTTGAAAGATCCTTTTGTCTCTGTTGGAAATGATGAAAATGCACCACATCGTTTCTTCTCCTCTTGTTGGCACAGTTGATGACTTATTTAGCAAAGAGTAGTATTGCTTTTTGACTTTCAAGCCTGGTAGGCAGATGTTGTCGCAGCGGGGAGGATGCTAGATGGAAAAATGCCCGCTGAGCTTCCCGTTCGTTATCAATAGATGAAACGCGCTCCGTGTTGTTTACAAGCCCCCGCCCGCCCGCCCGCGCTCCATTGTTTAACCGTCGTCCAGAAAAGGTTCAGTGCGTCTACAATGGCTTGGATTACGGAGAAATATAACGCATAACAAAATAAGGCACCTGCCTGCTTTTAGCTTCGGAATGCCCGCGAGCCCTGCCTGTCAAGAAAGTGCTTTTTTAACATAATATTACGTCATTTAAATTCATGAGGAGCCAACTCGCGAGCGAATAAAGAATTTAGTTGTATTCTTTTTAAATCCTTGCTATCTCTCGCTTTAGCAATCATTTTGAATATTCTCATTTGCTATACCTTCTGGGCAACTTTGGCCTTTCTTGGGAAATGAAACTTAGCAATTAGCGCGCTGGACTGCAGACTGGGCTAAGACCGGGCTTGAGCGAGATAGAGTTGGCAAAAAGATAAGGTCGAACGCTACTTCAAATGACAGAGAATGGTTTTTCCCTTAAGCTTTTGAAATGGCGCAAGGGGAGAAGCAATGACACAATTAGCATACGAAGTAGCAGATCACGCTTATGTATAAAAGATGACACCGTTTAATAAGGGCGTTTGGGATGTAGGAGTCCAACTATCATATCGCATATTGCTTCAACTATGAATCCTCTGAACTGTGCTGGCAATTTCTCAACACTATTTTACATTCGAGTATGCAATCATTTGACATTAGAAGTAGAATATCTTTGCTTTATGCTTTCTTAATTCAACACGGTATCGGCAAAGTTGGGTATCGGAGCCAAAAATGCTAGTGTTATTGTTATTTTATTCTCTAAACCTATCGTTTCCTTTAAAACAAATATTGGATTTAGTTTAAACTTGGTTTAAAGCAACATTTGTCATGTCTGTCTAGGTATTCAAACTAAAATAATTCCTACCCGGTTTTGTTAAGCGCCTTTTCATCCATTGGTATCTATGTACGTAGAGTCTGAATGAATCCCGTTGCATAGATGTATTGATAGGTTTATTAATAGATATACTTTAATAAAAACAGAGAGACATCGTTGACATATTCCAGCGTTGAAACTTGCAAGTGAGAATCGTCCTGGCTCGTCCTCGCCACCGTGACATTCTGAAGAAACGGCATCCTCCTCCTGTCCATTTAGTGGCGCATAATCAAAACACTTAAGGTCATCTGATTCAAACAATTGCATAAGCTAACCGAGTAACACCATTAAGGTCAAAAAACAACTGCCACAACAATTGCATATCAGGTCGGAAACCAAAAACACCTGCGTAAGAATTTGCACAAGTAAGCATAATAATTCTATATATGGTAAAAACCGAGCGACAGTATTTTTAAACAATATGCGAGTATTTTCGGAAGTTGATTCGATGATCGCCATCTGCCGGAATCCAAGTCAAAGCAATTTAAGAGTCCTTCACAGATCTTCATTGCAAACTCAGATCAACAGTCCTCAGCCCGGAACATGGTGACCTGTCCGGTCAATAGTCCTGAAAACAATTAAATTTCCTCGAAGCCGGCTGTGGGGGGGAAGTGTCCTTGTTATATCGAGCTTTCTTCTGCTTCGTAAGAATGATTTAATAATATGCACATATTCCATATGCGCCCAATATGCACATATATAATAATATCCCAGAATAACCCCATGTATAGATTTTATTTTTTTTATTCCTGTTTTGTTCTCTACACCATGTTCTACTGAAACCAAATTGCCTAGTTTGAATTCAATCTTGACCGTTGAGCATTTTTTAAAATTTATTTACACCCGGGATGCTTGGGAACTCATTTTTCTCCCCTGCTGTGACAACACAAAGCTTTTTATTTGTCTTCATATTCTTTTCTCACTAATGCCATTTCTTGACCCGGTTCCATGGTGATCGTAGGGGGAACCGTGGCACTGCGATGGTAGCCAGCGTGAAATCAACTGGGAAACGTAGGGGGTCTTCAACACAAACACAAAAGGTGCCATCCATGTTTGGACAGCTGCTGGTGGCCACTTTTACAGATTCCTCAACAAACACCAGCGCCGGACGAAGCGCCCTGGGAGAAGAAAAAGATAGATTGTGAGAAGGACAGTCCATGAGGCAACAGAAAGACAGTTAGGTGTTAACACGTTGGGGGGGACGGATTTATTGGGAGATGACCATCGCCCGGACCAGATTTTTTTGTCCCTCCTATTGCTAAGGATATAGAAGAGCCTTCTCAGTCTGGAGTTGTTCGGATAGTCTTGGCGTGACGGAACATGCTGTCGCTACAAGTGTAATCAAGTCGGATTTATGGTTTCCAATCCCCGACATTTGGAGTGCCTTCGCCAACACGTAACCGTCCTCACTCGCTATATCAACTGAAGCGGGATGCCTGGGCGGAAACGTACCAGAGCCATTTGACCAACGGGTCACCGTGACCAAATTACGCAAACACTTTTGCACTATGCTGTTCTTCCACTGGAGTGAGAAATTGAAAATAGATGGTCACGGGGGGGAAAGTTGGCGCTCCGTCATAGCGAGGGATGGGAACCTATTTCCAACAATTGTCCATGCACGGCTCTGGAAATCAACCTACGATATTCTACTGTTAAAGAGAAAACACCAGCTATAAATACGCCACGTGCCGCCTCATGCTGTTGGGGTTCAGTCCTCTGACTTGGCCTTGGGCTCAATTCCCGCTGGTGGCGGTACAATTGGGAGTGCCAATGGTCGTTTGTCTTTCTCTCCGTGTGTCTGACTGGCGACCAGTCTAGAGTGTAGTCTGCCTTCCGGCCGATGAATGACTGAATACGCAATGTATCCTTTGATATTCAGTACAACATTTCTGTCAATCAATACATCAGACTACAGCGAGACTCAAGTACGGAAACAAATGAGGAATGTCAAGCTAGGAAAACAGACAGGGTGGAATTGCCGTAGTTTAAATGCGCTCCATTCACGGATTGCATCGTTAATTGAAAGAGTCGGTTATCCTGTCAAGGCAGACGCTTTGTTTCAATCGAACAGCGTGAGCCAGATTCACCACGCTTTAAACGGCAAAGCTGGGAGCTTTCGCAACGACGCTACTTGCATTAGCAACCTGATCTATCATGTGGTTTCTGCACCAATCTGTCTTGTAAAGAGATGTAAGCAAACCCAGGGGAAACCGTTAGCTACTTTCAAATCCTGTGCGTGTAATTGATGATTGTAGCTTGGGTCATTACTTAAATTGATTTCGGTATCGGGATGGAACTGACTCATAATTGAGCTAACTCACCAGGAGGGCGCTCTTCTCTAGCTTTAGGAACATTTTGACGCTAACCTACGGGGGGCGACTTGGATTGGCAGGTAGCGGAGCTCCAGCGCGGCCCAATGATTCATGCAGCCGGCGGTGTCTCTCCACCTCATTTATTCACAACGTGGACACGGAACTCATGCTCCATACTGAATATCACTTTACAAAAGGCAGCGTGCGCGTTCCGTGTTTTTCCTAGCGCGTCGTCCGCTTGACTTGAATAATCATGGTCGTCTGAAATGTCAGCGGACAAACCCGGTGGCCCTCGGGGGCGCCCACACGAAAGATTGGGCGGGCCACTCGTTGCGTTGGGAATTCAAGCCACCTTTTCTGGGAATTTCCTTACTTTCGAGTCATTTGCAGAGTCAATAGTCATGTCGTATTCAATGGTTTTTTCAGCTCTTTCTATGTATATACATATAATAATAATAATCGGACATAGGCCCTGTTGTCATTATCAACAACAAAAAGCCTACTTGTCATCACACCCAGAAACTGCGTATGACAAAATTGGTGGTGCTTCTCCATAAGCTGCGTTTACTCGGCAAAAGACCTAAATAAGTGATAGTTACGGACTTGTAATTTGGCATTCTGCTGTTATGGATACAGGTCACTTACCTCTCACTGTCTTTCACTTACCTTCAGTCAGCTAGTCGGAGGCAGAAGGTAAGTGAAAGACAGTGAGAGGTAAGTGACCTGTATCCATAACAGCAGAATGCCAAATCACAAGTCCGTAACTATATATGTTAACTATATATGTAACTATATACAGGGTGTCTCAAAAAATGTACTCACTTTTAGAATGACGAGAAAACCTTTATTTAAGAACCTAGAGTGAAGTGAAATAGCATCGAATACATGAGACAAATGTAATTGAAGAATCATGTTCGCAAATGTTCAAAGTGAAGACCATTATTGTTCTTTTCCAGGGGACGTAGATGTCCGTGGTCGTCCTGAACGTTTATTGTTGGTATTCTGTACGGTTCCATCTGCTTCAAATTTGTCTGATGCGCGCAATGGTCCGGCGCGTGGGTGGCGGTTTTGCGAATTCACTTGTGAACCGGCGTTGCACTTCAGTGGCGTTTTCGGTCTTCCAATAGCATTTCAGGACAAACTTTCTCTCTTCCAAACTAAGTTGATTTCCTGCCATGGCTTCAGTCATTCAGGATATCTGTAACACAAAAACAGAGTGAGTACATTTATAATGATCATCAATTTGAACATTTGTCTCATGTATTCGATGCTATTTCACTTCGCTCTATGTTCATAAATAAAGGTTTTCTCGTCATTCTAAAAGTGAGGACATTTTTTTGAGACACCCTGTATATGCTCGTATATATGTATACGAGCAGAAAATGTAGCACAGGTGCTCAAAAGAGAATAGTCATGATTCATGCCAACCGCCTCTGAAAATGGATAGTATTGTATTTGGTGCATTTTCCAACCAATGAAGTGACATGGGGTCGCTTGTGATTATCTCCCATGGCAACACGGCAGTTTGGCATCATTATTTAAGCGTTGGTGATGATGCAATCAAATCACGGCCGCTCTTTTTTACTGGCGTTCTTCCATTTTTGTCATTTGATTTTGCGGGTGGCGGGTGACTTTTTTCAGGTTCCAACTTTGAGCAAGTCTTCATTAGCACAATCCCCGCCCGGGTTGACGTCAACAGGATTTTCACCCCGTTGCACACGTGGCCGTGTGCGGGTGTGTGTTCTAAATGTCAGTGCATCCCAAATTCTGCTTTGATCTGGGCCCGTCTAAAAGCTCATTAATTGAAAGTACGGCTTTTTTTTTTGCTAGCACGCCGGCCTTTCATTTGCATGATGATTTTCCAAGCCCACGCGTTAGAGCACGTACAGAATGAAGGTGTCGTCCTCAAGTGTTCATCTTAAACGCTGATGAAACGCCACACGTTTCTTCTAAATGTGAAGTGCGTCTGCGCCTGACTTTTCGGCCCCCCTAATTACCGAATCCTGATTTGAATAACGTCTAGGAGCAATTTCAGATTTCCTGCCGGAACCTGCTTGACGTGTTTGATGATGAGAAGGCATAACTCTTTTAAAATTGAGGCGATCGAATCGACGTGCGGTATCGCGTTTGGCGTTGATGTTATTAAATGGCATTTTGATTGCGTCCACAGGGCGCAACAGCTGATCCTCACATTGCCTTGGCCCTGGCTTCCGAGTCCAAGATGGCCAAAGAGAAGGATCCGGAGCAGCTTTATCCCTTTTCTGAATCCCAAGCCGTCAAGCTAGGTAGAGCCGGACCGCTCACAGGCAAGCCACCCTTCATATACCCACCACCACCATCAGCACCCCCCAAAAAATGTCAATCTTCTCTGATGGCTTCTTTCCTTTGCAATCCAAACTTTTCTATCATCTGTGTGTTTCTACTCCTCTATTTCAATCATCTGATAGGGTCCCAAAATGGTGGCTTTCAATTGTATGGTGTTAGCATTCTATTCACCATGAATATACCGTATCAGGGGATTGCCATCATTCCTTTTTATTTAAAAATGTCTTCTCAAGACGAGAAGTCACCCAAATGTCAGTATTCAACGTAAACCTAAATCTATGTTGCTCCACTATACCATTGTGATACGTAATTGGTTCTAACGGAGGGAAAAACCAGCAACAAAACGGTTTCTCTTCTCCTGCCTTGCCAAAGCCAAGCCTTGCCATTTAAAAAAATATATATTTTTAAGTCTAGTCTACACCACTACACCACACCCTGATTGAATGATTTAAAGCCTTAAAAAATGTAGAGCCTGGCCCTTTAAGAATTACAATTGTTCGGAACCAGGATTGAAACTAGAATCGTTAAATGTCAGACAAATGGCAGCTCGTTTTTATTCAAGATTTTGGATTTTGAAAGTGGAAGCAAAGTCAAGCCATGTGATTGGCTGTGGTGAATTATGATTGCAAACCAATTCATCTGCTCGTGTCACAAGTTAATTGCGCTACAATATGTAAGGTCACAGGACATGGAAGCACATTCAGATTCAGATATTTTTATTAGGGCTTTTTCCCCCCTGAGATTTTAAAATGAAGGAGTCTTCATATGTGAAATGTTAATGCTTTAAAACATTGACTATATCCACTGAAGGAAGGGTGACAACTCTGAATAATGCCACTACAATCTAAACCATCTGTTAAATGGCCCACCGTGCGCAAAAAAAAACCTTATCGTGGCATGAATGCTTGCTGACTTTGATGTGGCCATTAGCGTACATTATTTAGATTTTGCTATAAGCCAATGTACCTTTACTCTCCCCTTGATATCACCTTTTTTAATCAGCGCTGCTTCAGTCAATCCGTGAGCGGAGTTGAAATGTTTCTGCGTGGAGGCCATTTTCCTTCCCAGAGTTTTCCGCTCAACCGCCGCAAAACAAAATCAGGCCTGTCCGCCACATTATTGCAATAATTGACATTCTCTTGGCCATAAATGTCATTCAGATCAGAGCGGACAAATCATTTTTAAAGCGCCACCCCCGTAGTTAGCCGCTAATGTCGCCAAGAGCTTTAAGGGGAAGTTCTCGAGAGGTCACGGTGTCAAACAAGGAAATGTGAGAGGATTTGGGCATTCACTCTTCGTTCCAATATTTCACTTCTTAATCTCAGCCGAACTATAATGGTACTATAATGACAATAGTTGGTGCACTCGTTATGAACAGACGCTTCCATAAAGTTAATCGTCCGCCATTTGAGCACATTTCAAATGTTTATGATCCCGCATTTTTCAGGCTCATTTCCCATGAGCTTGAGATATTTCATATCAAAGAAATATCCAGATACCATATTTGATTGCTAAAGTGTGGATACAGTCATCCTTCGAATGTTGAGGTTAATGTAGATTAGACATGGCCGCGATCATTGAAAAATCGCCAAGTAGGCTCACCCCCTTATTCAAAAATTAATATTTTATTTATTATTTATTATTTTTTACTTCAGTCCTGAGTCCTAGTAGCAAGAGTGTGCCCCATTGGTCGTCTCCCAACAAAACCAATCATTTTGCTTCTCTTTTCTGGACTTCTTCGGTTTCTCTGTGTTTTCAGTTCCAGCAAAATCATTGGTGGGGAATCTGGTGTCGTTTGGTTGGAACGGTCGGTTGTGTGTCTAAAACCCTTCTCTGTCTCAAATCACAGCATTTTCAGCCATCAAAGAAGCAAACAAAAGCAAAAAAATCTGCCCAATTACATGTGTGGTATATGAACACGGCGAGTTTGTATTGTCTACAGCTATATCTGTCCATTTTTTGGTCTTTTTAGGAACTGCTTATATGGTTTAAATACTCAAATGTCCTGAAAATAGATTGCATCAACTGAAATCAAGGCAGGTAACCCAAATATTCCGGAAACAGGTTTCATTTTCTTTTCTTATTTACGCTACTACTATAATGGTTTCCCGGTTGCTCCGTTTTCCGTCGATTTGCCAATTTCCCAAAGTGTCCACTCCTCCCTCGCAAGTTCACCACATTCGATACTAATGACGACCGAGCCCTCCAATAACAGCGGGGGGTTCCATCAAGGTGAGCTTTTGTAGCGTTTCACCAAAGACGTAAACACGGAAGACCGGAGCTCCGACGTTCACCTCTTGGATTATTTATAGTGCTCTTCCTTCTCTCTTTGTCTCCAATCAAAAAGCCGACTTAGCTTTTCAAAGCCACGTTTATTTTTTGGCGCCGTCGCGGGCAATCCGTCCAAAAAAAAGTTGTCTTCCTCGGCCTCCCGCAATTTTTCGGTGCAGTATATTTCTGTAAAAGTGTAGTTTGCTGCACTATATAATTGCATCATTCTCATGAAAAATAAACAAACTCTGAACTATCGGAAGTGGGAGGAACCGTTTTTAAATGCTAATTTTTTGACAGAGATAAACGTCCAATAGGATAGACAATATTCTATTGGAAAATGATGGCCTTTGAAGGTTCCAAGTTGTCCCTTTATGTATTTGTTGGGAGCCTGGCCAACGTATGATATGGCACCTTTACAAATGGGTTTATTCCCCCCCAACCCCCCTATGTTAAGCTGTTTTTCCTTTTCTCCAATTTGCCAGAAGAGGGTCTTCAACTCCCTCGAAAGAGAACGTCTCACTGGAGCACTTCAGGAGACGAAGAAACGGAAAACAAAGCTCTCGGATGGAGCGGCCATTCAGGAAGCAGCTGGAGACGCATCCTTCTTCTCATCCTGGCCATCACCATTCACAACATTCCAGGTAAAAGACACTTCACCATGCTACCGTATCACATAGCGTTACACCGCTAACGATGCCGCTCAAATCACGTCGTCACTAAGAAAAAACGACTCGAGATGGCCGGCAGTTCCGTAAAAAAAAAAAAAAACGGAGCACTGGTAGACGTCCAATCGTGTAGCATCCGATCATCCTCATCGTTTGTCTGTCAACGTCCAATCTATTTCCCGTCAATGGCAGTTTTTTTTACATTTCTGTGTATGCTAATCTAGTATTATTTGAACAAAGGCAGACCTTTTGGGAAGCCAATCATTGATCAGTTCCTAAAATGTCCCCAAAATACATTAGTGGAACGTTAAAAGCCAGGAGGCGCTTTGACTAAATGACTGCACGGCAAATCCATTTGAGCTCTGGACCGCACCGCCGCAATCCTCACATTTGGTTGGAAATGGCCATCATTTCTGCAACTGTCTTTTTATTCTTTTTAATGGTTTGGACTCGCACACAATCAATGCGTCGGGAGCGCAGAGGCGTCCATTAGTTGCAGCTGCCCTTTTGTACGCTAAATGTGGATTGGCGGCCCTCTTTTTCATCTGCGCAGCAACGTTTCCCCAATTAGAAAATATAAAATGGATGGCAGACAATTCAAGCCTGAGGGACTGCGGTGGGTTTTTTTGTTTTGTTTTTTATTCCAGCATATTGACAAATTTACGGCCGCTTTAAAGGCATCAATACTTATCGTACATAGCGTATTTATTCGCGTATAACGCGCAAAATTTTGTAGCAAAAAAACGAAGCAAAGTTCGCGGGGCGCGTTATACACAAATCTCCGCCTATGACGTAAAACCGGTCTTTGTCTGCACAAGGACCCGTTCTATTGGCCGGTGAGGAACGGAATCGATTCTCTGGTGAATCTGATGATGATCCATCCAACATTTTAAGTATTATGATGATGAATTCGACTTTACATTTCGAATTGTCTTCATACAGGTCGTTTGTTTACCGTACCGTATGTTGCGAATAGTAAATGTTTTGTCATGGTGACGTGTTCAGAATTATTGGTGCAATCCTTGGTGTGAGCTGAGAAAAACTGGGATAAAAAATTATACCAATTTATAGTCGCAAATTATGGGTGCGCGTTATACTGGAATAATTACAGTACTTTGTACCTGTCAGGAAAATGATTGTATTTTGCACATTCGGTCGTCTATTGCGGTCTTGACAGGCGCTTTTTTAATGATGGTGGCGCGCTGGGCTGGCGGCCATCTTGGCTACTACTCATCTCCAAGGGTACGCACGCGTTATCTCTTATTTTGTACACTCCCCAGGTCGCACGTCGTCGTTTTCGTGTCACGTCGGTAGAGTTTTTGATGATAGGATGACAAAAGCTTTAATGTGCGCATCATTTATGGTGATCATTTCCCTGTCAGACGTGTTTACCTTTTTTCCCCCACATTGAGTGTCGTCGAAACAAGCTGTCAGATAAAATGGAGGCACGGCCTACATTTGTTGACAGTGACAAATCGGAGTAGGCGTCGAGGTTTGCGACTCGCTGGCAAAAAAAACAAACTTTAAAGGCAATTTCTATCCGTAAAAAAAAAAAAAAAACATATTTACACAATACATTTGCAGGCTTTCTTTATTCCCACTAAAATAGGCCATGCTTTTCCATATTCAAAAAATCAATTGATTGACTTGACTGGCCTTTTTAAAATAATTGTTTAAAAAAAATAGATTTTGCAACTCTTGTCACATAGGAATGTGATAAAAACATTTAAGAAATTTTTCATTTTAGGCACGCATAATAAGATATATATTTTTGCTGGGGTAAACAGGAAGACAGGAAGCTTTATTTCAATAGATTCAAACCGCAAACTACGATGACCATCTGGAGCCTCGGGCACAAACCGATTTCAATTTGTTTTGCTGGGAAGCTAAAATCTTGTAAATAAATATACCTGGGGATGTTTTTCCCCATTTCATTAAGTGATTTTTTGGTGGGAAACAATTCTACATTGAAGGCAGTGTTAAAAAAAAAATCTGCATCCGTGCACGAGGCATTCAAATGGCTGTGTAGTCCTCATAATAACTGTCAAAAATGTTTATTTCTAATAACCATAGGGTCATTTAAGATAAGAGGCAAGCTTTGGGATGGCGATGATATATGCGCAAATTAATGGGTCGGATATGCAACTCCATTTTTCATCTACGGATCCAATTCTCTTATTTTAGATAGCTAGATATTAACATTTAAGGATGATAGCGTATTTTCAGCTGCGAATCCAACTGAGAATCTGTCGATGGCGATATTAAGGAAAGGGAAAACCAAAACAAAAATATCAAATGGATATTAGCAGAGCGCTATTATTGTGTTATTTGATACTTTTTCCTCAAAGGCCTTCCAGAAGCTGGAATTGAAGCGTCGTCGCTGTATAACAAAGGAACCCCAGTCAAAGGAAAACACTTCAGTCAAACTAAGTGTAAAAGCGCAAATGGAGATCCCAGGGGGCATTTTGCGGCATTTCGGGTCCATTCGGCGGATTGAGTGCAAGTGAATAGCGCTTTCCTCCTGGAATAGGACCTCATTATTTCAGTGAGGGGAACGTGTCGTTATCCAAAGCCAAGATAAGTGAAAAAGAGAGAGAGAGAGACGGTGATCAAGTGGTCCTCCAGGCTCTCGGATTTCTGCTCCTGCTGCTGCTCCATCTTTCCATCTTTCCATCCCCGGCTTATATCTTTCATTGCTCACTATTTTGCTCTTTTTCTCTACTCTGCCACTTTCACCTGTGGGTGGCTTCGGGCGGAATAACGCTGCCTAAATAATTCCAGCATGGACTTTCTGCTTCACTTCATCTTTGAACTTGGTTGGTTGGCCTCACCCTTTTTCTTCTTTTTCCACCGACCGCCTCAGTCTCTCACGTAAAGCAATCCTGAGCGTAAACGTATTTATTAAAGGCCAAATTCTTAACGCTGCGAAGTCATGATGTTTTGATATCGGTATGTGTGCAGACCACTTTATCAGAAAAAAGCCCACGTGCGCAAACACGCCAAACCATTCTTCAAGGCTTATCTCTGGCGCGGCGCGGCTCGGGCCGGCGTGAAGAGACGCTAAATCCTCCCCGCGTGTCCGGAAAATACGCTTTTCATTAGCGCCGCTAAAATGACATCAGCGGCCAGGACCGACAGATAAGATCATGCGTCATGTTTAATTTTGGAGATCTGCTTTCCCAGCGTTGTTTGCCCTAACCAAGATGGCCGCCAGCTCCCAAACATCCGTGCTACTTTTTTCCCCAATTTTCAATTGATAGCACATTTCTTGCGTAATTGCCATCGTGGCTCGGTAGGACATAGCTAAACTGCGTCCATTCCATGGGAAGTGTTTTCTAGTGATAATTCAATTATTTATTTATTTTTTTAAATGTTTTTTTTTTCTGAATTTATGTTTTTATTACTTATTTATTTTCTTTTTATTTATTTGATTTTTTTTAAAATGTTTTATTATTATTATTATTATTTTGTAATTATTTTTTATTTATTTATTTTAATTATTATTTTATTTATTTTTTTAAATATTATGATTTTTTTTAAATTATTTTTTATTTATTTATGAGATTTAAAACTGGTAAAATCTTAAAATCTCATTATGCTTGTATAATGACAATAAAAAGCCTTCAATTCAAATCACAGCAGGATGATGAGACGCGATACGATTGGACGTCTTTTACGTCCTTTCTCATTGTATTTCAACCCCCCGAATTGTGGTGCAGTGGGAATCGGTATCGACACTTTCCATCAGGAAAATAACAAGAATAACAGTATCTTGCTTTTGTTCTGCCCCCCCAAAAACGATTTTTCAGCACGACGTGGCACCCGTAGCCAATCTTGAATTCCCCCCCCCCGAATAGATTATCGACAGCTCGCCGCGGGCTGCGTCCCCCCTCCACGTGTCACCGGTAACCACAGGAACACGGGGGCGCCAGAACAATGGGGAGGGGGGACGGCGAGATCCGCTTTGACCACGCTTGGCCTCCGGCTCTCCAGGGCCGACGCCACATCTTAGTCCATCAATCAATGGGCCGAAAATATCTGGCACTCGTGTGTCCGGCCTGTGCTAATTCCGCTTGGGAAATCCGATTTTTTTGCACTGTGCAAAAGTGAAGTGAAATCTGCCCGTGCAAAAGCCAAAGGTAAAACACGGTCGTAAAGTAGCTCGCCGTAGTCCAGTTGCGCTCTTGAAAAGCTAGCCGTGCGTCGTTAATCCTCCCCTCTCCGTGGACGGCCAATTAGGGAAATTGGAATATTCAAAGAGGAGGTGGATAAAGCCATCCATGCGCACGCTGTGAATAATTGCTCGCTCATTAGCATATTGTTCCGTTTCCAAGTGGTCCTCCCGCTGTTCGCTGTCATTTGTTTAACACGGGGGTGCCAAAGTGGGGTCCCCGAGGGCCCCCCATCCGGTCTGTTTTCAGCGTCACACCTCAATCAAATCATCGGGATCTTTAGCAGGCTTCTGGAAACCGTGTGCGGTCTTTTGGTCGCCCGGACCCAAACAACGGCGACCAAAAGACCGGCGACAAAACAAGGTAAAACAAGACGGTCTACGCATGAATAAAAGCCAACAATGGCCATGAGCAGTTTCACTGAGCCAGCGTGTGAGTGTAGAAGAGTTTGTATGTACATGCGTTGTCCCTTTAAGAAGCGACGTCAGTTCAGTCAGGGTCTTAACAAGTTCTCCAACAAAAAACAATAAAAGTCCGGGAACTTTGGAGCTTTTCTTTAGCCTAATAATTACTAGGGCATTAAGTAGGACTAAATAGTCATTCGCAGTTTGGAGTTAGGGAATTTGAGCAACGATTTAAATGGTAATTATCAATAACCTTCCGTGCGACCAAAAGACCGGCGACCAAATGACCGGCGACCAAATGACCGAGTACCCTGGAAACGGATCCTGATGATTTGGGGGGAAATGTGGAAAACAGGTTGGATGACAGGGGCCCTTTAGGACCGGATTTGGGCTCCCCTGGTTAAACCTCGATAATGGAAATGAATCCATGAGGCGTCCCGGGCCAACATCATTGTTTGCCTCTTCTTTTTCCAGAGGGTCTGGCGGTGGGAGTTGGTTTCGGGGCCATTGGGAAGACGTCCTCCGCCACTTTCCAGAGCGCCAGGTAAGGCCGCTTACTAGACAAACAAAATAAGAAGCTGGAAATTGGGCCTCGCGCATTGAGCGGAAAAAACAAAAACATTTCAAAGTCCTCTTATTTGACGGTGGGGAATAAATATGATGGTGTCAAATGTCTTCCCCGCAGGAATTTAGCCATCGGCATCGGCATCCAAAATTTCCCAGAGGGCCTGGCGGTGAGCTTGCCACTTCGAGGCTCGGGCGTGTCCGCGTGGACGGCCTTCTGGTGAGAGCGCCATTCGCCGTCACTGTCGCAGGCGCCCTGGCCAAGCCTGATTGGGTGTTGGCCTTCCCGCTCTCAGGTACGGGCAGCTGAGCGGCTTGGTGGAGCCCGTCGCCGGGTTATTGGGCGCCGTGGCCGTGGCGTCGGCCGAACCCGTCTTGCCGTACGCCTTGGCCTTCGCCGCCGGGGCCATGGTCTACGTGGTGGTGGACGACATTGTGCCCGAGGCTCAAGTCGGGTAAGAGAGAAAGACTTTTAGGGATTTTGCACTTTGCGTCATTTTAGTGGCAAAGGTTCTCACCTGCTATCTTCTGCTCTTGTGCGCAGCGGCAACGGGAAACTGGCCTCCTGGACGTCGATCCTGGGCTTTATCGTGATGATGTCGCTCGATGTGGGACTCGCCGAATCGCCGTGAGCCGTGAGTACACGCGGGCCACGCTTGGACGCAAGCCGCCATAAGCCATTCCTTATCGCAACATACCGGACCTCCGTGTCAAAAAAGGGGACCATCGAGGGTTTTATTGAAATGTTTAAAAAAAATAGCCAGTCGCTTTTCCACCGGGCCGGATGACCTCGTGTCGCCAAAATGGACTTGACCTTAAACGTCACGTGTGCGCGTACCAAATAAAGGATGCTTCCGTCATCCATCTGGTTTTAGTACTGTTAAGTGACGCTAGCATCTTTTGAATTGAAAGAGCAAACATATCAAATACACTATTATTGTCATTTAACTATATTAAGATCTAACATGAACTATTCTTGTTTTTTTTTTGAGGGTAGAAAAACGGCTTGACTTTTTAAAACACTATTTTGTTCAAACTATTTTAGGCCCGGTTTTGTCAAGTATGATTGAGATTGAAAGCGAAATCGTCCCTTTTGATCTCCTGCTAACGTCGACTTGTTTTGATGACCTCATTGTGGCAATACTTGAACTCTGTAATGCATATTGAGCTGAAAGATTTCATCTTTTTCTATTTTAAATGAAACGAAAATGAAGAGAAAATGCCTGCGCGACCACGGCAGAAGCAGCTCATGATTTTCTTTATATAGTATGCTGTATTATGGGATGTTGAAATATGCAGTTTTGATAAAAGGAGAACAAAAGAATGATTGATTTTTTTTATCTGCTTTCCTTTCTTCTTTTACGGCATTCTGCTCCCATCTACTGGCCATAATTACTAGTTTTCTTTTGGAATACCATTTTTAGCTTTATGCAAAAAAATAATTCACTTTTTTTTTTATGAAGGTATGGCTCCAATGCTTTTTATTGTACCTTTTTATCCCCGTAAAATAGTGTCCCTAATGCTAACACCGTTGTACATAAGAGTTAGGGTATAATGATAACCACGCAGCCGCACATTTAAAGGTTTAATGTTTGATAATTTTGAGAACCAAGCTGGACAGAAAAGAAGAACAACATTGAGATTTAAAAGGTATCTAGAAGAGTAACGGGGGGCGCCGGCTTGTGCTGCAAGAATCGGATGAGACTGGCGGGCATGTCCAGCTGTTCGATACGGTGGATCTTGTCGATCTTTCGCAGGTGTCTCCGCAGCGCCAGTCGGCACTGGGAAGTCAAGGCCTTGGGATTTCCTAAGAAACAAAAATTGGCCTTTGCGTCAGTCTCCAAACGGAGCACCAAGAATTATCTCAAATGAGTACTGCGCTTTCTTTAAAATTGATCACTACGGGCGAATTTATTGGTTTGTATGTCTGAAAACTAAAAAAAAAGTACTAAGCCTTTGGAGTCATTTTGAAAGCATAGCGAGAACAAGACAGACAGAAACCAAGATTTTGGCCCCAAGAGCATCTTACCTGGAACTGAACCGTTAAGGTAAGACACTTAAGATTTACTATATGATACTCTTTGTATTGGCTGGACTTTATGGAGCTCTACTTATTAAGGATGTCATTTTCAGAGGAAGGGACTCGGGTAAAAAAAAAAAAAAAAAAAAAGAATATTGGGGTCTTTAAAACATACTTTAAAGTTTAAAGTGTTAACGCAAAGCTGCAATTGACGGAGGTTGACGTCCGATCCATTTTGAGGGGACATGTTCACTTCAAACTGGATCGGACATCTGTGAAATGGATGTGCTCTATACTAGAATGGTCAATTTCAGTTGGGTTGGGTGTCTGCTAACACCTGAAAGTTAACAAAAATAAGTACCCAAACTTTTACTGGCTCTCATTCATCTGAAAATAACGAACGGTTCTCGCCGTTGTGCCTAAAATCAATTCACCTCTCTCCTCTAGAAGCAGCTCCACGGCCTCATTCTGCTTGGTGGACTTCTCGATGATGAGCGTGGGAAGGTAGACGTTGGCGCCAAAGTCCACCAGGAGACGGACGTACTCGGCGCCGCAGCCGTGCCTCAGGCACATCTCCAGGACGGTTTTGGGCTGCTTGACGGCGGCCAGCGCCCCGGCGTCGGCGCAGTTGTAATCCGGATCGGCGCCGTAGAGGAGCAGCAGCCGGAAGCACTCCAGGTGCCCGTAGACGGCCGCCAGGTAGAGCGGGCCGCCGGACACCCTGGCGCCGGAGGTCCACAGCGCCACTTTGCAGCGCGAGTCCACCTGGGCGCCGCGCTCCAGGAGACGGGCCAGGATGTCGGCGTCGCCCTCGCGGGCGGCCGTCAGGACGGGGGAGCCGGCGTTGGCGGGGCTCCCGTCGGGGTCGGCGCCGGAGCGCAGGAGCGCGAGCACGCAGTCCAGGTACTTTCCGCGAACGGCGGCAAAGAGCGGCGTCTGGGCCTTGACGTCCACGCGGTCCACCAGGGCGCCGTGGCTCAGCAGGACCCGCAGGCAGCCCAGGTGGCCCTTGGACACGGCGGCGTGCAGCGGGGTGCCGGCCACGCCCCAGCCGCCCCGGCAGTTGATGACCTTCTTGTAGATTTCCTGACACAGCATCTCATCCAGGAGTTTTTCATCGTTTTGTAACGCCGCTCGTCGAAGCCGGGAAATGTCGCCGCTGCGTTCTTCTTCGCACTTGCCCAGGAGGCGCATAGAAGCCGCTGGAACAGGTACACAAACACGCACACGTTAATGGAATTTTCCACTTGATTCTTTAAATCCATAGCTCAGGTGGCCATCAGCTATTCATCCTAATATTGCCATGTCACTAGATCAGATCATTTACAAGAACTTTCCAATATTTGATCAAATTGGGGGAAAAAAACATCACGGCCAACATTTAAATACGCCCAATATTTATTTCTAAAGCTTAAGAACACACAATACAAACATTCGAATGGATGGACAAATTAATACAACAAGAACGAATGAAAACAATAGGAAATGTCACTCATCTTGAGGCAAACAACGCTTAAGTCAGTGACTATTAATAGAGGAACGACCGTCACATCGACATAAATATATAGTTTACATGAACAGTTTACGACCGAGAAATAACGACGACTAAGCTGCATATTGATCCTAAAATGACGCTAAGGTTAGCAGCTAATGTAAACATACAGTTAACGCCCACAAGGGAAGGCAATCCGCAGGGTTATCACTATTTTCCCCTAAAACACAATAACCGCGACTAAAAGAAAATGAAAAACAAATGCCCTATTTTGTGTTTTTTTCGTTCCTGTTGATGTTTTTTTTACCTGCTTTCTTTCACTGTAGGCCGCCTGCTTTTTTTCTGTTCTTTTCTTCGTCGTTACTGGCTTCCACTGCACGCCACTGCCCCCTGCCTGTACTTAGTGGTACATGCCTTTAATTGCCCTATTTAGAGAAATGCCATTATTCATTTGCTGTCTGAAATGTTTGCATATCAATATCATTCCGCAGTGCAATTTTTTTTTTAAAAAAAGTTTCTTTTAGCCTTGATAGACCTTTAAAGCCAGGATGAACATGCCACCCTTAAGAGCACAATTGTTACCATGGAGATGCGCTGAACCTTCCCAGTTCAGCTTTGCTTTATCACCCTCTTCAACTTAATGCCTTTTCTCCCCAGGCAACAGCAATGGCATCCTTGCTGTTAAAACCAGAGCCCATTTCTTTCACATGTGCGTCATGCACTCTCGGATGGATGGATGGATCCGTGATGAGGTTCAAATGACAGCACGTCAATGGAGGTGAAAACGGTCAAAGGCAAAATGTTCTCATCACATGTCCAGTGCAACAATATATGATGATTATTGTGTGTTACGTGTTGCATTGTGTGAGTGTTTTACAGCTGGCCAATGATTCCAGTGGGCCTCCCGTGTTCAGTCGGCTTCTGTAGCGGTTGCCCAGAGACAAAGAAAAAGTCACCCTGACGCCCATAGAAGCATTTTCAACTCAAACCCCAACACCCCTCATTGCGGAATGGCTGTAGGAGGATGCGGGACGTTGGTAGGAGATAGTTTGGATTGAAGAGGAGGAGAAAAGGAGGCCCAAATCATCAGACTGCCATTTTTTCACCTCAGCAACTGGACTGAACATGTAGAGGTGGTTTTCGTGCTGTCTTTTGGCGATGAAGCCCGTCTCATTAAAGCAAGTGACTAAAGTCATGGCCGTTCCACAGAAGCCGACGTGGATGATTTTTTGGATGGTTTTCATCACCACAGCAGGAGGTAAGAAGTCTCTGATTGAACTTTAAAGATGACTTTCCACTTTTTTTCTAGTTTGGCAAGACTATTTGCTCAGAAAATGCAGAAAATTTGTTTTTTAAAGCAGTTTTTTTCTGCAAACATCTGGATCTTGGTATCATTTAAATGCGGTCTACCTTTTTATACCGGTTTATATCTTGTAATGATGTGTATTTCTATGCCTTGAAGATCTATATTTATTTAATGTAAAGGGTGCGGCGCCGCCAGCGCAGAAGTGGGCCTCTGTCCTGTAGGGAGTCCCGTCCACCTGCCCAGCGTGCGGTGCTTCTGGCTCTCGGAGAAGATCTCCGCCTGGTCCGAGGCGTCGGCGTCCTGTCAAAAGACTGGCGGAGGACGAATGGCGGCGGCCGACACGTCGGACTTGCGACATTTTCTTCACCACTCCTTCTCCACGTAAGTCTACGGCGCTCTGGAATGCTGCTTTTTGTTTGCTTTTAAGCCACTGTCCAACTCTGTGTAGGAAAAGAACTGTTTGGGTTTGGACTCAAGTCAGTCTAAGCGAGGACGCCCCAGAGGAGGTTGAATTCCCCGAGACAGCAAGTCCCGCTTGGCCAGACCAAGAAGAAATGTGTCGGCAGATGGCTTTGGGGACGCCCGGCCAGTGGAGGATGAGCCCCTGTGTTAAGAAAGACCACGTCTTATGTCAAAAGGACTTAAATGGTAAGATTTAAAATGGCTGGGTGTCTTTCTGTACACCACTTTGAGTGTGTCTGTTTCAGAGTCCTTACCGGATCCACACAGTTATGTGGTGGGAGTGCTTCTGATGACTGGCGTCTACCAACGGGTCCAGATGGACACCTTAGCCACGGTCCCTGATATTGAACAACCCGCGGTGGAGGTCCGTCCGTCAATTGTCCAGGTCCGGCCTTCGCAAACCTGCAATTGTGCTGACCGCTTCTGCTTCCACTTCCTAGACGCAGTTGTTCCCCGGCTTGTGGTTCAGTCACGCCGGTCAGCTGACATCAGTAGAAATGGTGGTCCAGCCCAGCTCGACCTGGTCCCTGGCTCGCCTCCAAATCCTTCGACCCTACTGTCGTCCCAAATTTCACTTGGTCCCACCAGGTACCCCATTGTTGCCCCCCTTTTCCGTCCGTCGAGAGCACGGTCGACGTCCTCCGTTTTCTCACTTTTAGGTTGCAGCTCGCTGATGAACGCCTTCAGCCGCTGCGCTCCGGCGCCGCTGTGCAACACCACGGGCGGCTGCGGCGCCGGCCGGTACTGGTGTCCCTTCCTGGAAACTTGCCTTCCCGCCAGCGATCCCTGTTCGCCGTACGTGGCGGCGGCCAGGCGGCGCGGCTTCGCCTTGCCGCCCAGATACCCCGCTCTGGCCCCTTGGTATCACCTCGTGGCCGACGTGCCGCTGAAAATCAGCGCCCACTCGCAACCGCGGACTTTGACGGTGAGTCGCGAAAATGCCATTTCTCAATCGCTTAACGTCAACTTGAGATTTGAAGCGAGCGCCCTGTGCCGATGTCCAATTTGATGACACGACCTCACGTGTATCGCCGCAGGTTGTTCTTCCCGTGGGAGCCGTCAACGTGTACCCCGACGATATCGTGGCCGTTCAACACAGCCGCCAGCCCGGAAGCTTCCTGCACTGCCTCGCCGGCGAAGCGTCCCTGGACTCTCCGTGGCGACAGAGTTACCTATCCCTGGGTGGGACGGCGCCGGAGGGAGGGCTGGCTTTTCAGCCGAGTGGGGACGACTGGGTCGACGGGGTGGTCTGCGATCTCAGACTGCTCTACGAGCGCACTCTTCACGGAGGTACTGAGCACCAGCGCATTTGGGAATCCACCACGCCGTCCTCCGCCCAGTCCTCCGCTAACGTGCGGTCCACCTTTGGGCTGAATGTCGTCCATCCTCCTCTGGATGAGAAGAACCAGATTCACGTACAAGTCAACGTTCCGACCCCCTTGGTGGTCACGGTGCTGTCCGGGGAGAACCTCTGGTGTTCAATGTCCGCTCCTGCACTTGAAACGAGGCTGCATTTCGGCCACTCTTGCCCCCATACGGTTCTTTCCGAATGCGACGCGTTCTCCGAGGACACGTGGTTCTCCTCCGCCACCCTGCTCCTCCCCTCGGTGGGGGTTCAGACGCTGAACGTCAGCGTGGCGGACGCCTCCAGTTCTCAGAGTTTGAACGTGACGCTACGTAGCCACCGGGCGGTGTCGGGACTCGCCGTGGAGCCGGCGGGGCGCAAGAGGATGCTGGTGGACGTTCCTCAGGTCAGGAGAAGGCTTTTTTCTCACTTTTCCAATACTATTCCAATGGTTTCAAGTCAAATGCAAAGGATTTGTTGGCGCTTGCAGTCGTTTACAGCTGGCGTGGAGCGCGGTTCCTCGGTCACATTCTCCTGGGTGATTGACGACTTGGAGGCGTCCGTCTACGAAGGACAATCTTACAGCGTTGTCTTCAAGAAACCTGCTCGGTACAAACTCAAGGTAAGGTGCACTCTGATACTGTACCGATAGCACGTTTTAATATATATACTTGCCTGAAAATAAAGCAATTGCTAGCATGGGCTTGGTCAAGCAGCGCTTAACTCTCGACCTGCCGTTGATGCCGATAGATGTCCGATCGCTTTGAGGTGGGAGGGATGGCGGCGAATGAACGTTCGTCAAAATTATTGGATGTTTATCTACTCGTGATAAATTCTTTAAACTTCACGCCTGTCGCTCTTTGGTAATCTCGGGAAGGCCTACATAGCTTGAGGCCATCTTGGGTAGGGCGACCAGCGGTTGCAAAGTAAACCTGGACAAGTAGATGTTATTGAAGATAATTTATGGATATAACAGGTAACGGCATCCAACCCCGTGAGCTCCCAGAGCCAGCAACTGGTCCTGACCGTCGACGAAATCCAGCCATTGGGTGAGCCCGAGTTCCTGTTGGCCAGGCAGATTGTGGCCGTGGGCGCCGCGCATCTTTTTATCCTCGGGGTCAACGTGGACATTGCCCTGCCTACTACCTTCACGTAAGTATGCTTTTCATGTGTATATGACAAGAGGTGGCTTTTAATCTGCGTGTCACGTAGATGGGATTTTGGAGACGGTAGCAGTCCCGTTAGCCATACTGAATCTCCTCCACGTGACGGCCTGGCGGTGCCAGACGACAGAAAAGAGACGCGAGCGTACGTGCGGCACGCCGTCAACGTCACCTATTCTTCACCAGGTCAGCCGTCGTGTCTACATCTGATCCTAAATTTCTCCAGACAAAATGACCGCAAATTGAAGTGCCTTTTCCACTTTTGTCAGGTCACTACCATCTGCGAGTGAAAGTTAGCAACCCCTACGTGGAAAAAGTGGAAAAGTCTCTCGAGATGAGCGTCCGTCCTTTGCTGAAAAGCCTTTTTCTCAACTCCTCCGCCGCGACGGCCGTTGTCAACCAGAAGTATCTCTTGGAAGCCTCCACCGACCCCGTGAGCGACGACGTGGTCTACACGGTCGACTTTGGCGACGAGTCCAACGTTTCCCGAGGCGCCCATCCCAAAGTCCAGCATGCCTTTACGGCGGTGGGAAATTACACGGTCACGGTGTTGGCTAACAACACACTTTCCGCGCTGACGACCTGGCGCGCGGTGGAAGTCGTGGAGAAGATTACCTGCCCCAACGGCCCCGACGAGTTGGCTCCACGTCCCGTTTCGGACTTCAGCCTCCAAATCAAACAACCCTACAGCGTGGTCAGAGAAGAAACTTTAATCGCAGCGGTGGGCGGCGACGAGACGAGCGCCAACTTCTACTGGACGGTGGACGCTTTGGTCCCGAGGCAGCAAGGATCCCGGGCATTCCGATTTGTTTTTCTCAAAGCTGGACAGTATCGCGTGAGATGCGTCGCCCAGAACTCGCTGGGCGAAAGGGAGGCCGTGATTCTAGTCCAGGTCTTTGAGAGAATCCAAGGCCTTCGCATAGACTGTCCTAGATGGGAAAATCTGACGTACTTGGCCACCCACGAGGAGGTGGTCCTGGTGGCCTCCGTCGCCAAAGGCTCCAACTTGACCTACGCGTGGCTCCTTCGCCAAGACGCCACGAAGCATCCCGTCACGGCCGAGGGAGAACGTTTTCAGTTCGCGCCCCAAACTCCTGGCAGGCTTACCATTCAAGTGAGCGCCTCCAACGCCTTGGGCCAGACCGCCAGCGTCGCTTCGGTCTTGGCCGTGGAACCGGTGACCGGTGCGCATGTAACCACACCCGGCGATACGGCGGCCTCGGGCGAGTTGTTCAACATCTCGGTGCGGGTTTCTACCGGTTCCGACCTGAGGTACTTTTGGTTTGTGGACGGCCAACTTCAAGCCCTCGAGACCGAGGCCCCTTTCCTTCTTCACGGCTTTGAGAGTGTCGGCGATCATTCGATCAAGGTTCTGGTCCAGAACGCTGTCAGTCAGTGTCAGGATACGAAAGTTTTGAAGGTCCAAGAGGAGATAGAAGCAATGGACTTTACTATGGGCGACCAGACGCCTCCTTTTCATGCCAGCACCAATGCGGCGGTGTCGTTCCGAGGGTCTGTCCGCAAAGGCAGTGATCCGCATTGGGAGTGGAAGATTAGCGGCGCCGTCACCACCATCTTTTGCTCGACCGACCGCACCTGCACGTACACGTTTCTCCTAGAAGGCATTTACACGGTGTCTTTGAATGTCTCCAACGCCATTAGCTGGCAGGAAGCCACGCGCAACTTGACCGTCCAGGATTCCGTTGAAGGCCTCGGTCTCAACGTTAGCCAGCGGATTCTCTGCACTCTGGAAGAAGTCACTTTCACGCCATCTGTCAGGAAAGGAAGCGATGCCACCTTTGTTCTGACCTTTGAAAGAGAAGATTGGTTGCAGACTGAGCAGGTGGTCAACGGATCGTTCGCCACGTCAACGCTTCCGGCGGGGATGTATCGAGTGAAACTGACAGCTCGGAATCAAGTGAGCAGTGCGCAAATATCCACGCCGCTTCAAATCCTGGAGAACATCAAAAGCGTGCGACTGGTTAGCCCCGCCCAGCAAGCCGTGGAGGCCCTGCGGGAGGCTCGTTTTACGGCGGACGGTCCAAATGGTTCCCAGATCAACTACACCTGGATATTTGGCTTCCAAGACACGGAACCTTTGAGGCTCACGGGAAAGGAAGTGGGCTACACTCCGCCAGCCAACGGCTCCTTGTCGGTGACGGTGCTCGCCACCAACGGCATCTGCTCCAAGGCGCTCAACCAGACTCTGATGGTGGAAACGCCCGTTGGGGAGGTTCGGATCTGGCATCAGGAACCCGTGTTTTCCGGACACCCCGTGAGAATCTCCGCCGAGGTCGACGGAGGGAGCCACCTCAGATACGTGTGGACTTTTGAGAATTCCATCAAAGAGCAGAACGCACGCTTCAGTTGGGTCAATCACACCTTCGGCAAAGCCGGCGTGTACCTCGTAACCGTCCACGTCTCCAACGGAGTCAGCCACGCGTCGGTAGAGCGGCGCGTGACGGTGGAGGATTTGCGGTGTTCCGCCCCGGGAGCGATCCTGATTCAGAGCCGGCCCACCGTCTTCAGATCCAGAGTGAACTTCTTTGAAGCCAGCGTGAATACCAACTGCTCCGTCTACAAGACCACGTACACGTGGGAGATGTTCCGAGCGCCCGATTGCGCTAGCGACAACGCGGAGCTCGACCACGACCGAGTCCTTCTCCAGAGCACCATGTCACCTTTACTCCGGCTCCCAAAGCGTTCTCTGGACGTGGGCCGCTACTGCCTGTCGTTCACCGTCGCGTTCCCGGGAACGCCTTTGCTGGCCCAACGGAAAACCCCAGTCCAAGTCGTCGGCTCGCCGCTAGTGGCCGTCATCAAGGGAGGCTCACGTCGATTGTGGCCCGGCGGGCGCGATCTCCTTCTGGATGGAAGTGGATCTCGGGACCCTGACGCGGACCCCGGAGTTGAGGATGCTTTGGAGTATTACTGGACCTTCAGGATAGAGGTTTGTAGATCTCGACCTACTTTCAATCGTTTAAAGCGCTGAAAATCGTCTCTGACCCGACCATCTTTATCTCAATTTTCAGAATATCACAATCCCCCTGGAGAGCAAGATCAGTACGGTGACGGTACCCAGCAAACAGTTGAATTCCGACACCACTTACACCTTCGCCCTGTTGATAAAGAAACCAGGAAGGACGCCGGCTTTCTCTACACAGACGGTGAGCGTTTGGGGGTGGATCCGATTTGTGTCTGAACCCGGTCAAACTTTCCAATTGATTGTAGGTCACCGTGAGTGAAACGGCGCAACTTGCGGTGCTTGTGGAGTGCGTATCCTGTCCGGGCTCCAGTCCCACCGTCCTGACCGGCCATTGTGGAGAGTGTGACGACCAAGCTCAGGTAAGTACGTACGCGTTCACATTTCAGTTTCGAGGAGCGATGAAATTCGATGAGTTAGCATAGCATAGTGTAGTAGAAAGTCGGTCAATGTCTAAGGACGTTAGCTTCCAAAAAGCGTCAAAATGAATCGAGCCCTGCCTCTCAAGTACCACTGGAGCGCCGAAGACGAATCGGGCGCGGCCGTCGACCTGGACCGGGCCGCCGGCGCCTCGGGACGACGCTCGTCCAAATTGGAGCTGCGTTCGGACGTGGTGCCGCCCGGGAAGACGTATACCTTCACTCTCAACGTGACCGTTCCCGGTAGCGGGAGGTGGGGCAGCGCCAGTCACGCCGTTACGCCCAATAAGCCGCCTTCCGGCGGCCTGTGTGAATTGAAGCGGGATGCCAACGTTCACCCACTGGGGACCGCGGTCACCTACAAGTGCTCAGGTAATGGCGCCGTGCTCGCCGCTACGTAGCCGGGCTCACGGAGACGTTTTCCTCACTGGCGCTCTGGTTTCCCGCAGGTTGGAAAGACGAGGCTGAGACACCCTCGGAGCTCATCTACACCTTTCGGGTGGCGCCGTGCCACCCGATGGCGTGCCCCGTTCTCACCCTGTACAAGTAAGTCACGGAAGCGGCGTCAAAGCGCGTCTTGTCTGGAAGTAAAGGCTTCAAATTTCGTTTCCAAGGGGCACTCGGTCCACTTTCCACACCTTGCTTCCGGTGGGAACGCCTCTGCCGGGACAAAGTCATTCCCTGGTCACCGTCATGTTGCTGGTAGAAGACGGTCTCGGGTCAAGTGCGGTTGCCCTCAACAGGTGAAATGGCGTGACCGTGAGCTCTGGCGACTAGCGTTCACGGTTCGCTTCATTTTTCAGAACTCTGAGAGTTCCCACTCGCGCCAACGGAAGCCAATCAAAGAGCCAGATGGAAATGTGGGCGTCGATTGAACATGGAAACCCTCAGCAAATGATCCCATTTTCCATTGCTCTCACCAGTCAGCTCAATCAGGTGATGCGCAAAGCCAGATATCTTTTATCTTTGGGACTTTCTACTTGCAATGGACCGATTATGGTATCGTTGGCGCCTGACCTTTACCTTGGATCCACAGATGGATTCTGGGCCAAGTGCCAGTGAGCTGAAAATGAAGAGGCAGATAAGAGAAAACGTTACCAAAGCTTTGGCGTCCCTTCCAATTTTCTCCCTGTTGGACGTCGACCAGATCAGCTCAGCGTTAGCCTTGTCCACTGTAAGCTTGGACTTATCATCTGAAATCATGAAGACCCAACTCCGGAACTGTTTGTTGATTCAAAGCTCGTTTCAAGCCTAATCATTTGTCCCCCTCTCTTCTGTTGCCCAGGCCGTTCCTGTGGAATTAACGTGTATCGACTGTCAGGAAAAGGTCCTGGAAGCCGTCCGGAAGATGATTCACGTGATCCAGGAACGCGAAGCTTCCGGCGGCGGCGGTGGTGGTGGTGATGCTGGTGTTTCAGTCTTTGACATTGGGAAGAACATTGTTAGTATTGTGGGTACGTTGGAAAAAGTGCACAGCGACTTCCTTCACTTTATCATCGACATTGAAAATATCATTGACCGGTGACCCGATCACAATCCGGCCATCTAACCCTTTTCTCCACTACCAATAAATACCAATAAGCAGTTAGTGGTCCAAAATAAATCATATCTGAGACTTTTCCCTCACCTCAACACACCTTTTCATTCTCAGGTAGCTCTTTGGCGGCGACCTCGTCTTTGTCCGCCATGGCCTCAAGCTCCGGGCAGAACCGCTCCAGAACCCTGCGAGCCGCGTCGTCGGTCACCTTGTCGGCAATCAGCCGCGTGGGGGCCTTGATGCGCTCCCTGGCGCTTTGGCCCCGTCCCGGCGGGGCGCCCCTGTCCTTTGCCACGCCTTACATCCGCACGGCCGCTTTCTACGGAGACCCCGCCGACCTTCTCTGTTCCGAGCGCCGGGATGGGGCTCCCCGAGTCCCCTCGCCCTCGCCGGGTCCGGCGTGCTCCTTCGGTATCCCGGGCCCGCTAGCCGCTCATCTGAAGAGTCGGCGCTCAGAAGTGGTGCAGGTGCTCTTAGGTCTGGACGAGTCTCACTCCCTGCTGGCCGCCGCCGACCCTCCCATCTCCACCTCGGTGGTCGCCATGGAGATCAGCGGCCCTCGCGGTGAGCCCGTGGCGGTCCGAGATCTGGAGAACGAGCGGGCCATCCGCGTCACCCTGCACAGCAAACTTCCCGCCGAGAGGAAGGACGCGGCGGATGAAGGCGTGGAGGGCGAGTGTCTGGCTGTTACGCTTCCACCGGAGGGACGGCTGAATTTCACAGTCAAAGCTGTGGGTGGCCTGGATGAAAATACCGGTTTATACATGTCCTACAACTTCAGCCTCTTGCCAGGTAAAGAATTTTTTTTTTTTTTTATTGTTCACTCGTCGCCAATATTGGAACGCTTCTTCTCTATTATTAGATTAGAAATTTATTTCATCCCGTATTCGGGAAATTTCCTGGGTTGCAGTAGCAAGGCAGACACACAAGACATTGTAGAGCTAGGTAAAAAAACTGGAGCCACACACACAGAGGAAGTCCACCAGGTGGGGACCTTCTGCAGACTGAGACTGAGGTTACCGCACAGTCCCTCAGTAGTCTGGAGGTTTTAATGATCATCTTCCTTGCCTAGATCCTCCTAAGCAGTTTTTTAAAAATTATTATTAGGCGTATGCTAGCTTTAACAGTGCTTCATGACCAGTTGGTTTTGACTGAAAAGAATCAACAAAATGTTCAGTTCAACATCAAAAAGAAAGTACGAAACATACCAAACAATTGGAGACAATCCAAATGATCCACAGAGCTGTTCGTTGGTTTTCCACAATTTGCTGCCAAGAAATTGAATCCTATCATCCTATCTCCAGGAACGACCTCCGGGGCTTTGGGCCACGTCAAGATGGAAATGAGCAGCGGGTCACGACATTCCCTCGTAAAGGAGTGGTCGCTGGATCTTTCGCCTCTGGCCCCCTTCACGGAGAAAACCGTATTTCTATCCCCACTGTGAGTAGACTGGCGCCAGCTGCATGACCCAATGGGACCTCGTTGAACATTTTCTCCTCCCCGCCAGTTTAAATGGGACGGAGAAGGTCCTGTCCATCAGCCTAACCTCGTCCGTGGTGGAGGGGGGCCCCGTGGGCGCCACCTTGTGTCCCTTCAGCTCTCTGTGCCGCTACTACGACGTGGAGGAGGGGGCCTGGAGCAGCCAGGGTCTCAAACCGCTGGAAGACACCACGCTCCAAACCGTGCACTGCCTGACGCGACATCTCACCATGTTCGGGGCCACTCTCTTTGTTCACCCCGGAGCCGTGGTCCTCCTGCCGCCCGTATGTCGCCAAGCGTGGTCTGTCGCCGGTTAAAAGTAGTCCTTTGGAAAGGAAAGGATTCTTCCCGTCTTTTTCCAGGCAGGTGGTCCGCTTAACGCGCTGGCGGGGATGGTGTGTGCCGTCCTGATCCTGATCCACCTGCTGCTCGGGCTCATCGCCCACAAACTGGACCACCTGGACGGCCTGAGACTGGGCCAAGTGCCCCTGTGTGGCCGGGCGGGACTGTACCACTACAGGGTACTGGTCAAGACCGGCTGGAGGCGAGGGGCAGGTCAGCCGAGCGGCAACGGACAAAAAATGTAGATGCTTCCCTCTCTCGGTGGTGACCGCCGACGTTCCCTCGTAAGGCACCACGGCGCACGTGGGCATCGCTTTGTACGGCGCCAACAAGAGCGGCTCCCGCCACCTGCGAAGGGACGGGGCTTTTCGACGCGGCGGCCTGGACCAATTCCACGTGGAGACGGACGACAACCTGGGAGAAGTTTGGAAAATTCGCATCTGGCATGACAACACAGGTACGTGTTAAGACGGGATCCGTTTCCTGGCGGAAGGAACGCTGGCTTCTTCTTCTCATTTTTTCCGACGGGAAACGACAGCTCCAAGCAGTCCTTCTCGAGCAGTCTCTGTGGTGACGATGACCACGTGTCGCCGTCCATTCTAGGCTTAGATCCGTCCTGGTACCTTCAGCACGTGGTGGTATGGGACCCCGTGACGGACCACATGTTCTTCTTCCTGGTGGACGACTGGCTGTCGGCGGAGAACGCAAAGAACGGCACATTGGAGAAAGAAATCCTGGCCTCGTGTAAGTTTCCTCCTTCCTTCGACGGACGCCGCGGCACGGGGACGACTCGCCAAACGTGTGTTCGTCGACCCCAGGTCCCAAAGACCTTTCCCGCTTCCGGCGAATTCTGTCCTCCCAGTTGCTTTTCGGAATAGCCGAGCGCCACCTGTGGCTCTCGCTGTGGCGACGGCCCAACGGCGCTCTTTTTACCAGAGCGCAGAGGGTCACCTGCGGCGCCCTCTCGCTGCACCTGTACCTGGCATCCGCCGCACTTTGGTACGGCGCCGTTGGTTCCCGCCAGCGCCAGTAAGGAGAAAATGGCCGCAATCTGGTTTCAAGGGATTCCTCCACGGCTTTTGACGCGACCGCTCTCTGATTTGTTTCTCCGAGGGCGCCGGTGTCTGCCCGACTGGCGCTCAACGTGGAAACGCTGGCGGTGGGAATGGTGCTTTCGGCTCTGCTCTTTCCCCTCCAGTGTCTGATCTGCTTTTTGTTCAGAAAAGTGCACACTCAGGTAGTATGACATCGTCGCGGTCATGTCACGCCGTTAGAGAAATGGTACACTGTCGATTGGTCGCCGATCTTTTGGTCGCCGGTCTTTTGGTCGCCCGGAAGGGAAATGATAATTACCATTTAAATCGTTGCTCAAATTCCCTTAATACAGACTGCGAATGACTATTTAGTCATACTTAATGCCCTAGTCATTATTAGGCTAAAGAAAAGCTCCAAATTTCCCGGACTTTGATTGTTTTTTGTTGGAGAACTTGTTAAGACCCTGACTGAACTGACGTCGCTTCTTAAAGGGACAACGCATGTACATACAAACTCTTCTACACTCACACGTGGGCTCAGTGAAACTGCTCATGGCCGTTGTTGGCATTTATTGATACGTAGACCGTCTTGTTTTACCTTGTTTTGTCGTCGGTCTTTTGGTCGTCAGTCTTTTGGTCGCCTGTTGTCGCGGTCGGGGCGACCAAAAGACCGTCGACCAATCGACCGCACACGAGAGAAACCGGTCCCTAACGATTGAAAATGAATGAAAAAAATATTCAAGAGCTGAAATCTCGATGGCCTCGCTTCTGTTAGACTGCCCCAAGGCAGCTGTGGCTACCAGATTAGCTCGGCGCCCTCTTGTGCAGAGCGAAAGACTGTAAAGTGTCTTTTGAGTGTTTTGAAAAGCGCCACGGTGTAAATCCAATGGACACCATGATGGTTTTGTTTTTTTGTAAAACAGGAAAGTGTGGAAATGTCAGTCCCGCCTTCACCCGTTTGTTATTCCGTGGAGATGGACGTCTTCCTCGGCCAGTCGGAGCTCGCCGCGCCGTCTTTCCTCTCGCTGTCTGGAACCTCCGGCCCGTACCGAGACAGTCCCTCGTCGGTGAGAAAACACTTTAGCGTTTGCTCCGCTCAAACCTTCACATTCTCGCGACGGCTTTACCGCAGCTGGCGGAGAGCAAAGCCGTCGTCGACTCCAGCATTTTGGACTTTTGGGCCGCTTCCGGCTTGGTGCCCCAGACGGAGATGGCGTCTTCCCGGGCGTCCTGCGACAGCCTACTCCAAGACGCCCGCCAAGCTTCGCTGGCCTCTTGCGCACGCCAACTGCGGAGGAAAAGGGCTCGCAAACAGCTGCGCCTGACGTCGCAATCCTCGTCTGCCGCCCTTCTTCATCCCTTTCAAACGGACGATATGGACCAGGACTTTCCTCGTGGAGGGGGACGGGATCTTGCCGCTCCACGCCGGGCTACTCACTGCAGTCTGGACCCCTTTTTGACCCTTTCAGGTAACAAAATGACCTATTTGTTCTTAGGTAATCCCTCACTTATCACGGTTAATGTAGACCAGACATGACCGCGATAAACGAAAAACTACAAAATATTTATTAAGTAAAAAATATATATGTTTAACTCCAATGCTGAGTACTAGTAGCAAGCGGAGGACAGGGGAGTGGTTTCTGCTTGCGAGTTTCAGTGTGGCTTTTCACATTTTTATGAATTTAAAAAAAAATGTAAGGGAGGGATTACCGTAGTTCCGACAGAAGAATGGGTCAATAATGCAATTTTGCGACCGTGTTCTTTTAGAGGAAAACCTGCTGATGTCAATAGAAGAATCGAGCCAGGACACGCGCCATTTCAGCAAAAACAACTCGGACAGCGGTCGGGACTCGCCAACCACCACCTCATCATTTTCAAACACGTAAGAGCGACGCTCGTCTGGCTATTCTCGCGTAGATTGCTTACTGTATCATTCAAGATGTGATCCACGTTTCTAATTATTCTTGTCTCTTTAGCCAGAGCACCTCTTGCGGCGGTTGGTCGGAAGACGCCGACGATAAAAACCCACACGGCGAGCAAGAGTTGCTCAAGTTGGAGTCGCAATCGGGTCCTTCGCTCTACAGATGTCCATCCGTCCTGTCCTTGGATTCGGTGGCCAGTACCTTCCTGCCGAGTCCTTCTCCTGACTTGACCAGATGTTCCTCCACCACACGCATCGGTATAGTATGTGGGAAATGAAATGTTGGGGGAAAAAAATAATAATAAGTGTGCCGTTGACGTAGGAATCGCACGAGGTCGGCCCGGCCGACTGTTTCCGTCCTGGGCCTTGCGTGTCATCTACCCACTGGTGGCGGCGTCCATCGGAGCCTGCCTCGCCGTGGTGGGAATCTACGCCAGCCTCTTCTCCAGAAGCGTGCTCCTCGCTTGGCTGGCGTCGGTGCTCTCCGCGTTCCTCACTTCTGCTCTTTTGCTGGAACCTTTCAAGGTGAAGTCCGAGGCGCAACCGTACGTCCAACGGCCTTCCCGAGAGCTTTAGCGGATGCCGTCTTCGTCTCAGGTGTGCCTTCAGGCCTTGATTTACACGCTGGTCTGGCGACCCGTGGATCCGGAGGTGGAGGAGCAACTGGCCCAGGAGACCACCGTGGCCAGGAACTTTGGGGAACGGGGCGGGAAGGTCCGCCCGCCCTGCGGCTACGGACTGCTTCAAGCCAAGGAGGAGGCTCGGAAAGTTCGCGCGCTGACCTCGCTCATGAAGGTGACCGCTACACACTTCCTCATCTTTTAACCATTCATCTCTTAACTGCCTTTTTTTGTTGGTTGTTCCTTTGAAGCACTGCGTTTTGCAGCTCCTCTTTCTGTTGCTGGTCTTGATGGTGAACTACCAGGACGGCGTGGAAAGAAGCCAGGGAAGACTTTTGCATTCCGCCGTTAGACGGCAGCTTCAAAACGCCACTTTTGACGCCCCCCAGCTAACATCTATTAGAAAGTGAGCACATTGCACTAAAGGCCAATAGTAGCCTTGCACCGTTAGCAATTTTTGGCTTACATAGCGAACCCCATACCCAACCGTGTGCCTTCTGCCAATGCCGATACTTTACCAATACTGGCGTTGAATGTTTTGGACGTCTACTAGAGATAAACTAATTGGCAGGAGGCTACGTGGAAGCTGTAGAAGGGCAGTTTTTTTATTATTATTATTATTATTATTATTTTCTTTTCCTGATTAGTTGTCATTGACAGCAATATTTAAAGTGGGAAGGTTGATAACGAACACAACATATGGTACGCTCTCTCAATATACGCTTGTACATTTCCAGCTGCTTGGATGCAGAGCGTTGGATCAGCAAGACCTTGGCGACGTACCTACACCAAAGTTCTTGGCTCCACCTGGTGGGGTCGCCACAGCTCCGGCACGCCCACGCGCAGGTCCTCCTGGGAAATGGCGGCGTCCTCCCCGACCTCGGCGCGGGAGACTTTTGCCGTGAGAGGTAAGTGGATGGACGCGGTTCCTTCCAAAATGACCCAAATGTTCATAATTCAAGCGACTCATTGGTTCCTTCTCGGTCAGGCCCAAAAGCCTTTCTTTGGATTTCACGCAGTACCACAAAGAGTCGGCTTTATTTCTGTGCGTGAGCATCCAGTTGGATTGGGCAGCGAGAGTCACTTCTTCTCTTTCCATTTCTCCGTTCTTCATCCCGTGGCCACGTCAAGGCCTGGACCTCCAGCTGGTCCTGATGGTAACACGCCAAGATGGCGTTCGTAAATTTAGCCAACGGAATCTGGTATCCGTTGGAACACGCCGTGGCCTCTCGGACAGGTTTTCCTCCTGGGCTCCGCCCTGGCCATCTCGTTGGGGGAATTGCGGACGGCGTCCCTCCAGCGTTCTCGGTATCTACGTCAAGGCAAAGGCTGGCTGCAGCTCCTGCTGGCCGCGTTATCTCTGGCGGCGAGTGTGCTCCACTTCCTGTTTCTCTCCCAGGCTGCTTCCTGTCTTTCCCAGGTAAATGCAGAAGAATTGTTGCAAATGTTCCTGTCCGCCATCCGGTTTCTAATTGTTTTGTCTCTCTCCTACATACACACAAATGACGATCATCTCCAACGATTTAGCTGAGGTCCCGACCCGACAGCTTCATCCACTTCCACGGCGCCGCCGCACTGACTCGGATGTCTTCTCAGTGTGCGGCTCTCTTGCTCACCCTTCTGGTCTTGAAGGTAAGCCAAGACCACAGCTCAGCCCACGGGACACCTCAAATCAAATAGCATCAACTCGCGCCCTCTGATTTCACCGAAAGCACCCGCTTATCTCCTTCTTTTCCAGCTGTTAGGAACGTTGAGATTTGTGCGGAGGTGGGTGGTGATCATCAGAGTCCTGAACAGGGCTAAGAAGGAGTTATGGGCCTCAGCTTTCCTCTTGCTACTTCTCTTTCTCTTCACTACTCATCTCGGCACTACGGTAGGGAAAAAAACGGGCGGATTGATTTCAAAAGAGAACCGAATTTGACATCTCTGCTCCGATTTCAGCTTTTCTCCCAGTCCGTGGAAGATTTTTCGCCCAGGCAGAATATCTTGGTGCCTTTTATGTGGCTTTTGCGTGGCCGCTTTGGCCTCCAAAGACTGTGCCGGGTCCACCCTGTCCTGGGCCCCCTTTATGGACTTCTGCTCACGGGTGCGGGGGTCTGGCTTTTGGCCAAATTCACGGGAGTCATTCTTATTCATGCGTACAGGTAAGGCCACGCCCCTTTTTCAACCACTACTGATAATGAGCTCAGATTGAACGGCGTCGGGTGCCCAGATTGACTTTGCTTTCCCCGGTGTTGTCCTTTTCAGAACTGAGAAAGCTGACATTTACCGGCCAACGACGGAACCGCGGGACTACGAAATGGTGGAGTTCTTCATCAAGAGACTCAAACTGTGGATTGGACTCACCAAAGCTAAAGAGGTGAGGCCAGAAGCATTGGTGGACTTTCAGCAAATTGCAAACGATGTCTCTTCTGGCTTTCTTTTCCCCTTCTCCGATGGCAAACATGCCAATTGGATTCGTTTAATTAATCATTGGTGCTAAAGACGCTAGCTACGCGTCGAGACAAATGATGACAAGTTTTTATAGTCAATGGATGGATGGAGGTTTACTTTTTGTCACCAATGCCGGCCATTTTTTTTTCTTCTGTTCCAGTTCAGGCACAGGGTGAAGTTTGAAGGCATGGAGGTTCCTCCTTCCCGAGCCTCCCAGGAATCCCGTCTCTCTACCGACTACTCCCCCCTTCCGTCCTCGCCGTCTTCCTTCTCGTCTCCGCGCCCCCCGTCGTCGTCCCTCTCCGTCCTGTCCGAGGACTCCGCGCTCTCCGACCAGGTCTTTGACGTCCAACCGTTCCTGGACCGCCTGCTGCCGTGCGTCAACGCTGCGCTAGCTCGATTTGATCGGGTGGCCCGGGTCACCGAGGAAGTGTACAATCTGGAGATGGGACTTGAAGATTTCCTGCGCAGAAGAAAGCAAAATAAGACGGGTCGGAAGGAGAAGTGCCGCCAGGACGTCGTCGTCCTCGCCAAGGAGCGGGAGGGCGACGGGAGGACTCTCGTTGAAGTCAGACGCAGGAGGGCCGGTCTGCTTTACGCCAATCCGCAAAAAACGCCCTCCTCCGCCTTTCCCATGACGCCTCCTTCCGCCATCTCCTTCCCGCGTACGCGGAGCTCTCGCTCCGAATCGGAGTCGTTCCATCTGAAGCGCGACATGTTTGGCGACGCCGTGGAGGCGGCGGCAGATCCCATCGTGGGAAGTTGCGGCTCGCGCCCCGTGCCTTCTCCCGCCTTTCCGAGTTTCCCCAAGAGGAGAGCGTGGCATTCTGGGAGTTCCCATTCCGCCGACGCGGCTCAAAGGTTGTGGCTCAAACAATGCGGCAATCTGGCTCTCGCTTTCATCAGACCGAACAGCCAAGAGGCCGCCAGCAGACGTGTCAGCGACGGGGCGCCAAAAAAGAGGAAGGCTTGGATCGCCGAAGAGCCTGGCTAAATTTTCCGTGGCCACAATTATGCTTTTTCTTTAGAGAAAGAGGGGTGAAGTGCTGAGGAAATTCTCAAGAGAACAAAGAGGCTCTCAAAATAGCACGCTGGATTAGGTTGTCAAACACAACATATTTCTTTTGGACCCATTTTCCGCAAAATAAACGTTGTTTCGATTTCCTTTTTGAAATGCTTTTGTTTTCCTCTTGAATAGTCGCATCGAATCACTTATCGATCACTGTTTTATCACTGTTTGTATACGCTTAATTAACTCAGCTGCTTGGATAATAGGCGTAACCACGCCCATATTGCCCCACACCCCCACACACATTGAAAGCGGAAAAGATGGTGGCTTGATTACCGCACTCCAAGAGGTGGTTTGTCCTCTCCCAACTCGTTGTCTATGTTTTGAAGATGACGTAGATTAGTCGTGAGTTTTGTGGCCTTGATGCTATAAAACAGTACGTAATAGTAAGCCAAGTTCACCAAATATTGAGTAATATTTGACTTAGTATTTTACATCAACTCACCATTATTCCAAGCCATCTGACTCCATTAAAAGTTTAAAATTTGACACACAAAGAATGCTTCATTGAAAGTCATAGTTTGTGATCGGTAGGGACCCGGATGTTCCCACCTCAGTTTCTCTCTGAACGCCCTCGCGTGTCTGTTTGCGGTATTACAACAACTCCACCTCGTGCCTACCCATCTAGGAAGTTTGGCGCTAGTGGGAGTGTTATTAACACTAAGGCTAGCTTGCCACATTTAAACCACGCTTGCTGGATTAGGATGCTTACGATAGCATGGCGTCGCTCCGCGTCCAAATATAGCCCCGTCGCCGCCGTTTTCTGGCACACAACAATCTCTTACAAGAATTTGGGGACTAGACTACTGTCGCTTGGACACTTTAGCCAGCACGCACCAAACGTCCGAGCGAATACACCGTTCCACTTCCTCAGGTAAAAAGAAACGAGTCAAATTAGCTAATGCTAACGGTAACTGTCAAACCTCGACGGTGACATTTCCAAATAGAACACAATGTTTTATTGACCTATACTAAATTTCAGTTTAAAGCACTGTGTATATCACTCTCTAAAGACTCTCGACAACATGAATTGAGATTTATATAGCTATTCTTCGAATGGGTTGTATTTGAATAAGGCGTACTCGTATTTGCGTGAAAAAAAGGTGTATTAATGTCATGATTTGTGTTATTGTCTTTGAGAAACATGTCTAGTCATGGTGAGTGGACAGCTCCTGCAAAATTAGATTTACTCAGCCAATATAAATAATAACAGCAGCTACGGGAAAGGGGTACATTAGTTTAAATCTTGCCGAATTTTATGGAACGAGTTCATGTTATGTCGTTTGTGTATACATAACTTTTCGGGTGGTTTATTGCTCATACTAATATTGTGATTTTTTTCCCAAGGAGATGCACTTATGCAACGTCGAAAAGCACATTTTATGAATACAAACGGTTTATTTCCTCTCTTAAATCTATGATACATCTTCTACGGTGCTGTTTTTCAACCCTTTCTGCCACAAATTCTGATTTATTGTCTTTAAAGAAGACTCATTGAAGTCAGTGGCTGCCACTGACAACACTAGACGTTCAATTGCTTTTGACAATTTCATGTACTATTGTGAATGAAAATGATATACTGATATAATAGTTCTGCCATTGTTTTTATTTTTCATATAGACACGCACACTTTCACCACAAGCTATCATATATTTTTGTTTCAACTTTGTAAACAAAACCTCTTGAGTCCGCTTCTTTCTGTCACAGATCTCCAAGTACAAGTGCATGAAATGTGGCTATTTCTTGTCTCATGGTTTGTGCCAACTTCTTTGCCCCCCAACACTAGATCATCTCCCTTCGCGAGCATGGCATCGGGGGGTGAAGGACCACCGCCTATGCCTCCCCGACACACCAACAGGCTAGCTCAAGAGAGATCACCTTACTTGCTCCAACATGCGCACAACCCCGTCGACTGGTGAGTGCAAGCATTTTCCCGTGTTTCTGGCACAGCCTCTGACGTGAAGCTCGTCTCAGGTTTCCGTGGGGACAGGACGCCTTTGACAAGGCACGGAATGAAGACAAACCCATCTTTTTATCCGGTAAGTACGCGTTCTAGTTGAAATAAGCTCTTTCAGTGAATCAGATAATCAAGACTTTATTTACCGTTAATCTGCTTGAAAGCAGCACCAAGTGCTCACAAAACAAATATTAAAAGGCAAACACACCCTGCTATTCTCTAGAAATCTTGGCAGTGGGAGTTGAAGCATTAATGTAAGATTGTAATATTGAAATCCATCTAATAGCGTCGCCATTCTACTGCAAATGCGTTTCATTCTCATCTCAGTTTTCAAGTGTGTAGATATGGGGTGCACCGCCGTCTTGTGGTATTAATGGGAATTACATGTATTGATGTGCTGTGTTTGGTCATGCACAATGACTACTTGTCGAATAGATTAGAGAGAAGACCACATTTGGAGGACGTTTATTTGAAGGAAAAGTGACTCTTGTTGTTATTATTATCATCATCATTGTCTTTTATCCAAATCCTGACATGTGCAACCTTTTTTGAACATCAGTGGGCTACTCCACATGCCACTGGTGCCACGTCATGGAGAGGGAGTCTTTTGAGGATGAGGAAATTGGCAAGTTGCTCAGCGACAACTTTGTCTGCATCAAAGTCGATCGAGAAGAAAGACCAGATGTGGATAAAGTCTACATGACCTTCGTACAGGTACTTCTAGCGCTGTCATCTTATCCCGACACACTTTTTTAAATATATATTTTTTTACTACCTCCAATGTCTCCAGGCCACAAGTGGTGGTGGAGGATGGCCTATGAGCGTGTGGTTAACTCCTGATCTCCGTCCTTTCATTGGAGGCACTTACTTTCCACCCAGAGACCAGGGCAGAAGAACCGGTTTTAAGACGGTCCTCACCCGGATTGCGGAACAGGTAAAAAAAACGGAGAAAAATCCCCAAATCGAATGTCCTTAAGCCCTTATTTCAGCTCACGTTGTGTTTTTGCCCCGTTGTTGTCCGCTCAGTGGCAGAACAACCGTTCAAACTTGGAGTCCAGTGGGGCCCGGATCCTGGAGGCGCTGAAAAAAGGCACGGCCGTGGCCGCCAGCCCGGGCGCCGCTCCTCCCCCGGCCCCCGACGTGGCTCGCCGCTGCTTCCAGCAACTGGCCCGCTCGTACGAGGAAGAATACGGAGGCTTCCGAGACGCTCCCAAGTTCCCCACGCCGGGTAGGCCACGACCCCCGAATCGGTCGTCACGTCACGTCACGCTGGGTTTTCGACGTCCTTTTCGTCCTCTTCCGTTTCCAGTCAATCTGATGTTCCTCATGTCTTACTGGTCCGTAAAGCGCTCCACCTCGGAGGGCCTGGAGGCTCTCCAGATGGCTTTGCATACCCTCCGCATGATGGCGCTCGGCGGGATCCACGACCACGTCGCCAAGGTTTGTTCGTCACCACCCGTGCCTGATCGCAAATGATGTTGCAGCGACACCGATGTAAAATGACGTCATGATGCCATTTGGTGATCTAGTTTGTATCTCTTTTTTTGCCAGGGTTTTCACCGTTACTCCACAGATTCTTCTTGGCACGTTCCACACTTTGAAAAGATGTTGTACGATCAAGCCCAGCTGGCTGTGGCCTACATAACGGCCTTCCAGGTGTGTTTGTGTATCGCTCTTCTTCGCACGACTGACGAGGGAATCCATCCATTTTTGTCTTTGTCCTTATTCCTCCGTCTGTTAAAGCCACGCCCATGAAAATAGCCGTTTTTTTTTAATTCTGTGTGCACTTGATCAGTAAGCCAACACTGTGGATCGAAAAATTGCTCTTTATTTCAATCAAAACTGATTTTAGAAAGCTAACTGGGACTGGTAAGATGATGAGTATGCATCGCAAAGCTCGTTTCCCGGCTACTTTGAGCCTATTCTTTGAAACCGTCCAAAAAGCCCTTTTCTTTAAAGCGAGAGCAGCGATTGAAAATTGACCAGATTTTGAACCTGAAATCCATCCGTGCCACCTTCATCCATTCTTTATAGGCTTGGTCCCCATTAAGGTTGAAATGGAGCCACTGGTTCCTCGCTGGCCGACGGGACGACTTCAATCTGGACTGATTAGCGCCCTTGAAAGCAATCCCCATTTTGTTCGGGTGTTCCGTGGCGGTCCTTTGCTGCTTCGGCCTCATTTCCAGCGGGAGCGGCCATTAAAAAGCCAAAGTTAATTAGGCCACGTGTATGCTGGCTTGCTCAAATATGACCCGCCTGCCGCCTACAAGCTTGTATATATATATAATGAGGCTGGCTGGCTAGCTGGCTAGATAGATAGCTGGCCGTACGTAGCGTAGTTACCACCTCAGCATTCACACTGCATATAAATCACCCGACAGCTGCTTCAAGGTTATTTTAATGTCCAATCACGACTCGAAACGTGCGTGCGTGCCATCTACTTTTCTTTTCTTTTCTTCCCAGGTATCCGGTGAACAGATTTTTGCGGATGTGGCTAAGGACATACTTCTTTATGTCTCCAGAGACTTGAGCGACAAGGTGAATGACAGAGACGTACGGTATTGCACTGGATTTCTTCCTATGTGGGTAGAAATCATGCATCTTACTTGACATTTGCAAAGCCTGACGGGACCTAGTTTTGTCGGTTGACAAATAAAATTATTGGACGAATGCAAGGAAGGAGAATTGTCCCACAATTTTTCAGATTTATTTATTTTTTCCCCCCTGAAAATTACATTTTGCTGTTAAAGAGAAACGGCGAATAAGAAAATGGCTTGGAATTGGATACGAATGATAACATTAGAATGAATACACAATTACAGTCCAGTTCAAATGGAATGGACGTCAAGTGCTGTCATTGGCAGAGTTAGGCACGGCAAAAAAACCTCGCGTATCCTTTGCCCTTTTTGCCTTTTGACGAATGAGTTTACAACAAGTAGGCCACCGAATGAAAGCCACGCCTGGCGGAATCATTAGATCCTCTAATATTAACGATGTCATTATATGCTTGTGATGAAAGGCACAACAAGCAGATTGCTTTTGCTCGCAATTACGTTCTGCGCAATCTCCATTATTCAAGCAGGTGTTGTTCTTTTTCCCCTTAAATGCTCAACTTAAATACGGGACTGGCCATTTCGTGAATTAGATCGGGATACATTCACTGCTCATTTAAGCGACTTGATTACACATTGGTAAAAAGGCTGTCTGCACAAAACCAACACCACATCCAACAAAATGTTCCTTGCGTAGTATTTGCTTTTGATTATTTGTCAGTCGGGAATGTTGACATGCAGTAACGGGACTTGTCTTTCTTTGCCTCATTTTTTCCATCTCCATCTAGTCTGGTGGATTTTACAGCGCGGAGGATGCCGACTCTCTCCCAAATTCAGGCGCCCCGGAAAAGCGCGAAGGAGCTTTTTGCGTCTGGACGGCCTCCGAGCTCCGCCAGCTGCTGGCCGACGTGCCCGCGGGGGCTGGCCAACCCGCTTCCTTGGCCGATATTTTCATGCACCATTATGGCGTCAAAGAGCAAGGCAACGTAGCCCCCGAACAGGTGAGCCAACGGCAGAAAAAAAACCAAAAATGCACCTAGACGACCTTGGTTTTCAAGTCGTGTGCAGTCAGGAATCACACTAAATGGATTCAAATAAATTCATCCTCGGTCCTTAATGGGATGGAAAGGAGATTTGCTTTAGAAAATGAAAAATCTTATCTGTCTGGATGGAAAACGTGCCCTCCCACCACCGTGGCAGACATTTTCCCAATTCTGGCACTATTTGAACCCATCAAATGCGAGGACCCAGACTGCCTGACATCATTAATACTCATTAGCACGTGTATATGTGCCGGAGTCTATTAGTGTGACAAAATGGCTGCTAGTGAGCAGTTTGGTGGAAGAAATGTTCCACCTGCCCACGTCATACTTTGGACTAAGTGTTGTCTGACCCCCCTGTTTTTGCCAGGACCCTCACGGGGAGCTGCGGGGCCAAAACGTGCTGATCGTGCGCTATTCGGCAGAGTTAACAGCGGCACGCTTTGGCATCGGCGTGGAGAAGCTCCAGGAGCTTTTGGCTTTGGCTCGAGCCAAAATGGCAGAAGTCAGGAAGAATCGACCGCACCCGCATTTGGATACCAAGATGCTGGCCTCCTGGAACGGTAAAAGTGCTTTTTTATATATTTGCCCTCCAGCCGAGTAGCATTATGGTGGAAATCCAGCCGCTCTTATATTTCATCCTGGCAATTTATCCACTAATATTCACACACGCTCATCTCAGTTTAGTATTGTTGCACTTTGTGTGTTCCAAAAACATTTGGGGTAAAACTACTCTAAACTGTTTCCACTGTTTCGTTAGTCTTTTCTAATGCTAGGAAACGCTTAGTGTTTTGTCGATAGGATATGCCTTGTTATGATCCACACTATTGAGCTGTAAAAGCACATCGGATCAGCGTTTTCCGCTCCAAACCTCACTGTAAAAAATGGAGAGAAAAAAATCCGGCACATGGACTGCAACCAAGTTTCACTCTAGACTCATTTTTTTATTGTAGGGAAAAGGTTGCCTCATTTGCCTGCTACTGGCTAACTATCGCGGGACAGATTGTCTTGATGAGGCTCGGTGTAACTTTCCAATTGGAACGGGTTGTCTCCATCCTCTCTAATGAAAAACACTCTTTTATCGCTCACCTGTCCACTTTCAACACCCGCTCTGCGCTTTATCCTAGCTTTGATATGCAACATGAAAGCTCATTGAAATTTAAAAAACCCCAAAATGGACCATTTTAAAAAGGGAGTGGAGAATGAATTAACCAGAGCAGAGCACAATGATACCTCGGTTGCCTTTACCGTTCACTGTTTAGAAGAGGACATGGTATTTTAGCTGGAATTTTGTTACAAAGCATCATTGGGCTGTCCATCTGTGCAAACCAACAGGCTTGACGCTGTCGGCCTACGCCCGCGTCGGCGCCGCACTCGGCGACGAGGCCCTGCTGGAGAGGGCGGAGCGAGCCGGCCGTTTTCTCCAGGAACACCTGTGGGATGACCAGAGGCAGACCCTTCTGCGATCCTGTTACCGTGGAGACCAGATGGAAGTGCAGCAGATGTAAGAAAGCGCTCGTCGGACATCTTATTTGTAGGCGTCAATGTCAGGACGTCTTCGTGCCCGTCAACAACACATGTTGACTCTCAAGGCAGTTCAACCGACCAATTTGGCTCATTCAAAGGACACGTAAGCTCTTTAATTGAACCCACTTTAGTGCAGGTGACTATTATCTCCCATACTTTGGTATTCAGGCTCCGCTCTCGGCGACGCTGCAGGTGTCCCGGTTTTGTCGGCCACGTCGGCGTCCTACTTCACGTGAACGAGGAGCGCATAAATCTGCCGCGCAGGCGGAAAACAAACACGCCCAAAATAAAACCCGTTCATTTAAAAAAAAAAAAACGCAAAGAGCATCTTCACACTTGTGCTCCAACACCCTGGCCTTGATCCGCCGCTCCCATCTCATTGGTAATTGTCGTCTTTGCCCGCGCGGCAGCACGGGAAAATGCTTACGCCGGCGCTTTTCTCAAACGTGTCATACCAGACACGCGTGCTAATTTAGCAGAAGCAACCCGTGGCCACCTAGCTTAATGGTGGACGCGCGGGTGCTATCGATTTTGGAAAGACCTGGACTTTCCTGAAGATTTTTATTTAGGGTGTCTAACAAGGCTACGCTTCCCTGTTAGAATTGACGAAACGCCGGCAGCCATTGCCGTACAGTCGCTAGCCTGTAATCTTCTCCCACTAACCTTTGTCGTCTGGACGTGGACGTGCAGTTCCCCGCGGTGGAAACATTTGAAATAGAAGGAGAGGATCAAAAGCCTTCCTTCCCCATTGGCAACATGGCGTTATCGTCCGGAGGGCCGTCACCCTCTTAGCCGCTCACCTCCACCAAGTGACACGTCCTTGTGCAAAGGAGACATTATTATCAGAGACAAAGCGCCGCACCGATTGGGTTGCTAGGGGCAATCCTTTTATGTCGATCCGATAACGGGGGTCATTTTCGGGATCATTTTCTCCCCGGCGGAGTGTCTTCCTTCGTAAGGTCGAGAAATAACGCCGTCTTGCGTGAAGATTCGCCTAATGGAGATAAGGAGATGATTTTCCATGTTGTCGGGTGACCTTTCCATCCCCCGCGCGCCGCTAATTCGGCCCCTTTTTTCCTCCGCTGTAATTTGCCACTATGTCAAACCGTATCTTTCAAATTTGGCCTCGACGCCAGAGCCCCGGCTGGGACTCTTCCCGAGAGAATAATGGACTTCCACACCTCGCTAAAAGTACCCCGGTACTCTCCAAAGGCCCGCCATTTCAGCCACTCGAGCGCCGGCCGCGGATCCGTCGGACGGCGCTATCTGAGCCCTTGACATTGTCCATCCGCTCACACTCAGCCGTGCGTGGCGTCTCCGTGGGAACCCGCGGGAGAATGCCATTAGTCGGGCGGGACCCCCTTTACAATCCATTTGGAGACGTGTCGGTCTGGAGAGGAAATTGCAGATGGCGGTAAATTCGATCCCTGACGCGTAGGCATGTGCCAATTTTGAACATTTTCCGAACCGGTATTTCTTCTATTCTTATACCTCTGGACAATTTGCTGCCACTGACAGTCGTGGACATCACGTAACATAAATGATCTAGTTGAATGAAGTCGATGCTACGTTTATTTTGCTTTACTGTGACATCGCTTTTGAAAGTTCCCACCTGACAATCAATCAATCCTCTTGTTTATGATAGATCCCGCCCCATTTCCGGCTTCCTGGACGACTACGCCTTCGTCATTTGCGGCCTGCTGGACCTCTACGAGGCCACGCTGCAGACCGAGTGGCTCCAACGGGCCGAAGCGCTGCAGCTCAGACAAGACGCGCTCTTCTGGGACGCGGCGGGCGGAGGCTACTTCTGTTGCGACCCCAACGCCCCCGACGTTCTTCTTCCGCTTAAAGAAGGTGAGAGGCGCCCGGGTGGAAGACACCCTCGCGTTATCCGACCCTCAATGTGCCCGGTTTTGCGAATACTCTTGACGGCAGATAGAAAAATCAATGCCGTTAGCAACCGTGGCGACTGGAAAATCGAACCGAGAGAATTAATGACATGGCAGCTCCCTGCTTGTACACATTCTTAATGGGCAAACTAAATATTTCAAGTTCTGAATGAATGGCGGGTGGCTGCTACCCATGGATTTTCCCCTTTTGGCGCATGAAGGATGATTCCGAGAGCACGGGACGTCTGACTGTCGTCCGTTGGCATACTTTGAGTCTCTTGAGACGGACATTTATTTTTACAACGATTAATAGCGGCATTTGCGATGCTTTTTTTAAATCTAGGCGTCGTCTGCTGGGTGTAGCGAAACCAAAAAGTTGTGACTTTTCAAGGTTGTCAAGCGTTGACAGATCAGCGACGAGATTTGTTTTTCTGTGGCTTGCGTGGGCAATCGCTGGCCTGTCGCTCTTGCGTGTATTGATTGGAGTCGACGTGTGAGACACCTTTCATCTCGCCTGTGACTGTGACTGTGTTATGGCGAGGGCGAGGGCGAGGGCGGCGGCAGCGCTACAATGGACCCAAGTCCATTAGCGACCCTTCGACAGCCTGACACGCTAGCACAAGACGGATTACCCTCCCGCTACAATTTACGCCGGCGCCCTCAAAACTTATTTTCTTTCACATTTACGTTAGCGTGAAAGATTTTGCCCTCCTTTATGGCTCCCCTTTTAATACCACATTTGCTCTAATATAATTGTTACAGGTTACCATCAACTGCAACTTATACTTAGAGGAATAGTTTTTATATTTTAAAATTCCTTTACAATTATAATGTGGTTTTGTTTAACCAAAAAACGTGTTAACTGTGCCTAATGAGCCACTTTTTTTACCATTTGACTTTAATGACTTGAATATATCACGTTTGTTCTTGGGTTCCAATGAAATAACTTTTTTTTTTCATTCCTTTATTTTCTGAACGGCTTATAAGTCATTTCCTTTTTTCTTCTTTCAGATCAGGACGGAGCCGAACCCAGCGCAAACTCGGTTTCAGCGTCCAGTCTCTTGCGCCTCTCCCAGTACACAGGAAGGCAGGAATGGCACGAGAGATGCCAACAGCTACTGGCGGCATTCTCCGACCGCCTGACCAACGTCCCCGTCGCTCTACCCGAGATGGTCCGGGCGCTCATGGCGCATCACCACACCCTGAAGCAGGTGAGTCGTGCTGTCTTGCCCAATCGTCTTTCGGGATGGGACCTTTCCCGTGACCCCTTTTAAAGTTAGCAGATCCGAGTGCACCTTAGACACTAGCTAGGTAGGCGTGGCTCCGCGGTAATACTATGAGCCTTTTCACGACAAACCAAATGAATTGGACATTTAGCGCTGTAGAAAAGGAACAGTTTGTGATTATATCTATTCGTTGGAATACACCACAAACCAAATCATCACTTGAGCTCCACTCTTCATTTATTGTGAAACAGTGGAGTGTCTCCACTCAGAACCAAGCCAAGGGAAAAAAAACAAAACAAAAGACATTTGCAGTTAACTTTTTCTCCAAGACGCGTCTGCGACCCGCCCGGCGCGGGGCAATCGTAACGAGCCGGAGGGTCGGCCAGTCGCGCCGACAACACCTGTCTTCCTCGTTACGGCTCCAAATCCAAGCGCGACCTCTCTGGCCTCCTCCCCATCCCCAGCCGTCTTAGGTAGCCACATCTGCCCTCTGCTTTCAGTCTAATCACGCCGTCTCCTTTAGTTTTGTCAGCCACTGAAAATATCTTTGACATCAGCCGTTTCTCCTTAGATTGTCATCTGCGGCCAAAGAGATTCCCAGGATACCAAAGATCTTTTACAAGTGGTCAACTCCCTCTTCTTGCCACACAAGGTCAGTTACTCGATATCACTACTGTCACGATACGGTTCTAAAAGTATATCGGGGGGTACCAAGTTCGTTGAAATCGACTTTCCCTTGCCAAAACGGCCGCCAACCAAACCTTGATCCCTCGTAGGCGTCCAATCCGTTTGAAGGGGGCGGAGCAACGCTCGTTCGATGCCTAAAAAGTCATAAATCATCCAATCTTTCCATGCAAATTGTCAACGTGATGAAACAACTGAGGAATACTTAACATCTGAGCTATGTAAATTAGCATAGCAAAAGTTTTTTAACAGTGTAGTGACAAAATGTGCATCATTTAGCCTAAAAGTTCAGGACAAAGAAAATAATAACAATGTTCCCTTGAAAAATCATCCGTCATTTGTGCAGTCTTGCAATTATTCCGATCTATTTAGGTCACAATAAGATCACACTATCATGTCTTTGTACACCTTGGCCATTGTTTTTACGGGCATATTTTCCTTTTGGAGCCTCTCCTCGTTTTCCCCTTTCTTCTCTCCGCTAATGACTGTTTGGTTATTTTTAAATCACCACATTTTTTAGTCGGATGAACGACGGCAAACACCAGCACAAAAGTTAACTTTCTCCCAAATGAACAGACACAAAGAAAAGAAATGAAAACATGCAGCTGCAGCAAATCCAACAAAAGCAAATTAAAAGTGGGCATTAGCTTCTTTGGTGCTGCTACCGTCCGCGCCCATAATGAGATCGGCCTGTAAAAGTATGGCTTTTATTCCCGGGCCTCTAAATGAAGTAGAAGAGAGTTGCGTGCCATCGCGGTGGGTGGGGGCGGACTTTTCGCATTTTCTCATCGGGTCGCTCCGGTCCAGATCCCCGCGGAGAGAGAAGAGAGTGGAGCGGTTAGAGGGAAGCCATTATATCAGTATGGATCTATTGTTAAGGGAAATGCGCTATCACACCTGAGCCAGAACCGGTGGCACGCTGAGCCTTGTTAATGTCGGGAGGGGGAGGGAGGGACGCTCGACCCGAGTCATTACGTCTGCTTTTTGTTTCTTTCCCCCGTCCCAACATTCATCCTCGCCATAAAATCCCCACTAGTCATATAACATAGTGTCAAATCCTACATTTGCACCAGATGAAGCCCTCCACCAACAGTATATTATAAAATGGACAGGTCAGTCCTTCAACCAAGTGACAATTTGGGCCATTTTTTATTTTTACACTTTTACAAGATCTCCAGAAAACAAATCTTTCCGAAATACAGACTGGTCAGGGCCCCAAAATTGACTTTGTATCATCCTTAACTCCTAAGACGCCCCATTTATTTAAACCAGGTAGCTAAATGCTAAACGCTCACGCTTGAGTGACAGCAAGTTGCCATGGATTTGACGTCTACTTTTGAGTTAAACTATGGGAAATGTCATTTTTAATCACTCGGCTTGCTGTTTTGCATCTCTCAAAGTAAAAGCAAGCGCAAACTGTATTTTTCAAGAGTAAAGTGCTTGTACATCATATGCAGTATTTGCTACTATATATGTACATACGTCCAGATGTTGAGTGAGCTTCTGCCCATTAGACGCTGTACGCACACGCACAAACACACGAACGCACACACACACAAACAGACGATGAGATTCCCCAGTGGATTAGCATAAAACACTTAAAGATATACCGCGGTACATCCGCACACGGCAGAGGCTTTGCTCACATGCCCGCACAAATTAAATCAACACCACGTCAATTATTTATTACCGACAACGAGTTCCTCGCAAGGTCACGTTGGCTGTTTATCGTTTACAAATGCTCTGCGATCACTTGTGAAAGTGCCGCTGTAATTTATGGCCGCTAACCTAATAAATGAGGGAATCAAACTGTATCTCACAGAGCGATAGAGGGTTAAAAAAAACTCCTAAATGAACATGTTAAATCTTTAGTAAGACGGGAAAAAAGTATCCTTCTGCTCATGGAGGAAGAAGAGCGTGGGTTGAAGCACGACGCAATTGCCTTTAAGAGGAATGATAGTCCTTCCTTCCTATCGTCAACACTTGAGGGGAAACATCACGCTCTCCCTAACAAGTCCCCCGAGACCCAGTCAGGGTTGGAAGGGTGATAAAGAAGGTAGCAAGAGAAAAGACCACGTCAGGATGAGTAGAGTTGGAAAAAAAACAAAACCGCAAAAACAAGCCAGGGGCAAAGTGACTTACTACTACACCAAAGAAACTTAATTGCTTTTGCTGGACCTTTTCGCTTCCTCACAAATACTTGGCATCTTCTTCCCTCCAAAACAATCCCCCTTCACCCATTAGAGCCGGACTTTATCTGCGCTTGGAATGGTTTGGAGCCCTCCACTCTGCCCAATAACAAGTCAAAAAGCAAAAACGAGAGTCAGGACAAAGAGGAAAAGGTTCCACCTGGCAGGACAATCCTCATCGTGTCTCCTTGGCAACGGTTCCACCGTCACCAACACGTTCCATCACGCTTCGTTCATGCCTCCGTCTTCCCCCGTGTGTCCAAACGTCGGGGGAAATGTTTACGGCTTGTCGTCAATGGCGCCCCGCCTGCGCCAATCTATCATTTTTTTCCCCCGTTCCGGGTTTCTTACGCTCACCGCCATGTGTAAAGCGAATAAAGCAGCGTAGCATAAATATATCATTTTTTATTTAATGGTGGCTGCACATGATTCCGCCTCCTGCTTGGACTGCTAATAGAAATACTTGCCCACTGCTGTGACAGCCTTCAAACGCGGCCCGTTTAACTTGGCGATGGATCGTCGGCAATCGGGGTGTTTAAGGACGACGCGGTGGGCGAATTCAAAGCTCTCGGTACAATAGATTTGGGTGTTTTGGAGGCCTTTGTTGGGATTCCTTGTAGCGCTTTAAATCCATCCAGAAGGTTTTTTCCCCTTCAGATTATTCAACAGTAAACTTGAATACTAGCATCGTGTCTAAAATAGGGATCACGTATTTTTATACACGAGTCTCAGGGGCGAATGTCAAAAGCCTTTGAGCTGAAATCCAACACTCTGATTGGCTAAGAATTTGAAGGTTCTTTTATGATCCGAACTATGCCAAAGGTTTTGTGGGAATTCACCGAGATACTGTTTTTAACCTTGCTTTGTATAAAAATAGAAAAAAGTAACGACTCTGGATCCATCCCATCTTGAAAACCAAGACGGTCAATGGAGAATAGCCACCATTTCCCACGCCGCTGCTTTTTATTTTTATCCCGGAAGCATACCGACAAGTATCATCAAGTATGGGCTGCTGGCTCACCGCTAAGACGAGTTGCTCCTCTCGCTGACGTCGTATATTTGAAAAATTTGGGGAGTTTTGTTTTGCGAATGATTTCCCCAGCCGCATAAATTACGCTTGCATTTTTACACAAATGTAAAAAATAATGTCGGTCATTCAGGGTGATGAATGTAGCTATTTAGCTTGTGATTTTCCATGGCGATTTCCACCCAAATGATGGAGATGCGGGCTTTTCGAGCGCCGCCTCGATCTATTCCTATGCGTAGACGCCGTTTATTCTGGCTGATGTGGCTGGAAATTTCAAGCGACTGATGTTTGTGTCCCCTTTCGTCAGGTTTTGATGCTTTTAGACGGCACGACCGACAGTTATCTGCGCCAGCGTCTGCCGGCGCTCGCCTCCGCGTTCGGACCCAGCGGGGCGGCGGCCGCTTACGTCTGCCAGGACTTCACCTGCTCGCTGCCCATTACGGACCCCCAGGCGCTTCGCGATCTGCTGCTGGACGGCCGAGGCCAGATGCCGGAAGACCGCTGAACTGAAAGTCTTTGAGGAAAGACCTCAAAGACTCAAACTCATTCGCAGATATGGCCAGACCAGTTAGGTTTTGCCCATGAGTTAAATTGTATATTCCTCATCACTTCCCGCTATTGTCTCACAATCAAAGCTAAGCTAAACATACTTCCCTTAAAAATATGCACACCTGTACCGCGCTTTGCTTTTTGTGACTCCGTAGAAGGAATTTGCACTTTGAATAGAGCTTAACCTTGTGTTGAAGTGGCATGTTTGCAGTTAATATTGTCTCCTTCTTCCAGAATTGTGTTTTGACATTGTTTTGATTTAAAAAGACCCGTTGCCAGCGTCAAAGCCGTCACGCTAAGGGCTATCTAGCTAGCCTGACTTTATCGCACGCTACGGCGACGGAGATTTTTCAAGACAACTTCAAGCTTCGAAAGAAAGGTAAAGCAAGTTTTGTTTTTTAAACTTCATGACCTCTTCTTTACCGATAGAGATTTTTTACCGTTTTATTTTTTAGACCCCGGTAGACAGGCCACTTTATATAAATGAGCATGTAACACTCTTGGCAGTCTTTTTGCACAATCCGATATTTCTGTGAAGCATCTCTGTCATTTTCAATATCGTATATTAAGACAAGGAGCACCGTCTACATAGGCTTTTTTTTTTTCTCCGAAATTTAGGTGCTTAGTGCGCTTTATAGTCCAGAAATGACACTCCCGACAAAACGAGTTTTATCCACCCAGTGTTTTTTTTTTTTGCCCTACAAGTGAACGGATCAGCAAAAAAATGGACTCAAAAGGATTCCTCAAATGGCGGGGCATTAGCGTCCACAAAATCAATAATAGGACTACTATTGTTGGTTTTGATTTTGTCCAAATGATTCTCAGATGGGAAAGTCTAGCCGGACCAGAGCGACGGTGCCCCACTTGACAGTTTTTCTACTCCGCCTGGCTCTTTCGCGGAATGCCGCCAGGCCCCATGAAGGTAATGTAAACTCTGTGTGACTGTCTTGTATGGAGAAGGTCCACGTGGGAATCTCTGTGTGTCTGTCTGTGCACATTTCTATGCATGTGGATATAAAATAAGGGAGAGAGAGAAAGAGAGACAGATGGGCTGCTGATGTCGAGGCGAGGGAGTTTGCCTCGCAGGTCGCAGCTCTGGAAACAAGATGTTTCATCCTGTCACACACACACGTGTGTGTGTCTTTGTATGTGTGTGTCGTATCGCCCCAGGAAAGTTGCCACCTTGCTCTTCCTTCCTTCCTTCCTTATCCCGTGATATTTTTTTGGGTTTGCCCCAAATTTTCCCCGGCTACCCCGGCAGATGAATTTATTCAAAACGCAACGAAGCCCCTTTGTCAACGTAAGGCGTTGAAATAATTCGTATCTCCTGCTTAAATAGGAGTAGAACGCTCTCCTCATTTAAATCTGAAGCCTACGTCAATCCGCAATGCCTTCAAAGCCATTTCAAGTTGGAAACTGTGCAGTAACTTTTCAAAATCTTTTTTTTTTCTCTCTTCGCCACGGCGTCATATTTTAGAACATGTGAGACGCATCGGAATATTTTGGAGCTCGTTGAGTGAGCGGCGTCGCCGCCGTCGTCGTCGTCAGCCCCCCTTGTGGCCTCATTAGCACACACCCACCCAGGCAAGAAACACGACAAAAAAAAACAATAATCTGGAAACAGGCACCCTAACGCACAAGCTCACGTGCGGGGGCTTCGTATAAACTTTTGTGTTGTTGTTTTTTTTCCCTATACAGCCAAATTATCTGAAAAATAATAAGGTAGGATGACCTAGTAAGAGTGGCATCCTCAAGTAGAAAATGATGAAACTATTTTTCTGTTAAGTCATCGGTCAACAAAGATTGAATCATGCATGTCCAGAAAACGTGACGGTAATGGAATCGGATCTCACGGGGGCCTCGCTGTTGACATCTTTGTGTAAACACCACAGACTTGGGGAGACAACGGATTTGGAATGTGGCTCAAACTCTATTGGCCAGAGAGAGAAGAGCATCACAAAATGCCTCGGGGGCCGGCGGGGCAGGTAGAGGAGATGTAAAAACTAAAATGGGTCAAGTGTTGTTCCAGCAAAATCGCTTTCTTCCTCTCTCGCCTTCTCAAATGACGACAAAATGCACCGTCGCGCTTGGTTTCCTTCCCGTTTGACCTTTGAACTGTGAATAGAAGACGTGGCGTCGCTCGCAGCTTAGCTCCGGTGCCCTCCTCACTCGCTCCACCCCGGCCGGCGTGGAGGTCAACGTACGGCGGGAGACCGTCGGCATGTACGATGAGGAGATGAGACGCGTAATAAGGAAAGGAGCCCAGAGGTCGGCGCTTCCGGGAAGGGGAAAAATCCCAGGCGGGAAAAAAAATCCAAGACGGCTTGATATTCGGACCACGTGGACGGCTTATTTCATTGCCTTGGAATATGAGCTTTGCCGTCCGTCTTGTGTGGAATGCTAACGCGCTTTTACTATTCTTCAAGCCAATTCTGGAGCTGGCACTCCAAAGTAGCAAAATGGTGCAACTCCAAAACACTTTGTGTATTCCAAAGGAATGCCTTTTATCAACGTGACCATTCATTTGGAATGCTGACTCGTATTTCAATTTGCGTGTCAATAACGACGTGTGCGTGAACATTCGTGAAAATATTGCATTTTGCCATGACCTTCAATTTTTCAAAAGAGCAATGCTTTTTATATGAGTCCGAAAATATCATTTTGTTGTTGTTGTTGATTGTGCCGCTTTTCCTTTTGTTGCCAGGTCATCATCCGGCCTTCATTTGAAAATTCTACAATATGCGACATATAAGACTTCATCATCATTTTGTCCTTATGTAGGAAGGTGGTGGGCTTGTTCTCATTTTGCCAGAGTGAATCCAGAGATGTTTTTTTCTTCTTTTCTCTGCGCAGATCGATGGTGTGTTGCCAGCCGGCTTTTGTGTCGCGGCAAGTAGAGCGATAGAGGCTGCGGGGGGGACTAGTTCATCATGCTAGCCCACTTAGGTCAAAGCGCCCACAAAGGTAGGCTCATCAATTCCTCCCCTTTCTTCGCTCTCTTTTTCTCGCTTACGGTTTTGCGTCAGGCGCCAAAGTCGCCCGAGATGACGACGAATGTTTTCGCACTTTCTTTTTGCGCTTGCGACTCTGAATTTGAAGCACTTCATCACAGGTAGACTTTCGAGCCGTTTGACGTGGAATTGAACCGACGTTTGTTCCCTGCCAGGCCGCCCGCTTAAAAACGATTGGACTTGTAGTGCCCTCAATTGCTAACAAAACGGTGAACGGAAGTTGGTTTTGAAGGGAAAAAAAGTAACTTTTAGATATTTGGGGAAAAACTAAATAATTGGAATTGAGACAGGATCAGTTAAAATAACACACGGCAATTAAAAACTAGAATAAACGCGCGACCGGGAAACTGGTGAATCCTTTTTCTGAACGCACGGCTAGTTTCACTTGTAAGGGTGGCGGTGTTTTAAAAAAAAATCTCCATAAGATAAAGTTGTGATCTGCGCATGACTTGGTGAAGTGTCAGCGGATTATGGAAATATTCTCCTACTTGTAATACGTATCAGCATCTGGCTTCCCTCTGATCTGCGTCCAACTGACATTCGCGTCTGGTCAGCTTCACTCATCATCATCATCATCATCTTGGGCTAACGGATTCGTCATATTTTTACCCACAAAGCGCGTGTGTTTGCAGCGCGGGCACGTCTGGGCAGACACGATTGACAGGTCGCAGCTGTAGATGACTTTTGGAGAGCGCAGGTCGCCGCCGTCGTCTTATCGCTGCCCCAGTTACAAAAAGAACCCCCCAATTTTTGGGATGGACATCTTTGACAGATTGGCGGAAGTGACAGTTGGCAATGTCGCCATAAAAGTTTGCTGGGTGGCAGATGGGGACACCAAAACAGCTGCTTTCATAACACTATTAATACATGAAAATTAAATGCTCACCCTGCACAAAAATCAAACTAACATTATCTGCAGATGATGATGATTCTCTTGATTCGGACCTTGCAGTTTCCAGTCACCCTATCCAAGATGGCCGGCAGCTACGCAGACGGCAGACGTCCAATCCATTTCACGTGGAAGACTCGCCAGCGAATCGACCAATCTTCCCCGGATTGGACTTTAGTGTCATCCAGGACACCCGGTGAGTTAAGCAATGACTTTTTATCCCAGTCAGGTGCGTATGAGGTGAATGTAAAGCTAAAAAAAATATTTTGTGAAAAAAAACGTGGTAGCGGCATCGGTCGGGCGTCCCAGCGACCAGTCAATGCATCAACTTGTCTCCGATACTTATAGTGATGTACTAATGACTTGATTTGGTGTGGAACGGAACCCCCGTGTGCAACATTTAAATATTCATGACAATCTGCACATGCATAATGCACGAATCCGTTTTTTTTTTGCTAGCCATAAACAAGAATTTGCACGTCCACTAAAAAATGGTCGCCCCCCCGCTCATCCTCTCGCCGGCCCTTGGTTATTCCACAAAGGAGGGCCGTGTCGGGCCCCCGGGGGAGCTTGTCTTGCAAGGATCCCCCAGGGGAACCCCAAGATGAACCCCAAGACTGGAGATTAGGATACTCGGAGATGAAAGAAAGGGAAACGGCCGCGGGCGTCTTTGCGTCTTCGTGCGGTCTCCGCCCACTCGCCGTGTTAGCCTTTGCTCAAAAGAAACTTAATTGGGCTCCGGCAGGAAAAGAAAGTGTGAATTCAAACAGAAAGGCGCAGATTTTTCATTTTTTGGAGTCCACCGCAACAACATTTACTCTTTTAATGAGCCCAGAATCTGAATGGAATTCCTTCTAAAGTGCAATCCATGGATGGGAATAATGTTGAGCCTATTTTTATTTTTTTTAGTTGAGTTCGTGATCGTCTATTAGCGCTCTTGACCTTTATCGGCGGCGACGACACGCTCGCTCCCACACTTGTAATCGACAGCATGCCAGGAACGCAAAGTGCAATACATTATTTAATGCGGGGGCTTAAACAACTGTCAGTGTCTGCGCTTTGTGTTTTTCAACAAGATCAAGGCAGTTTTGCTTTGCTGGTGTCACTATAGAATAAATACAAACATGGAAGTCAATCCTCAGTCATTTTTTTTCCACCGTAGCTGACGCTAATGACTAAAAAGCTTTACGGCGAGTGACTGAAATAGCAATGTCGGTGCAGAGAGAGGTCTAATGATTCATTTTCTGAACCGCTTATCCTTACAGGTTGGCGAGGGGTGCTGGAGCTGATCCCGGCTGACTCGGGTCACCCTGAATCAGCGGCAAGCTGATTGCAGGGCATGAGGAGAGACCAATCATTGGTCATTCAGTGTGTCCAAACAGCCTAGCATGCATGTTTTTTTATTGTGGGAGGAAACTCGAGTACCCGGAGAAAAACCACGCAGAGAACATGCTAACTCCACACAGGTGGACCGACCTGGATTCCAACCCAGAACCGTGAGGCAGACGTACTAACCGCTGAGATGCCGGGCTGACGAGATGGCGTAATCGATCAAGTAATTAGTGCTTTTGGACAAAGCTCCCTCCCTCCTGGAGGGATGGAAAGGACTAATGAGCGGTCGATATCGCGGGTGGAGCGGAGCCACACGTACACGAGCGGGGGTGCACGTCCATGCTCCTTAATGACATTCCTCTGATGCTCGGGAGTCGGGAGTTTATTCTTGGGCCAAAATGGCTACGTGCGTGGCGTGGCGTGGCGTACGCCATGTTGGGAAGAGCTGGAGTACCCAAGACTGACGACGAGATGCAACCGGGTTAGTAATAAATATTCGTCAAAATATTGGCTTTACGAAGACTGCTCGCCCTGACCTTTGACCTCCTCTCGTCCTGCAGTTGCTGGGTGCTGATAAACAGGGTAAGAATAGCCTCATTGCGATAACAAGACCGCAGTTGAATTTTGTCCTGTTTTTAGGTTGGATTCATGCTCTTTAAAAAAAAAAAGAAATTAATATTTTGTCTGGCTGGGTTTTTGTAATGGAATTATATCAATAAATTAAAAGACATCATTACAGGTGGTGAATATTTTTGAATAACTTAGTTTTATTCGAAAAAAACGAACGAATTTTCATTCGATATAATCTTTAAAAAAGTTTGTAATCCGCTCCTTGAAATCCCTCCTGGTTTTTCTTCCGGCCGATCGATGGATCCATCCCACAGTTTTAGTTAGTGACGTAACGAACTGAACCCAGGCTCAGCACCTGATCGCAATCAATTGATCCGTCCCACTGGCAAAATGGTGTCGCGTCGCGTCGTGTTTTTGTTTTTCGATGAAATATCGGAGCCCCTAGGGCCGTTAACTAACTATTTTCGAGACCCCTTCTGTCCGGGATAGTCCACTGACGCCTCGTCTTGGTTGGGAACCGAACGAAGATCCAGTCCAAGGCCCCAATGGAACCCCCAAAAGAAAAGTTCTCCCGCACGCAACAGGTACGTCAGCGGACATGGCGACCAACTTTTTTTTGCCCCCCAAGTTGTATATGAAAACGTCACCAAGCAGGCGAAACTCGCTCCTGGCTTAGTTCCAAACAAAAACAATGCTGGAAACTAGCGATATTGAATGTTTTATTCATCCTAATGAATGTTAGTTCCGGTATACGTGAAATAATTGTTTGTTGTGGCGGTGGGGGAAGCGGGGCGGGATCAATAGCTTGTTAGCAAGTGAGCCAATCACCGATGAGCATTCACGAGCCATTCATCAGTGTGGACGGCCGATATTGGACAGCCTCGCTAAAAGGCTGTGCTGTTGGGAAAATAAATGGAATTGGCTGGAGAAACGCCGTTGCAATCATAGACAAAAAATAAGCAGACGTCAAACGTCATTTATGCCATTTGGTGGCCCAGAACACCTGGAGGAACATCTTCCTCTAGCGTTTGCTCGTAAACACCTCGTTTTTGTCCTATTTCAGCCCACAGAAAATTCCTATTCTGCGTTGACTATTCCTCAAAGTAAGAGGTTTTATTCGCTTCCATGTTCGAGAGCTTCTATGTATGGTCAAAGACATTTTTTAATGAGTTTTCTCGCTGAATTGGCGATCAGACGAGTCCATTTCAGTGACTTTGCACCAAGTCCGTAATCAGACTTGTCCACCAATCACCCCCCAAAAATCCCTCGACTTCCCCGCTCGTCATTGGTCGATAGTTAACGCGAGCTTCCAGCTGTTTAATGCGCTTTTTTCCGTCCCACTCGACAGCTCCCTCGTCCAATCAAAGCTGCCCGGCTCTCCCGGAGAAGGTCTCCGATTGGCTTAGAGAGGCTCTGGGTTGGTCTCGAAGTTGTTTCTCCCCCCCCTCCCCACGCCTCCTCCCACTCCATCCAGCTGTGAGATCCCCCGATGGACGGAACCGAGAGAACAGTCTTGGAGGAGACGCGACCGAGGAGCGGAAGTCTCCTCTTGTCTCCGCAAGCGAACGGAAAGATGCTCCTTCGTCGCCCGTAAAACAAACCAACAAACAACTAAAAAAAAAAGCAATGCGAGCGGATGCCAGCGGGCTTTTCGGGCGTCAAGCTCGAGCGGACGCACGGCTCGACAACACCTCGACGGATTTTTTTCGCAACTCCGCCGAAACGGCGGCGGATGCATTGAATTGCCAAGTGTCGGAGAGTTAACTAAAGGCGTTGGAACGACAACCGAGCTTTTCCTATTTCCTCCGAGAAGTTGCAAGAAGGCTTCCAGTCGGATCTAAACATTGGCGGATGCTTGTAAAGTGCCGGTGAGAGCGACGACACCCCCCCCTTGTGTCCCCCCCACCCCCCTCCGCACCGCGACTGTATCTTCGCCGCACCGAGGCTGCAGAGACGGGGCGAGTGCGCCAAAAAAGCGTTTGGGAACGCCGCTGCCACGGAACGGAACGGCCGTTTTTTCCCCCCAAATTTCTTCTGATCACCAAAAAGCTCGCATCTTCAGTCTGGCGTGGATTTGAAAGCCACCCCAAAAAGCGTCTTTCTTCAGGCTGGCGTGGACTGGAAAGCCACCAAAGTGATCATGCGATGACTGCGCGCGCCTTGGACAAGTCTACCCAGTCCAAATCAGGTAAATACATATTCAATTTACTATTTTTTTAACCTGTTAATATAGCAGCGTAGATGCTGGTGAATAGATTCCTATTTTTTTTTGCCTGTGTCAGACATTGTTAGGGCTGTCCGATATTTTTTTTGTTGCATGTGAGCTCGAGTCGCTTGATTTTGAGTATGGGCTGTTACCTTAGAAATATATAAAAAGCACATACAGACCACCCAATGTGTTTCCATGAAGCACAAGCCAAAGGATATTGATTTAGTTTTGCATAGATGACATGAAAATATTGTGGGTCATGCCATGGGATCAATTGAGCTATCTGTCTTGACTTTTTTGTGGCCATTTTCTTTGTTGTGCAAGATTGGTGTCTGTCAGCGCCGTAAATCTAGTATAAGACATACCATACTACAAATATTGAAATATTGTGGCTTGCACTTCTAGACATGAAATCCACAACAAGTGGGGAGGCCGGCATTGAGTGATCGTGTTTTGCAATTTCCCGCAGCCATTTGTTTCCTAGAGACTATTTCTTTCTTATGGCAAGATGTTTAAAATTTAAAAGTTGCTACTTTAAAATTCACGATGTTGCTGAATATCGTTGATTCCAATCAATCGCGATTAAATCGGTAAGCCTAGTTGTCCAGGCCTAAAATGAATGAGATAAATGCGCCGGTGACACGCTAAAGTCGCGTCATCGCATGCCATCGACGGTCGCAGACGTCCCATTCCGGGAAGCCTCGCATTTCGGCGCCATCGACGCTGATACGTTTGGGGAGGGGCAGTGGCCTTTTTGCTCAAGATGGAATTGGAATGAAAATGGCGACGCTAGCCAAGTATTGACCGTGTCCCCCCCCCCACGCAGGAGGCCCGTGATGGCGGAGGATGGGGGTAATGTCAGCGTCTCCGGGGGCTCGGAGGGCCGCTCCTCTCTTCCTCGGACCTTCATCCGGCTCAATGACTTGTCCGGGGACGGAGGGGAGGCGGAGTCGGAGGCGGAGGCGGAAGCGGAAGCGGCTTCCGCCTCGGCTTCGGCTTCGGCTTCGGCTTCCCCGGCCCCCGACGCGACCTCCTGGGCCGCCGACGACGTTTCGGCGGCCGGCGAGGAGAGCCTGCCTTACCCCACGCTGGCCCCCGTGGTCTTCTTCTACATGAAACAGAGCACGCGTCCTCGCAGCTGGTGCCTGAAAATGGTATGCAACCCATATCCTTTTTGATCTGAAAAAAAGACCTCTGACTGCAATCTTCTTGCAGGTAAGATGCACTCTTTTTTATTGATGTATTTATTGCTCTAGCAGTGGTCATCGATTTTGGTCAGACACGTTTCTTTACCTTGCTTAGGCGTGCTTTTCCAGACGCATATCAAGTGTTCCGTAGTTGCTGATTAGCGATGCAAGACATGAAAAGGCCTGTTATGATAGATTTACTTGAGATATTGAGTATTGCCATACTTTGTATGCCCATAGGGCCCCCCCCCCACTAGTACTATTATATTTATCATTCAATCTTGAAAGGCATCATACTCCATTTTACAACGTGATCATTATTATTATTATTTTTAAACGCAATTCCCATCCTGCATCTTTTTCACAATGATAGTCCATTCCACGTTGACTTGGAGCCCAAGCTAGTGCTATATTTCTCTAGAAGGTGCGATATATTTAGTTGTTGTTATGTTCCAATTTTCATGCTTGTGTCGTCTTCATCTCGATTGGCCCCCCTTTTGCGCGTATCCCTAGGGCTGGTGTCAAAGTTCGTCGGTTCGTGTCGCGTTTTAATTCAGCTGAGATGGTTCAGCGAACAGATGCGTACGTATTTTGCAGCGTTTTGAAGCGCACCGCTTTCCCCTCATCTCTCTCTTCTTCTCAGCATAAATACTCCCACAGTAGTATCTTTTAGCAGCCACCTCTGCCTCTGCCTCTCTGCCTCTCTGCTTCTCTCTAACGCCGTAAAGCTTTCGTCGCATCGCATTCCCGCCCCGCGCTGCACTTGGCTTTCGTGCGCCCGAATCCGCATTTTGTCCGTCCATTTGTCAATGCGCTACTTACATCGTGTCTTTGTGCTTTTTTTAACGTGTTTGCCACTTGCGATGCCAGCGTTTGGGCCCTTTGAGCCGAGGCTTCAATGATTGCATGTCAAAGCGGCGCCTTTGCCGCGTGGCCTTTCGCTAATTTCCCAGTATGCAGTCATTTAGTGTTAAAGAAGGAAAAACTATGGTGCAGAGAGTATAAATCGGGTGGCATCCACGTGTTGGAATCACTAGCAGAAGCCCCCAAAAAATGGTATCGGTGCAACACTAGCATTTACCTTGTCATAGACCTCATTTTGGCGTTGAAAAGTTGTGAACTGAGTTGACCTTTTCAAGCGTAAACTGCAAGATGTGTGAGGACTGGCCGTGCCGTGCCACGCCGTGCATTTTGCCATGTATTTTGCATGCACGCTTCTTGCTCGCCGCCAGGGATGTTTGTACTTGCGAAGGGAGTGCGCTGCTTTTCGGCCGGCTCTCCTCTGGGGACGCTCGGGAAGAACTCGTACGTCTGCCGTCCCTTCGTCTACAAGAGAAAAACATCAGCCGGGGTCAGGGTTCGCCGTCCGGACGAGTTCGCCACGGAAAGGGCCAATTGAAATGGAGTAGACCACCCGGGCCCCGCTTGGCTTCATCCAAATGTTTTCGTACCGCGCTTTAGCGCCGAGTGCTGCGATATTACGTTCCAGATTGTTCGCTGCGCCGCAGCTTTCCATTTTATTGCCGCCTTCAGTTTACGGGGTAAGATTCGCATGCCAAGAATAAAATGGAGGGGAGTCGGGCTTTTCTTTTTTGTTAGCCGGTCGCTCTCTCAACGACGGAGGCATTTGAAATTAGCGTGGCGTTAGCGTTGCTATTTGGACGTGGTGGTAGCGCCCAGCGGAGAGATTGGGTTGCCTTCAAACCCAGTAGATTGCATCGTATGTTTACCACGTTCAATTATTCAACGGCGGTTATAAGAAAGAGAGCCAAAAGTTGGTTTGGAGGACAGCAGGCTGTCATTTGTGGTGATAAAAAGAGAAATAGAGAAAGGCCACTTCAATGTAGACCAGAAAGTCTTCGATGTGGAAGGATGGATGCAATATTTGATGGAAGGCAAAAGCCTGCTTGTTTTCATGGAATGAATTTGAGATTGCCGTAATGGACGCTCTTTTTAAGACGTCTAATTCATTAGGACCGGGAGGGACGAGTCAAAGTGTTGCAGGATTTTCGTTAGGAGGAGGAGGAGGAAGAGGAAGAGGAAGAGGAGGAGATGGGTTGGAGAAGCAGAAGGAGAACGGGGGTGTGCGACTTGCTCTTACACAATCAAATCTCATCACGCACCTGAATTGGGTTATCCGGAATTTCTTGCTATTCTGGCCGTCTTTCCCGGCTTCTCCGCTTTCTTCGTGGTCCTCCGAATTCTTAGCGCGCTCTCGGGCGACGGAAAGGCATTCTTCACGTGATTGGACGGAGCCGAGTACTAGTTTATTATCAGTTTGCCTGTTCCTCCTGGCGATATAGACTTCTCTCCCACTCAGGACAGATTGATCGGTTGCCGGGCAACGCGGCGGGGGACGCGGCGTCTGGCGCCCGTTTTGGCTCGCCCGCTAACTCGGGACGCAGGTGGCGCTTGACGGAGTCCAGAGCCACCGCTGGCCTTATCGCAGCCTTCTCTCGCACGCACGTTTGCGCCGTCAAGAGGGACATTCCCGCTTTCCCGTGTTTCGTAGAAGAAGATAGCGACGGATGGAAGCCGTGGCTAGCTTCCCGTGATTGACGTCGCGCCCCTCCCTATCCTTCTTTCTTGTCGCCCTCCACTTTTGGCCCGTCTCAATTTTTCATGGGGACGCTAATCAGGGCGAAAAGGCTCTCGCCAAGGCCACCAAAAAGGATATGCCTTACTTATTAGGCCAAGAAGATCATTACTTTTCTCATGCCATCTTCACGTCATCTTTTTTTCTGATGCTTTTTTTAAAAATTCATGGTTTGACAGAATTTGAGTCTTGGAGCCGCGGTAGCTTTTACTTTATGTCGGAATTGGGTATTAAAAGAAGGGAAAAAAAGATGGTGGTATTGGTACGGTATGGAATGGGCGTTGGAGTCAAAAAAGGCAAGAGTAAAGTTCCAACATTCTCCGGTTGATAATACTGCAAGTAAATGAGAAAACTACCATAAATAGATTTTTTGAAACAGTGACTACAAAACTACAACAATTTTCTTCATTTCTTAGTACTCTATTTGGGCTCGTGCCGATGGCGCTCCCTAATTTTATTGGCGTGTTTGGCTCGGATGGCGAAAACGCCATTGTTCTGCTGACAAAAACACATTTGCTCTCTCTTCTGCCGGTTGGCCCCCGCATGGCCGTGACATTTCCACTTTCACAGCCGTTAGAAGTTAACGCCTGCGAATGCCAACGTTTAGTTCCGACGACGAGTTTTGCCGGGACCCCCGGGACGAGGCCCGGGCCGCTTGTCCCCCGGAGAGCCACTGGCTTCCAACTCGGAGAAGTCTGGAAAACGGCGGACCCGCCATTCTATTTTATTTCCACTACTTTGTGTAAGGGGAGGGCGCGCTAGACAAACCCTTGAGGTACAATCCGTATTAATGCGCAGCAGATGTCTAATTGGTGGCGAGACTCCGAGGTAAAGCGGTTGTAGCATTTCAGGACGTCAGGCCCATGGTATCCAGAAGTCGGCGGTGGCTCTTGTTAGTCCAATTCCACTTCAACTAGCCTACTTGTGTGTTATTTGCGTATAAAACGGACGTTGGCCGCCGTCAATGGCGCTGCCGGGCCTTCCCGTCGGACGTCCCTGCTTGTTATTGTTGTTTCCTAGTCGTCGTTTTATCTCTCTTGGCGTGCGTGACGAGCTAATGAGGCGTAGATGTCATTTGGCCGTATGTGATCTTGTCGTTAGCGCTCTTCATTGAGGAAATACGGCTTTAGTTCGTGTGTGTGTGTTTGTGTTTGTGTGTGTGTTTTGCTCCCGCTCTGGATTTATTTCTGCAGATGCGGAGAGGCAGCGAGGGAAGCCCCGTCGGTCCATTCCCTCCCTCGAGGACGCGTCTTCATTTGCATGGGTGTGCGATAACCCGCTCGGTGTTTATTTAGTTGATCTCCGTTAGCGAGGGTATTTCTTCTTCTTCTTCTTCTTCTTGGCACTCGGCAAGTCCGAGGGTGCCTGGCTTCCACCGGCGGGGAAGCCTCGCCTCTCCTCTCCTCTTCTCTCCTCGCCACGCATGGCGCGACGGCATCCCCGCTCGAATGTGTTCAGGATTTCCGACAAGATGTGGCTGCCAAAGCGCTTCCAGACATTTTTGTCGCTCTCCCTTTTTGAGAGAGAACGAGAAGGCGAAAGAGGAAGAGGATTGGGGGAAAGAGGACCCCTCCTCGCCCACTCGCAGTCTGCTTCTAATTGCCAGTATTCCTCGTTCCAGACGCCCCCCCCCCCAAAAAAAAAATCATAGAGAAGCGCATATTCACATGAGAAATGAATGTCTGCCTCAAACTTTGTTTGCCTCGCTCATATTCAGTTGTTTCAACAAAGTCGGATTATTCATAGGGATCGTCACGTGTCCCGTTTTGATCGGGAGGAGCAAACGAAGGTGCATATTTTGCCTCACGAGGATCGTGATTGGCTAACTGAGGTCAGGAGGTGACCATTCAAAAAATGCAGGACTATACGTATAATAGGACATGATCAAATGAGGGCGGTTTATCATCTGGCTGGGAAATAGTCATCTCATCGTAATGGCGATTCTTCCATTCTTCTCGCCGAATCCCGTTTGACGAATAGCGATAGCGCTGCCGTTGGCCAAGATAGCGATGGAGTTTGACTTGGCTTTGGTTTTTGACAGCTGACCGGCTTCCGTAGACGTTCCAGTTCTTTGATGATGTTTGACTTGGTTCTGAAAAACACAGGCTTTGGATCCAGTTTGTCTTTCTCCACCATTTTCAGTTTGTGGATGCATTTAATAGACATAAATGAAGGCAGTCTTACTTCCTTGGGGAAAAGTGTGCCGAGTTTCAGAAAGGAAAAACGTTTCAATGATCCTACGTACATTGCAATTAGCTCAATATGATCTGGTTTAATAGGTCTGTATAATTAGGTTCCCCTCCCACTATTTTTTCCCTTTTGTGACGTTACAATAGTGCAACATTCTGTGTATTTCTCCGTATCATGATTCCCTTGGGGGCCATAGCAGATTGTACGTTTAGGATTATAATAATTAGCATTGGGCTTTTTCTGCTGTGAAAATGCGATCGGGGGAAATAATTAGAAGTGCGCTATTACAAAATTGAAGCGTTTTCATGTTTATAAAAATGGACAAAACATCTCCATTTGTGTTGAATGGGCCCCATTCGTTCCAATAGCAAAAAAAAGACCCGATATCAGCAAAAAGCGATTTGAAAAAGCCCCCAAATTTACAGAAACGAACCCCGAATCGCCCAAAACGTCGAAGTCACCACGACTGGACTGCATCGTCTTTGAAGCTTTGACGAGGACAACGTACGTCCAATCCCGTCACGGCCAAACTCGTCTTTAGCGATTTCGCAAAGCTTTGTTTCCGTGCCGTCGTACGAGAATAAGGAGACGAGGAGGAGGCACGTGTCAGTGGAGATTAGGCCACTCTTTAGCCGTAACGAGCCACCACGCGGATGAGCCGTGTCTGGCCTCCTACGCTCGTAAATCACAGCCAACAACCCTAAACCCGCTCTAAATTATTCAGCATGTCTTAGCCCCGAGGAGGCGCCACCACGCCGCGCCACGCCAGGCCAGGAAAGGTGGCACGTGTCACCCAAGCGTGTGCGGTCGATTGGTCGCCGGTCTTTTGGTCGCCAGTCTGTTGGTCGCCCTGACAGAACGACAACCAAAAGACCGTCGACAAAACAAGGTAAAACAAGACGGTCTACGCATGAATAAAAGCCAACCATGGCCCTGAGCAGTTTCACTGAGCCGACGTGTCAGTGTAGAAGACTTTGTATGTACATGCGCTGTCCCTTTAAGAAGCGATGTCAGTTCAGTCAGGGTCTTAACAAGTTCTCCAACAAAAAACAATCAAAGTCCGGGAAATTTGGAGCTTTTCTTTAGCCTAATCATTACTAGGGCATTAAGTATGACTAAATAGTCATTCACAGTTTGTATTTAGGGAATTTGAGCAACCATTTCAATGGTCATTATCACTTACCTTCCGGACGACCAAAAGACCGGTCACCAATCGACCGTGTACCCACCCAAGCCAAACGAAAAAGCCAGCAACCTTCGCACCGCATTTCCTCCCATCGTCATGAACCGTAAACCCCAATAAGTTGACCGAATAACCACGATGACTTGCGACGGGAACGACGCTCTCCCCCGAAACGATGCACGCTATCTGTCTCGCATGACGCTTGACATTTGGGATTAGTACTACATTTCTTCCCGAGCGAGTCTTGCTCCAAATAAGGCCGCCTATCTGGTCCGGGTGAAACTTGGGAGTCTCAAAAAGCCTCCGTCGGGCCACTCTCGCTGGAAAAAGCGGAGTTGTCGGAGGATGACGACCCATCTGCTTTGCAGTAATACTACTTGGATAGTGTATTTGCACGCCAGTGTGTAGTTGCCCGATCAGCAGCAGGCAGGAACGGTGGGCCTTAACCCCCTCCGAGTCCTGAGTCAGCAGCCTCGCTGTCAATGAGGCCGAGGAATATTAGAGCGTGCACGCGTGTGTGGGTGGGCGGATGGATGCTTTTGTGTTTTTGTGTGTGCGCGCCTGCCCAAGCCAGAGCTGCTTCAAGCCTAAAATGCACGGATTGGGATCAAAAACATTTGTGGGACGGCCACCGGTCCCTTGAAATTGAGAGCGGACCACCGTATTTTCACAGGCAAAAATCCACAGGCGAGCGTTCCGTCGACACGTCCGAGCCAGCCAGCACGAGAAAGTTAGTCGTCAACATTGTTATTTGTGCGCCGATGTGACCATCTTTGAAGCCACGGCAAAACGGCAAAACGACAAAATTCACTTTGTGCCGGGCGGCTATCACGTATCATTGGGAAAAAAATGAATGAGATAAACAAAAGCCGATATTGAGCTCTCGGTACCCGTTTCCATATGTGGTGGCTATGTGCTCGGTACACGGTCGATTGGTCGCCGGTCTTTTGGTCGCCCGGAAGGTTATTGATAATTACCATTTAAATCGTGGCTCAAATTCCCTAAATACAAACTGCCAATGACTATTTAGTCATACTTAATGCCCTATTAATTATTAGGCTAAAGAAAAGCTCCAAATTTCCTGGAATTTTTGTTGGAGAACTTGTTAAGACCCTGACTGAACTGACGTCGCTTCTTAAAGGGACAACGCATGTACATACAAACTCTTATACACTCAGTGAAACTGCTCATGGCCATTGTTGGCTTTTATTCATGCGTAGACTGTGTTGTTTTACCTTGTTTTGTCGCCGGTCTTTTGGTCGCCTGTTGTCGTGGTCTGGGCGACCAAAAGACCGCGACCAAAAGACCGGCGACCAAAAGACCGGCGCCGAATCGACCGCACACGATGTGCTCATACTGTACCAATAAAAAATAGTGTTTAAAGTTGACATTGTCACTTTGAATGTTATGTAGAAATGCTATTGTAGCTCGCTCCGTACCACACGGCTTAACTCAAAAGCCAGGCCAGGGGGTGGGGCTTGGCAGAGGTGTGCGTCTCATCTTAACATCCCGGTGAAATGGCGGGGCGTGAGGGGTTGTCTGCGAGGTGGCCAAGTACACCTGGGTGGGGGGGCTCCCCTCCGTGGCCTCGCTTTATCACGGCGGACGTGCGTTGAATGAGATGGAGGGAGGGAGGCCAGTGTCGCTATCGCTAGCAAACGCCGTGCTTTTTGACCTATACTTTGTCGGAATTCTGACTGGTGAGCTAGCTAGCTCCTTGAGCAAAGGTCTCATGATGCCATTCCACATCATTTATTCTTTCACGCCTTCCGTCCCTCCCCGTCTGCCCAATTGGACCACCGAGGCGTCCTTTCTTCCAACCGCAGGCACACAAGTAGCGGCCCATTCTCATAGCATTTTTCTTTATTTTTTTATTTCTTCTGGAGTTCTAGTTCACTAATCAATTCCCTCCTGAGTGGGTCAGCCCCTCCCTTCCCCTCCTCTCCTCCTTTTTCCCTTCCTTCCCATCTATTAGATATGCCTGATTTTTTCTTCTCCTCTCCTCTCTGACAAAATTCTGCTCTCTTCTCATGTCACCCGACGTTAAAAAAGCCCTTCACGGTCAGTCCTTCCTCTCGTTGGCTTTTCTCTCTCATTCCGTCAGCCCGATCGGGTCATTCGTAGCCGTCTAAAAGCCGTAACCTCTTTGTCTTCATCAAATGACGGCGTCGTCTGCGGTTAAATCATTCAAAAATGCTGCTTCCGGCCGGGACTCCATGTCCAATCCGTCTCAAGTGGGAGGGCAGGCGGAGAATGAACAACCAATTAGGCAAACTGGTATTTGTCATTAAAAAAAAAGATACATTTTCTCAATGGATGTTATCATATTGTTGATTTCTCTTCCATCCCGCTGATCCTCACAAGGGTCGCAGGGGTGTCGGAGCCAATCCGAGCCCACTTTAAGGAGAAGGCGGGGACTGGCTAAATGAGTCGAATGGCATGGCTGTATTTAGTATATAATTCTGAATGTATGAACAAAAAATCATTGTTAGTGAAGCTTAATTCAAATCAAATAAACAATAAGAGAAATCCATTTTGGTTACGGTTGTAGTTCAGCCTTTAAAGTATTTTCTTTTCAGTAGTTCTTCATGATATTTAATCCATTGCAGCATTTTCAGACCGGGAGGGCCCCACTGAATTTTTGTCGGTTCGGCCATTGCTGTCAATGGCAGATAGAGTTAAGCGAGGGTTAAAAGTCATCATCTGAAAGATTTCAGCTTCCTTTTGTTGCAAACTCTTTGGCTTGACCGAGTATTTTCCTTTTTCTTTGGTGCTCGTCACTGGTCTTCTCGTCCCATCTCTCTCAATGCGCCTTTTTCTTTCTTTCTTTGCATTTTCATTGGGCGTATTGCAGATGATTTGCAGCATCTCTCCACATCAAAGCGGATGCGCTAAGTTGGGTCGCGGCGAAATCACGCAGAGGGTCGCTGGAATCTCCAGCGCTTAAAAAAAAAAAGTTGCTTTCATCTTGGGTATCTCTCGCCTTTCTCCCATTTTCTTTTTTTCTCCCGTCCATTTCACCAGGCGGCTCTGCTATTTGTCACGGCATTTACATTTGGGTGGCCCCGTCAGCGTCCGTTTATGCTTCCGCCCGTCTCTCTTTCTCTTTTTCTGTCCGTCAGCTGAGTAAACAAGCGCTCTCTCTCGTCAACGACCTCCGGAGGGAAGGTCGCAGGTCCTGGCGTATTTCTGGCCCGCCGGGATCCTCGGCGGGCAACGTCCCACGGCGGAGGGCTTTTGGCTCTCGGAAAGAACCGCCACAGATGTGAGCGTCCTGGCCACAAATGGCCCATCCGGGACGCTTTCCGATCGATCGTTTCTTTCGAGCAACGCCGCCGAGAGGGTCGCACTTCCGGAAAGCGGCCACCACGTGTAGCTCGTCGCTAGTTGGACCTCGTCACGCTTGTCAAACTTGTCAACTTGTCAATCACCTGTGTACAAAAGATCATTTCTTCAGTTGACTTTTGCATTTTTATATCAAATTTTAGCAAAGTATTGATGCAACCACGGCTGCTTTGACATCGTTTTGTTTTTTTGTTTGTTTTTCCCGGATTGTCGCATGAGGACGCCGCATCCACAACAAGACTTTGTTTCTTCCCACAACATGCCCACCGTGGTCCCAATGTCGTCATTGTTCACCGTATCGTGTAGCCCGCCTCCATTTGGCGCAGTGGTTCTTTCGCTTGACTTTGATGGGATGGATTCCCACTCTTGCCTTGGCAAAAAATTGTACTTCCTTACTTGGGAAACTTTCTACCTACGAAATAATATATAAGAGCGCATATAGTTGTATTCAGTTGCCATGAAAATTTGACACCCATACTGGCACAGCGTTCCAATTGTTCTTTTAGCGCGCCCCCCCCCAGACAGCCTCTTGAAAGGGTCAATTCAGTTGCCGATAAGTCAAGTGGAGCCACTTAGCTTCTCATTTGTTGTCTTGACTGCAGTCAAATAACGTTTACGTACAATAGACGGCATAGATTTCGCTATGGATGGAGTCTCAAACACAATACCAAGGAATATGTTTACCTTTTTGACCACGCCCCCCCCCCCCCCCCCCCATTTGGAACCACAGTGCTGATATTGCAGTTTAAATGCAAAATCCATCTCGTGCCACTTAGCCACGTCTGCTAGCAGACGACGGCTTTATCGGCTAATTCATCCTTTCGTTATCCGGAAGCCTGTGAAATAATCGATTTGTATTGGCGCGTTGTTTAAATGGTTCCAATCGGACGCCAGGAATTGAAATCATGTGTTTGTAATCCATGAAACAAAGATAGGATTTCTTCTTTTGCCTCATTTATCTCATCCCACCAATGTTGTTTAGGCCACGATGAAAGCCGTTATTTTGTTTCCCTTTTGAATGACTGCCAGAAAATCCCCAAAAAAGTTAAATAAACGAGCCGCATACTTTTGATGCACGCTTGCGTGTGTGTGTGTGTGTGTGTGCCCATCCAGAGTTAAATCGGCGTGGGAACGTTTTTATCCTCCCAGAGTGCTCGTATGTTGATTTTTGTCATCATCGCGGCGGGTGTTCTTCCAATAGGAATGGGAATGACTCATCGGCCAAACATTGGCGGGATTCTCCATTTATTTGGCACTGCTTTAAAGCTAACGTGGATTTGCGGATCCTTCTTTTTTCATTTGGCGTGTTTGAAGTCATCCTCAAACTCTTTGCCTCGGCCGACTATTGTGTCTACCAGAGGTCGATATGGGAGTGGGCGTGTCTCATTTGTATTTTGGGCGTGTCTAGTTTTGGATTTGATTGCAATCCGCAAGTGAATTGATGTCAGGTTTCGGAATTGAAATCCCGGCGTGACGTCACGGCGCACCTTATTAGGCTTTATTTCGTCTTTGGCCTGGTCCTCCATAGATTTTAATTTTTTATTTTCTCCTCCCCCCACGCGTCATCTCCTCTTAATCAACGGAATTATACTGTAAAGCCCTCAATGTAAGGTCGTGAGGCCGAATAGAGGACAAGCAATATGCATTGTTGGAGGCAGATGGAGGGAACGCGCTATCCCGTCTCCAACAATGGGGTGGGTGGTCCTCAGGGAGCAATAGATTCTGCTTAAACGCCCTGTCTTGCGCTAGCTTCTGTGTGTGTATGTGTGTCTGTGTGTGCGCTTGTTGCAGCAAAGTGGGAGGGGGACGGTTGTGGTCTAGTGACAAAAACACGCATTCCCTCCAAGACAAGTTTACTGTCTGCTCGGCAACACCAACAGACTCAAATTTATGATCGGGATTTGGAAATGGCTGCCTGTTCACATTAATGTCATGCAATGGTGATGATGATGATGATGTTACATCGTAATGAAAGACATAGTATTTGATTGAAACCTTTTTTGGTGCGGCGTTATGACAGAATCGCATCAAAACAATGCCAGAGCGGTGGCTTGAATTGTTTGTTTTGTTTTGTTAGTGACTCCCGTTGGCCAATTTTCAACTGTTCGCATTTTAAGACTGGTAGCTTTGGATTGGATTGGATAACTTTATTCATCCCGTATTCTGGAAATTTCGTTGTCACAGTACCAAGAGGGTGAGGATGCAGGAATAGGAAAGGCATTTTAGACATAAATAGATAGGTCATAAGTAAGTTCATAAATAAATACATGAATAAATATATAAATAAATAAACGTGTTGCTGATATATATATATATATATATATATATATATATATATGTGTGTATGTATGTGTATATATATACATATATACATACATATATACATATATATATATACATATATACATATATATACACATATATATACATACATATATACATGTATACATATATATACACATATATATATATATACATATATATACACATATATATAGACATACATACATATATATATATATATATATATATATACATATATATACTTATATATGTATATATAGAGATATTGGTGTATTGGTACTTTGGTGTCACCTATTGAAAATGAAGCTATTTCAAAATGAAACTGACATTTTTTACCAAGGAATCTTATTGGCAGTCTGGTGCTAAACCACCTTATATTTGCACACCTAGCCCATATTGTTTCCTTCCCGAATTCTCGAGCCCTCGACGTTGACGTGGTCCCCTCGTGGGCCAAACTCGCTTTTCAGTAGCTGCTTCTCAGACGACACAAAGAGCGTAATATATGACTTTGGAGGCCCGCCGCTTGTTAGGATGTGGCTTTTTATTGCATGTTGGGAATTCTCAACATGTGTTTCTGATTTCCCCCGATGTGGCGCGAAAAGAAAACACGTAAAGTGTGCTCGTAGCACTCTGGATGGCTCCCCGTGGAGCGCCATTGTTTTCCAACGTGTTTTTTTTTTTTTTTTTTTTGTCAGATGGCTACATTCACCGATCCGTGGCCCCTCGGCTCGCTTCGCCGCTCTGGCGCTTAATTGTCGGGCGACGCGCCCTTATTGACTGGCTTGGATTATATATGGCGCGGCGGTCACGGACTCATTACTTTAATGCTCCCGCGCTGACAACTATACGTTACAAGCAAAGGCTAGCGACTAAATGCTTTCTTTAATGCCTTTTGACACGTCCTTGTTGATGCTAATTCAATTCAAACTCCAAGTGGACTCGCGCCCGCACGTCAACGGACGGCCAAAGTCGTTAATAACGCGGGAGTATGGCTCGGGCTTTTGACAAAGCTTTATGCGGGTTGATGGTAAAATCATGTTGTCGTAGCGAGCGGGTTTATTGAAGGCAAAGTCTTATTCCGCGTGATTGGATTCAAACGTATCGATTTTACTATAAAAAGTCGCGTATGTCTTGTCGTATCCATTGGCCGGCAAAATTAGGGATTTGACAGTGTGGTGATCTATCGGGGATATTGTTTTTTTCAATTTTTTATGGCGAAGGTTGTCGATATGCCCCCGCCAAGAATTGATGCATTGTTTAAAAAAAATGTTGTTGTTAGGATATATAAAGCGGGTGGCTAGCCAAATCTTTCACTAGCCAAAAACTTTTCAGGGTCACTCGTGGGCTGCCATTGACGATTCCAGGCGTCAAATTGAATGGACGCTTGTTCATTCGGTCCAAATGGTTTGGACGGCGACCCTCGTCAACGTTAGGTAGTGAGTTAAAAGACGCTTGTTTGCTTGTTGCAATAATATACAAGTACGGCTGCATCGATTTTGCACTGAAACCGATGTTCTTTGGCATTGCGCAATAGCTGGTTGTATTGTAATTGATATTTGGAGCTGGCTTTTGCTACATTTTCAGCAAATCATCTCGTTTCCCGCCCCTGTATTACTAGTAAATAATTTCATATACTTGGGTGGGAATACGGCTAGCCTTATGGAACCAAAGCCGGGCTCAACAAGTACGTTGACGTCAAAAACAAAGATAGAAAAATCGATACGTTTGTATCCAATCATGCTATCTTTTAGCTATTTTCCGGGACGATGGCTCGTCTTTATTTGAAGAAAAGTGCCGAGGTATCTGCGGCGGAAGGTGAACTTCCTTGGCGCCAAATGCAATCCCGAACTTTTCCGGCAGTCGTCGTGAGAAAAGAAAATCATAATTACAGAGATAATTTGCACTCAGGGTTTGTTTGGGTTCCTTGATCCTACATTGGCAATGCGTCAACCTGATTATTGGGCGTGCGTGGGCACGCAAGTCACGGCTCTGTTTATGGATATGTACAGAGTACAGTGCATCATGGGAAGTCCCTTGATTATAATCCCCGCCCGCAGAAACATCACAACTTAACGTGATATAACGAGGCTCCCTCCCTCTCGCCCGCTCGCGACATCAAGCGCACTTTTCCGCTTTCGCCGTCAACGCTCTTGCTTTTTTAGTCGGCGCTCTGCTTCGCGCGTGTCGTCGTCGGGCGCGCGAGGGGGCGCGTGGACGTCGGGCGTCGGCCCGTCGTCCTCCGGGGCTGTTTCTTCAACGGATACTGTTAGGCAGAGTAACAAAAACAAACAAAAACTTTGTATAAGTTTCCTTTTTAGGTTAATGATTCATTCGGACGTCCACTTCCGTCAATGGCAGCCCGTGAGTCACCCAAATTCATAGAAAGTGGCAGAAAAATCTACAGGAAGTAAAGATCCTTTTTAAATGAAAGTAACATCCTCGAAAAATAGGCTACGCTGCCACGCTGTAATAATATCCCTATTATACAAGAGCCGGTATTTCAAATCTGGCGTAAAGCATTTTACCGGCTTTGACGGAACCGCCGTATTAAATTGACGAACGCGTTCACAACTCGTAGAGACAAATCAAATCAGAAATGGATTTTCTGTCACTATTGGCTGCGCTTGTCAAAGTGGCTTAAAAAGAAATAATGCATGGGAGGAGGAGTCTTGAGAACGGAGGGAGGTCGATCACCCATTTTGGATCATCATTGCTATAAATCTCACTTGTTCATAGCCGAGCCTGTAACTCATACTCTAATGCGACTTATGTTTTATTTTTATTTTTTTGTTTCCCACTCTGACTGGTAAAACAAGCCTAATTAGCCTGTTGTTCTCCTTTCTAACATTATTCCAAAACTAACTGTACACTAAATGTACACACTTCCAAGTTGGTTTTTTTGTTGTTGATGTTTTTTGTAAAGACAGGTTGTGTGTGTGTGTGTGTGTGTGTGTGTGTTTGTGTGTGTGCATGTGTCAGAAAATTGAAAGAACGCTTTTGAGTGTGACTTGCTGTGACAGCATCACCCAGCCGAAGCAAGCTGTCACCGTTGTTGCTCAAAGCCAAAGCCACCTTCACAATTCAGCATCAACAACAAAACATTCCCCCAGCTGAAAAAAAAAGTACTTCCAGTACTTTTCTCTTTGCAAATATGTGACTTGTGCGTTGATGACTCACCGTTGTCTTCACTTGCTAAATAGCCCGAAAACTCAGTGCTTTCAGTGTGGCTGGAAATGATACTTTTGCTACATTTATTGCTTACGTAACGGTGTTGGTGTATCGGTACCGGGACGCCAGTAAAACCACGTCGTCGGTAACGGGCGAGTGCTAGGAAATTAGCTGGCGGTGTTGTGCAATCATCGGTTAGTTTGCCATCGTTTGACCCAAAATGGCCGCCAGCCACGCAAAAAAAGGAGCAGGATGATGATAGACATCTAATCATGTGGCGTCCAATCGTCCCGCAGCTATGAATTGAAACGAGTAGGAGACGTCTAATCCGTTTGAAGCGAATGAGTAATGAAGTTAATAATTGGGTGAATAAATATTACTTCAGTAATTGGGCAGCCACAGTGATGTTAGCTAGCTAGCTAGCTTCACTTTATTCTGATAGAACTGGAATCAACTACTTGTTTGTATTCTATACATTCCTTTGCTCCAATTTTGTTGATGCTAAATTCAAGTGAGCCATTTTCCAATCAGGAATTTGCCTTTTTTCAAGACTTTTTTTAACTGGCACGTACGACGCTCCCGAAACGCCCGCGCCGTTCCATTTGTTTTCCGAGCGACTCAAAGTCTCGGATGCGCCTAGGCGCTAATTTGCACACCCCGGCGGACGGGGACGCGCGCTTCCAAATTTGACAACGATCCGGAGACGCTAAATCCGGAAGCTTTACGGCAATCCTTTGTTAATTAGGCTTTACCTCGTGCGCGGTGGATTTTGTCAAAAGAAATCCCCCGGTGAGCCGAGGGAAGCCACTCGACACACATCTTTAAATCTCCTTTAAGATAGACGCAAGACGGATCTGATGCTCGCCAACCTAGCGGGCCCGTCAAATGCTTGTGGTCCATACATAAGTCTTTGGGTGCAACGCTATCGATCAAGTCGACGTTGGTGATTTATGGGAGCCGCCAATTAGTGGCGACATCCGTAAACCGCCGCGTGGCAGATCTCTTGAAACGTCCGTCTTTCCACAGTGAATAGGAAAAATAGCTTCCTTTCATTTTCAGGTGTGGTCGAGGTTTGTGATGTGATTGTGTGGCACATCCCATCTGACCTCCCTCTCTTCTTTCTCTTTGTTGAGCGAGTCAAAGGCGCATCATTGTATGGAGCGAGCGAGTGCACCTGTGAACCATTGAAAAAAGAAAAAACAACAACAACAAAAAGCTCCTGTTCCCCAGCAAAAATGTCTTTATTTTCAGTACGTTTCACTCCACCGTCATATCCTTGTTTATTTCCTGCAGGTGAAGGACTCACCTATAATATGTAGACAGAAAACGAAACAAAAACAAACCTCTCCCATTTGCATTATTACTCATTTTTAGCATGCATGGCTGCATTTTGTTTCTGAGATTTGCAGTGTTTTGTATCTCTATGTTTTCTATTGGCTCTATGCCTTCATCCATTTTTTTATATTTCTTCCCTGGCCCCATAATACTGTTACTCGATGGTCTTCCCTCATTACCGGCCGGGGTTCGCCGCTAGCAACTGTGCAGCTGGATTACATTTGGCTTTGCGCGTGTGTGCGGGCGTATGCGTATGCGTGTGTGTGTGTGTGTGCGCGTGTGCGTGTTTGTGCGTTTGTGCGCATTTTGTTCCCCCCGAGCAAAGAAAATGCTTCATCATTTGGAATGGGAACCTCCAGTTAAAATGAAATGGATTTACTGAGCCGTCAAGAACATAGACCACATTCTAGTGGAAAAACATGTTGTGATACTTTTTTTAAATTATCTATCGATTTGAGGCGGAGCATATTGATCACCTATTGGGATGCCAAGTATGGCAAAATACTATACCATATGCTAGGCATTTTTTTCTCCCCAAACTCATTGATAAATTACAGGGATTCAATCAAATCACGTCAAATGACTGGCCCTCCAGACCACCGGATGGCGCCGTGGTTGATTTGCTTGACTCGGGTTCTATTCCCGCTCAGTGGTGTGATGGCGGTAGTTGTTTGTCTCTTTGTGCGTGTGCCCCACGACATACTGGGGACCGTTTGAGGCTCCGGCACCCCGAGACCCATCTTGATATCCCAGGATAAACCGTTTAGAAAAACAATGAATGATACACACGTATGCAAGAGTGTGTAATTGCAGCCATGTGTGCTCCCACCCACCCACCCACTCTTGTACTCGACACTGGCGGTGCCCAAAAAACAGAGAGCACTTTTCAACATTTTTCTCGTTGTCATGGAGAGATCAACACACGCGGCTTTTTACATCATACGCATGTTTGACCTCGTCGTCTTTGTACGCGAGGGTGCGTGAGAACGCGCAGGAGGAGGTGTGGCTAATGCTTTAGCTTGAGGGTGGAGCTTCTTCTTCTTCTGTGGCGCTGAGGTCGAAAAACTTGCCATAAAGAAACTAATAGTGTAGCTAATAGTCCATTCCCTTTTTTGGGTTGGCAATTACAACCGTGTGGTATCGACCCATTCTGCTATTGTTCCGTTTTTGGAGAAAAATACTTCAGTGAACCATTCTCAGTATGGCGGAGGAGCGGTTAGCACACAGGTGTCAAAGTGGTGGCCCGGGGGCCAAATCTGGCCCGCCGCATCATTTTGTGTGGCCCGGGAAAGTCAATGATGAGTGCTGACTTTCTGTTTTAGGATCAAATTCAAATGAAGAGTATAGATGTATATTACATTTCCAGATTTTCCCCCTTTCTAATCAATAATTGTCATTTTTTAATCCATTTTTTTCTGTGTTTTTACTTCAAAAATCATTTAAAAAATCTAAAAAACATTAAAAAAAGCTAAAATAAACATTGTTTTAGATCTATAAAAAATGGAATATTCAGGGCTTTTAATCCAGTTCTTTTAATCCAGTTATTTAAAAAAAATCTAAATATATCTAAAATGGTCCGGCCCACGTGAAATCAAGTTGACGTTAAAGTAAATCCACCTCACAGTTTGACCAAGTTAAACATGGATTGCAAGTCATCGGAATTGGATCGTACCTGCAGATCTCAAATGTTGATTGATGCCTACGGAATGTTCTCCCCTAAAAGTTGTTGGATTCTAGTCAGCGGCGATTTATTTATTTATTTATTTATTTCTCTCACCAAGGCCTAATGGATTCACATACTTTCCTCCCCCCCCCCACCCCCGCCCCTTCTTTTTCAATTGACGAATGCATGGATGTCATCAGCGAGCGCTGAGGCTCTGACGTTGTTAGCACTGATTGCTAATTTGCTTTCTCCGCTCCGCTAAATATTTGAAGGCTGGAATAGCCTTTGCATGCAAAAGCTTTTATGTCGTGGAATTGCTGGTCAAAAAAAAAATCCTGTGTGTGTTTGTGTGCGTGCAAATTATAGTAGCGTGCCTCTGCAAACTTATCTAATATGAACTTGTGCTGGGTCAGATTAGTTGCAATGATAAAGCTAAACTCCCGGTAATCACGCTGCTTCCTGCACCGGCCGTAAGTCTTTATTTTTTGCATCTTTCACTTGGTCGTACTTACCGTTTCCACTTTTTTCCTCATTTAGGGCTTTTTTATGTTTGGCTTAGTCTTTTTTTTTCTCAGCAGCTGACCTCACGTCAACCCCATTTTTCTCTTGCTCGACTGTTTTGCAACAAAGATTGATCTCCCCCATTGATTAAAATTCAACACGGCTTGGCAGGGTCCAGGGGTGCCGGAGCCTATTCCGGCTGACCTCGGCTCTCGAGCCGCTCAGTGGATTCTAATCGGCGTTTTAGTAGTTTTCAGTGGATAGTCCACGCTGTACGTCCAAACTGGTACATTTGTCTTTTTTAATGTAAGTTTTGGGATGCGTAAAATGTGGAAAGAAGAAGAAAACACTTGGACACTTGTAGACGCCTCATCAGGCGGGAAACACCCCTGTATCTCCACACTGCGGACGGTGAGCGTTGCTTAGCAACGCCGTCTTTCATCGGGAAGTATGGCGGAGTCACGTCTTCATCGCCGTGGCGTCTGGGACCCACATGATGATGATGATGAGGATGATGATGTTGGAGTTGGTAGTAGGCACAGGAAGCATTTTTCAACATAATTTCAAGTATTTTTTCTATATATTTTTTCCTCTTCATTGTGGATTCTTTGTCTGATGCCACTTTTATACTCGGGGAGAATTATCTGCCCAGGTTTATCCAAATTTAGCCAACACTACTAGCGTATCCATACCTCATCACACTTGTCGCACTTTGATCCGCCATTTTTGTAGCACCCGTCTTCATCCGAGCCAATCACCAGCTACTTTTAGCCCTAGCATCCGGGCTAATACTTGATCAAACCGTATGTCTTTGGAGCGTGAAATATGAAAGAGAGATGAAGAGATTCCGCCGTTATTATCCAGTCGTCCAATAAAGCGACTCAAGCGAGGGACTCCCTTGCTTACATTTCTGCAGACCGGAAAATAATAGAGACTTTTATGTGTGATGGCAGGTTGCACATTGTAAAAGCCTGCAGCTGTGAGACTCAATATTTCATGAACATCCTTCTTCCCGTTCTCTTCCCTTTCAACTTTTCTTTTTCTTCTCTTGCGACGTTGTTCCGCTACTTTCGGCATTCTCTTCAAAAAGTCGACTTCCTTTTTTTCCCCCAACGTGGGTCGACGGCAATGACGGGAGCGTCGACTGCATGGCAAAACGCGTCAAAGATGACAACATGCGTCTGGTTTTATTCCACCAGGCGAATTCAAATGAGGAGGACCGTCATTTGGGGACGTTTCAAAGTTGAAAAAGTGTGAATCAGTTTAAAAAAATGGCAAAATGTCCCCGCAGTAGAGTCTCTGCGTGTCATATCGCGTTTTATTTAAGCTTCATAAAGATGGTAAATGGCGATAAGAGCGCAGGGGCAGGCCCAATGCGGCCCCCGGGTCGCTTTTGGCCCAGGTTTGATTTAGCTTAGATTATTAGCATTTCATCAGGCATCTTTAATCACTTGAATGCAGCTCGGGGGCTCCTTAAAGAAAATGCTTTCCAGTGCGGAGGAGAAAAATCATTTCAAAAATGACAATGCCCGGCCTTTTCTGTCCCTACGCGGCGTGCTCCCGTGCGCTAATGACATTAGCTCTTTGATTTGGGATCCGTTTTTGTCACTCGTCACGTTCGAGCGCGCTTACACATGCGTAAACACGAAGCGTGCGCCTTGTGCTGCGCACAACTGTGGAGAAAATGAATGATATCCATTCTGGGAGAGCGTTCTCCATCGATCGGCTGGCAGAAAAGTTGCTCCGACCACTCGATGGCGTTCTGCGCTTCCTCTGCGTTCCCTTTTTAGCTCGTCGGAACGCCGCGGCGCATCTGTCTAAAATTAAAGCGTGGAATCCGACAAATGGGCCTGGCGACGAATGCGTGCTTTGACGGCGGGCCAACTGCGCGGGGCAGCGCCAATGTCGATGTTGCCACTTTACAGTACTGCCTAAAAAATGTGTCAAAAAAAAATATATAGAAAATGTATTATAAATAAAAGTTGGCAGTTCCATGTTATGGAGCCATTTCGTGCAAATAGACATATCTCAAGCAGTTTTTTTTCATTTCCCCTTTATTAAAGCCACCGATATTACAACTTTTCAGTAAAACCTTTGTTAAAAAAATAAGAATAAGAAATAGATATGATGCATTTTAAATAAAAGTTTGTCAAATTCATGTTATTGAGCCATTCCAATGTTAATGGACATATCTCAAGCAGTTCCTTGTTGGGTTTTTTTCAGTTTATTGAAACCACCCATGCGCTGAAAACTCTGAAAATTAAAATCTGGTTAAAAGCTTCAGTTCATTCACTGAATTATTATTATTATTATTTTTTTAAATGACTGTAGCTCCTCCCCCCGCGGACCCCAGGTAGATAGAGGAAGGACATAAGGCTAGGAGAGGAAGAGTTATTGATGAAATTAGTCCCATTATACATATTTAATGCTTTGTTTCAGACCGCGGCTTCCCTTTCGCGCCTGCCCAATAAGTTTGGGCATTTTATCACTTGGCGCCGCGACGACGGCGTATGTGTGGGATTGAAATGTCTTCCACTTAACAGCTGCAATATTAGCGACATCTAATATAAGGCTTGTGCATTAACACATTCACAGTTATGGCTTTAACAATACATTTATTGTGGAGTTGGCTTTCTGTTTTGTAACCTGCTTGCAGCTCACGAACGGAACTGAAATTCTTCACTTTTTTAGTCATTTGTGCCGTAGAGTGAATGCTAGCTAGCGTACTCGCTTCTTTGCCTACTTGTTGACATAAATGTAGTTTGAGAGGGCTTTGGTATCACCATAGCTCTGTTTTTTATTTATTTTTAATTGCCCAAGTTCTTAAAAAAAGTCAGTTTGTGCAGTTTGGAGGCCCTGAAAGACTTTTGGTTTCCGATCCCACAAAGCGCGGCGACTGATCTTTTTAATTGCGTCCCTTTGGAGCACCGTCTTCTTCCGCGTGTGACATCATCCCGGGCCGCCGTCATTAACGGAGCGGGCGCGTTCGGTGGTCATCTCCGATTTCGCCTCCAGACGCCATGTATTATTCAAGACCCAGCCGACCGGGTTGGCCGCCATCGATCACTTTGGGCTGCCGTATCAATGTTCACAGTGAATAATTCTTCACCTCATGTATTTATTCATGTCCGCCGCCAATCTTTGATTCCGCCGACCTTGATTTAGCGCCGGCGTGAGCGGCGGTCTCGCCACCAGACGGACGGGAAAGACGTCATTCCATGGCTTCGAGTAAAAAAAGAGACTTTAGTTGGACTTCTCTTAAGGGGGTCAACGTCCTCACATAGAAGACTTTAATCCGAGCGGCGTCCAAGTCAGAAAAAGCAGAAATAAATCAACCTTGATTTACAGACGCCACGCCGCAATGATTCAAATGCTTCGCCCTTGTCGCGTTGTCTGTCCTACAAAAGAGCTTGATTTACGACGTACAAGTTGTCACTGGTGACAGCCGCTATGCACTTTGTTATTTTTGGCAGCATTTTATAAGAAAGGGTTCCCTTTTAAAGGCACCTTTCATTTGAAATCCTTCAAGTAAACCAGCGTTTGACCATTAGCTCAATTATTACCACCACCACGGTTTGCTGTCCAGTTGCAAAATATTCATTTTTGTTCCATTTTTGTCAGCAAACATTTCCCTGGCGTATGTTAGCGCCGCGTCCCCAGTGGGTGGCCGCAATCTAGTTATGCTATTGCATATTTTCGAGCATGATAAATGGTTTTGTTGTGACTTTTGTGGGGACCATGCTGACCCAACCACATTATTGGTCCCGGGGATAAATGAGGAAGTTGCGGCTAATTCGATCAAACCCGGCCAGGTCGTCTGTCTTTCTGGAACATTTGTCTTTTGGATACTATAGATATAGTATAAATATACGGTCGTAGAACGGGCTCACGTAAACACGGCCGCTCGTACGCCATTTAAAAGACAGACTTTATCCTAGCATAGTCAAACAACGATGGATGTGTGGTGTTGGCTTCAAGTGATGGATGCTTTCATAGTTTTTCTGCAGATATATCTATTTGACATGGTAAAACTAAAGAAATATATTTTGTTATCGACTCCAGTACTTGGGATATGGCTAAAAGTGATTTAAAAAAGGCCACAAACTGTCTGTATTTGACAGTAAGGGGACAGTAAACTATTATTATACAGTAGTATTATTAGTATTTTTTTGTATTGTCATATTACATAGGATACAAGTAAGTGTTATTAGTCATCCTCCTCGAAGAAATTGGCCAATCAAAAAGCGTCTGTTAACTGACTGTCTGCCATTTATGGGCGTAGACGTACGTCCGATCTATTTAAAGTGGATTGGCTGTTTTGAAATCACATGACATCAAATTGAATGGTCATTTTTTGCCGCCCCTTAAAGACATTGTCAAATGTTTTTAGGAAAGCTGTCTAGGAATGTTTAGTATTATTTGAATTGTGCCTGTCGTCCGTCCAATGTTGTCCGTCGCCATCCTTGACTTCCTTTTCATACGTGGTTTGAAAGAGCGTCCATGTTGGTGATCCTGCTCAACTGCGTGACCTTGGGCATGTTCCATCCCTGCGAGGACATCGACTGCAACTCCGACCGATGTCAAATCCTGCAGGTAAGACCCATTTTTACCCATGCTACCTTTTTCTTTCTGGCGTCCAATCCAAACGTTTGTAGCCCGTCAACCATGGTGCCCATTTTAAAATGCCTAACAGATAGCGCGTCGCCACCGAAGCGATTAGAAACGAACACGAGAGAACCCGCGCAGTGTCCAGTCGGATCGGGACCGTTTAGCGCCTGGCCTAGATTGAAAGCTATGCTGCTAATGAACCTGTTAGCGCTCACCGTGGCCACGTTTGATGATGACGATGATCCCCTCAATGGTCCTTTGACGTCCATCGCCGGCCAATTCTGACGTTTGGAGGGATTTGCATTGTTTTACGTCCTCCTGGTAGGACCGTGACGGCTTTGCTAGCGCGCGTGGTCGCCGTGTGACAAAGCCAGTGTGCCGTATTTGCAGGAATTTGCTAAGATAATCAATAAATAAACACGCATTAAGCCCGCCCGGATAATCCTCCAGAACAAACCTAGTCTTTGAAAATATGGGCTGTATTTACACAAATTGAGAATAGATTTCCTGCGTAAGAGGGGGAAAAAATGTACATTATTATTGTTATTAGCACATTCCTGTTGATACTTTTACAAAAGAATAAGCTTTCCATAAGTGTTTTTTTAGGGCCCCCAAAAACCAAATGAATTTCTCTGCACGTTATCATCTTCTATTCAAGTTATATTAGTACATTTGTTATTGTTACATGGATTGTTTTGAATTTTTGGAGGCAGAGTGCGCCAAAGTTGCCCCTTAAGACCTTTTATCCCTTTGTACTGACTGTTTTAGTCGTAAAAAAACGCAAATATTAGCCGTTAACACAGCACAAATTGTATAAATAAGAATGACTCTGCTTTTGGAGGAGGTTATTTTTGGGGTTGCGTCCTTCTCTATTTGATCTCGAGAGTCCAAATATGGACGGCCCCCGGCGTCCGGCGTCCCCTGGCGTTCGCCAGCGAAGCCCGTAAAACCTCAACAGACACTCGCCGTTAATAACAACAGTGAAAGCTTTAATAGCCTGAACTTTGGCTGCCAGACAAACTATTAAGTGAAGTGACAAAATGAAAAGTGTCCCGGCAAGGTGTCGGGTCACCGTCCAATCCCGGGAGCCGTTGGCCGCGCCTCGGCTCCTGGGACGGCGTCGCCGCCGCCGGCGGGAACAACGCAAAACGCCAAACGTCTGCTCCGCTCTCCCACTTTGATGTCTCCATCCTCCTCGCCTTTCTCCCAAATCCATCACTGTCATAATCTTTGGCGAGCGCTACTGTTTCCCCCCTGATAAGTGCTTAGTGGACGTCCAATCCACTTGAAGTGGGAGGCCTGCAGCCCGTCAACGTCCGTCTATCTGTCTGTCATTCCCACACAAAATGATTTGGATGTCCCACGTCGTCCCAGGCAAACAGTCACTTAGTCATTCTGGACGGAAGGACGGCATTGTAGTAGAAAAATGTTACTAGCGACCTGTCGTCATAAAACCATATATCTTTTCTTGGTGGAGGATGGGTCAGTCTCACAGTTCTGTGGTCGAGGGTTCAATGCCAGGTCAGTCCTCACTGTGCGGAGTTTGCATGGGTTTCCTTCAGGTACTCCACTTCCTGCCCACATTCCCCAAAGAAATCCATGCTAGGCTAGCTGCTCCAACACTCTAAATTGAGTGTTTGTTCTTCTCGTTATGCCCTGCGATTGACTGGCTGCTAATTTAGCGTTAGCCTCGCCTACTTCCCATAGTTAGCTGGGCTAGCCTTCGCACAAATTCATATTTCGTCAATATAATCATTAGCTCATGTGGCGCCAAAGTATCCCGATACATCGGCATAGCGACACGCAGTTGACAAGTGACCGTGCGCGCGTTGTGGCGATGCCCCCTTTGCGTTGGGACCTCTCATCCCTCACGCCGCCGGCACCCACGCGGCGTGCGCGCGTCGCCCGAGAGCGAGCGTAAACACACGCGTTCGCCGGGCCTAAAGCTTTAATGCGCGTTAGCAACGTGTCAAGCCAACGCCAGCGCTAGCCGGCCGGCCTCTTGACACCTTTTCAACGCCGCCTTTAAGTCGCAAGTGTGCTGAGTCGCTAATGCTAAGAGCACTTACAGCACACGCTGTGTGTGTACGTGTGTGTTAAAGAGGCTATTAGATAGCGTGTACAGCTCTTCAGCTTTCAAAAGCACATCTTGGCGAGTGTGCCGTCATTTTCTACGCGAGCACGCCTGACGAGGCTTCGGTAGAGGCCGGCGTGCCGATGAGGGAACAAACTCTGGCCATGAATGAAAATATAAAAAAGCGCTAAAAGAAAATAATGTGGCCGGCCGGCAGCCAGGAAGGGGAAAGAAAAGCGGCTACTGTTGAGGACTCGTGGCGACCCCAACTAGCCACCTCTCTAAGGGGAATAAACAAGAATTCCATTTGGAAAAATAATGTTCGCTCTTGAAATTTTAGCTCTCTTCCGCTCGGTGAGGAGATGAATCATCATTTATAAGGCCAACAAAAACAGCAAATGAAAACAGGAAGCAAAGAGAGAAGGAAGGGACTTCTGTTCACTCGAAAGCTGTCACATATTTTTCATCAGTACATTTTTTTAAAAAGTTTTCTTCAGCTTTTTGATAGACGTTTCTTTGTAGCAGTTGTCTTAATGCACGAGGGTCTATTCTGTAATATTGTATTTATCATGATTTAAGAATATAATAATGATCAGTCGGTAATGTTTTAGTGACCCAAAATAGTCACTTTTAAAGGGTTAATGGTCTTAACTTTCAAAAGGATTTTTTTAGGACCACAATGGTCACCGGCCTCAAAAAGGGTGAAAGGTCAATGTTTGAAATAGCCGTCAGCATCTAGTTGTAAGTAAGCTTTTATCAAAATAGATTCCCTCTGTATTGCTGGGGAAATGATTCAAGTTGGATGCCAAAAAGACAATACCGGCGCGCTACGTGGGAAGAGAGCGCTCGATTCCGCCGAGTCGACAAACAAGTACAAAAGGGGGCTCTTCCCATCCATCCACGCCATCTCTTTCAAAGCACTTTGGAATCACACCATCAGCTCGCCTTGCAAGATAAGCTCATCTCGTCCGCGACTGGCTCCAATCTGTCATCCAATCAATGAAATAAAACGGAAAAGAAGGCCTCCAATTAGTATTGGCCTGGCGGAACCCACCTTAATGGAAATGCCTCTAGATGCAGCTTTTGTTTATTTCTACCGACAGACAATTTTACCCATCCGTATTTTTGTCTAGCTCAGGGGTAGGGAACCTATGGCTCGGGAGCCATATGTGGCTCGTTTCATGGGTGCATATGCCTCTTCACTAACCTGTGAGGTAAAATATGGAAATCACTGATTCCCGAACGCACTAATAGAGCGTCACTGTGGCATTGACACTACCTCTACCACCACTTTAATCATAATTTTGTTTTTTTATTACTCTTCTGCATGCATATCATTGATACTGATTTATTAGCAACAGCATAACAATGTTGTCAAAAGAATTCAGAGTTTTTTTTACTTTAAAAGTGGTGAAATGACAATAAAAATCACACATTTTCATGTATTTTTACTTTTCAATTCTGAGAATGGCTCTCAAAAAATAACCTTAGGAAATATGAATTGTTTATGGCTCTCTCTGTCAAAAAGGTTCCCGACCCCTGGTCTAGCTTTAAAAAAAAATTCAACAATGATGAGCTCCTTGTGTTGTGGTAAATATTTTTTCATTTTACAAGTTGTCAGCTTTGAATCCGAGAACGTATGGCGGTGGGTGGTTCGAGGTCGGACTGGCAGAGATTTGAGATGAAAGTCCTCAAGTCAGGAATGCCACAAGAAATCATTTTGCTTCTCCTTCTCCATGTCTCCGCAGGATTTTGATGATTTCATCTTTGCGTTCTTTGCCATCGAGATGGTCATCAAAATGGTGGCTCTGGGGATTTTCGGCAAGAGCTGCTACCTGGGAGATACCTGGAACCGCTTGGACTTTTTCATCGTGATAGCGGGGTGAGTCTGCCGTCAGTCTCGGGCTAGCCACGATGTCGTCGCGATGTCGTCCGCGTACGTGGCGGTTTGCGCTCCTTCCTATTTCAATCGCAAATGTGGGCCTCGTTTGAGGCTGTCCGGCAACGCTCCTCATTCACGGCAGGGCGATTGATCGCGCGCTAGCTGCTAGCTATAGAGCAAATCCATCCTCTTTTATTGATAGCGGCGGTGTTTGCGCTTTTCTAAAAATGCTGAACACACGCTTTTCCCTCTTTTGATACAAGACAGACGGCAACGGTCTTGGCCGACCTTCTCTCCAAAAACTTTTCGAGTCGCTACGCTTGAATCGGCAATCGCAGCCGCCACCGTCCAGCGTATCTTGGAGATTTATAGCTCGGAACGGTTTGGTGTGTTTCTCATGGGTATCGCAGTTAGCCTTTGTTTTGGTTCGTGGCATTCTCTTTGTGTTTTGCCTTACGCTGCTCCTTGTTTCTGGCCAATCATCTTAGTAGAGACTTTAGCGTAGAGTAACTGTTCCAGATCTGGAGCTACTGCAGATACGTCTGAGACATCAAACATGTTTTGCACGTCAACAACTCTCGCTCCGTCCCGTGGGAACGTCACACGCAATTTTGGAAAAGGTTGGCGAGTCACGGTGTGTTCATCAGGGCCCGACAGTAAACATGTCACAGGAAATTAGCACAATTCCCATTTCTCAATCTAGCCCGGCCAGCCTGGAGCCATTAGTTTGCTTGAGTAATGTTGCGGACGGCCACATTTTCAAAGCTTTTCACGCGATTGCCACCGCCCATTTTCTTCTCTTTTTACATCCTAGTTTTGGGGGGAGATTTTCAAACCGTTTCATTGTCATTGTACATACGTACAATTGTGAGTTGCCCAAAAAAATACTACAAAGTATCCTCCAATATTGCAAAAATCCAATTAAGATTTACCCCATGACAACACATTTCCATTGCCCCCTGCTTATGCAAAAACAAGAATAAATCACGGCTTCTCCGTTTAAGAATGGGATGAAAAATATCCGTACTTTTGCCTTCTGGTGGCACATGAATTTGCCCGAGCACTGGCTCGTGGATTGCGTAGGTATTCCGCGGGAGTCGCATGAAGAAAGGCAAAGAAAGGAAAGGAATGGAAGCAAAGCCCAGCATCAACTTCATTTTATTCCTTCAATATTTAATGGGCTCTGATGTGTGAGGACACACACACTGCTGCCGCCGCCGCCGCCACCCAAAATAGTCTGTCTGTTGGTTTTGTTGTCATTTAGGCAACCGCGATAGCCATTAATCTTTCATAAAAGCGTCGTGAAGGCAGATATTCCTCAGTGGGAATCGCGCAGGAAACCTTTGCCACTCGGGATTGAACCGTTCGTCCTTTTAAGTGCCAAGCGGACGCGCTAACCTTAGCTGGCGAGCTTTCCCAATACAGTGGTACCTCGAGATACGAGCTTAATTCGTTTTGGGACTGAGCTTTCCCATAGAAATGAACTCAAAACAAATTAATTCGTTCCAATTATTTGCACGGCAACGTGCTCGTAACATCACATAAACAAATTTAAAGGAACTTGGATCACGATGCAGACATACTCAAAAATGAATTTAATCTAATTTACACTAAACTTAATTTCTAATGTTGTTTTACATTTGTATACATTTTTTCTCCCGGGTTGGCTCTATTTGCTCCGCCTCCACCCTGACTTTCAGATGCAACCTATCGAGGCTTGTTTGCTTTGGTATTCCCTTCAAAATATTCCCAAAATGATGCACACAAATGTCCTCACAACAGGATAATGTACGACCACTTGCTAACGAGAAGTAGTATATACTCCTCTCGTATTAGCCAACAAGCTCCGCCATTCGCACTGACTAACAGAAAAAAAAACACTGAAAAAATGCAACGCTCCGCCCGAGATTTTACTCGTATCTCAAATTGCTCGTACGTCGAGGTACCACCCGGCTTCCGGCACACCCACGCTGAAGTCCCGCCCACTTTTTTGAACGGCATCCCGACACGCCGCTCTTTGGAGGCGGATCCGCCACAGAGAAGAAAGTGGCTTACTCATCTTTGACGGAGAAGCGCCCACCTTTCTTTCGCCAGGCTCCCAAAATATCCGAACATAGTTGAAATCTCCCCATCAAAGACGCGTCCTTCCTCAAAGAACACCAGCACGTCTGCGCCGACGATGATAACACGCGAAAGCTATTGATCTGGATGTCAAAAACAGAGCTGATGTTTTTGTGCGGCTGCTCCACATTAACACATACTGTAAGATATTTTGGAGAATAGCGCGGCGGCACGCAATGTTTATTTCAGGACATGACGCCATAGCTAAGGACTTCTCTTCGTGTTTAGCGTTGGCTTCTCTTGCATGTGATGGCCCCGTCACATTTGCTGCACTTCATTCGTCTTTTGCATAAAAGGCGCCATTTGGAAAGCACCAAAGGAAAATGGCGGCGCCGAATACTTCTTTGATTTCTTCTCTTATTTGGGCGGGGAACGATCACACGGCGTTCATCAAATTAGAATTTAATTCGGGAGAAAATAAAGCGTAGTTGCCGAAAATAGCGTATTTTATTACTGACCTCCACGGCGGATGGCGTACTCCATCCAGCCGCCCCCCCCCCCCCCCCCCCCCTCCCGTTTCTACTCTTTGTTCAATCTTGTTAATGGAGAATCTGGGAAAAGAAATTGCGCCCGTCCTCTCCCGACGCCGTCCTTCCGCGCAGCCCACGCGGCGGACGGGGGTGGCTGGCTGGCTGGCAGCGAAGGCTTTTGTTTAAGGGCCGTCTTTGTTCATCCACAGCGCGTCGCCGCGTCCCGCTCCGTCCGTGTCCTCGCGCTCCCCCCAATCTGCGGCCCGTTGCCCACTTCAGCCTACGTCAGGGGTCCCCAAACCGGTCCTCGAGGGCCGGTGTGGGTGCAGGTTTTTGTTCCAACCGGTCTAGCGTAAACAGTTTGACCAATGAGATTTCAGCAGAAAACAAGAAGCACCTGACTGCAATCCACTGATTGCACTTGTAGGACACCAGATTGGTGGAAAGGTGTCCTCTTTATGGCTTGGAATGAAAACCCGCACCCACTGCGGTCCACCGTGGAATAGTTTGGAGACCACTGGCCTACGTTCTGCTAACACGCTAGCTATTTGCTTAAATGGGGGGCACACCTGACATAAAATAATCCAATGGGATTACTGTAATCCCTGGATTATCACGTCTTCATTTATCGCAAATTCACTACTTTGCCATTTTTCCCCCTGCTAAATTCATAAAAATGTGCAGCAGCTCTGGTCGCATCATTTGTTTGCATGTCGTTCCATAGTTTGTCCTCACAAGCGTCTCTCCGTCCACGTGGGGGCGCGCACATCCGTTTCCGATTAGTGTGAACGACAAGATGCAAATCTCCGTCTTTCATCCCCGACCGCGTGCGATTCGTTCGAATGGAGTCGGCAATTCTCCGCACGCAACGGCCTTTCTGCAAGGCCCCCTCGTTGGCGTCGTTCTATGGGCGTCATCGACATGTGGGAACATGACCAAAATAAATGTGCAAAACAGGAAATAATCCATTTCATTGTATTTTCTTTTCTCGTCTTCAAAGGCTTTTTTTATGATCAACAAATTGAATAGAACCGTAAAAATGAGATTTTTTTGACACCCTGACTTCCGCGAGCGATATTGCCATTCGTCCACATCATTCTTGATATAATAAAACATAAAGGGATGTAGAAAGAGGTACTACAGATGGCGTGAGAGGTGGCATTCTTCCTCGGAACGCACAAATATTTAGCGCACGCGCTGCATGTGTTGTACATTTGTGGACAGAGCGTGCGCAAGAAGGGAATTCCTTCCTTCCTTCCTTCCTTCCTTCCAGCAGACATGTGCGGCGCATATGCGCACGGCAAAAGGAAAGACACCCGCGTTTCAGCGCCGTCCTTCCGACCTCCCGTCTGGTCTTTTGGGCCCGAAAGGGGAAGGGGAACTTTCTCCCTTATTTAGATTTGTATTCACAATAGGTGGTGTGACCCCATCATGTAAAAACAAAGGCCATTTTGAAATATTTTCCGTTAATAACGATCACCAGAAACCAGTTGAGTCGACTCGGCAAGGCGGATGTAGCACCGATGGATCTGTATTGATGTGTTCTAATACAGAAACAATTCATCTTTAACAAATTTCACTTCTTGACAGCCATACTCAGAATTTCAAATTTCAAAATACATGAAAATGGCTGCCTCTTGTAGTCTGAATTCTTTTGACGATATTGTCACGATGTTGCTAATCAATGAGTTTGCATTCAGAAAAATCTAATGAAAAAAAAAGAATTATAATTAGCAGCACTAAAGCTCATGGTGGTGTCAACGTGCCAACGTGACGCCGCTATTGGTGCGTTCGAGACTCAGCAGTTTCCATATTTTAGTTCACAGAGAGCCATCAAAAGAGCCACATACAGCTCCAGAGCCATAGGTTCCTTCCCCCTGTTCTAATGTGACTTTTCCTTTCTCATTTCCAGGATGCTGGAGTATTCGCTCAACCTTCAGAACGTCAGCTTTTCAGCCGTGCGGACCGTGCGCGTGTTGAGGCCCCTGAGGGCCATCAACCGAGTGCCCAGTAAGTGCCGCCGGAACGAGAACGACGTGCCGTCGGGACGGGAAAGCCTTGGCGTGGGCGTGGGCGGCCTTTCGCTCTGGCGGCTTCCTTCCTTTCCATCTTTACGCTTGACTTTTTCCTCCTCAAAATGTGTCGTTAGCTCTAGCGGATAACGGGAGCCAAATCTCTGCTTAGGGCCGTAAAAAAAAAAGTCGTAGCTAAATCATCATTTTTTGCCAAGTCATATTGAGCTGTGCTCTATCTTATCGGCGCCAAAACACCGGCCTCCATTTCGCCGGTCCAATAATCGTGGAGCCGAAGGTGCAAATTCCAAAAGGCCAACGTTTTGTTGTTTGTCTCTCTCCAAGCCAAGCAGGTTTGGACACTTTTATGTGCAATTTGCCGACTCGTTGCCTTCCGTTAACAGACGCAAGTTAGTTAGTCTGCTGTTTGTTTCCAAGTGCTTAAAATGCACAAAATTCCCCTGGAGGTTTTAGGCCCTTCCTCACACTCACGCAAACATTCTGGGCGTCATAAAACGTCGTCGAACCTGCACGTTTTTCTGTCGGTATTTTTGAAAGCGGGGCACATTGTCTTTCCATTTCCAGACCCAAATGGGGAAGGTTCCCGTAAAATGGGAGTCGAAGAGCAATTAATGAAGTGTTGTTTAGGAGCCTGCCGTCATAAATGACTCAAAACGTTGCTAAGGATTTGGAATAAGGCTTCAAATTGGGCTGAGCCGTGAATGAAGGCTTAAAATTGGGGGAAATGCGAATGTTGACTACGCTGAAAATTGCCCATTTGGCAACCGTCAATCGACCACCTCGTGGAAATTGCATACTACATCGAACATGTATTTTGGTGGGCTTGTTGACCTTCATCTTCAAATGCATTTCACGTACAGCATACCTGTCAACCTCTGCCGATAACTGCCCTTATAAATGATTATGATTCAATCCCTTACAAACCCCCAAAAAACCTTACAAACACCGTACGAGTCGTCGTACGGTCTGACTGGGGTCGACCCCGAACATCTTTTTCTTCTATCAACTAACGTAGCGTGTCGCGGGTTCTTTCCGGATATTTGCATCATTTCCCAACGAGGCAGAATGTCTCACATGCGGGGTCACGACAGAAAGTGACCCCAAAATAACCAAAGTGATCCAAAATGTGGGGCATCAGACTTGGGGGGGAAAAAAAAGTCTGGTGCGCACAATGCGGGCAAAGATTGGCCGGAGCCATTAGGCTATTGAAATAATTCCAAAGGCCAATCATTGTGATGAAAATCCAATTCTCCAGAAGCAGAAGCACTTAGCTCCTCTGCCCATCCTCTGGTGAAAAATCCATGCAAATTGATTGGGACGTTTGTGTCCGTGGGTCAGCCGGTGCCCCTCAGCCCTTTCAAAAGCACAACATTATGAATGACAAAGGTTTCATTAGTGTATCATGCAGACGTTAGTACCTCAATTCAAGAAAACTTGGCAGCTGAAGTTAGCTTTTGAATTTGAGCTTGGATAAAATATATATTTTTGAAATCACCAGCAGAAAATTCCACAACGAACAACTGTTAAAGTAGACATCTAATCCATTTGAAGTGGGCGAATGAATGTAAAAAGCAAAAAAATAAATAAATCAATTCTTTTATTTTTGTTTTTCTCCCCAAAAAAATGTGCTATCGGTACAGTATCCGCCTCGAACGCCTATTTTATTCGACGCAAAATTCAGAAAAGGATTCATACTAAACCACTAAAGGCTTTCTCTTGTCAAATATATATTCACGCTATGTTTTCTCATTTTGTATATCACATAAAAGCACAATTCCATGTGAGAAATGCTCTTGCCAAATTGGTGTCAATGGCGAACAGCAGATTCCCACGCAAAATCGCCAATACCCATTTGGCTCATGGCTTGGTTATTGATTGAGTTGTCGATCAAATGATGGGGCACATTGCATACGAGCACTACAACAAACTATTGGATGTTCTCCATTTTGAAATCTAATTAAAATTTTGCAGGCTTTTTAACCGCATTCTTTTCTTTAATGCGAGCAATGGATTTCTGATAGTTGACTTACTTCATCCAAAAACTTTCAAGTTAGTTTGAGTGACAGGGTTCGGGCAAAATAATGGGAGGCTTCAAAACGGCCAATGGTAATAACGTAAGATACGGAATGAGACCCGAGTTGACCTCTCTCCTGACCTCTGTCCTGATGTGTGTCCCCCAGGTATGCGCATCCTGGTGACCCTGCTGCTGGACACGCTACCTATGCTGGGCAACGTGCTCCTCCTTTGCTTCTTTGTCTTCTTCATTTTTGGCATCGTGGGAGTCCAGCTGTGGGCCGGCCTGCTCCGAAACCGTTGCTTCGTGGAGGACAACTTCTCTTTGTGAGTCTTCAAATGAAAAAAGGCCACTCAAATGTTATTGTGCTTTACGAGATGGCTCGATGGCTTGGTTATTGATTTATAGTTTTATAGCATGCCGCTTTTTAATTTTCAGTCAAAGCCATCCATCTGTATTTGGCTGCTTTTGTAGCACGGATCCACGACTTGAAACGTCTCCCCTTTGGCGATTTTGCCATCCGGTCAATTCCGACGCCCTCCCCTCTCTCCCCCCCCCACAGCCCCCTGTCGGCAGAACTGGAGAAATACTACCAGACGGAAAACGACGACGAGAACCCCTTCATCTGCTCTCAGCCGCGAGAGAACGGCATGAGGGACTGCGGCTCGGTGCCCAAACTCTACGACGAGGCCGGCCTGCAGTGCAATCTGGACATCTACTGGTACAACAGCACCGACAACACCACCTGCGTCAACTGGAACCAGTACTACAGCAACTGCTCGGCGGGTCTGGTCAACCCCTTCAAGGGGGCCATCAACTTTGACAACATCTGCTACGCCTGGATTGCCATTTTTCAGGTAATTGAGCGCTTGGAGTCGTACTTTGAACTCGGGATCATTTTGCCCGTGAACCCAACTCACCTGATTTGATCCTTTGCCAATTTATATAGAGCTATGGCAATGGTATAATCATCATACATATAAAAATGAATCACAAATCCCTTTTTGGAGTGGCGAAGCACCAAAATAAGGCGCAAACAAATTTTTTTCAGAAAATATTTTCCGTTAAAAAAGTTAGACTGAACCGTCAATGGTAGCTAATATGTTAATACGTAAAAATGTAAAGTAATAGAGCAATCCCTCGAATATCGCGGTTAATGTGGACCAGATAATCGAAAAACCGCAAAGTATGGTCACCTAAACATTTTTTTTTCTAGTAGCAAGATTGGCTTTGGGTTACGAGTTTCAGCGTGGATTTTTGCATTTTTATGGACTTAAAAATTAATAATAATAACTCAAATGTACGCCACCCAAAAAATCTGTGATGTAGTGAAGCTACGAAAGTTGAACCGCGCAATGGCGAGGGATTACTGTACATCTTTTTTTATTTTTTTTTTAACCCGATTTTGATCTTTTGAAAATGACACGATCTGGCCCAATTTCCGATTATTTTCAACGATGACCTTGGAGACAAACTCTGCATGGAGAGACGCCAATCAAAATGGATTGGACGTCCATCCGACTCTGTTGAAATCTGGCTTTAGCAGGAAATCAGCTCCATTAGTTGACTAGTTTGTATCTTCATCTCGCCCTCGAAGCTCTGTTATCTGTTTTGCCACATTTGTGTCAAGCCGGGAGTCCCACATTAGAAGACAAAAGACAGATGAGTTGGCCCTCTGCGATGGGACTGCCTGTGTGTGATCAAGCATGCACAGCCAAACTAGCGGGCGGATTAGCCTAGCGCTTTGTTTTTAGAGTGTTGAGTTGGAAGCCAGCGCGCAGCGGGCTCCTCGTTCTCGGACATCCATTCGCCGGCTGCCTTTTTTAATGGCTTTTTCCAATCCAAACGAGTCCGAAGATAAATTCCCCCTAGAACTGGTTTTGCGCTCCACTCTGTCAAAAAGAATTAAAGTGCAGATAACGACAATCGATACTGTCATTTGAAATCGGGTGTATTTTGCACTATTGTCGATACAGGATATGTTTGCATTTTTCATTTTAACTCATTGGCTGCCACTGAGGGCCGTAGGTGTCCAATCCATTTGAAGTGGGAGGATTGGCTTCTTGTCCAGGGGAGCATTTTTATTTTATTTTTTCACGTATTGGGCTCCTTCGGCAAATATCAAATGGTGATAAACCATTTACATAGTTTTAGTTTAGTTTTTAAGAGGCAAGCGATTGCATGTCTATCATTGTTAATGGGACTGAAAGAATTCATTTTAAAACAATGTATCATTTAATGTTTTTGATGGCAAATTTAGTGTAAAAAAATGATTTGAAATATGTTTGATCTGCTCTCTTTCCCTTCAGGTGATCACTCTGGAGGGCTGGGTGGATATCATGTATTTTGTCATGGACGCGCACTCTTTTTACAACTTCATCTACTTCATCCTGCTCATTATCGTAAGTGGCGAGCCATTCGCCCGCCCTTCGCCCCCATCTTTTGCGGGGCCATTTCTCGCCGGATGGCTTGGCCATTAGCCGCGGGCTCTTTCTTTTCCCGTCCTCAGATCGGCTCCTTTTTCATGATCAATCTGTGCCTGGTGGTGATCGCCACGCAATTCTCGGAAACCAAGCAGAGGGAGAGTCAGCTGATGAAGGAGCAGCGGGTTCGCTTCACGTCCAACGCCAGCACCTTGGCCTCCCTCTCCGAACCGGGTTCCTGCTACGACGAACTGCTCAAGTACCTGGTCCACGTGCTCCGCAAGGGGGCCAAACGGGCGGCCCGCCTCTGCCGCTTCTTGGCGCGCCGCGCGGGGCTGGACGTGGCCGCCTCGCCGCCTCCGTCCGAACCCCAGCAGAGGCGGGGCCACAAGAGGAGGAGGAAGTCCTCCAGGCTGGACTCCCTGTCCGTCTACCACCTGGCAACCCCCCACCCGCACCCCCACTACCACTACCATCTGGGGAACGGCAGCGCCGGAGCCGGAGCCGGCCTCCGGGAAGGCCCGGACGCCGATCCGGCCTCTCGGAACAACAACTCGGCGATCTGCGGCGGACTTTTGGCGCCGCCGCGCTCGCTGATACTGACAACTTCCGACACCAACCTAGTGGGATTTTCTGGTTCTCGCTCCACCCTGGCTGAAAATCTGGACGCCACACTCTGGAGTGCCAACCTCTGGCACAGCCCGGGCCCGTTCTCCCAGAGTGCGGCGTCCCATTCCAGGAGCATGAAGAGGAACTCGGTGCCGTTCGCGGCCCCCGCTCCCAAAAACTACCCCACCTTGCAGGCCAGAGCTCTGGCGGAGTCCAGGCGGGGCAGCGCGGCCACGGCCGCCCTGGCCAATATCACTCTCAACATTCCGCCCACGTCCTATGGGAGGAGGCGGCAGAGCCTGGCCGACGCCCGCCACCTCTCAGGTAGGCCATCCTCTTATTTTCAAGTGCCAAATCTGTCCCAAAACGCGTGTTCGATTGTAGGAATCCGTTTCTGTGGTATTTCAATAGCAAAAAAGCCAGTAGTTTCTATCCATCTTTTTTAATGCAATCATTAAATCAATAAAAAAAAGTTATCCAATCCAATTTAAACACGCAAACAAGCCAATACCTGTTGCCCGTGTGTATGGTTAGTGGTGGTGATAAATTAAAAACAAAAACAAAAAAGATAGAGTATGTGGAAGAATATTGTTAGTTTTTATCCTAATAGCAGACTGTGCTTGTATTTATTGGCTGACACTAAAACCACATTTAAAACAAACAAAAATAATAATAACATCTATATCATTTAATATTAAATTACTGCAGACTCACTAGTAAACAAAAAAGATAGAGTATGTGGAAGAATATTGTTAGTATTTATCCCAAAAGCAGACTGTGCGTGTATTTATTGGCTGATACCAAAACCACATTAAAAAAAAAAAACTAAATAATTATTAAATCTGTATCATTTAATATTAAATTACTGCAGACTTGCTTGTAACGTAACGAATGAAGTCGTCAGAAAGCAATCTCAAAGAACACCTTATTCCCCCAATTACCATTCCTCGCCGTCCACGCCGTTATTTGTTTACTTGCCTTTTTTTTCCTGAAACGCTCCATTGAACGCGCTCTATTTATCAAAGCGGCAGGCATTTATATTTTCCCTCTCTCTCTCTCCCTTAGCGGCGCTGCCGCCCGCTCGCCGGCTGTCGGCTCGCGAACTGGGCGCCTTGGACGCGGCGGGGTTGGCGGCGGAGCCCGAAAACTGCCCTTACTGCGCAAAGGCCGCGGCCAACGAGTCGGAGGGCGGCACGGAGACGGCGGGGGACTCGGACAGCGAGGGCGTTTACGAGCCGGGCCGTCCCCGCCCCCGGCCCCGGCCCGCCAAGAAGGCCTCCGGCCTGGGCCGGACGGCCGGGAGGATGGTGCGATTCTGGAGGTTGGTGTGCGACACCTTCAGGAAGATCGTGGACAGCAAGTACTTTGGACGAGGGATCATGATTGCCATCCTCATCAATACGCTGAGCATGGGGATCGAGTACCACGAGCAGGTCAGTGCACACGACCCAGATATTACAAAATTTATGCTACTAATGTGAGTGACTACTATTTGTGGCTAGATATAGCAACTGTTGCTATATTTCATCGGGTACACATGATGGCGTCATGCTATTTTAATTATAATTATGAATGAGCGTACAAATGAGTGCCCAACATGGCCACCAGTCCAGGGCGTCGTCCCCCTTTCGCTCCGAGTCTGCTCCAGCACCCCCCGACAAGCCATTTTGAGATGGAATGCCGTGTTCATCTTAGCCAAGTCAATGAAAGTTGAATCTTTAAATGCGGAAATAGTGTGATTTCAGCCCAAAGTAGACATCAAAAGCCCATTTGTTTGGGTCCCCATTCGTAAGAAATTTTATGCCGTTGACGGTCATAGGCTTCCAATTCATTTTGCCTGCAAAAATACATCGTGGATTGGACGTGGACCACCATGGAACGGCTAACGTTAGCTAAACGAGCGCTCTGTCAGATCAAGTGTGATTGGTTGGTGAAAAGGATTGAGAGTGCTTCACTTTTACAAGTAAGTAGCCAGTAGTGATGTTGTCATTGATGACTTGAAGTTGAATTTTAGCTTAGTATTTTGGTGTCTCAGTGTGTAAAGCGCTCGCTTGAATCCCCTGAGCCTCACTGGAATTCTTTCTGTCTCTCTCTGCTCTTGTTTATTTACACCAGCATAATTGCAGCCATGTGAGCGCACAAATAGGGAGAAAAGGGGGTGCGTGTTGGAATGAAAGCCAGCCGCCTTCAACATATTTCAGGCCCACCATTGACACGCTTCTCCTTACGACGTCTCCCCGATTTGGCAAATCTCGCCCCTTTTTCCATCTCTCCGAGCCCCAAATGTCGCGTGTGCCGACCGAGTCGCTACCAAAGTGAGTCACGCGAAAAGATTCCAAACGCGTGTTTCCCAGATTTGTACGTCCGGGATGTAACGGCGAGTTATGTACGCCCACCGTGCGGTCCCCCAAAATATCCCGTCGATTCCTGATTAGATGGAGCGTCATGGACGGAGACGCCGTGTCCTTCAGACGCGTTGTCGGCTTATCGAGCGGCGGCGGCCGGTCTCGCACCGCGGATGACACGTAAACGAGCCCCGCCCCCCCATCTCCGTCTTCCAGAGAACAGGCAACGGGCGGAGTGGAGTCGGGGCCACGAGGGGGGCCAACCGGGCGAGTGCGTCCCATTGAAATGGGCGGGTGGGGCTCGGATAAAAAGATGATTAAATAGAGTGTCGGGGAGGGATGACAGAGTGCCGTGACTCGGCGGGGTGAAGGCAGATTATGGGAAGAAAAGTGGAGGCAGACGGCTTGGACATGTTAAAAAGGGAGGCTGCCAGACTGCCTGCCTGCCGACCTGCCGGCCTGCCTTATCTCATCTTGTCCAAAAGCATTGCCATTTACGGTGGAGATGAGAACAACCCTGTGCACCTGCCTACCTTATTTATTTGGCTTGATCTTGACACACTAGGGCTGGCTCATGTCATCTCGCCTCGTTTTTTTTTATTTATTTTATTTGCCCGCTTTGGCCCACCCTCAATTATACGGCGGACTTTGCAGAAGGGGCGTGTCCTCCCTCCTAGCGTCAGTCAAATGTCACTGCATCCAGACGTGGCGGTAAAAAAAAAAAAAGATTATTGTGACAAATTTGTTACGACGATGTAGATCATCATTATGCATCACAGAAGGCCGGAAAAGTCAACTTTACTGTCGTAAATTTAAAACATCTGCTGCATTATAAGCACTGAATTCAGATGATTTTTTAAATGTATTTTAATTGATTCTATTTTTGATATTTGACATGGGTCCTTCTGTGTTGGAACAACTGTTATATTGGCTCAAATTCATATATATATATATATATATATGAAAGAAATTTGCATGTTTGCAGTTGATAAACATAAATCATTGAATTTATTCTCTACAGATTTACCAAATTAGCCATTGATAGAATAAATTTTAGGAGGAAAACCGGAAGCCCAATGCATCCAAGTTAGCGACGTTAGCCTTTAAACACACTTAAATCGCTGCATCTAACACTATTTGAGGCATAAAATTCAAATTCCTGCTGTTTTTGTTGTTGTATTTGACAGATTGTAGCGTTGCACCTCCCCAAAGCGAGTTTTCTAGACATGCCTTTCCGGCCCCGAAGAGCGTGAAATATGGATGACAAGAATCTTCCGATGCGTTGCGTTATTTTCCCATTCACTGAGATGTCAAATCTCCGGCTGCCCTTTTTCTGGCATCTTGTTTCATGGATGTGGCTGTGCGCTAAATAGGATGTTTCCCCAGCGGGATTGCCCTCTTCGCTTATCGTTCTACTCGGATTAACCGTGAGGCTCTTTTTCTTTTTTTTATCTCTTTTGCGAGCGAAGCTAACTAAGATTCTTCCGTCCAATCAACAGAAGGAGCACGATTTCATGCTCAAAACAGACAAAAGATGATAGCTATCGCGTTCGGAACGGGCCACCCGAGTCATCGTTTACGGTCCGGCTGCGGAACATTAAATAAAAACAGCGGGGAGGGAGAACAAATAAGGATTGGTCTCCGGGCCAGATTGACGCAGTCCAAGTCTCGGCTCGTAAAAGTTTTATTTTTTTGTTTTGGCACGTCTGTTTGAGAAGTGTGAGTATTCCGTTTACGTGTCGATTGGTGTGGATTGAAGCGCGCCGTGTGAACGCACGCATCAACAAAGCCAGGCTAGGCGTACCGTATTTCCTGGAATACAAGTCACTAACCATTTTTTTCTTTCTTTTTTGTCTTTGCTGGGATATATATTTTGTTATCCTTTCCTTCTCCATTCTTCGGCCAGTCGCAAAAATACGGTAATTGCTTTCACAGCCGAGGGAGGTCCTAAAAAATCAAAAAATCTCGCTTTAATGGCGACGCCAATGACGGAGAGCAACCCTATGCCGCCGTTTATCGCGTCCGTGTAATGCGGGCAAAATGACAGCCCGTCCGAATGGTGTCCACCGTTTATCGGGTGGAGATGAAAGCCGTCCATGGGTGCACAGATCAGAGCATTTGGCGTCTTCTTCCGTCTTCTTCCTGGGCCAAATTGCCGACAGAAGTGGAATTTCCATAGCGCGTGGTGTTTGGATGCGCCTGGGCTTTTATTGCTGCTCTGCTCTGCCCGACTGTCTGCTTTCTTTCCCTCTCTCCGACTATCGCCGACTGGCTGGCTCATTTTAAAAATTCTCCGCAGTCGTTTGATCCGGCCCTGAGTGACGGCTCAATTCTCAGATGAGTCGCGAGCGAGCAGACGTCTTGGTACCGCAGCGGCTTTGCGTCCCCGTTGGACTGGCAAACAAAGGGCGAGCTTGCGCTCTGCCGCAAAATAATACATATTTGTGTTCTTGTCATTTTAGTTCAGGCGCTTCCCCGTCCCTTCTCCCCTCCTCTACGCTCCTTAATAGGAACGGAATTGATTTTCCTTCCAAGTACTAATGAGTCCACTCTTTGTTTTTGTTTGACCTCCAGCCCGACGAACTGACCAATGCCTTGGAGATCAGTAACATCGTCTTCACCAGCCTCTTCTCCCTGGAGATGCTGTTAAAAGTATTAGTCTACGGTCCATTTGGCTACATTAAGAACCCCTACAATATTTTTGATGGGATCATTGTTGTTATCAGGTAAGTGGAAGCCATTTTTTAACCATCAAGTTACCTCTAACCACCCACAAAATCACTTTTCTTGTATGTATCAAGTGCCAAATGTTAGCGTATTTTCCCGACTACAAGTCACACTTTTGCAACTAATGACTTGTAGCTTGTTTTTTACGGGTATAATTATTTGTATTTTTTCCCCCATATTTTGTATTATTTGGCTGAGGTGACTTATACTTTTAGTCCAAAAAAAACGGCGTTTGCATTTCCACCTATATTTTTTCCCTAAAATTGCCTTTTCTTAGTTATACTGCAGACAAGAAGCTGCCACTGTCTTTTAATGCAGAAGTAAACATATTATAAACTGTAAATATTTGGTTTTTTTTTTACTGTGTTTTCTTTGACCAGAAACTTAACCGTAGCTTGAGCTAGCAGCTAAAATGTATTTTACGCTAACCTTTTTTGTCCTCTTTGAACAGCGTGTGGGAAATCGTGGGCCAGCAAGGCGGGGGGCTGTCGGTGCTTCGGACCTTTCGCCTGATGAGGGTGCTGAAGCTGGTCCGGTTCATGCCGGCTCTGCAGCGGCAACTGGTGGTGCTGATGAAGACCATGGACAATGTGGCCACCTTCTGCATGTTGCTCATGCTCTTTATCTTCATCTTCAGGTGCGTGTGGGATTGCTCGAGCTCTCCTTTAGTCCTTCAAAAGATCAGACGGTTCGTTTCAAGTTGTTTTCGCTCCACCGTAGACGTCAGATTAGAAACGGGGCACTTCTGAGTGTACGATAACAATGTATCTATGTACGTGACATCATTTTGAGTGGAGAAGAAAGCCTCACCAGTCCAAAAAGAGCCCCGTAGTGCTAATAGAAAAAAAGAAATATCTACTGTGCTATGCTAACACTTTATTTCCACTACATTTATAAAAAAATAATAAGCAGACACCGACTGATTGCAGGATACTTTGTATCAACGGCATGGGCTTATTTTTCCTCAACAAATGAATTTTCTACCTTAATTTGACGACTCGAACTGACAATTGCGGGCCGTCCTTTGTGGCGCTCTCCGCGGTGCTGAAAAGATCAGCGTCTCATTGACAGTAGCGCAAAAACAAATGAAAAGAAGTACGGATATATGCTCAATGCGTCCGGATCCAACATTTCCTTTTTGCAATGGATTGGCCGTGTTTTGGATTGACTCCACCAAGATGTCCTCTCTCTCTCTCTCTCCTTTAGTATTCTGGGAATGCATCTGTTTGGTTGTAAATTTGGTTCCGAGCGGGACGGAGACACGCTACCGGACCGGAAAAACTTTGACTCGCTTCTCTGGGCCATCGTGACGGTTTTCCAAGTGAGTTCAAACCTTCTCCTACTTGTTGATCTCTGCCTACTTAACACACCTATTGCATTGAATAAGCAGACTTTGTTTTTGTTACCATCCCATTTTAGATCTTAACCCAGGAAGACTGGAACAAGGTATTATATAACGGAATGGCATCCACCACTCCCGTGGCGGCGCTCTACTTCATCGCCCTCATGACCTTCGGCAACTACGTTCTCTTCAACTTGCTGGTGGCCATCTTGGTGGAAGGCTTCCAAACGGAGGTAAAGTCTGGCTTTTCAACTCAATAAATGACCACTAACGGGTGACCAATCCCGTGAAATTAATTTTCCCCCGGGAAGACAGCGACGATATTTATCTCAATTTATCCACGCTCTGTCCGTCCTTCCGTCTTTCTTTGGTTTTTCACACGGGGCTCCGAGTGAAGGGATTTTTATGAGCCGCGATTTATCATCTGGACTCCAGTTAATTTGTCACTTTGGCACTCGTACGCACTTTGGAACGAGCATGTGATTGCGTTAAATACATCTAACGTGGCACTCGCTATCCACGCTAAGTCACGGATCTGGTACAGCTGCGGAAATTGGACATGCTACTCAACTAAATGACATATTGACAAAAGAGACGCTCCAATCTACATGAAATTTGCGACTCGGAAGTACTAAGGCGCACGTAACGATAGCAGAATGGAGGTTTATTAGCTCACCCTTGGTACTCCTCTTCTCTTCTTTCAAGTTGACATCGCTCTTTGAAAGTTTATTTTTAATCTGCCAAACTTCCCTCATGATCCCGTTGCTAAGTAACCAGCCCGCGACTGACTCGAGACAACCTAGTGGGAGATGTCTGTCGTATCCGCGGCTCTGGAACTAACGTGTAAAAACATCAATATGAATTGCTTGGGAAACACTTTTCAATTACATTTGTGGGCGGGCGCATTTTTCATATCCTTTGGAATATGACTTCCTCCCTAAAAAAAAAAAGAAAAGTGATGTCCACCGCTGCAAAAAATGTCTAACGTGAATGTGTAAAAATGAAAAAGATGCACGTCTGCTATAAGCATGTACTTATTAACGAATGTCCAAGCGAGTCCGGCACGCACACGCTTGCCTTTTGCCTTTTGCCTTTTGCTCTTTGACCTTTTGGCTTTCCTTGTCCTCGATCTTCTGGCGGGACGGGAACTCGACCGGCCGGCATGGCGGCGAGCCGCCCGCCTGGCCGAATCCTTCGGCGTTCGACCGCCGCCCTTGGGCCTCTCTCACTTGTGTGCTTTTTCCCCTCGCCCGCCACCCCCTCTTCCGGATGCTCGCCTCTCGCACCTTGGTTGCCGCACGCCGGGCTTCCACCGCAGGAAGTGACCAAGCGGGAGGACTTGCATGCCCGACTGAGTCTTATTCAGCTGCCCGTAGACGCAGGGGTATGTACGCTACGAAGCACGGCGGCTACCTTAACTCGCTCTTCCCCGACACCACTAACCGCCCTTTCCCGTCGTCCAAGTCTCCGCCCCTCGTCACATATCTTTGGGTCTCCTCAAAAGAAAATGCAGGCCGAAAAAGAAACGGGCTTAAGGTGGAACCTTGCGGGACACCTTTACTTGCTAACGTTAGCATTGTACAGAATTTTTGCATTCTTGTAGAACTGGAATGTCAAAAGTATCAGGCAAGAGATCCATTAAGATTTAGATAGAACTTTTGGATGAATTGCAAGATGTTTGGGTGGTGAAAGTGCCCCGAAATGAAAGCGAGGTCCACCGATTTGAGCCTAAAGTTATGTGACGTCCCCCCCGTGGCTCCTGCATGCTCCCCTCCCTCCCCATCCTGCTAATGAGGGTCTGTGCTCAATGACTTGCTTTGAGAGAAAACAACAACGTGCTTCAATACTCGACTTTTCCCGGAGCTCACGTCAACATTCATTGGCCCTGAAACGGCTAATTCATCGATCGATCTATCTCCAATAATAGCGTTAAATTCGTAAAAAACACTTTCAAGTGTTCTTTTTAGGGACCCTAACCATTGTGTATGTTTATTCATTTTAATTTAACATGGCATTCATTTAAAAAAGTTGACAAAAAGAAGTGGAAAAAAAATACAACTTTAGGTCATTTGACGTTTTAAGTCCAAATTTTCAACATCCCGTTTTGGAAGAAAGCCATTACGGAAAACACACAAACAATTTACTCCATTTCCTTGTATCAACATCCATCCGCCACGTCGCCCCGTTTTAACGGCAGGTAATTGAGATCCTCCCGTGAGTCGCCGTCGTCGCCGCCGCTGCCGCCGTCTGTTAATGTCCGCTGTTCTCCAATGGGCTGCGTCCGAGCCATCTCCTGCCCTGGCCCGAATTGGCAGATAAACAAGCTGTCTAAACATCCCGCCTATTTCATCAGCGAGGATTTCCCCCGCGACCAGAAAAAACCCTTACTTCCCCCAAACCAATCTTTCTCCTCCTGCCAATATTTGGGTGGTCTGGGTCATAATCCGCCAGTAATAAGCCTTATTGGCTTCAAATGAATGGCTATCAAAATGCAACAACAGGCTCATTTGTGGTCTAGGAATGAAATTGTGTCTTTTTTATGATTGCTATCACTCGGTTTGTTGGAAGAATAATGGATGAATAGACTCCCCTTTCCCCCGGATGTTCTCTTAACTAGATAACAGTGAGATGTCAAGGGCAGAACAACCCAGGAACATCTCTCTTTGAGGTTTCAAAATTTATTTCCACACTCCTCCAACAGTCTGGGGAAATCACAAAAGAGCATTGGAAATATGATTGAACTATAACCTTAAGGATTTAGGTGCACTTTGTAATTTGACGTGAGCTCAGAGTTGCCCCCCTTTTCCTTCACATCGGGGGCGTTGCCTGACTTGGCGTTGCCTTAGGCGCACCTCAAGGTAGCGTTGCGGGTCCCTTTCTTTAACAAGTCAGCTCTGTGTGTTTGACGCGTGTTGTCAATGGTGGAGATGGAGCAGATAGAAAGTAAGTGGTATCGTAAGTGATCACTCCCCCCGGTGCATGTTATCGTCCGTTTTTTTTTTTATTTCCAGTGAGCGTCCCTGTTTTTTTGCATGCACGGTGTCGTGTATCAAAGTCCCGTCTCTGAACGATGGGGACCGGAGAGGTGGCAACTTGGCTCTCCTCCCCGTTTGTTTTGACGTGGCGACCCATCCTTTTTGGCCCTTGCTTTTCCTCTAAATGCCGTGTTTGTTTGTGTCAAGGGGGACGCTTCCAAATGCGGTTCAGAGATCGACTCTTGCGCCCCAAGCACGGAGGACGTCGACGGCAGTAAACGGGATTTATCGGCCTGCGCAGGTCAGCTATCTAACCACATCTAGGCATATCTTAACGCGGGTGTTAAGCCAGGGTGCTAAAATAACGTCATCGAAGAATACTGGGAAATAACGTGCCGCCGCTGTGCACTTTATTTACTGCTGACTTTTCAAACGTTAGCTCTTATGGCCCGAATTCAACATCATTTAGATTAGATTAGATAACTTTATTCATCCCGTATTCGGGAAATTTCATTGTCACAGTAGCAAGAGGGTGAGAATACAGACACAGGAAAAGACACCCTAGACATAAATAAATAGGTAATAAATAAGTATTTTTTTCCACCCTTATTTTGATTCCTTCCACTCTTTTTCACTAGTAGTAGCTGTGAACGGTCACGTGGACGTGAAAAGCAGCCTGACTCCTCCACTGATTACCCACACGGCAGCCACTCCCATGCCCGTTCCCAAATTGCCCGTTGGGGACGACACGGAGTCGCGGCGAGGCAGCGGCGTCTCCGTGGACGCAAACGCTTACCAAAAGTCTCCGGTGAGTGGCTTTTTCATCAAACCCGCACTTGTAGCACCCTTGTTTTAGTGACAAACTTTGCTAGCAAGCACTTCCGACGTCAACTTTTTTTTTTTAGGCCAAGGTCAGTGGGCGCAACAGCCGTCGATCCAGCTGGAACAGCCTGGGCCGCGCCCCCTCGCTCAAACGCCACAAGCGGCAGTCCGGGGAACGCCGCTCCCTCTTGTCGGACGAGGGGCGCTCCAGCTCGGAAGAAGAACGGACGCGATTGACGGAGGAGGACGACGACGCCTCCTCCTCGGCCGGGACCGGCTCCCCATCGGGGTCCGCTCGCCGCAGATCGGTGGAGACGCGGAGCTCCGTGGATTTGCCCCCCGACGCTCTGCTGCAGGTACCACCCCGTCCCAGAATGCCACTTTTCGTTGTCGGCGTACAACAGGTGAGATGTTTTTTTTTTTTTGTCCCGTCCACGTCACAGGTGCCTCATCTTTATCGCTCGGCCAGCATGCACAGCTCCCGCCCCCCTTCGGCGGGGGCCTCGCCACCCGCGGAACACGGCGACTGCAACGGGAAGGGGACGCCCTCGCTCTTGGGCCCCGCCTCCACGGAGGAGAACGCCGAAGAGGAAAATGCCGAAGAAGAAGCCAATCTGGTTCGTGTCTCAAAGTCCGTGTTTACATTCCGTCAAAAAGTAGCCGTTGCGAAGAACGTCGCGTATTCTCGACAGGCGTCTGAGATGGACAGTCTTCCCTCAGTTATCGCAAATTCACTTATTTACGATTTTTTTAATTATTGTACAATTTTTTTTTTTAAGTCCATAAAAATGTGAAAATCTACTCTAAAATTTGTAAGCGGAAGCACTCTTTTATAATAATTACTATAGCCCTACTTGGCGATTTTTCGATGATTGCGGCAGCCATGTTTACACCAAACATGGCTGCAATCATCAAAAAATCGATCTATCTCCAATAATAGCGTTAAATTCGTAAAAACACTTTCGAGTGTTCTTTTTTATGGGACCCTAACCATTGTGTATGTTTATTCATTTTAATTTAGTTTTAATGGTGATTTTTCAATGATTGCGGCCATGTTTACACCAAACATGGCCGCAATCATTAAAAAAAACGGCAAGTTAACCACCATATTCGAGGGATTACTGTACTATTTATTATTAAATTACTATTATTAAAAGCGCACGTGCGTGTTCGCAGGGTCGCGTTGCCAGATCGTTCCGCTGGCTGGAAAGAAAACAACCCGAATGGTGTCGCCAAAGAGACGCTTGGTCGCTCTACCTCTTCTCTCCAGACTCCAGGTATGACGCTTGAATTCTCTTTTTGTTTTCTTCAGCCATTGAACTTTGTTTTTTGTTGACTTGTGGGTACTTGACATTCTAAAGGATTCCAAATGTAAACTACTTTTAAATGCGGGAGGTAAAAAGCTGATAAGTCAGCCCTCTGCTCGAGAAGGAGAGGATTTCGCGTTGCGGTGTTGCGGGTGACTGACATGCTAGGCTTTTGCTTTCAAAGAGCGCGCTGTATTTTTATTTATTTATTTATTTTTTTCACCCTGCTTCCCAAATCATTTTCTATTCCGTTCCAAATTCCCACTTCAGAAGCATCTTTTATCCATCCATTTCTGCCGTGTCAGGGGTGAGTAAGCGGCAGCAAACTGAGTTTTTTATTTATTTATTCAAAGTGCCATCTGCGTCTTATCTCCACCAAGTGTAGAATCAAATCCGTTAGCCCCTTCGGAAGCCCCCCAAGCCTCCTTCCCACCTCTTATTTTTTCACGTGTTTAGTGGCAACCGGGACAAGAACTAGCAACTTTGCCCCCCCCATATTTTAAATTGCGCTTCTATTCATCGTTTAGCTAGGTCTACGACTTATGTTTTTGAGCCATCTTAAAAAGAGATAGCCATTTACTTTACTCTAGTTACTTTAATGTAGGTTTGTTCTGGGTTTCTATTTGTTGGAATAATGATTAATACCATTAAATCATTATTAGTAATATTTAATTAAAATTGGAAGACATCGTTGACATAACTGATTACAACTTGCAAGGAGAACTAGCACTCATAACGCGCCTTCGTTCCTGAGCATTCTGACGTGCAGTATACTCTTCTCTGTATTTAGTCGCGACATACCGAAAACATTTAATGTAATCTGATTCAAAACAATTGCATAAGCTAACCGAATAACACCCTTAAGGTGAAAAAAAAAACTGCTCATATCAGATCAAAACCAAAACACCTGCGTAAGAATTTTCAGTATTAGCATAATAATTTCTTTATAAGGTAAACTGCCGGCGTCCCAGTCAAAGCAACTTATGAGATCCTTCGTAGATCTTCATTGCGAACTTGCATCTGGGTGTCTGGCTTGCATGGAGGTCTATCTCCCAGTAAACAGTCCTTGGAGGGTGAGGTCTTAGTTATGTCAACAAGCTGGAGCCAGCAGGGTGACCTCCAGTTTGCCCCAGCTTCAAATTAAAGACACTCTTATACAAAAGTCATTAAAATGCATACATCTTATAATATTATCCAGAATAACCCCAACACTATTTAAATAAAAAAATAGTCCTCTCCAAAAAAAATCAATGGCAATTACAGTCAGTGGCGAGCATAATTATCTGTGGCATTTACGTTGCAAACTGTTTTGCATTAAAGTGATTTGACCTTTAACGGAGCGGGGAAGTCAATCCTTTTTTCCATCTCCGTCGTGGCTTTCGCCGCAAATTACAGCGCCGCGCACGGAAAGCGGCCAGCCAGGATTCACGGGGGATTTTATTTTCACCCTTCGAGAATCAAATACGCTGGCGCCTTTATTCCGATACGAGAAGATGGCGTTTACACAATGAGGTCATGGTCATTTTCTTTGTCTCTATTTGCTTGGGGATGAGTAGAGATATCATTTAGAAATGTAGCTGAACTTTAATCCGGTGAGTTCTCACAGTGCTAAAATAAACATGTTTCAAAAGAAACCAAAAGATCATGTCAATACCAAATGAATGACAGTAGCTCCCGGGTGTTTCTATCAGAGCCATATTAGCCTAGCGACTTTGCGTGGGGATCCGTCAGATGACACAGGCTGAGCCACTTGAAACGATAGTCTCTTAGAAAGCTGCAAATCCACATCTAAGCCTGGCGCTATTGTACGCCGACGTGTACTTTGAGCCATCATCAAAGCTCATCTCTTGCACACTTCAATCCCAGCACAGTGTTGGAAAAGAGACTGCCTTTTCCAAACCCCGCCCTTTCTTTCCATTGTTTGGAAGATAAGGCCGATAGAAAGTCGAAACAAAACCAACATTCCGCCTGTTTTTGTTTTTATTTGTAATTTTTAAATGGACTTTTTGCTGATGGCTGCCGTTATTCTTTCCCAGGTTTCGTTTTGTGTGCAAAAATATCATCCACCGCAAGATATAAAAAAAACCAACATTCTGCCTGTTTTTATTTTTTAAATGGACTTTTTGCTGATGGCTACCGTTATTTTTTCCCAGATTTCGTTTTGTGTGCAAAAATATCATCCACCACAAGATGTTTGACCACGTGGTGTTGATCATCATCTTCCTCAACTGCATCACCATCGCAATGGAGAGGCCTCGCATCGACCCCGGCAGTCCGGTGAGTTTGGACGCAAACCACGTCCAATATTCTGCGCCGAAAAAAAAAATGGGGGCGGGCAATAGATTGACGCATCTATTTTTTTATTTCGATACTAAATTGACTACGGAACGCACCACAATTGTCAAATCTAGCACCCTCTCATTTCTTAACGACCACGGCGCGCATAGATGGCGGCCATTTTGGCTCAAGCAAACTAGCGCTAAAACACTGGTAATCCTGCGCAGCGCAGCACGTTATTTCTTAGTGCTCCGCGATATCGATGATGTCAGATGTCATTTTAGCTCCCGGTGCGACACTATATGTCAAGCCCATATTGTCTGAGTCTTAAGCAGGACGCCATCTTGGCCCTAAATCCACCATTTTGCCTTGAGAGTTGGGCGATCCGATTAAAGTTTGTTCTTGCCTTCTAGCCATCATTTGGAAGAAAAGACCAGGTGTATTTTTCAATGATTATTCCATAACAAATACGTATTGTCCCCCCTCACAGGAACGAATCTTCCTAACGTTATCCAACTACATCTTCACGGCGATATTTGTGACGGAGATGACCGTCAAGGTAAATGGATTTTTGGATTTTCCTTCTATCCCAAACTTCTAGCAAGCTTATGGTTGCAACCTTGTGCCCGGAATAGAACATTGCCCAAAGCTTAAAGCTTAAATCAATTATTTGGATGTAATGGCGGAACAAGATGAAACAAGTTTTTTTTTTTTTAAATCTGAGCAATAGACCAGTCGATGTGATAGAAGCCCCCCAACCATAAAAGAGAAGCAGGAGATGGTGCTCAAGTTGGAAAAAATCCAACAATAGTGAGGTCACCCATGCAAATGACACTCACAATATGGTGGCTGTCTGTCAGTGGCGTTTCATCAGCCCATGCTGGGATTTCAGCGGGTCTGCCGGCTTGCTTCGTCTCTTTTTTTTTTTTAACCCATCTTCGATCCACAAATACCGTTTCTATTAGACCCGGGCACTCACTCGTGTCGCTTCTGACCGCAGTATTGCGTCAATGCGGCAGAATTATTTCTTGAATTCTTACCTGTGGATGTTTCCAGTGCGCAGTGTTTCACGTCAAAACCTAGTCTTATAGATTCGATTAGATTAGAACTTTATTTCATCCCGTATTCGGGAAATTCCCTTGGTTGCGGTAGCAAAACAGTAACAAGCACAGACACAGAAGACATTGTAGACCTAGTTAAAAAACTGGAGCCATACACAGAAAGTTCACAAGGTGGGGACCTTCATATTTATGTATGTACAGTGGTACCTCGACATATGATCGTAATCCTTTATCCACGGCACTCGTAAACGAACAAACAAATTTAAATTAACTTGGATTAATATATACAGACACTCAACGTTTAATGTAACTTAACACAAAACTGAATTCTAATTTAGCTTTAATCTTTTTGACCTTAGTTCTACGGGTTGGCCCCACCCCAACGTTCCGCCGGCGCCTTCAAAACGAATGCACCAAGAGTTGTTTGGAACTTGCCGCTTCCCCGTGTCTGATTACCGAGTGTACATATATTCCAGATCTTTTCTTTGCAAAACTCTGCCCATCCATTGTTGTTTACCTGGTATGTAAATGTAGACCGGGGGGGGAGGTTGGAAATGCAAAGTCCGCCCAGTGCTCGTAGATATATTTTAAAGAGATGCAAAAAAAGACAGTGCCATGGCCACCTGGCTTGGTCGCATCACGAAATTTTGATCGCATCTCGGGCGAATTATTCGTTCGAAATTTCCGTCGCAAGACGAGAATATCGTATGACGAGCGGTCGTATGACGAGGTATGACTGTATTAAAATAGTTATGACTAGGCTGCCCTCATTTGACGTTTTCCTTCCAAAGCACAGGAAAAAAATGTATGTACATCGAGATGAAGCCTTGCACATCATCCTTCCCCGTCAAAATTTCTAATGACTTGGAGTAGAAGGAAAGCAATAGACTCGTGATGGATATTCATATCCATTATTCATATACTATATGCAGATATGTGCAGCATTTGACTGGTTCTTCCCTCCCCATTGAATGGAGAGAATAAAAATAGTTTGACCTGGTTTCAAGTTTAAGGGGGAAAAGTCAGGCCATGACTAGAATTCTAGCATCAGTATTTTTTTCCAAAAGACACAATAGTATAGATTGAAGAGATATGAATTTGTTATGAAAAAGGCCAGGTAAATGTTGACTTTAATATATTGCAGCGGTTCCGCTGGGTGCTTCTTATTGTCGACGTCCTTCTACATTTTTTGGGGGCAGATTGTGGCTTTGGGGTGGTGCTTTGGCGACAAGTCCTACCTGAGGAGCAGTTGGAACCTTCTAGACGGGATGCTAGTGATGATATCCGTCATCGACATCCTGGTTTCCTTTTTCTCCAACTCGGGGACCAAAATCCTGGGCATGCTGAGGGTGCTGAGGCTGCTCCGTACGCTCAGACCTCTGCGGTGAGTCACTCACATTCTATTATTATTATTATGCTGCGGTTCCAAACAGTTCCTGTGATATTCTATTAGCACAAGGGTGTCAGACTCGGGTTGGTTCGCGGCCTGCTTTAACGTCAACTTGATTTCACGTGGGCCGAACCATTTTAGATATAATATTTAGATATTTTTTTTTATAAATGGGTTAAAAGAACTTAATTAAAAACCCTGAATATTCAGTTTTTTATAGATCTAAAACAATGTTTATTTTTGCTTTTTATATATATATTTTTAGATTTTACAAAATGATTTTTGAACGAAAAACACAGAAAAAATGGATTAAAAAATGACAATGATTGATTTAAAAGGGGGGAAATCATTAAATTTAATATACATCTATACTCATTTTAATTTGATCCTAAAACAGAAAGTCGGCACTCATCATTGACTTTCCCGGGCCGCACAAAATGATGCAGCGGGCCACATTTGGCCCCCGGGCCACCACTTTGACACTTGTATTAGCACGTCCAAACACTTTGTTTTTATTGTATTGGGATTGGGCTCTTTAAAGGTATTTACTCATCAGCTGATGGCGATCAACTTCCTATCTTTTTTGATCAGGAGACCTGGCAGTCTTTGTTGTATTGATTTTCGTTTGAATTCATGGGGGATGCTGTTTTGGTTATTTGTTCTATCTAATCCTGACGCAGAATTAATCAAGTGAGTTGCAACGCCTCAGTGGTTTGGCAAACGGCGCCACATTAAAAGTTCTAAACTTAATGAGTTTCCCGGCCGGCCAAGCTCACGGCTCCATTTGCTGCTATATTAAGATTTGCGCCATGTTCCTGGTGACTGATTTCATTTGTATTGGACATGCTCGCATCGCAGTGTGTGGCTCAGCCAGTTGATTTATTTTTATTTTTCTAACACCTTCCTTTTATTCCCTCCTCACTTTCCGCTGAGGATTCGTCTCGCGATTTGAAAGCAAGAAATACACCTGGCCTAGTTTGCACATCCGCCTGTTGTTGTCTTCTGTTGTTTGATGGTAACAGACGTTGGAATTCCAAGTACCAGGGCATCTCTATTTCCCTGCAGATCAGGAAAAACGGCAGGCGGCAAGCGGCACGCCATAGCCGACCGCACCGAATCCATCGAGCGTCCTTTACGTGCGCCCTGGCTGTCATTGTTCAATTTTAGCTCCCCGTTTATGATGGCTCCCCATAGTGTGTTTTAATTAAAGTTCGCTGCGTGCCGAGGTGGTGCGTGGAAGGCGAAAAGAATCCTTATGAATAATGCAGGAGCTCTAATAACGGAGGCTTTGTAAAGCAGGTAGCTATCTCCCAAGGTTTACAATCGGAGCCCAGCGAACACGAGTCTTTGGTCTCGATGGAAACCGTGAATAGTTCGGTATTCTGTGCTGATGCCGACATCCAGAGGAAGTCACGAAAAAGTCGGAAATGGAGTCAAGAAAGCTCTTGTCTAAGCTAAGCTAAGCGCCGTTGGCTTGTTTGGGAAGGTCAAGTGCTGACAAACCCTCGGTTTAGCAATTATCCCGCCCCCCCTACGGTTGACCCCCGCGGGCTCATCGGTCACTCCGCCACGGCGTCATTAACCCCGAACCCCCGCCGGTCGGTTAATACGTGTGGCGGCGAACTCGCGGCTTGATGAACATTCGTGAGATGGGACCGATTGGTCTCGCCAAAATAGAACGACGGGAGGCCGCGTCATTTTTTATTCTCTGTTTAGCCGCTCGCCGTGCTTTCCTGTCTGGTCTTTCCCGGGTTGCGCAATTACATCCTGTGTTTTCCCGTTGATGGCTCTTGGGAGGAAACCGTCCTGGAGTCTGCTTGTTTGGGCTGTTATGGTCCTGTCGCGGCGGCAGGGATGTGTGTTGTCTTTTGAAAATGATTGACTTGTAGTATGTTTTAGATTAGCTAACTTTATTCATCCCGTATTGGGCTAATTTCACTGTTTTCCTGTGAGTGATAGCGACAGAGTCGATAGCGGATTAGGAGAGGATGATACGCCCTGATCGATAACCCTGATCAGAGAATAACCGGCCTGCGGGTGCGAACGTGGCCCGTTTGCACCTCAGCGCCTCGCTTGAATTCTCTTCAAAGCGAGCCGGACGCCAGGAGAAGTGGCCGCAGGGTTTTTGATTTCCATCTTTGCTCGGTCTGTCTTTTTCAGCGTGATCAGCAGAGCGCCGGGTCTGAAGCTGGTCGTGGAGACCCTCATGTCTTCCCTCAAGCCCATCGGAAACATCGTGGTCATCTGTTGCGCCTTCTTCATCATCTTTGGCATCCTCGGCGTGCAGGTGAGCGGCGCGTTGGGAATTGCGGGCGGGGAGGATCGAAAAATCAAGAAATAATAATCGGACATAGGCTTTGTCATCATACGCCGCTGCTTATGACGAAATTGGTAGTGCTTCTCCATAAGGTGCGCTTTCCCGGCAAAAGGCCCAAATAAGTCATCATTTCAGACTCGTTGGCATTCTGCCATGATGGATACATCACATCACCCCCCCCCCGAGCGGATCACTTACCTCTCTCTCACTGTCTCCTCACTTACCTTCAGTCAGCCAGTAGGAGGCAGATCACCGCCCAATGTCTTTTCATGTTACCTCACCCCAAAGTTATTACACAGAAGGGATCGTGTGTCGTGCTATCGCAAGTTTAGAGTCCTGATGGATGTGGGGAAAAAACTGTCCTTAAGCCTATTTGTCCGTACTTTGTGAGACCTATAGCGTCTGCCAGAGGGCAGCAGCTGGAACAGGTTGTGACCAGGGCGGTATGGGTCCCCGACAATGTTCCTGGCTCTGCTGAGGTAACGAGGGCTGGCAATGTCTTCCAGTGAGGGCAGAGTAAATAGTACCCGAGAAAACAAATGTTAGGAGGAAAATGCAATTGGTGGAGATGCAGACGTTAGTTTTAAGAGTAATGTAGTTTTACACATTTTGTCTATTTCGCCCTACAAAATAAAAAAACATGGCACGGCTACAGACCATCTTGGTAAGGGGCCGTCACGGAAGGTAATCGCTGATTGCGTGGCGTTGCTCATTAAAAGGCTTGAGTAGAATTTGGAAGCGACGGCCCTGACATTTAATCAAAATGTTGACCGTCGTTCATTAACCGCCATTCAAGTCAAATATGCAAGTAAATAGCGTATGATTGGATTCCGAGAGCCATCTATTGTTGTTCTAGCTTTGAGCTAAGCTACGGCTAACGTTTTCAGAGCCTTTCGTGCCTTTTCTGTCCCTCTCCAGCTCTTCAAAGGCAAGTTTTTCGTCTGTCAAGGAGAAGATGTGAAGAACATCACCAACCGTTCCGATTGCATGCAAGCCAGCTACAAATGGGTCCGACACAAGTACAACTTTGACAACCTGGGACAGGTCGGCACTCGGGCGTGGTCGCTCGACGGACGGACGGACGATTTCCCGGTTTCAATCCCCGTCCTTGTCGTTGCCAGGCCTTGATGTCTCTGTTCGTCCTGGCGTCCAAAGACGGGTGGGTGGACATCATGTACGACGGACTGGACGCGGTGGGAGTGGACCAGCAGGTACTGGGTCGCCCCACTTTGGTCGTGCCAGTGAAGGAAAGCCGGCATGGCGCTCGCTCGCTGTCTTTCAGCCGGTGATGAACTACAATCCCTGGATGTTGCTCTACTTCATCTCCTTCCTGCTGATCGTGGCCTTCTTCGTGCTCAACATGTTCGTGGGCGTGGTGGTGGAGAACTTCCACAAGTGTCGGCGCCACCAGGAGGCCGAAGAAGCCAAGCGCCGGGAGGAGAAGAGACTCAAACGCATGGAGAAAAAGAGACGGAGTAAGGAGAAGGAGCTGGCTGGTCGGTAGTCTTTCCACATCTTTCTGAGTCCTGCTTGGTTTGAGCCTGAGCCTTTTTTTCTTTTTAGTTACTATTTCTTTTATTTTGATTTTATTCTCCCCCCCTGGCCCTCCGCGTTCGCCTTTTGCTTTCGCCGAATCTGGGCAAAAAGCCATTGGCGATCTGGCGGAAAAACAGTAGCGCTTTTATATTTTCCCCTCCCTAGCCGTCACTCGCTCCCAAACTGCAAAACCTCTCGGCGTCCGATGACGGACTCGCATTTTGTGGCGGCGACCCCGCCAGAGTCCGTTTGCAGCTTGAGGAAAGACCACGGCTCTTTCTCGTCCGCGTCCGGTGTGGCAATGGCGCCCCCGCTGGCTTTTCTGGCACGGGGCTCGCATGGTGATTTGCTAGAACTAGAGCTAGAGGGAGGGGGAGTTCGGCCGGCGCCGATCGGTCGCCCTGATCCCAAAAACAAGACCGCGCTCCCTTCCCCTCTTCTTGCATGATGCTCCGCTACAGCCGGCAGGGGGAGGGCGGGCCTTATCCCTAGAGACGTGACCGCCGACATTGAGGAGTTGAATGGGCGCTTTGGCTCCTCCCCTTTCGGCTGTACGCTACGTCGGGGTCGCTCGATGGCCGCTCTCTCCGATTCCACTGCCTCTTCGTAAATTTCAATCTCACGCCGGCCAGCGCTAGCGTTCCAAGTGCGCTTGACAAGGAGCAGTGGACTAGCTGGTGTCTTTTAAAGCTGAAGAAAGTGTTTTTCGTTGTGTTTTTTTGACCGGATGTATGTCATTCTCTTGAGAAATACAGATGCCTTGTTTTGACAAGAACTATCACAGGGTACCTTGCGCTCGTAGAGGTCCGTCGGTTCCCACAAAGCTCTTCTGTACTCCCTGGAACGGTGGCCACCGTTGTCTTTCCTGGATTTTTCCGTTCCCTTGGCCGTGTGCTAGGCTTTTTAGCGTCCCATTAGATGAGTCAGGACAGAAAAGATGAGTTTGCTCAGGAGGTTAGAATGGCGGTCATTTGGATTTTTTTTTTTTTTGTGCGTTCTGGTCCATATTAAAAAAGAAACATCTAGTGCTGGACTCAGAATCACTGGAAAGATGAACTCTGGACACGCTCACCAGCTTGTTCTTGCGCTGCTTCCTTCTGGTCTTACTCCATCCCTCTTTCTCTCTCTCGTTTTCTCTCATTCTCTCTTTCTTTCTTTCTTTCTTTCTATCTCTCTCCCTTCTTTTCTGGCCTCCTGACTAACACGGTCTCATTCCTCTAGATGTAATGATCCCAGGGGTGAGTTGGGCCCCGTCCGACGGCACGTTCAAAGGTACCCCCTTCCCAGCATGCTCTGTTTTGTCCCTTAAGCGCTCCCGCCGCCACCTCCGCCCGTCACGGCGGCCAGACGCTCTGGCGTTCGTTCGCTAATCGCGGGAGCTAGCGTCCCATCTCGTCTCGTTGCCATCAGCCCCGAGCCCTTTACGTACTCTTTTGATTTATCGATGTATTTCTTCATGGTTCTTTTTTTTTTTTTGGTCCTTACTGTCTGAGTTGGACTGTCTTGTCGCCATCGAGCGTCCCGGAGGAAGATTTTAATGAAGCTAGAGAAACAAATCGGCTTGAAATTCGCAGCGTCGTGTCAGCCGCTTAACCGAAAGCTGATCGATTAACAGTCTATCCACAAAGTAAATAACTCAAATCATAAATAAATCATTTTGCCACGGAGAGAAATAGACAGCCAATGTAAGACCAAGAATGTCAATGGCGTAACTTTTGACGCAAATGCTGAGGATAAAAATCTAGTGTCCGATTTTGCACCTTGGAAATGAGTTAAAAGTCAACTTATTTAATATATTGCTATCCGTAAAAAGGAAGAAGATGCAAAAATGAAATGTTTCTCGCTTGATTCAGCTGTTTTTCTTCGGTCGGTTTGTTTTGAGACTTCCCAACATTTGATCGAGTCAGTGTATATATGATTATGTAGCGTTTTTAGAACCTTCAAAGCCGCGTGCGTCGTACTAATTTGCACTTTTGCTCCAAAAGCTGTGCCCGTACGTCTTGTTTTTGACGGTGCGGCTGGCAAATGGGGATAAATGAGATTATGTTGATTTATTGAAGGCTCATTTGCGATGGCCTTCTGCCGGACGTCAGCTCGGAGAGTTCGGTAAAAAGGGCTTCGTTAACATTAGCATTGTCTCACACGTACGCACGCACGCACGCATACAAGCAAAAAAAAAAAGCGCTTTCCATCGTGATGTGCCTTGTCATGGCTGTTACTCAGCACGCCAGCCACTCACGCCGCCCTGTTGCTTTTCTCGATCATCCAATCCCACTTTTCACTTGGTTCATTGCTCAAGTATGACTCAGAAAGAAGTGTCAGTCTGCCATGTGCAACATGTGCACAATATCTGTGTGTATACGTGTGTGTGTGTGTGTCCGTGCGTCCGTGCGTCCGCCACGCGTTTCGTACAAGCACAATGTCTACGGATGAGTGTATGGATTTGTATCCGTCAATATGTGTCAGTCACTCTGTGCGTCTGAGAGTGTTTGTTAACGTTTGTAAGACCGCCAAATAATGTATTTGATTTATTCCTTGTGGATTCAACAATTTGCTCTGCTGCTTTCGCTTTAAGACACGCCCATTTTTCCCCCTTGTATCGGTACCGCTACAAACGCCACCCGCCCCGATCTATATGCTGATGTGGCCCCACTCAAGATGGCCGCCATCGACGCCCCCTTACACTAATTATCAATCGATCGCCGGCAGCCGTCCGATCCGTTTGAAGGTTTCTTTCATTCGCCGCCATCCCTCCCGCTTCAAACGGATGGGACGTCTAGGGTCGTCAATGGCAACCGATAACTTGAGCAGTTAAAACCCAAAATATATATTTAAAGGCCCAAAAATGGTATCGGTGCAACAATAGTTTTATTTTTTCCCTCTCCTGTTTCTTTGAAATTCATGCAAGGCAGCGAAGCATTTTGTTTTTCCACTTTTTATTGTTGTTGTTGTTCCATTCCAGTTAATGTTCCAGTTTCTCCTTGTTTTTGGACTCTGTGTTTGCTGGTTTTGAAAAGTGGGCCAACTGGGCTCTCCCTCCCTCCCTCCCTCCCTCCCTCCAATTGGCAAAGGCAGACACAGAGTGGTTGAAAGGTTAACCCCAGACAGAGGCATAAAAGCAGCTGCTTTATCTTAAAAAACTGCTTTACGTGGCCATCTCTTCATTTCACAGCCATCCATATCATCATCATCATTGCCAATCTTCTTTTTATTTTAGGTCTTGTACATGAGGCTTTCCATGTCATTTTCCCCAAAATGGCGTTCCCCCAAGCGGCAGTTTCTCCCGCTGCATTTAGAGACCCAGCCAAGCCATTCCGCTATCGTGTCCTTTTAGCTAGCGCCATCAGACTTGACATCGGAGAAGAAGAAGAAACGATTGTCGTGTCCCCCAGATGGAGTCTCCTCACATGATCGATCACCAGACCTGGGGCAAAGTTCCCAAGAGCATGGCTAAGCAGAGCGAGGGTCGCCTCGGACCCGGCCGGGGTGCCATTCTGTACTCTTCTTAATTGGGCAGTCCCGACACAAAACAATCTGTATTTCCCAAACACCATGCCTCGGAAATACGGATGCTAGTGTATGAATTTGAAAGTTGGCGTGTCCAAAATCAACTCCAAGACCAAATCGGCCTCCATCGTCTACTCGTCTCCAGTCCGGTTTTTACAATCTGACAGAAGGGGAAGAATATTGGGGCACATGGGTCTTGTGGCTGGTTTTGGACCCCAAATATGTTCGGGTTGTATCTTCTTCACATCTGTGAATGACCAAAGCAGACCCTGGACGGGGGGTGGGCAAGCATTTTGTCTAATCCAGTCAAGTTACATAATATACTGCTATTGGCATATAATAATGTGGAATGGCCAGTTCCAAATATATTTTTTGGTCATGTAAAAAAAAACGACACTATAGTCCCGCCTCAAGACAATCTGCTTTGGTGAACTTTCGGATGAAATGCTCATTTTAAATTCTTCCACGAGGAAGGGTAAAAAGAGTGCCTAGAAATGATCTGGAACCAAATGAAGTGCGCTCCTCCCAGTCCGATTGGGCGGATGACGGTGGACATTGAATGGCCTTTAAAAACCGAGCAAAGTGCCCCATTGCGGCTCCAGTCGCTAGCATGGCACCTTTGCTAATTGGCTCGCAAAGGTGTTCTCAAAAGAGCCACAGGCAGGACTACCTTTTTTTTCTTTTCGCCCGATGGCGTGGTTGGTCGAGTGACCTCTCCCGCCGTCAAGTCTTGACGAATCGAGTCTTTTTTAGCGACAGCCAGTTTGCAGAAGAAATGAGAGAAGGCGATCAAAGGGACGCGGCCAAACCTTACTCATTGGGACTCCATTGGGGATTGGGTTCAAACCTGTATACGAATGTTGACTGGGTCCATGGATTGACCTCTCCCACTCTTCTGCAAATCTGCCCAGTGGAAAACACTGGAGAGGGGTAACACTAACCAAGCTCTTTTTCAGGTTTCAATAGTGCCACGGGTCTACTTTACAGCGTTGGATGGTTTTGAGCTGCTATCTCACTGTCTTAATGGCATCCAATCCCTCCCTCCCTTCCCAAACCTCCCTTTTCCCATGCCAATCAATGCAACCCTTGCCCCCTCCCCTCCCCACGCCTCCCCCCTCTCCAAACCCCACTTCCCACAGAAGCTCAGAGCAAGCCATACTACTCGGATTACTCCCCCACTCGTTTGATTATCCACAAGATGTGCACCAGCCATTACCTGGACCTCTTCATCACCATCGTCATCGGGCTCAACGTCATCACCATGTCCATGGAGCACTACCAGCAGCCAAAGGTCAGATCCCCAAAAATCGTTATTCCAACAAAAACCAATCTTTTTCATGTTTGAAGTAAGGAATTTGTAGCGGGTTAAAATGGAAAGGCTTCCTCTTGGGTGTCTTTGCTCTCTTTAGGAACTGGATGAAGCATTGAAGATCTGTAACTACATTTTCACCCTCATCTTTGTCCTGGAGTCGGTCTTGAAATTGGTGGCTTTCGGCTTCCGACGCTTCTTTAAGGACAAGTGAGTACCGTATTTTCACGACTATATGGCGCATGGTATTTTTAGCCGCAGTGTCAGTAACGAGTGCTATTTCTGTATTTTAAACACACAAAGGATGCACCGTTTTTTTAGACGAATATGTATTCTATATGAATATCGAACCGCAATAGCGCTGGCTACCGGAAACAGCCCCAGACTCTATTTCTGGTTTCCGGTCGGTGCGCAGTGACTGCTGGGATATATAGTTCTTGCACGCTACACCCACACGATAAAAACACGTTTTTAAAAAGTAAACGTAAGCAAAACTGAGTTCGGTTGTACTTTATTTAAGCATTTTACAACGTACGCCAGCGAGGTGTTTTGACAACGTGATTTGAACCGTTGATGGTACTGATGGTGGTTTTTGTTTGGGCCCAGGTGGAACCAGCTGGATCTGGCCATTGTGCTGCTGTCAATCATGGGTATCACCCTGGAGGAGATCGAAGTCAACGCGTCCCTGCCCATCAACCCCACCATAATCCGCATCATGCGCGTGCTGCGGATCGCGCGAGGTAAGAAGTCTCCATTTAAGATGGCGTCCCCCGGGAGACTCCTCATTTTTAGACGGCCGATCTCAGCTCAGCCCGCTTCCGGTTCGTGGGAGTCCTGCAGATTAACAAACAGTCATCTGAGCCTGTCCCGGGGGGGAGACATGTTAGCTAGGAACAATTTCAAGTCTTCAAGCGGCTAGCCTAGCATGCAAACGGCATCTGTTTCTCTTTCTTTCGGCTTGCATTTCCCTCGCCAGGTCGAGCGAGTACTTTAATTGCATAAAGCTGCGGCTGGTCGGGGCGCAAAGCACCCTCATTTTCTCACACGAACGACGGCGTTAATGTTGCCGTGCCGCCCGTACCTCGCATCAACTCTGACCCGTTCTCACGTGCTAACGTTTACGGCTCACGCGTCACATCCGGCGATTAAGCGGCTCCGAGCAAATCCTCCCCCAAGCCAGCAACACCTCAGCTTTTTCGTCCCCTCGGTGGCAAAAGTCACCAATTAAAGAGCATTTGTCACCCGCGAAATTTGACGCTTTAACAATTAGCCACCGGGCGGCTTAAAGGAAGGAAAGTTTCATTGGTAGCCATAAAATCCCTGGCGAGTGGCTGGCGCTCGAAGGTGGAGCGAGCGACTGCTCTTAAATCAAACGGACGGCTCGCCGATCCAGATGAAACTTGAAACAATTATTTTAATCCTTCATTTTATAGCTCATTAAATTTGAATAAAGAATGCGTTCAACAGCTGGCAGACGCTTTAACGCGGTATTGACGCAAAATGCTTTTTTTTTTTTCCAACATTGGAAAGCTGCTTTTTAAGAGAGTCAACCTTCCAAAATAGCTCAGGGTGAGTTGACTCGTTTGCTTGTGTAAGAGACCACGTGTGTTATTTCCACGGTGAAGTAGTCATCGTTAAAGCAAGAGGTGCCAAAATGTCATTCTCTCAACGTGCCCATACCTGCCTAACGTTTATCTTCGCAAGACTTTATCGTATAGCCGCGTATATGTAGTATAGACCTCTGCTTTAATGACTCGGATGTTTGTGTTTCATCTAGCTTAACTTAATGTGTTTGTTCGCCCGTAGTACTGAAGCTCCTGAAGATGGCGGTGGGAATGCGAGCTTTGTTGGACACCGTGATGCAAGCACTGCCTCAGGTACGTTGCTTTTTTCCTCCATGGATTGTCCGCCATTTGCACAGTGATCAGTATTTCTAATAGACTTGTAAAAACACAGTTCTAAAATAAGGAAGATCTGTGTGTACTTTTTTTTTTTAACCGCCGGTCGCCCTAGCCAAGATGGCCGCCCCCATCCACGCCACGTCTAATTGCGAGGCGCCCCATTGTTGAACTTGAGTGAATTTGTCGCTGGTGGCAAATGAGTACAAAAAAATATGGTTTGGCGCAACACTGATTTATTTGTGTGATGATTTTTGAAGTGGATGCAGGTACAAAGGTTTTCTTCCCAGCGATAGATAAGCCAGCCAGGCGCTGCCTTTCAAAGTGTTTTACTTGCTAATTGGGAGGCTCAGATAGGGTGAGAATGTAACACGTGTTTCCCAGTTGACACGTTTCTTTGAAAAGCTTTGCTTTGCTTTGCTTTGCCTCGCCCGATTCAAAGCCATTTGATAGAAAAAGACGATTCCCGGCTTGTCAAGATTCTTGTCATTATTGCGTGTGAATTCCGGAGCCTCGACACATTCCTTCATGTTTGTTTGCATGAGCTTAAAAGTGACGTGACTAAAGGAAGTCGTGTTAGAGCAACTAGTAATTTAATTCTATTGGCAAAACCAAAAGATGGATCTCATTCCAATCCAATTCACCTTCAATGAACATCTTGGAAAATTATGGAAAAAACTTAGATGTAGATGCGTAGATGTTGTCCAAATGCCAAATTGTGTGTGTTGTGTCTCCGCAGGTGGGAAACCTGGGTCTCCTCTTCATGCTCCTCTTCTTCATCTTCGCCGCCCTGGGGGTGGAGCTCTTCGGCGACTTGAGTAAGGCCGGATGCGGGGACCACGTCTCGTCGCAAGCGTTCTTTTCATATCTGTCGCCGTGTCCTTGTCCTCCTCCTTCCTCCAGTCTGCGACGAACTCCACCCTTGCGAGGGCCTGGGACGCTACGCCACCTTTAAGAACTTTGGCATGGCGTTTTTGCTGCTCTTCCGGGTCTCCACCGGGGATAACTGGAACGGCATCATGAAGGTGAAAGCCGGCGAATGGCTCGCTTTCTTCCAAAAGCCAAAGTCGAAGCGTCGTTTGTCCTCCAAGTGGAAAGCACAGCAATCCACGCTGTCTTTTCTTTCTCGCCCAATCCCAGGACACCTTGAGGGACTGCGCCCACGAGACCAGCACCTGCTACAACACGGTGGTGTCCCCCATCTACTTTGTCTCCTTCGTCTTGACGGCCCAGTTCGTCCTGGTCAACGTGGTCATCGCCGTCCTGATGAAGCACCTGGAGGAGAGCAACAAGGAAGCCAAGGAGGAGGCGGAGCTGGAAGCCGAGTTGGAGCTGGAGCTCCACGCCGATCGGGGAGACGCGGTGGCGGCGGCGGCGGCCGGGTCGCCCCGCTTCCACCCCCTGGCGGACGTCTCCGCTCCCGCCGACTGGCCCGCCGCCGTTGTGGACATCCCCAGGGAGCCCGCAAACGTGGGCGAGGAGCCTCCCTCGTGCCCAGATCCCGCTCTGGAGGTGAGTGACCCGTGTCAACAAATCCGTACTTGACCTGTCGCCGCTTCTGACGTCGAGCCGATTTCAAGAGCGCTTCCAATGACAGCCGCTCATTAGTGCGAGCCCTTGGTCAGTTGATTCTCTGGCTCCCGTTCGCCCCCAGGCCCTTAGCTTGCGTCATGAAATAACTCATGTCCGTCCTAACGGCGTTGGCTTGGCCGCTCTTCCACAGAGAAGGACCATATTTGGTCAATTCCACCAGTGAGGCTGGCAAGCAAACGTTTGCAAGTTGAGACACACGAGCCGTTCCCGGATGCAGAAACTTGCTATTGTTTGCAACAACTTAAGCGTTGTAGCAATTCTCCACTAAACTGCTATCTTTGGCACGCTCACTGGAAGTTAGCGGTGAGCTAAAAACCCAAGTCGTCACGTCACGAGAGTGGCGATCTGCCGTGCCCTTTAACCTCTCGGCTAAAGTCGTCTGAAAACGCCCCGGCCACGCGAACGTGACCCGAAACGCACGCTTCCGCCGCAACCGAGGGTGCGCGAAAGGGTTAGCCGCTAGCTGGAGTGTTGTTGCGTTTGGCCGTGCACGGTCCCCGCGGAGGACGTGCCAGTCGAGGACGGGTCGCGGTGGCATGGGAAAGCGGGAGATGCCGGCTATTTGGGGAGAAGGAATTGCTCCCCCAAAAACAAACTTTCCGGGGAATAGCGTGAGATGGCAGTGCCGCCTTGTGGCAGACAGAGTAGATGCAGTCTTTTCTTCTGGCTCGTCTTCATCTCTCCCATTTTGTTTTTGTCTCTCCAGGAAAGAACACGGTTGGACTCGGTCTCCCTGGTCATCCGGGGCTCGACGGAGGGCGAGCTGACCCTGACGGACAACTCGTCGGGATCCGCGTGCCGCCACTACGACGAAAAGGTCAAACTCTCACTTGTGCTTTTCTGTGAAAACGTCGCAAATGACATAGTTTTCCCTATCTGCTCTTTAAATGGAATATTCACAGTTACCCCAAGCAGACAGATTCTTAGGTAGCATCAAACCTAAAGAAATAATAGACTAGAAAAGGCAGCAACTCACTTTTTTTAATGAAAATTTAGATAAATCCATTTTTCACCTGGAGATCATTTTCAGGTGCCTCAAAAAATTCCCCCCACATTCTTCTCTCTTTTTTTAGGTTGCTTTTACTTTGAACAAGTTTCTCTCAAATAGAGTATGAAATTGCCTCATAGTTAATGTCTTTTTTTTGCATTGACCTTTGATGAAACAATTTACTTGATTGGAAACATATGATATTATCTCACCCCTTTTGGCAAATTTGACTCTTTTATGAGCATTGAGTGCACTAAATGAATGTTTTTTTTTTTCCGACTCTGCAGGATCTCCATTAAGCTGTAAAATATTTATGGAGGGGAAAAACAAGGACATATTGTCCGTGATTTTTTTTTTTTGCCAAATATCAGGCTGCCCAAAATCCATTAGCATTTTTCGTGCTGTAACTCTTCCTCCTCTTCCTCCTCCTCCACATTTAATAACATCAGGCAGACTGGCCGGTAATTCAGCACCGTCTGGCATCCTGGCCATGATCTCACTCACTCACTAAGTCCCAAGTCTGGAGGTTCCGCCCACCCGGACTTTCTGTACCCTCTCTCCGTTTTACGGTCTTTGTCTCGTGCTTTTATTTGCTCGCCCACCCAATTTGTTCTTTCATTGTTGACCACTTTTTGCTTCCGTGTTGTCTATCCGTCCACTCACCGAGCCAGCGTCTCTCCCTATTTAGGTCCTTCTAGCCGAGACGGAAGTTCTATCTCTGGCCTCCGAGACATCCCGGTCCTTTGCTCCGACAGAGGAATGGCTGGTTGGCCATTTTAATCTCCTTTCTCTCACTCTCAGCAGCCTGGAATGCAGTGTACTGACACTACTTTTTTCTTCTTCTTCATACCTGCTCCTCCTCTTCCTCCTCCCCCCTGTTTGCAGTATTGGTGTTTCCTTTCCAGGGTCTTCCAAAGCCACTCGCCCCCTTCCCTTAACACAGATGCCAACTTCTTCAACGTTTACTTAAAACCAGATGTCTCAAAAGTGGTGCTAGCTAGCGTTGCACCCGTTCCATTTGTCAGTGGCAGCTAATGACTTCCCAAAAAAAATGCAATTTGTTCTTCCTCTGGCCAACATGCACCCCCCACCAAGGGGTTTATCACTAGCAGATTGGATTTGAATGGCTCAGAATAATGGGGTGTTTTGGAAGACCTTTGTAAGTCTAACCATGAGTCAGTCCATCCAACGTCCTCTTTGTCCACGTGCAGTGAAACAGTGCAACCTGGCAGTTAGCGGCACTTTTGGAGACCTTTTTCTGCCCTTGTTTGACTGTGCTTTTTTTCACGTGCTTCTGCTCGCGCAGGCCGAGCGGCGAGACGCCCCGGAGGACCACTTGCTGAGCGTCAGGAAGGCGGCGGTGGGGCGCGCTCGCTCCCTACCCGACGACGGCTACATGTTCCACGTGGCGCAACATCGGGCCCAGACGTCCCACGTGTCGGGTAATTTTCGACGCCGTCTCGGCCGGGAGGAACGTGATCGGAAAGTCTCTTCATGTGTGTTTCCATTTGTTTTTCTTCTTCTTTTAGGCTCCAGGACTTCTGTGCGTTCACAAGCTGAAGAATTTGGCCAAGGACCCGGCGTCGTAGTCTTCGGCCACTCGGACTCCGAGAGGAGCGTCGCGCGCCGGGCGCCTGCCGGACCCGTACCGAGTCGCAAGCTCTGCCGACAGGTGAGACGCGTACCCCCAGACGGACTTCTGCTTTTAGCATCAAGCTGGTGTTTGGCCGTTCTTTTGTCCCCCGCTAAGGTAAAAACACAAGTCGTTGTTATTAGTGAACCAAAGTGTCTCAATGAACCCAACATTAAGTATGTCAACACATCCAATAGTAGAGTACGGTATGTAAAGGGTCCCTTTAATTGAGTCAAAACAATGTCCAGGCTCGACATCATCGACCTGAAGCTAGCTTTTGGCCTTTAGGAAGGCTGGGAATGAGTGCTTACCTGACACAATTCTACAAGATTGTCTTAGTGGCCAGCCAGGTTTAAAACACTCGTCAAATGTTCAAAAACAGCATTCGAGGGCAACTTAGTACTCTGGTTGTGTTGCTAGGTGTGACGTTTTTAGCCGCTAGATGTCACTACAGTCGCACCGTAACTGAACATCTCTCTCTCTCCAAAAGTCCTAGTGAGCGACCACCTTATCTCCACAGTCAATGACCTGAATTGACCTAAAAGTCAAATAGGAGAACATTCCCGCTTTTATCAAACCAACGTGAAGCCATTTTGGGCTCTGGGTCCCCACTTGAGTTGACTTTGAGAAGGTCATGTTGTCACTTACGCTACTTTGACCGCTGTTTACCTTCTCACCATTTGGCCTCGTATGCACACTTGGAGAAAGCGCTTGCCTTTTGATTAAAGTGTCCATCCCCATCCGTCTCTTAGGTGGCGCTGTCTAGCGATTCTCAGGAGGGTCTATGTTCGGACAGCGAAGGACTGAAAAGGACTCCATCCTCGCCCTCCGCCTCCCCCGCTTCCCGTCACCGACACAAACGGCCGTCCTTCCGCGGCGAAGCGTCCCCGGGTCACCAAAACCATTGGTCCATTGGATTTGAGGGCATTGTAGCAGAGGTGGAATCCAGACTAGGACTAGGACTCGGACCCGGACCGACTTCCTCCCCTTTGGCGCGGCGGGCCGACAGCCCGCAGAGCGGCGGCCAGACCGCCGCCCGGACTCCGCTGCCCTCCCCCCGACGGAAAAAGAAGATGAGTCCTCCCTGCGTGTCGGTGGAGGGGCTCCGCTTGCCCCCGCCCGAAGGTCGGGACGCCCACCTGAGGAGGAGGGCCCCCTCCAGCGACTCCAAGGACTCCTCGGACCTGGTCGCGGGAGAAGACGGCGGCCATCCAAAGGGACCGACGGAGAAGAAGTCCAACTCCGACGGCCGTTAAGCCCAGAGGGAGGGCGGACGCCCGGAGGGGGGGTTGGCGGCGATAGATCCAGTCGTGACTCCGCGGCGGGGGCGTCGGAGCAAAGTCGAAGAACGTCGCCGGCCTCCTCGGAAGCTGGAGTTCCGCCTGCGTTCTGTGGGTCTTCTCGTGGTCAGCACAAGATGAAGACGCTCACTTAAGCAGATGGTCACCGCCAGCTCAGGACTCCCAACCTGACGCCATGTTGAAATCCATAAAGAAACTGGAAAATAGGACAAATCGGAGTATTATTTTTTTGGGTTTGTCTTTTACATCAACTTCTAGTCAAAACATTCATTCATCTTCCATACAGTTCCTCCTCCAAGGGGTCGCTGGAGCCTAACCCAGCTGACTTGGGGTGAAAGGCAGACCCTAGACGGGTGGCCAGTCCGCTGTAGGCCAGAGACAGACCACCATCACGCTGCCACCAGCGGGAATTGGACCCACACCTGCCCCTACCAAAGTCAGGCGACTCACCTGTAGTCCACGAAGCGGCGACATCAAAACATATACTTTTTAAATGTTTCTTTTGCCATTGAAAGCGATAGACATGAAATCCATTTCAACTGGGAAGGCTGGCATGGCGTGCTGACTCTCCCAGTTAAATGGACGTCCATCGTCGTCAATGACAGTCGGCGCAATAATAAAAACAAACAAAGTCAAGGAACATTGCGCGTTTGGATATGATTTTGGGGGGGGATCGGGAGAGGAAAAGGTTTGGGACACCCTTGCTGTAGAAAGTAACAATGGTTGGACGGCGACTTGGATATTTTTAAAGACGGAAAACCCGCGGCGTTCCCGTCCGACAACCCGCGGATATCACCTTCCGACTTCCCGCCCTTACACGGGGTTGACTTTGCCCGCCGGTTGGAGGTAAAAAGCAATATGAACGTTTTAGAGGCACTATTTTCTTAAATTATTGGCTCATAGTGTTTGTACAGGACGTGCTTTTGTATTTCTTTTTCGTTTTTTGGTGATTTTGTTTTCTGGCGCCCTAATGGTTTGTCTTTAACCTTTTTTTTGTTTTTGTTTTCCCATTTAGGTTGTTTTTAACCCTATGGAGGAAAGTGTTTTTTTAAGTGCTGAAAACCATGTATTTGTAGAAATAATATATAAAACTTTGTCTATATGGAAAAGAAGTCAATAAACAGAGCTTGGATTTGAAGCACACTCGCTGAACGTGCTGGTGGTTCATTTTTAGAAAGGACGGAAAAAGAAAGTTACAAACGGCGGGTTTTGTTTTTAAAAAAAGGGAAATAATTTAGCAAATCACTTTTAAATGGGTGTTATTCCGAAAAGAAAACCATAACGATCACATTACGTCACTCACGTTTGGCCTCACGAACCTGTGCTCATTTATATGTATTTTATTTATATTTAAGTTTATTTAAACTTAGTAGTGCTGGCACATTTAAATTAAAGTAAAGGCAATTTTCAAACAATGATGAGAGACTAATTAGTATCATTATTAGTCTTTAGTTTTTAGCATTATTTACTACCTTTGGATGCTATTTTACTCGCTTTGCACAATAATTAGCGTTAAGTGTGTCATTTTATTGACACTTTTTTAGTTTTTTGCATTATTTACTACCTTCGGATGCTATTTTACCCGCTTTGCACAATAATTAGCGTTAAGTGTGTCATTTTATTGACGCCTTTTAGATTATCTGTATCGATGACTCGACATATTTTAATCTTTAATTATAGCGGGGCTAATTTGCAAAGCTAAGCTCCTCCCTCAAGAACGAAAAACTATTTTTATGGCGTGGCTATTGAAAAGGACAACGGGGAATCGGACGTTTAAAAAAGCAAACTTGCATTTTGATAGAATTCCTGACATTATTTTTGGATGCGTGCGTATTATCGGAATTAAGCGAAGTCTGTTACTTTTTAAACTCTAATGCAAATGTGCTGCAGGTGTTTGTTTTTTTGTACCTTAAGGAATCGATGTGAGAAGAGTCCTTGTCCTTGTCCTCCTCGTCCTCGTCTTTGTCTTCGGCATTTTTCTCGACAGTTCCCACCAAGAGTTGCGTTTTGAAATGATCCTCCGGAGCACAATAGATCCTCATTTTCCATAACAGAACATTTCTTCTTCTCCTTTTTTCTCTTGACAAAATGGCATTTCTGTAACAGCAGGAAATCAGAAATGACAGTTAGTTGGACATAACGATCCCGACCGACACAGCAGGAATGAAAACACTTGGTCACATAAATGCTGGCAATTTCCTTTTCTTTGTTAAAAAGCGACGATGGAGTTAGTGTTGTTTATTCAAATGATGGCTCTGGCTTTCTTTCAAAGATTTCAAATATTAATAACGCCCCACAAAATTCAGAGAAAACACAACTAGTGCTTCACTGCGGCATGAAAAAACGCAAACAATGTTGTACTTAATGTTGAATTTTAAGAGATACACGGACAACTTTACATTGCAGGAGCCAAAATGGCAGCCAATTTGTACCCTGTAAGTTTAAAAAAAATAGGAAAGACATGCATACGTATATATATATGTATATGTATATATATATGTATATGTATGTATCTATATGTGTATATATATGTATGTATATGTGTATATATATATATATATGTATGTATATGTATATATATATATATATACATACACACATATATATATATATATATACATATATGTGTATATATGTGTATATGTGTGTATATATATGTATGTGTGTATGTGTGTGTGTGTGTCTGTGTGTGTCTGTGCGTGTCAGTATGTGTGTGTGTGTGTATATATATATATATATGTATGTACGTAGCTTTGTTTCTAACATAGGGTCAAAATATAATGTATTTACTTTAAACGGGTGAGGAAAATGGCTTTGACCTATTTAGTCAAATTTGGGTGAAAACATAAGGTATTCTCTACTAATATTATGACCAACTAAGGTCATGTGGGAGCTCGCAACACAGCGTCAAGTGGCGCATGATGTCACAGTGGCGCTTTTCCACGCCGGCCAAATGCGCATTTTCAGCACATGCGCTCGTTGAAACCACAAGCGTGCCGGGGGGGACGCCGCCTTCCCAGACGGCGCCTCATTCTTTCCGTGCAAAATCCGCCAAACACGGCGGCTTCCCCGCCGTGTTTGGCCGCAGCCACTCGGCCATAAACATACTACATATACCATAGTATATACGTATACGCTAGGGGGCATTTTGTCGAGATGGCATACCTCGGAAATGCTCGTGAGGAAAAAGCGCGCTAATACCGTATTTTCCCGCATATTAGCCGCATCCACGTATAAGCCGTACCCTTAAAATTGCCTTAGAATGGCTGAATCTTACAATTCCCCCTCATAAGGTGCCCCCTAATTCACAATTTTCAATACACAATTTACAAATGTGATATTTTGAAGGCAAAATGACTTCCTTTTGGAATTTGTCTACGTTCGGGCAACACCCTTTAAGAATGTCAAATTATAAATCGATTTATACAGTATGTGAGAAATAGCACGTGCCATGATTTTTCTTAAGATTTTGCCTTCAAATGATCACATTTGTAAATTGTGTATTGAAAATTGTGAATTAGGGGGCGGCTTATACGAGGGAAATTGTCAAAATCAACCATTCTAAGGCAATTTTAAGGGTGCGGCTTATACGTGGATGCGGCTAATATGCGGGAAAATACGGTATTAGCGCGCTTTTTACTCACAATGGTACAATATCAGCCAATACTACCGAGCCAGGAATCGGGAGCTAAAAAAACACGAGTAGATTAGGCCGTATAGGCCGGCCCTCCTCCCCCAGCTCCCCCTCTTTGACAACCTTAACACAAATGCCTCCTGTTGTAAAAAAAAATAGCTCAATGCTTCCCTAGCACATTTTTGTCTCACAATATAGGTCGGAAAGCTCGTCGAAGCGTAGCGTTCTTTTTCTTTTTATGAGCGCTGGTGACTTGATATATCTAATCTATATATGAACACACGCCTCCGCTTTGGTCTCGGCTCGGAAAACCGTATTTGGTGACGCTTCAATTTTGGAGATAATTATCTGTGCCGTTCCTTTCTCAGCCTGAATTTGTTTCCCCGCTAATGAGACGTGACAAGAAGGCGCACGGCGGCATTTATTTACGCGCCGCAGATTCATTACAGACGGAGCTGCTCGCTATACGCGGACCGGCCACCTCGGTCCAAAACGACGCGTCGCTTGGGAAATGCTGAACGGAATAGAGTTGCGCGCATACCCGTACGGGTGCCAATCAATATCCCCTACTAAAACCACGTTTGGGCTGAGATAAGAAATGAGGTGAGGCTGGACGCCCTCCCCAAGATGGCCACCGTTAAAAAGTAGCACTTGAAGCCCTCCCCAAGTCGACGGTCGACATCTAATCATGGTTTTGCTTCGAATTTAAAAGGGTTAATCAACAGTAGACAGCCAACCCATTTCAAGTGCCAATTACAATTTGCATATTTTCTCGCAGATTAGCTGCATCTGCATATAAAACGTACCTTTCAAATTGCCTTAAAATAGTTGAATTTGACCATTTCCCTGGTATAAGCCACCCCCTGACTCACAACTTTCACCCCCATATTCATGGTTTTAATAGGGAGTGAGTACAAACGTGTTACTTTGAAGGGAAAATCGTCCGCTGTTTCTAATTTGTGCTCATATATATGTCCTGGCGTACTGCATCACAGTGTGGTACGCTGGAAGCACAGCGGCAGACAAAAAGGCCATGCAGAAAGTGATTAACACTGCCCAGAGGATCGAGGTAATATGAAAAGATGTTTGGGTGGTGATGTGCCTCCTACTAGCTGACTGAAGGTAAGTGAAAGACAGTGAGAGGTAAGTGACCTGCTCGGGGGGGTGACGCGAGGTATCCATAACAGCAGAATGCCAAATCACAAGTCCGTAACTATCACTTATTTAGGTCTTTGCCGAGTAAACGCACCTTATGGAGAAGCACTACCAATTTCGTCATGCACAGTTTCTGGGTGTGATGACAAGTAGGCTTTTGTTGTTGATGATGCTGACAGGGCCTATGTCCGATTATTATTATTATTATAAGCCGTACCCTGGATTCAGTCGTCATTTGTTTGAGCGACAATTACGGCGTATATGCCAGAAAATCTAATATTTATTTTTCCAGCACTAAGTTATAGCCGCATAGCCGCAGGAAATACACGCACGCAAAGAAAAGAATCCCGAGGTACGTTCCATAGCCGCCGGACTCGCAATTTGTGGCAGCAGGTGTCTCCGGAGTCCGGCTAATCCGGAGCTGGAATGGGACTGCTTCATTCCCACAAGAAAATGGCTGTGCGCATTATCTTGGCTAGATGTATTAACAAGTTACGGGTATTTGGAATCTATCTCCTCGGCGGAATATGTTTTTATAATCTTTTTTTTTTTTTTATATCTGGGGCCGCAAATCGCGACCCAAGAGTTGGAAGACGGAGACCTCGGGGGATTTTCCCATTTTGCGCGGCGGAAACGATTAACCCGAAGGCCGGCTCGATGAGGAGCGCTAAATGACATTTTGCCTCGCTGTCGGAGGGCGCCGCTTCATCTGGGAGTTTTTACGATAGCATCAATTCAAGTACCTGGGCGGTCACTTGCCGTTAAAAAAAGGAAAAAGAATGGGCTAAATTCGCAAAAATGCCGCAGGTATGGCTACAGCCACGGCTCAATTGGTATAGGGAGCTAAAAAATAAAATAAAAATGCTACCGCTGCATGACTAAAATGCATTTAAATAGAAAAGGTAAAAATGTAAGACGACTTGAAATGCCAATAACAAGTACTTGTCTAGTAGTGTGGCTGAGATGAAAGTCCATTCTTGCGTATTTTGCAATGTCCTCCATCCATCCTTTCCTCCCTCTCATGTTATTTTTCTTGGTCAGAGAGCCACTTGTTATGTCCTCCCTCCCCTTCTTTCTCTCTCTCTCTCTCTCTCTCTCTCTTTTGCTTTCTCTCTTTCCCTTGGTTGGTACGCCCACCCAGCCGCCGAGGGAGAGACGCGTGGCAGCCCGACCAACCGCGGCCATGCGCATTTCTCTGTCACCTTCAGTGGGTTGAAGATCTAATCTCCCTCCCTCCCTCCCTCCCTTTGGAGACTCCGTTTTTCCATTCTTCTTTTACCATCTCAACTTTGGCGCAATCGGAGAGAATTTACGAGGCCGTTCCAACTCCACCTTTCCATCGTAGACGCCTCGGGCTTCCCATTCAAAGACTCCTGGCCAAAGGTGGGATTTTGCTGACGGTGGCGGCGGATCACTTCCATCGGATGAAGCCTTTTTCTTTTTAGTTTTGAATCGGCCGTCTGTTTCGCCTCACAGATTTTATGGAGTGTGAAATTTTGGACTCACGTGGCGAATTTGGAAGCAAGTACGCAACGGGAGGGATGGCCGATGGAATCGCCGCCACGTGCTGAAGGCGACACAGGTACCGATTGACCATTTTCCTTCTGGTAGTGGCAAGGGCAGGCTGGCAGGCTGGAGGCCAAACTGGGAAAGTTGGGCCACTCCGACAAGCCGTTCCAAATGAGTTGTCCAAAAGTCATTCTGGAATATCTCGGCGGGGCGATATGGGCCACGATAAGAATACATTTGCATGCCATTTTTCTCCGAGGCTGTCAGGCAGGAAATTAGGTATTAATTAGGACAGCCATTTTGACTTTCAGAAACAAAAGTCCTCAAAGCCAGCAGCTATTTCAAAGCCTCCAAAGTACCAGACGACAAGTCCGACTTTTTGATCATTTGGCTGGGCCTGCAATTAAATGCAACTAATGCGACTGGTGTTTTTCTCTCTCAACCTGTTGTTGTAATTTTTAAGCTATAGTGGTCAAGTCCGGTCCCGGAGAGCCCCCGTCATCCTGACGTCTGTTTTCCATGTCTCCCTCCGTCAACACACCTGAATCCAATCATGAGGATCGTTATCGAGCTCGTGGACAGCTTGCTGATGAGCTGATCATTAGATTCAGGTGTGGTGGCGAGGGGGGAGGGGGGGGGGGGGGGGGATCTGGCAAACAGACTGGCTCTCCAGGACCGGACTTGGCCACCCTTTGGGCTATAGTTATCTGACAAACTGTGATGTTCACATTGAACTCTGTCCTCCCCCCAAAAACCCAACATGTGCTTGTTTTGTCCCCCCTTCGCCCCCCTCTCCGTGGCGCAGTCAGTTATTTCAGAGATGACGACGACGGCGGCGTCCACGGAATCCCTGAAAGTCCTGGCGGGCAGTAGCAGCAACGGCAGCGGCGAGCCCCCGCAGGGCTCCCACGAGGACCCGGCGGCCACGGCGGCCATCGGCACCATCCTGTCCGTCATGTTCCTGGCCGGGGCCTCGGGCAATGTCTACACGCTGGTGGTCATGTGGCATTCCATGCGCAGCGCGGCCTCCATGTACATTTACATCATCAACCTGGCCCTGGCCGACCTGCTGTACCTGCTCAGCATCCCCTTCGTGGTCTGCACGCACTTCCTGAAGCGCTGGTACTTTGGGGACGCCGGCTGCCGCATCCTCATCAGCGTGGACTTTCTCACCATGCACGCCAGCATCTTCACGCTGACCGTCATGAGCACCGAGCGCTACCTGGCCGTGCTCAAGCCGCTGGACACGGTCAAGCGCTCCAAGAAATACCGCAAGGCCATCGCCGTGCTGGTCTGGGGCGCCTCCCTGATCCTGACCCTGCCCATGATCGTCAGCATCCGGTTGACGGCGGTGGGCGGCAAGGCCATGTGTCTGCCCACCCTGTCGCCGCTCTCCTACAAGGTTTACATCACCTTCCTGTTCTGCACCAGCATCGTGGCGCCGGGACTGATCATCGGTTACCTCTACGTCCAGTTGGCTCGGACTTACTGGCTTTCGCAGACGGTCACCTTCAAGACCACCAATAAGCTTCCCAATCTGAAGGTCAGTTCAACGGTCTTCCTTTTGTTTCCGTGTCATTGGGTCGCGTTGTTTTGGTGTCACGCCGTTTTATCGTCTCCGGCCGGGCGTGGAAGGCCCGGCTTGAACTTTGAGCACTCGGCCGTTGACTGTTTTTCTCTTCGTCAGCCGAGACCAAATAGGACTCGATCGATTCATCGAGGGGGCCTTGCGCTTTCTCACCAACACGTCGGCGACAGACATGGCTGTCGATGCTCTGGTATCAAGGCCACGCGCGATAAGAGCGAACGAGCAGGCACGTAGCGGGAAACGCATTCGAGGCCGGCGGCTTCACCGTCCGGAATTAGAACGATTGTTTTTGTTTGCTTCCGATTTGATTTCAAAACTAGAAGCATCCCATCGTGGGTGAGCCGCCACCCCCTCCCACATCTGCCCGTGCTAAACGCGTTGACGGGAGGCCCAAAAGAGACGCTTTTAGTTTAGTTTTGAACGGCTTATCGTGAACTGCGGTGGCTGCACAGACCTGTTAGCAAAGCTTCGAGAAAATCCAGGCTCGGGCTTTACTCGAGAAGGCCGAGCTGTTATTTCGGTTTAAATGCTTATCAGTTGCACCCAATCGAGAGGCTCGGAGGTGAGATCAAGGACAAAAAAGGCAATAGTATCATGGCAACGCCACAGGAAATCAGAACGTTTGCTAAGCTACCAATTACACGTCGGTCTTATCGGCCGGTATGTAATCACGGTGGGTGCGATGGAGGATTTTATAAACCCCGCGTCTAGGGAGGTGTGTGCTAAATGGACTTTCGAGGGCCCCCTTCACACCACTCCAAGCGCTTCGACACTATATATCGTCTTTCACGCGGCGGCGAGAAACGGGGAGCCGGCTATCTCGCTCAAGGACACTTAGACGAGATCGCCGGAGCGAGGAATCCTAGCCGCCGTCCGTCTCCGGGTCGGGGGACAACCGCCGTATTTTTTCGGATGATCCTTCGCACCGGCAGTAGAATACGCGACGAAGTAGAAAATATCCGATCTGATCAGAAAGAGCAAAGTAAGAGTGGTAAAATGGGGCATCTATTAACTCTTTGCCATACCTATAGACTAAAAAAAAAAAAACATAACACAACTGTCGGTGGTCACTCGATTATTCTAGCTAGTACTCTGCGAGGAAGTCCAGCACATTGAAGCATTTGTTGTGTGTTTTGTGTTCAGGTTCTCTACCTGATTTTCACCATCGTGCTCCTGTTTTGGGCATGTTTCTTGCCCTTTTGGATCTGGCAACTCCTGGGTCAGTACCAGCCGTCCCTGCCCCTGTCCTCCACGGCCAAGCGCAACATCAATTACCTGACCACCTGTCTGACGTACTCCAACAGCTGCATAAACCCCTTCCTTTACACCCTGCTCACCAAGAACTACAAGGACTACGTGAGGAAACACAAGCGCTCCTGGTCGGCCGGAAGCTTTTTCGAGCGCCGGGGACGTCTGCAGCGCTCGCCGCGCAGGTCGCCGTCCGCCAGCAGCCAGCAGTGTACGGAGAGCTTCGTGCTCACGCGCACGGCTTCCCTGCGTGCCCACCCCGGCCAACTGTGAGGAGGTAGGCCCACCCGTCTTAACTCGGGCTTTTGCGGGTGTTTCGGCGCGAGCCAAAATGGCGCTTCTTTAGGACTAAAATGCTTGGTGACTTGCTATCAAGCGCATCACCAAACTTACGAGTAGAAATGCCCCACATTTTGACCAAAACAAAGTGGCATCTTGACACTCTTGTGCAATCTTGTCATTCCTAGCATGTTCCGAACAGCGCGTATAATCTATTTGAACGATTCACTATGCGCTAAAAACTTTTCAATGGCCTCTTCTGTACACTTGATTGACATTGGGGTCAATATTTTATGAGGAAAAAGGGCCCCTGTGGCTAATGTTCCTTTGCATTGATTTGAACATGTTTACCTGGCAGCTGAGTTCTTGTTGTAGTTAATTCAAGCGCTAGTTTTTATTTTCTTTGCTGGCGGCCATCTTGGCCAGGTCTCGAAAAGTACGTTGGCATGATATCTCGTGTGTGGTCGATTGGTCGCCGGTCTTTTGGTCTGCCTGCCTTTTGGTCGCCCCGACTGCGACAACGGGCGACCAAAAGACCGGCGACAAAACAAGGTAAAACAAGACGGTGTACGCATCAATCAAAGCCAACAATGGCCCTGAGTAGTTTCACTGAGTCGACGTGTGAGTGTACAAGAATTTGTATGTACATGCGTTGTCCCTAAAGAAGCGACGTCAGTTCAGTCAGGGTCTTAACAAGTTCTCCAACAAAAAACAATAAAAGTACGGGAAATTTGGAGCTTTTCTTTAGCCTAATCATGACTAGGGCATTAAGTATGACTAAATAGTCATTCGCAGTTTGTATTTAGGGAATTTGAGCAACCATTTAAAGGGTAATTATCACTTACCTTCCAGGCGACCAAAAGATTGGCGACCAATCGACCGTGTACCCGATATCTTTAGTAGCTGTGCAGGTGCTAATATTGGCATTGGGCCAACGCGGGTCAAAACCGCTTGTCAATTCCTGGTCACCTATTGTAAAATGCTTTTTTATTTTATTACTCGACCGACGACGTATCTGTACAGACGCTAGGATGGGTATTGCGGGAACGAGAGTCCAAACCGGTCGCCAAGTCCTGGGCACTTTTTGTAAAATGATTAAGAACTGTTTTATTACTGTAGCCTTTTCGCTTGTTATTTATTTCCTTTGATGAATTTCATTGCAAAGGAGTCTCAAGAGTACAGCGCTTTAACTGCTGTATTCTCAAATGGACCATAAAAAGTTCCTGGATAAAAACGAAAAAAAAATCACAGGCTAAATATTGTCCATAAATCGGGCGGGTGACAGATTTCTGGCCGTGCGTTGGTTGCCAAGCGCTCCTAACTCATAAGGCATGCTGATTGCAGTAACAAAAGACAGGAAAGGGCCAGTGAAAACAGGAAATGGAAGGAATCGGGCCAATGGAGCCACTTTTTTTTATTTCCAAAAGGCTTTAATATTCACTCCAGCCAAAGTGTAAAAAGCCCCTGTGTGCTAACTGGAGTTGACTCCTTCCCGACGTTGTACAAAGGAGGAAAAGTCCCTCACGAGCGACCAAGATTAACATTTAAAGGCCAAGGATGTTAACAAGAAGTGGCTATTATAATTGATGAAGCATTGCTTTAGGGCGCTTTGAAAATGCGCTCTCAGCAACAATAGCCACCCCATCCATATTTAATCACGTCGCCTTTGGGGGTGAATAAAGTCCTCCGTGTAAGCTGTTAAACGTGAAAACCTGTTGCGTTATATCGTGATGGATAGCCCTACGGTAGTTGTCGGATATACTACGATATCACATTCCGGGATAGAGGAAGAAACTAACAATGTGAGGATGTGACATTTTGCAAAGAAAAATGCTTTCGGGCAAACACTGTACTTTTTTGTTTTTATAGTACCGTATTTCATGTATTGGTACACAGTGGTCGGCTGGATTTTTATTCTTTTCCGCTAAAAGGTTACTATCTGGCTACATTTGGAAAAAAGAAAAGAAAACATTGTCAGCTGGCGTTCGATTTCTACAATTCTCTGCGATCGATGTTATTTTTCCGAGATAATAGAAACGCTTTGTCGGTCAGGGCAATTGTCACAAAAGGTACGTACGTGCGGAGGGATCCGTTTTGAGAATCCTTGAAGTCAATCCTTGGCTTCATCACATGTGAGATGAGCCGTGAAGATTGGCAACGCGGCGCTGACGGATTTTACGCCCGGTCCGCAACTGCCGAGGCACGCTTTTCTGATCTTGTGGCTAACACGGACGGATGGATGGCGTCCGTCCGTCCGTCCGTATTAGCCAAACGAATAATATGACTTTTGCCGGGCGGGACCGCCAGCTTTTGTAGGCATCCTCTCTTCGCTTACCGCAACCTTGGCAGGACAGAACAAAAGGAAGGCTTGAATGGGGAAATTCGCCTGAATTTCAATGAAGCCACTTCTCGTTATTTTTCTAGTCTTCGTTTAGCGTCGCGACGGTCCCATTTTTTTCGCCCACGTCATTATCTCGGGGGGTGCGCTTGTAACGGTGGCGCTCGCTGGAGTATCATCCATCACGATAAGACGCCAGGGATTCACATTTGTTTTGGTGTCTGTCCGAGAGACGCTTAGTCGCCGGCCTAATCCGCCACAATAAATCACAGTCATCTACCTGGTAATCAATAAAAAGATTGTCTCACATACGACAATGCGCTCCCCGGTGCATCCACTTTTTTTCTCCTGGCGTAAATACAAATATACAACCATTTGTTTTCATTATAGCTTGTCCTCATTGGGGTTAAATGAATAGAAGCTTTTGCGGCTATCGCTGTAGGGATTACCGTAAATACGGATATTCATCATAAACATGTGTAGGGAGCCCAAAAAAAATGGTATCGGTGAAAGACTAGCATCGTTATCCTGAAGCAGCAATCGCAAATCACATTGAGAGGCGCCGTCGGAATAAGTACATTGAAACATATGCTATGGTAAATAGGTCCTTTTTTTAAAATGTAGTGACTAGTGTACATTAAAAAATGGTGCATTGAGCAGTGGGGCATGGCCATTGATTTAAAAAAACAAAGTGGATTCGACTGTTTTACAGTAAACAGTTGTTTCTAGAACTCAAATTAGCCTGAGGGGAGTTTTGCCATTGGATTTTGTGAGCAACAGCCACTAAAATATTTGTTTTAAAACATTGTTATTTTTTCTCTGGTTCTCACAAAGTGTGCGACCACTGCGGCCACGTTATTAATTAGCTTCTACTCTGACATCTCTTCAGGGGCAAGTCCAATCCCAAATGGAATTGTCGAAACTCCCACTGCCTCCCTAACGTCAACTTTTGTTTATTTATTTATCCTATCCTCCTAATAAGGACTATCATTTTTATACTAGAGCTATGTCAAATCCACGGCTTGCGTAAACCGGCCCGGTCTTTTAATTGGGCCTTTTTGATTGACGTCAGCTGGGATACCAAACTGTCCGATTGATTTCACCAAAGCGGTAAAGGTTGAATCGCTGGACTTGTTTAAATATTGACGTCTCTTTTTGGAGATTTGCGCTGGTTTGCTCGGGCCATTAGAAAATCGATAGCGCGCCGCCGCCGCTAGGACGCAGATTCCCAAACGCATTTGCGGCCCAAGAGTCCAAAGACGGGAGGCGGATTTGGACGGGCCGACAAATCACAAACGCCGCGGCTATAGACGAAAGAAGCGAGTAGCCCGAGTGGAAAGCAAAGCTTTGACGCGGCGGGCACGTGAGATTTATGGGCAGGCAGCGCCAAGACGGCATGTTCAAAGAAGGTTGTGCAAAGGTCAAGGGCTGCTTTTGGATATTCTATTTCAGACGTGATCCCCTTTTAAACCTTTGGCGGTACCACCGTAAAAATCCCTCCGAGAGAGTCCGGCAGATGCCGCGCTTATCAGTATTTGGCCATATTTATGACGAGACGGTATTTTTCGCTTCCCAGAACGAGCTCCTGTTTGTTCCCGGGCATCCCATTTTCTCAGGGAGGGAAAAAAAAAATCCTGGCGGGAATCTATTTCTCCTGTTATTGTTCCTAGAGTTTGGCAAGGATCGGCATATTAGAAACTTGTTATTTATAACCTACGTATGAGACTCTCGTCGTTGTAATTGACTCTTTTGCAGGGAACGTACCAACATTTTTCGACATAAACGCAATTTGCAGACATGTTCGTATGTACCGTTGTTCGTAACTTGAATGTTCGTAAGTAGGGGAGTGTCTGTATTTTCAATTTAGGCCCAGATACCATCCCTCGCGTACTAGTATGTCCACTTCCTTCCCCAAAACCTCATCGTCATCCTGCATTTTGGCGAGAAAACCTCCACGGGGGAGGAGCTTACCCAAACAAGGGTCAAAGTCAAGTACCCCACTTGGCCTAACCTGGAGCGTTCATCGCGACGTGACCAGTTTGGCTTCCTGTCTGAGTGGAAACTAGGGCGTTTGTTGTCAGTGGAAGAGTTTTTTTTTTTTAAATGAAGGAAAGGTGAATGCGGTAATGAAGGAGGGCCGCCTCCAAATGCGGCGCCGTCTACGTAAAGTTAACAGGTGCCCCACGGACAAGAGGACAGACAGTGGAGCTGCTTGCTACTTTCTATTTTCTGCCTCTTGCTATTTAAGCTCAGCGGGGGACAAAGAGGACAAGCGCTACAGGCAAGCTCCTTAACCCTTTTGGAAAGCAGAACAAACAAAAAGCTGCATGAGGCCCAAAGATATTTCTCTTATTTTTGTCTTTCCTCATGTTTCATACCAAATTGGGACACTTTGACTGACACATTTGAAAGGGTTTACTTGGTCGTTGTGTGAGGACCACCATGGAACCAATGAGAGAATTTACATATAAAGTACACCAGTTCCACTTTTTGTCCAACTTGACGTCTTTTTGAGTCTATCCGTTTTTGCTAGCGAAACTCGTAGCTCGTTTTGTGTTTTTGCTGCTTTTCTGTCTTAATGATTTGATTTGGTGATTCTTAATGATCCCATTGACTTTGATTTGCTTTGTACTTTGCGCCTTTTGCTTTTGCTTTGTTGTTCTGCGGCCTTTGACTGTACGGTCTAACTTATAACGATGCCTTTTCTTGCTACTGTCACAATGACATTTCCCGTATACGGGATGAATAAAGTTATCCAATCCAATCCAATCCAGCTCTACTTACGAAATTTTCAAGTTACAAAAAAGTCTTGGAACCGATTCATTTCCTAAGTAGAGGTACCACTCTACACTTCATGGTGAAGCTTTAAATGTCATTATGACCTTAAAGGCATTCAATTCAACTCGATATGTCGCCATATCCATAGATTGGCACAACACTAAAACATGTTTTTTTCTCTCTCTCTCTTCCAATGACTCATATGTTATGTTAGAATAGCTCATGGTTTCTCGCTCAGCTTTAACAAAACAGTTTTAAAAACGAACTGACGCCTCGCAATTTTGTCCTCCCGCGACAGGTACGGCGAATGAAGAAAGCCAGGACCAAAGAAGGTGAAATTAGCCCTTGGACGAAGTGGCCGTCTCTACCAAATGGATCAAATAAGTGGCGAGCGCCCCCAACCCATGTCATCATAGCCGTTTGGAAATCAAGCGCATTCTCAAGACGCATATTGATTCGGGTGCTCATTAGTATTTGCCCTCCACAAAAACACGGGAATGGACTCTGCACTGCTAAGTAGTAAGTAAGTAAGTAAGTAAGTGAGTACTAAGTCTACCGTATGTTAGACAACGTGTGATTCTGCGTGCTTGGCTTCCGTTTAGTGTGTGCATTCAAAGCAAAGGAGGGAAAAACATTGGGGGAAAAAAAATAATAATAATAAAATCTACCACTCATGAATAAATAAATCTGCATGACGACGCGTTAGAATTGTGTTTTGGAGCAAAAGAATAATGGGAGTCTGAAAATATTCACTTCTCATCCTGCAAAGTGCAAATGGTTTTCTCAAAATCTCTTTGTTGTAAAAAAGAAAAAATAGATGTCTATACGGAGTTTCTTTTTGTGTCGCTTTAAGAGTGTTCTGTACCAAAGAAACAAACAAAGGTGCGCAAAATACAGTAAAACAGCATCACGTTAGCTAGTTTTCAAAAACGTTTAAAAAAAACAAGTCATACGCAATGTAATATTTGAGCGAGCACAAGCACCATAAATTGACGTTGTGATGTGGTAGGTTTATATATGGTATTTAGTGTTAATGTCGACTATTTGTGAAGTTGCGTTGTTGTTTATCTGTAAGCAAATTGTATTTTGTTGGCTAAAGAAAAAAAGGATCACAAAGCCTTCAATAAAATGGTGGTCAATCTACATTTCTGCTGTGTTTTTGCTTATTTTAATGTCAACGGGCTTCTATATTTCCATGTCGACACCCATCGGATAATGAGATATCGTAGTAGGGTGGCTAACGCGTTAGCTTTAGCCGCGGAAGACGCTAACTTTTGCTCTTCAGCTCCATTTCGGGAGGATTGACCAGCGAGCAAAGTCCATTGAAATTTGCACGACTTCCGCGTGGCGGAACAACGAACGACTAGACGTCGTCGGTGAGGTGATGGCGCCGTGAGACGGAGGCACTCGCGGCAAAATTACTTTTTTTCCCCTTTGACACCAAATAATTGCATCGTGACTTGCCGCTAAAGCAATTAGCGGGAAATGATTGGCTGTCTTTGCCTGGCATTGAACCGATCTGCGTCTTTATATATATATATATATATTTGTTTCATCACGTTGTGCTTATCCTCACGAGGCTCGCGGGGGTGCTGGAGCCCATCCCAGACCACCACCGGCGCACTTTCAGGCCACAACGAGACAAATAACCCTTCGTTCGTAGCCAGGGACAATTTTAATCGCCCCAGCGTGCCAGTTTTGTCGTCAATAGATAGTTGTTAGAAAGAGTTAGATTGATTTTCCTGAGCCGTGCCGTGCGGACCGCCATTTTGTGGCCTCACTGCAATCGTAAAGTAAATGACGGCACGCTGGACCTGAAAGAAACATTCCTAAAGCGGCCCTCTTTGATTTTGGGGATTTTTTATTTAGTGTTACAGCTCTATAAATTTCACATCAGGTGTTTAAATTGTTCTTCTGGGAAGGATTGGCCTTGTATATGCGGGATTTTTTTCTTTTTTGGGGGGCCTAAGAAAGATGCCAACAAATAATGAAGAACAGGTGGAACCCATTGGCTTCTTTCTTATTTATAGAAAAGGCCTTGAATTTTGCAAACGAATCACTTCTTTGAAGTCGGCCTTACGCCAAACGACATGCCGTGTCTGAAAACTAGCGGTATTGACGGCAATGTCCAAAAAAAAAACGGGCAACTCATTAAAAGTGAGTGGCGAAGGCAGCGGCGCTTTTGATCGGGAAAGGCCGCGTTTACACGGCGCCCCTCAAATGCACAATTCCTCTCCACGATTGCAAAGCTAACGAGCTGAGCGCTTGCACATTTTCACGACACGGATGGATTCAACGCGCCAAGAGAGAGCACGATATCAGCGTTCCAGGTAAGAGCCGAATAAAAAAAAAAAAATCGGGTGAAATCGTTTAAAAAGAGCGCCATGTCAACCAGCGACATGCATCGTGTGCTTTTTCGAAGATTTTCAGCCAATGAATGCATCGGCTGCTTGCTTAAATTTCCCTGGCATAAATACTCATCTTTTGAACGTGCTTTTTTACAGGCAATTTCTCCAGCTTTGGCTCTTTTTTTCAGACATTTTCCATTCATTTTGGCGCCCTTTTTGAGTCATTTGGCAATGGCGCTCGATCTGGAAGGGGCTAATAAACGTTTCTTTGCCCTGGAAAAGTGGACAACGGGGAAAAAAAGAGGATTCTCCCCACAACTAGAAGGTGAGCCACTTATTTTTACAGACAAGATGGCTTGGGGGGGAAAATGTTAGCATCGTAGGCATGTACCCTGGAACTACAGTGGTACCTCGTTATTCATACGACCGCTCGTCATACAAAATTCTCGTCTTACGGCGGAAATTTCGATCGAATAATTCGCCCGTCATGCGATCAAAATTTTGTGATGCGACCAAGCATGGTACGCGTGTACCCTGGAACTACTTCAAAAAGTCTAAATCAGATGCGTGAATTCTAGAGGACGGCTTACTAATTTCCCTTATAGCTTCCATCCAGCTAACGGTAATTAGGTGAAGGGCTATGTGAGTAATTGTTGACATCTTGTTTGCAAAAGACTCATCTGCAGTCAAGGAGGGAGGAGGAGGAGGAGGAGGAGGAGAGTAAACGAAGCCCAGAAGCCCAGTCGATACGACGTGCTGTCCCTGGCGGGTCAAAGACGAGAATTGTATCCATGACGTGCAATACATTCTTTTTTTTGAACCTTTCGTTTATCAACATCCTCAATTTGCAACTTTTCTTTTAAGCACCGCCCCCCTCCCAACGAAGCCGATTAGTAAGTAGGCAGAAAAACGTCTATGCGTTGAAAATCCATTTATTTTAGCACGGGGCAAAAAGTGGAAGCAACGGAAGAATAGACGATGATTCATTTGGGACGGAGATTCATTTCTTTTTTATGGCCTCGCGTTAGTCAACGTAGCAACACCGGCGGCAGGTGCGCGGAGGCTGTCTCGTAAAAGCGGGGGGAAAAAAATAAAAAATACATGCAGCTATTTCAATTCATTCCAGTCAGCAATTATGGCCACTCTAAATGTTAATGAGCGAGAATCACTTCCATTTTTGAACCAATACTTTGGCTATGGACTCGGAGGGGTCAAAAAGATGACAAAATTGGCCTTTTCAAAGGACGCAACGGACTATGTTTGATGCTTTCGACGTGAGAGGACTTTGCCACATGAAAGTTTGCATCATTCTTTCTTTGTCAAGTCTAAAGCTTTCACGCAGGTAAAAAAAAAAAAGCCCGAGGCTGTGTCAAGTTCAAAATGTCCTTCACCGGTGACAGGATCATTAAAAAAGCTACGACCGTAGAGGGGGGCACAATCATTATTCCGTCGACATCACAACCCGAGCTCGCTCTTTTTTGACAAGAAATTCATCAAATAGGAATTCAAACTGATACGCGACCGCGGTGACGAGAAGCGGAACGCCGTGGATTTTTGACGTGTAGCGAATAAACGACTAAAGTCGATCTACTGGGCATTTTAGCGCGGAAACAAATTGGGATGTTTTGGTCAACTGGTTTGTTTTTGCCTGTGTGCAAGATTTGTGCACCTTGAATTCCGGATTTTTTTAATACTAGAAATAAATAGAGGAACTCTGTGTTGGGGCCCCAATCCCGATCAAAGGGAAACATAAGATAATTGTGAGGAGCTTTTCTTTCCAAATTGATGCGCGCTGACGAGGACCATCCCCCCCAATCTCCTCCGTGACATTTCTGCATGCTACAAGGTGTAACGGGCGCGCACTTAAAGGTCAACTCCACGTAAGAGGGGAACAAAAGGGCGAGAATAAAAACTGAAAAGAGTTTTCTCCACGCAGGAACTTCTACGTCGTGGTTCCAGCCCGGATCATTTTCCCGGACTCCAGTTGGAGTTCAACTCGGAGACGAAAGCGGACCGCCGGCCGGGCTTTTTGAACAGGTGAGATGCCCACGCAACCGGGTCAGGGTTGAGCGGCGACCCACTACGACATGATACAATCGAATTTGACCACCTACGTACATTGAAAACAACAACAAAAACAGTATTGGCCGAGAACACAGACGCTATTGTGAGAGCCAACTCGGTTTGGTATCTCGTCACTAATAAACGCTCCAATGGCAATATTTAAAGCGATGCTGTCGCTCCAAAATGCTTTTCCATTTCCTATCCGGGCTATTATGGGGTGTCCACAAATGTACTTACAAAGATTTAGGCAGCGAACACATCCTCCAGGAGCAAGATGTTCTTTTTTGAAAGAATTCATGCTCAATTGTCTCATGTTTTATGGAAGAGTCTTGGCTTTAATGACGGATGCGCGTTCACTTTAATAAGCCTTATTAATGTATGGCCTCAAAGAGCCATCTGTTCTTTTCAGCGTCAAAATTACCGGCCGATATAAGACAGACGAAGGCTTCTGGATTTGCATTCTTTGCACTAATCTTGCGCCAACATCCAAACGAAATATCTTAAAATACATCTCTTTGTCCTTCTAGCGCCACGTGCGTATTCGTGTAACGTTACGGATCATAAAGAAGATTTAGAACATCCCAAAGTGAAACTTACTACTCCAAAAGAAGAGTTCATACTGCAGTTTTGCCTAGATACAGTAATCCCTCGAATATCGCGGTTAATGTAGACCAAACATGGCCGCACTAATTGAAAAATCGCCAAGTAGGGTCACCCCTATTATACTTTTTTTTTCTTCAGTGCCAATTCCTAGTAACAAAAGTGGCTTCTGCTTACGAGTTTTAGCATGGATTTTCATATTTTTACGAACCTTTAAAAAATTTCTTTTTAATTAATAGCGTAAAAAATGGCAAAGTCATGAATTGGCAATAATCGAGGGATTACTGTATATCCTAAGTGGACCAGCTGTGTAAAAATGGAAAGCCAAACGCCAACACAAACGGAAAAAAGGAGCCTCGTTGCCAATGCAATTGAACAGGAGGAACGTCTCAAAAGAAAAGATTTATTCATATAAAAAAAAAACATGAAATGTCTTCCCAAAACACCCCAAATACTTCTAGTAATAGACGCAAAGCCAAAATTGCCCATAAAAAAAGAACACATGGGTTAAAAAAGAAAAATTCCAGAAAAACAAACAAGTTTTTCTTCAACAATATGGACCGACCGACAATACCAGATCTGGGTCAACCGATGTGAGATTTTCAAAGGCCAAAGACCACGTTAATAAAACTGGCTGAGTGCTGATATCTAAAACTAATATTGTTAGCTCATATTTGAGGCCAATGGGCTTTTTTGTAGAAGAAAAAAATGTTGATTATGAAAGACGATAGAAGCCCTCTTCATATACCAAGTATTGGAATTCCACTTTGATTTTTTTATCTGCCACTAGCAGGTGTAAAAGCAGAAAATATATTGCTGATATTTCGCTTGAACTTTAGATAGATTATGCCAGATTGATTTAAAACCGACTAAAGAGCCATTAGTAAGCTGAGGCAGTCCTGGCAAAGATGTTTTGATTGATGTATTCTCATGTGGTTTATGGCAACGCTTTATGAAATATTAAAATGGAACCCTTTGGCACCCCCTCGCAGACCAAGTGCACCGTGAATAATCAAAGATTGACTGACGTGCTACCTTAACAGCCTCCGGACATGACACGCTCGATCGCATTGGATATTTTTCAGTCAAAAATAAAAGACCGTTATCGTTCACCCGTGCATTTGGAACAAAAAGGTGGAGACAAATTACCGGTAATCTTGATTTCCCGCTCTTCCCTTTTGTCTTCGTCCATCTTTTTTCCGGCCGCTCGTCTTCCGCGGGGGAGGGGTCAGGGCCCCGGAGAACTCCGCTCCGTCGCCCCCGGCCGCCTCAGGGCAGGGCGGGGTCGGCGATGGCTTGGGCGGGGTCGCACGTGAAGGACACCGTGATGGCGTATCGGGCCCCCCACGTCACTTTCTCCACGCGGTGGAGGTTCTCGGAGCCGGAGGAAAAGAAAGATACTCGACCTGAATGGGTGGGAGGGGAATTTTAAAAAAAAAAATTAGACCGACAAGATCAAAAGTTAGCATTCCCTTAACTCTTTCACTGGCAAATCAAAATTGTAAGGTCACACGGTCAGCAATGTTCCCTCTAAGCTGTGCATGTGCGCAATTGCGCACTACTGTCATCTTCTCTGCGCACAGCAAATCATATGGAGCGCACAAAATAAAATCCCAATTTTTTTTAGCTGTGAGGCCGACGCGCAAACCACTCATCCGCCGGGCCGCCCATTCATAGATATAAATCATTACATTTTATAATTACTAAATCATTTATGTGTAGTAGACATACACCTGCTTATGGCAGGTGTGATACTGGTGTGTGCACATAGCGAGCAATGATGATGTTGCTCACACGAGGTTGTCTTTCTGCCCAGACAAACAAAAAATTAGAGGGAACATTGACGGTCAGTATGTGTTATGGCGACGTAGACCAGGTGACTCACTGCTAGACCAGGTATGAATGTGTTGTGGTGATAAAAAGAGGCAAATTTCAGGTTGAAAACACCCTTGGACAACAATAGGCGCCCATTCCAACTAGGATTGGCGCGGTAGTTACGTTTAAAAAATGTGGGAATACAATTCCCAAATTTCCAAAGACGTGCGCTCAACACTAATTGCTACAATTGAAGGTCAAACGGTTCTATATCAACATAGTCCAAAAAAAACTACAAGTTAAATGATTTCATTTTCTTTGTAGTATTCTTAGTCTAATCTCTCAGAAGTTGATAAAGTTGTGTCACGTGAACCGTCTTCCAAATCCACCCCCTTTTACGCCAAGTGCGTATCCAGATCCGATTTACAAATGCGACAAATGGCAGCTTGCTTCTTTTCGGTCGTGGAACGAAAGCCTCGGCGGGGGCTCAATTAGCTCCAAAGCTTTAGATATGCCCATTATTTCAACAATGCACTATGCGTATTCCCAGTACAACTGCTAGATCTGAAGAAAAGAAAAAAAAGGGAAAAAAAGTGGCAGAAACAGCACATTGAGCTGAGCAGATTAGCGATGACAATAGCTAGCAATAACGCTATTCAAGGCATTTGTGAGAGCCTGGGAAAAAATCTTATTATAGAAATGACGCTACATAACACGCTTCGCGCAAAAGATATGGATTTCGGAAATGAAGTGTTAGCGCTCGCTTCATCTAAACGGCGTCTGACAAACTCGTTTTGCTCCGTGGCCCATATTGGCGTCAATTTAATCTGGTATGGGTTTGCCATGTTAACTTTTACTTTGCCAAATTTGTAGTGTTGCGCCCTTGCGAAAGCGATGACATCATTTTTACGCGGCCTCGTTAGCGGCGGAACGCTCCGACGACGCCATCAAGACCAACCCCGACCGTCGTAAAAACGAGTGGCGCTCGCGTCACAAGAGGTTTTCCTACCTTAACTGGGCTCTAACGACTTTGCTTCTTCGGCGTGCCACAATATTTTTGTAAGGGTATTATTAGTTCAGGGCCATAAGAAGCGTAATGGTTCGCAAAGATGACTTTCAATCAGACGAGGTGGCTTCCGTCGTGACTCCAATGGCGAGCGACGCCGGCGCCGGTGCCGGCGCCGGTGCCTTTCGGCCCAATTAGTTTTCCGCCGCAACCCTCCGGGCGGATCCCCGCCCCCGAGAAAATATACGGGTGGCCGGAGCGATTCGGGCAAGCGCGTAAGACTTTGTGATGCGAGAAATCGAATTTATTGCCAAACTCATGGAGCGCCACGGGTCTGAGGAATTCAAGTACTTTCAACTACTTCAACTGTACTTTGCCGTTGAACTTTGACATGATGGTGATATAGTAAGTCATCGACCAATATCTTTATTTATTTATTTATTTTTACAGAGGAGGGTGCTGGAGAGCATCTGGAAATAACACCCAGATGCAATATGTCAGTTCTGGTTTAAGAAGACAAAGTGAAAAGGTTTGAAGTGATTTTTTTTTTAAATGTACTTTTATACGAGTGGGAATTAGAACACGAACTGACTGATGTGTTACTTTGTTTGAAGCATGTCCCGTGACAAACTGTTATTTACCTGCCTTTGGCTCCACTGTCTTATTCCCATTTTGGTCCATGAAGATAAATCGTCCCCCAGTAAAGTCTGAACCATAGTCAGAAAGGTACAGAAGAGACGTATAGTCAAATGAGCCATAGGTGACCTGAAAAACAACACCATAACATTTGTAATATGACTGGAAATGCGCTAACATGTATTCTTTTGAAATATTGGCGCCGTCAGCGGCGGCCAAAGAGTTGACATAGACGCTATGCTAGTGAAACATTTCGGTTGAAACCTGTTGGTTCCTTAATAAAAACAGATATCTTTTTAAAAGGATATACAGTAATCCCACGATTAGCGCGTCTTCACTTTTCACAAATTCACTACTTTGCGTTTTTTCCCCGCTATTCATTATTAAAAATTTTTTAAGTTCATAAAAATGTCAAAATCCACGCTGAAACTCATGAATAAAAGTCATAATAGAGGTGACACTACAATTTTTCGATTATCGCGGCCATTTCTGGTCTACATTAACCGCGATATTGGAGGGATTACTGTAGTATTGATTCTTGGCTGGCTTGGAATAGAAAATATGGCGAAATATTCCCGTATTGATATATTGCAGCGCCCCTAGTAAATACCTTATCAATGTGAGGGTGCCAGTATTCGTCATGCTGGGTCTTAGCTAGTGTTGAATTGATCCTGGAGAAGAAGGTGGGCTTGGTGAGGTACATGGTGCTTTGGTCTAAACCAAACGTCTCCGCAATAATTGTCTGGATCCGTTGGCGTACATTTCTGAAGGTGTAAAAAAGCGCCGCGTTGGTTAAGGCGGCAGGTACAGCCGAGGTGCCGTAAACAAATCCCCAATTCTCATCCATCTGGAACTACTAAATGTGTAAAAGGTACACGACAAAGGACAAAAATCATTTTGGATTCTTGTTTACCTGTAAAGCTGGAAATCATCTTCTGTGAACACTTCCTGGAGATGCTCGCCAAAATATCTGCAAACAATTTTCAAATCCAGTCAGATATCAAATCAAATATACTCGCATATTACAAAGCATAACCAGTTGAATCGCTTTATGACCTCCAACACTATTTAGAAAGACATTTCAACCTTCAGTTAAATAAAAGCCCACCTGTAAATGTTGACAAATTGAGACCCCATGGACAAGGCTCCTGAGTGCAGGTCCAAGATGGAGGCCTTTTAAGATGAAAACAGACAACAATTATTATAGAAAAATTCCATTTCTCGTCCTCTGCCTTTGATTTGCGTCTTTTCCGACAGAAGCCAAAAAGGCGGAACAGACGAGGCTCATTTCTTTGCTTTCCAGCGGGTTTTGCCAATGTTTAGGAGATGCCAGACACATCCAATTTGTTTGATTTAACAATATACTCACTCCTCCTTCTGATCCGGCCAACTGAAGCCCCCTTTCAGCCAGCCTGTTTTAAAAAAAATCAGTATTTATTAACGTGATTTACTTCTTTCATCGACACGGTGACCGTAAAGGGCAGCGATAAAGCAGGAGGGGAAACAAGACGAGCGTAAATTTGGCAGACGGTTCCGAGTATTCACCTTCTGAGGAAGTGGGCTTCTTCTCTGGTCACCACGCCATCTGTGACGGCGCGCCCGCACTTCTGAGGGGTGCATCCTGGTAAGGGAAAGAAAAAGGAGTTAGCTTAGTGTACTCATTGGGGTTCATCGACCTGCTCTTGGCTTTGCTTTAGTGACAGGGATGGTAAACAAATGGAAAAGAAGTAAGAACATTTTCCAATCCTCTGAAAACAACATGATGAGACCGAATTTAGAACCGTGAACCGAGGACACCCCGCGTGGCGTCTTATAGAAATAAAGCCCCGTTCAAAGGAGATGAATAACGGAGTGGCTTCCAACAGAGATTTTCTTGTCGCTGCAGTGTTCTTCTTCTTCTTCAGATATCACACCACTCGCAGACATCTCTCGGCCATCTGCGACGCACCGACACACCGGCGCCAAGTTGTTAAAAATCAGGGCATCCGAGTGCGTCGTACTGAACCGTACCGCTTGGCGCTAATGTTGTGATGACAATTGAGCTCCTTATAAGGCTTTGCTTTTACATTATGCCATTCAAAATTCACTTTTTAGCGTTTAGCATGTAATACGGGTCATTATTAACATGATCTGTTTTCTGAGGGAAAGAAACGAGCATCTATTTTCACAAAGTATTTTTTTTTTATGATCTTGAACTCGTGCCGAATCCAAATGGACGTCTGTTATAATAGAGGTGTCAGAAGAACCTCTTCTATTTTGACGATTCCTTTAACTTCATATCAGCACATTGCACCAAGAGGATCATTCATTTATTCAGATGACACGTTTTACTCGTCTCGGAATGAAATTTGGATGAGAAAAGTTGAGATTTGCGGAGTTATTATACCAGTGCTGACGACGGGAGGTTTTTGTGACGATCCTTCAAAGTGTATTTGGGTCGGGGTGGTATCGAGGTGAGAGAACCTCTCAAGATAAGTGCGTTGTGGGCGGCAAGGTGGAACAGCTGTAATATCAGACGGGGGGGGAAGGACATTCGCCGGCTTATTTTAGTCACTCTTCCATCACACCTCGATTGGGCGTCGTCACTTCTGTGGGCCAAGTCGACCTTTTGTTTTTTTGGCCTCAACAAATCTGCTGCTCTCTAGTGTACACTGTGGGAAACAGCCCACTAGATTTACTATTGATTTGTTATCACAAGCCTTTAAAAAAGATTTAGTTTTATTTCAAACCAGGTTTTTTTTTGCGAGGAAATGCAACAAGAGATTTTATAGATGATACTCTGGACATGGATTTTTTTGAGTTTTATTTATTTTTTATTTTTATTATTTTTTGTGACAACAAATCCTAGGGACGCCTCGTGATTGTTATGTTTTTTGGGGGGTTTGATAGCTGGATTTTTTTTTTCCTTGTGAGTCCTGTATATGTGACTGAAAAGTATATGAATTTCACTTGCCGTGTTCTTTCTGGTTGTCCGTTCCTTGTGTGACACACCCAGGTGTTCGCAATCGTCTCGTTAACCAACCCCCGTCTTTGCAATATGCAGAGCTGCCAACCTCCGCCGACCCAACTTCGGGAGTAAAAACCCTGGTCCCATTTCCGAAGTTCTATGTTTTCATCAGGAGTGAATGCGATTTGCGCAAAATCAATATAAAATGTAAAAAAAAAAGGCATAGGACAATTTATATCAAACTGTTATGGAGTTTTTAGAGGTTTTTGTGTGTGGCAACAAATCTTAAGGACGTCTCGTGATTGTTATGTGTTTGGGGGGGTTAATAGCTGGGTGTTTTTTCCTTGTTTGTCCTGTCCACGTGACTGAAAAGTATATGAATTTCACTTGCCGTGTTCTTTCTGGTTGTCCGTTCCTTGTGTGACACACCCAGGTGTTCGCAATCGTCTCGTTAACCAACCCCCGTCTTTGCAATATGCAGAGCTGCCAACCTCCGCCGACCCAATTTTAAAAGTAAATACCCTTGTCCCATTTCCGGAGTTCTATGTTTTCATCAGGAGTGAATGCAATGTGCGCAAAATCGATATAAAATGTAAAAAAAAATGACGTAGGACAATTTATATCAAACTGTTATCATATTTTTACATTAATTAAAAAAATGTTTAATTGTTAAAATATTGTTTACTTGTTAAAATATTGTTTAATTAATAAATGTTTAACCAGGTTTTTTGCGAGGAAATGCAACATGACATTTTATAGATGATACTCTGGAAATGGAGTTTTTAGAGGGGTTTTTTTGTTCTCTTTTGGGAACAAATCTTAGGGATGTCTTGTGATTATTATGTTTTTGGGGGGTTTGATAGCTGGGTGTCCTTTCCTTGTGTGACACACCCAGGTGTTCGCAATCGCCTCGTCAACCAACTGCTGTCTTTGCAATATGCAGAGCTGGCAACCTCCACCGACCAAATTTCAGGAGTAAAAACCCTGGTCCCATTTCCGGAGTTCTATGTTTTCATCAGGAATGAACGCGATTCTTGCAAAATCAATATAATTTTTTTTATTACGTGGGAAAATTTATATCAAACTGTTATCATGTTTTTACATTCATTGAAATATTGTTTTTGCAAACTATTGAATAAATACTGCATCATAAAAATAAAAATATATTTATGTTTGTGTCCTTCTACGTGCGTTTTACAGTCACTAATTCCAGCATGTAGCATGCTGATGTCCCACTTGCATGTGGAAATGCCCGTCCTTTTGGAAACGGCTTCAACATGGGATATTTCGGCAAATACGAACCAATCTGGGTTTCTTATTAGAACTTTCCTCCAAAAGAATTTGACTTGTGATCCATCAAGGCTCTCACCTGGGTAGCGTTTGTAGTTCTCGTAGTCTTCCGAGCAGGGGACGATGTAGACTCTGGCTTCGGGGGACACGTGCTCACGTTGGCTGACCAATGTCTCCGTCACGTCGCTGTCCAAAGTGACGTAGAACCAAGTGGCGGCCCCGCACAGACAAAGGGTGGTCAGCAACAATGCGGCTAGCACCGTGGTGCTCAACCAAGTCGTGCCTTGGCGCAGTGCATGACCCCTGAAAGGACGAAATGACATTTCAAACCACAGAAAAAAACGGAAGCGACTTACACACGTTGACAAACAAGATCTATGTTGAAATCATTGGAAATGCCCATTTTTTTCTTCCAAATTTAGTGTCCACGATACAATATTGTAGTACTAAAGTAGTGTTCTTGTTAAGGCTGTCCAAGTTAACTTGAAATTAACTCACAAATAAATAAGTGCAATTAATGATTTAAACAGCGCATTAAAATCCGGGTAGCATTTGTTGATTCGCCCCCTCCCAGTCAAAATGAATTGGACATCTAGAGCCGTCAATGACACCCAAACATGAGCATTCCAAGCCAGTCGTCCCAGTTTAAATGAATTGGGGGTCTAGCTTTGCCAGTTGCATTGAATTTGTTAAGAAAGACATTTATTTGTTAAGAAAAACCTTGCAATAATTTAGTGTTGCTGTATTTATTTACAAAAATGTTGCAATAATTTAGTGTTGCTGTATTTATTTACAAAAATGTTGCAATAATTTAGTCTTGCTGTATTTATTTACAAAAAATGTTGCACTTGCTCTTCCAATTGAAAAGAAAAACATTACTACCTACAATCCTTGAGGTTGGGTGAAACACTACATTAATGTCCTCGTTCTCTGTTCCCTCAAATGAGACACCGGGAATGGGTAATAACGCACTGGAAACCTATGTTACACCGTTTATAAAACTCAGCATTCAGCGCTAAAATGCGTTTTAATGCATCTAATTTCCGTAACTCACTTTTGTATGCCAAGAAAAGTTGGAACGGGAAATACAACGTCATTACTTGTTCACTACGTCATGCTGCCTGTCCTTTTGGAAAGAAGTCCCAACCAATTATTTCTACAAGCCAAAACGGGCTACATTTTCTCACCTTTTGATTTTCTTGCCAATCTCAGTAGAATTCGGACCTTTGGCATTTCTTTGTCGTACCGGCGCCATTAAAATGTCAACCTGCAGTGTACTTTTGGAAATCGCAATCACGCACAGGTTTGCCTTCTCCGCTGATCATAACACTACACGCGCCGTTGGGACCCGAATTCTTTTTCATTTCCGGGTTAGCGCGTGTTGGACGTTTTGATTGGCTGCGCCGAAAGGAAAGCGACTTTTTCATTGGACGATTGATGCTCCAATGGAGAGGGACGTCACCGAGTTCATGCGGAAATGCCCTGTTATTTATTTATTAGGAGATAGGCACTACTACATAGCGGGTTTCCTTGACATGCTGCATTTATACTCGGCTCGGTTAAGTGGGCTGGAAATTGGATTTATTTGATCGACGTCAACCTTGCTGCACAATTCAGCATGGATAATCCACCGTGGCCAAAAGGCAAGAAAATTGTTCACCTGGATCTGAAAGGAGCCCCTCCCAAAGTGGATTACCTTTACCAGGTATCTTCTCTCATATCAATAAATAACTATGTGCAGATTTATATTTTAAACGTTTTCTTGTCACCCAGTTGATGGAATGCTTCTCTCGGCTGGGCGTTGATGGATTACTGCTGGAATATGAGGACATGTTTCCATATGAAGGAGACCTGCAGCATCTGAGGGCCACGGCACAACCTCCATATAGGTTCATGCTTACAAGTTATTTATTGGCTTGCTGTATATTTTCCTTCCTTCTAATTAGTGTTGCATCGATCGGCACCGATACGGCACTGAGTTTCGGAATGATTTGTATCGGTGCTAAGAAAGTACCCGCCGGTTGCTTCTGCGCATTGTGTACTGGTTTACGACTAATCATTACCCTCCTCTAATGCTGTAAGAAGTCGTTAGAAGTACAGAAAGGGTCGGACTCGGGAGCCCGAAAATGGTATTGCTGCAACTTTATTCAATTTTAATCCGACGACTGTATTTTGCAACCTTGTGCTTTCAGCCCAGATGAGATATTATCAATGCAAAAAGTTGCCAAATCGAAAGGCATGGAGGTGATTCCACTCGTGCAGACCTTTGGCCACATGGAGGTACAGTGTGAGATCCGTTATCTTATGGCGGCACGCTCCGTGTGCGGTCGATTGGTCGCCGGTCTTTTGGTCGCCGGTCTTTTGGTCGCCCCGACCGCAACAACGGGCGACCAAAAGACCGGCGACCAAAAGATCGGCGACAAAACAAGGTAAAACAACACGTTCTACGCATGAATAAAAGCCAACAATGGCCATGAGCAGTTTCACTGAGTCAACGTGTGAGTGTAGAAGAGTTTGTATGTACATGTGTTGTCCCTTTAAGAAGCGACGTCCGTCAGCGTCTTAGCAAGTTCAACAAAAAACAATAAAAGTCCGGGAAATTTGGAGCTTTTCTTTAGCCGAATAATTATTATGGCATTAAGTATGACTAAATAGTCATTCGCAGTTTGTATTTAGGGAATTTGAGCAACGATTTAAATGGTAATTATCACTTACCTTCCGGGCGACCAAAAGACCGGCGACCAATCGACCGTGTACCGCACGCTCCGCCCGTGGTTTGGTTTGGCGTCCCAATGCGTTCCCTTGTAGTTTGTGCTGAAACACAGATCCATGTGGAGTCTTCGAGAAGTGTCAAACTGCGTAGGCACCCTCAATCCCTGCAAGGAAGAAGGACTAAAACTCGTGACGGCGATGCTGAGGCAGGTGGTGGAGCTCCACCCGGGTTTAAAGACACTGCACATAGGTGCGGATGAGGTAACGGATGTGCTCCTTTTCCAATCTGGCCAATGGTCTCATAGCTGACCGTTTGTCTTAAGGTGTACATGTTGGGTGAGGGTGAACTGTCAAAAGAGTGGTTGGCTTCACCGGGACGCTCCGTGGAACAACTTTTCCTCACCCATGTTGCATCTGTGGTCAAGTTCATCAAGGAGGCGTGGCCTCACATCACCGTTGTCATGTGGGATGATATGATGAGAGGGATGAGTCTGGACACGCTGAAAGGTGAGCTCGGATAGGCCGCTGCGCCCCTAATATACGTCACCATATAAATACTATGTATGTATATATCCTGTTTTATGTTTAAGACTAATATACGGATATGTTTTGCTGCCCATAATAGCGAGTGGCATCGTAGGACTCGTCCAACCCATGTTGTGGGATTACTCTCCTGATCTGGACGTGGAGAAAACCGGTACGAATCTTAAATTTGTTATCTTGTAACTCAACGATGGCAACAATTCTGTGACGGCGAGGACGGTTAGCCACAATACCAATTTCATCGCTTTGCGTTGTCAGCAATTTAACCTGGGATTTGCAATTCTCTTGACCAGTGTCCCTGCTGGACAAGTACCGCGCTGCCGGAATGCAAGACCTGTGGGCGGCCAGCTCCTTTAAAGGCTCCACCAGGGTGGACACAAACGTCCCCAGTACGCAGAGGCACGTAGACAACCATTTGCAATGGTTAAAAGTAGCCCGATCTGCGCCTGCTGGTTTAAACTTTGTGGGGATTGCTCTCACGGGCTGGCAAAGGTAAAAAAAATGATATTCATATTTATTGGGGTCAGAAAATAAAAACTATTTGTCCCCCCCATATCAGGTATGACCACCTCTCAGTGCTGTGTGAGCTCTTGCCCGTGGCTCTTCCGTCACTAGCGGCTTGTCTCCAGACACTCCTCCTTGGCCAATTTAGTCCCGAGGCTCAAAAACAAGTGACCACACTTTTGCAAGTCTCCTCTGTGGAGGCCACGTCCATGGGAAGGTGAGGCCCCAAACATTGGCGCAATTCCGTGTGCGGTCGTTTGGTCGCCGGTCTTTTGGTCGCCATCTTTTGGTTGTCGGTCTGTTGGCAACGGGCGACCAAAAGACCGGCGACAAAACAAGGTAAAATAATACGGTTTCACTGAGCCGACGTGTGAGTGTAGAAGAGTTTGTATGTACATGCGTTGTCCCTTTAAGAAGCGATGTCAGTTCAGTCAGGGTCTTAACAAGTTCTCCAACAAAACACAAGAAAAGTACGGGAAATTTTGAGCTTTTCTTTAGCCTAATAATTACTAGGGCATAAAGTATGACTAAATAGTCATTCGCAGTTTGTATTTAAGGAATTTGAGCAACCATTTAAATGGTAATGATCACTTCCCTTCCGGGCGACCAAAAGACTGGCGACCAAAACGCCGGCGACCAATCGACCGTGTACCGCGTAATTCTGGGGGGAAATGGGACATCTTTTAAAAACAAAATCTCCATTCTTGGGGCTAGCGTAAATCACAAGAATTGCGACATTCTGTTCTTAAGAGGGCCTACATCTGCATTTCCGTCTAATTGGTTGTCTTGCATTTGATTTAGCGCCATTGGAGACGTCCGCCTGTTCCCTGGGAGAAGACTGGCAGAGTCCATCGTGGAAGTGGAGTCGCTTCTTTGCGTCGAGGACGTTGAGTCCTTTGAAAAACATATGTGAGCTTGAAAAGGTTCATTCCCGGCCTCCTCACGCGTGGCATGAAATTAAAGTTTGTTTGTAACCTTAGGTACGTACGAGGATGGTTCAGTCCCCACCACAGATCCAGAAGAATGGTCAACCCTCTCATCGCCGCACAGATTCAAAGTCAAGCATCGACGTGAGCGCACAATTCTCTGGCCAGCTCATTTTACGATGACTAAATGATCATCTTGTCTCCTCAGGTATTTGGCTCAGTTGCAAGAGATGGTGGATGTTGTCAGAGAGGAGATGAGGATTCTCTATCCAGATTCCACCGTTCAAGAGTGGATAGAGGAACACGTCACCCCGGTGATGGTCCCCCTTCAGAGGATTCTGGATCAAATCACAGAGTGCTCCGTGGAATTAGTTCCATCCTAGCGCTAAATTGCTTTGCCAGTTGTATTTGAATAAAAACAATACAAGCGCCTTTGGGAATTTTTTTTAATACAAAAGAGGATTTCAGAAAATGTCAAAACACAATTAGAAAAGAAAATCAGATTAAACAGTAAAGAGAGAGACAAAAAAGTACTACATTTCAAGTGGTCTTAAGTAGTATTGCACCGATACCAATAGCGCACTAAAATTATGACATCGGGGTCCTATCCAAGATGGCCGTCTGCTACCTGATCATCCTTCTGCAGTCGAGTTAAAGAATTACATTCGAGTATGCAGAAATTAAAAGGGGGGAAAGTACGTATATAAAATAGAGCTTTGCAAATGGTATCAGTGCAAGACTAGTTTTATTTATGTAACTGCTTTGCTCCTTTGGACTTGACTACAACCTGATTCAGCATACACAGTGGGGAAAGATACATCTTTGGTTCACAAAAGACTAGCAAAACTGAGGCATACAGTAAGAAGGCACGGTCAACGGGTAATAAGCTCCATCGTAACAATATTTCCCTTTTTTAAAAAAAACATGCAGTCTATTTCAGGTTTGTCAGAAAGCATGAAACGGAATCAACAATGTCATCACAGCCAATGAAGTGGAGTCGAATTGAAAGGAGATGTGGATCTTATTCCTTTTCTTCCTCCGAGTCGCTGCTGTTTTCCGAAAATTCCGCTTCCTCCTCCTCCTCCTCCGCCTCCTCTGCCAACTCCAACTCTTCCCGTTGCTTTTGCTGGAGCTCCTCCATCCCCAAAAAGCGCTTCAGCAATTCAGCAATGGCCTCAACGTCACTGAAAGAAATTTCCCGTGAGTATACTTTGAATTATTCTTGCATGATGACATCACTATTTGCTGGAGGAATAATGTGTATATATAAAATCCACATAAAAAGTAAATATAGAACATGGAAAAATATTTCCGAATATGTTATGTGTGAGAATTGATTGATGTATATCTTCTATATACCTTCGCCCCCCGATGGTGGCACTCTGAGTCAAAGGGTAGGAAAAACCCGTGGCCAAACGCAACATGAGGAGATAGCCTTTGCCCAAATATCGGACTTTTTCTTCTTGGACGCAGATGTCGTGCAGATGTCTCAAGTCCAACACCACTTGAGAGGGAACAAAGAGAAAGACAAGATGTTGACTTTGAACAGTTTCCAACCGCAAATGGTATCCCAGAGGATCCCACCTCGAGGACTTACCGTTCTCGTGGCCCTTTCTCCACAAGGTTAAAACTAGCGAGTACAAACTAATGTTGGTGAGTTGAATGACATTGTTGCTTTTGTCAAACAACGCCTCTTCCCATTCTTCCATGTTCTGAATGGCCACAAATAGACAGCCAGTCACGTAGAAGAGCTTCCAGAAGATGCTATCTGCAAAACAAAATACCAACGTACACTCAAAATGGAGCACCTGCTTGGATTTTTTTAAATATTAAAGAAATACAAAGTGAGGATTTTTGTACCGGAGCTGTAGTAAGCAGCCGCCAACCCGATGGACACCATACCTGAAGAAAAAGGAGATAGGTTGAATGATATTTGGCAGGGATGCCATTGTTTCACGTAACAATTCAAATAAGGCAAATATTTACCTATACAAAGAGACCACGAACGTATGCCCGGGTTTCTCTTCAGGTGCAGCATTGTCGGGCTGTGTTCCTCCACTAACATGTATCCCATCTAAAACAGCATTGGATTTTCAAACTAAGGCACTGTTGAACAATATAAAGTCATAAAGTAGTATACTGTCATCATTTGTATCCCCTTAAATTATCGATACGCTCCCACCAGTAATGTGTAGATGCAATCCCCCCTATAAAAGTCCATGTTAATTTATGCTCAGCCAAAGGCGGCCTTAGACGTCCAAACCAGGAGAAGTAGGAGGGCGGGCGAATGGATTGGACGTCCACCGAGGTCAATGTTAGTCCATGAGTTACTAACTGGTGCGTGATCAAGACGTGAGCGTAATTACTTTACAGGCAGATGCGTATGCAGTTATCTCGTATGAATGTGGTAATATTTGTTTTCATAAAGTGGTATGAATTTGAAAATTGAATTTTGAGTTTAAGAGGAAGCACAACAAATAATCCCCATTGTGATTCTGGGTTAGTTCAAATAATAACAGATAACTTACCTTGAATGAATCGATAGTTTGGCTTTCTAGGAAGATTTTTGTAAAGGAAGATGTAAAGGAAATTACAATTGAAGAATATAAAATGAAGATCTACGACGTATACACTGTCTTTCTTCCTGAATGTGTGTCTTTCGATGGGATCGATGAGCTTCCGCCAGATTTCAAAATAAAAACTCCAAACAGGCACACGTTAATGGTCCAAGTGAAAATATGTATCCAAAACATTACCATGTAAATGCGACATTATTAGAAAAACATTTACTACGGGGAAATGGACCAATTTTAACAATATTTTGCACCATTGCTTTTTGGCCTGGATGTGTTTTATCAAAATAAAATCGTTTTCTGCATCCTTAATTAACATAGATGAAAGAGCAGTATTCATTTGTTGTGTTTATTTGAAACAATACTACTACTACTCATCTCAACTTTTATTTTATTTAGTGTTGACACTTCCGGGTCGGTCTCTGCATGCCGTACATGCGCACGGGCGCTTTCTTCTTGCGGCTTGACCGTCTACAATGGACTGAGTCGCTTGTAAACACCGATCGCTGTCAAAACGACACTTGCTTGATATGAAATAACACCAGGAAATCTTACGAGAGGACAAGACCGTTTCCGATTGCCTACAGGCTGATTATTTGTCGTCCCGCTTTTGGAGTTATTGTAGGGGCGACCTTCGATGCTCCTCCTGCAGTGGTGAGTTCCAATGTTGCTGCTTTTTTAATAGTCTGCATGCATTTTAATTTTACAGGTGTTTTCATACAGATCACCAGGGTAAGTTTCCCAAATGTCACTTTTGTTTTCTGAAATGACCTTGTAATGAAAATAGTAGGTATGAATACTGTCTTAGTTCTCGTTTCCCGTTTCTCTGAATATTATGCGGTATATAACAGTATACTACTTCATATATAGAATATGTAAAGTATAGTCGTTTAACCATGTCAAGGTACATTGGAGGAGGTGTGGTAAGCAGTTTTAGGTGCTAAGACGTTGTCCCCCAGTCTGAGTTAAAGACATCTACTACATATATGTACTACATAGTGGAAATTCGTCTTGGAATATCAAGCGATTTGGCAATATTTCCAGTCAAATGATTAGAAATAATAACCAGAACTGACAGTGCCATTGTGTTTTGTAACAAACCACTTTGACGAGAAATACTATATACTATAGATATTTTCAAAGCATTTCCTGTGTATGTACTTGCAGATCAGCGTTGAACGAAATGTCGGAGGTCAGCGTTGAGAAGCGCAAGGACAAGTGCGAGAACTGCAGCAAGCAGGTGATTCTTCTTTTCGTGTAAATGATCTGACGTGAACTAATTCTGAATCCCAACCGCTGGACAAACAGTGCAACAAGAAGCAGAGCGACAACCATGGGGTCAGCTCACCTCAAGACGGAGAGCCAGTCAATGGACAGGTCAAATAAGCCTGCTTCTGCGTGGAAAATGGCGGTGGTTTGATGGCAATGCTTTGGACTTTTTGTTCCTTCAGGAGGTCCCACGTCCATTATTGCTGAGTGCCTGCCTATCTTGTGATGGCTGTATGTCGGAGGGAGAGAGCCTGAAGATCTCTCAGCAAAACTTGGAGGAGATGGAGCGGGTGTTAGCCCTCAACAATGTACAGAACCATTCGACAGGGCGGCCCCGTGTAAGCTCGCCCCGTTGTTTTACTCGAGTAATTTCTTTGCGCTCACCAGAAATGCGACGTGGCCAAACACAAGGTTCTGGTGGCGTCCGTGTGTCCGCAATCGCTTCCGTTCTTTGCGGTCAAACTTGGCGTGGATGTCGTTGAGGCCGGCGCTAAACTTTGTGCTTTTCTCAAGAGCCTGGGTGAGTTAACTCTCAACTAGACATTGAAAAGAAATAACTGTGATGTGTTTGTTTGAAACTAGTTGTTGCACCAAAAAGAAAAAAAAATATTAGCAAAGTAGATTTTTAGGCTAAATGGATTGGACATCTAGCGACTTCACTGGCAATCAGTAAATGGCGCTAAATTCAGTCCAAAGTTAAATAAATGTATGCTCCTTGTCAATTGAGAGTAGATTATTATTTTTTCTTTTGTATCTGAATTTGGAATCTTATTTCCATGCAGGGGTCGAATTTGTGTTCGATACCACTCTGGCGGCGGGCTTTAGCATCATCGAGAGTCAAAAGGAATTTATCGGCAGGTATCGCAGGAGGCACCACGACTCCAGCGCCCTGCCCATGTTCACCTCCTCCTGCCCAGGTCAGTTCAATCATCTTAGTCTCGTGCTTGGACAGTTCTAATTGTTACCGTGGCTTGGTCAGACACGACCCTAGTCATTGTTAATGTTAGCGTTAGACGTAAGTGGGTGACTTGGTGGCTAGCTAGCGATAGCGAGATAAGAGTGGAGTGCTGGTGTTGATAGATAGAAGGTTTTTCTTCCACCACTCCCTTCTTCAGCGACAGGGACGGTGAGAGAGCTTCGGAACATTCCGTCAACGCTCTGTACTGAAATCTGTAAAACACATTAAAACAAAATCAAACCCTATGAAAGGGTGTCAGACTCGGGTTGGTTCGCGGGCCGCTTTAACGTCAACTTGATTTCACATGGGCCGGACTATTTTAGATATAATATTTAGATTTTTTTTTATTTTTATAAATGGATTAAAAGCCCTCAATATTCACTTTTTTATAGATCTAAAACAATGTTTATTTTAGCTTTTTTTTAATGTTTTTAGATTTTACAAAATGATTTTTGAACTAAAAACACAGAAAAATGGATTAAAAATGACAATTATTGATTTAAAAGGAGGAAAATCAGGAAATTTAATATACATGTATACTCTAAAACAGAAAGTCGGCACTCATGATTGACTTTCCCGGGCCACACAAAATGATGTGGCGGGCCAGATTTGGCCCCCGGGTCGCCACTTTGACACATGTGCTATAGAGTATGTTGAGAGAAAAAAAATGGGATAACTGTACATATGAACAGGTTGGATTCGCTACTCGGAGCGCGTCCTCGGGAGTTTGGTCACGCCTCACATCTGCACGGCGAGGTCCCCGCAGCAGATTATGGGATGTCTGGTTAAAGACTACTTCTCCAAACAGCAGGTGAGTGAGTGAGTGAAGTGAAGTGGAAGAAAATTATGCTATCATTAGGAACGTGACAATATATATCACCATACGCGCATCAAAATGCCGCCACCGAGAATCGATATATATCGTAAACAGCAACATTATGAGGGGTTGGCAGCAAATGTCTTATCGTGAGGGACACGGAGGGTTCCGTAGTTTACGACAATATGATGAAAAATTGTCTACACGCAGTATATCTGGAGCGGAAGGACTCGGCGCTTTTAGAGCCAGAAGTTATCACCAACCTGGTGATGAACTGCTCCATAAACCAAGACTAGCAATAATTTACGGCAAAGTTGGAGAGGAGAAATGATTTTCAAATGTTTTCCTTTTTCCGCCCACAGAAGCTCAACGCTGACAAAGTTTACCATATCGTGGTGGCTCCCTGCTTTGACAAAAAACTGGAGGCCGTCCGAGAAGAGTTTTACAACAGTCTGCTGGAGAGCAGAGATGTGGACTGTGTCCTCACCTCAGGTTCATACATAACTTCTTATCTTTTATGCGGCCAGGATGGGCCAAATAAAATGTACCCGTCGCCATGACGCAATTGTTTTTTTTTCGGGGGTTATGTTGACCAATGCTTTGGGTTGTAAACCGGGCGGTCGTTATTTTTGTCTCAAATGACCGCTAAAAAGTTATTGCTGGAAAAAACAAATTGATGTCAACAGTCATAAGGTTGAAGCAAACAAGAAAAACATAGTCACAAGCCACAATTGTGTATTGTGTCGTTTTCCAGGAGAAATTTACTACCTGATGCAGCAGAAGAAGGTCTCCGTAGAGGACCTAGACTCACTTCCATTGGATCATGTGTGAGTAATTGCTCGCTATTTTTATCATGTTGTTCTATTTGTAAAAATTGAGAAACGTCTTTGACTATGACAGGCTCGGGGAATCCGGCGACTCCACGCCGGTCCGGCACGAAGGTCGCGGTTCCGAGGGGTTTCTGGAACACGTCTTCAAGCACGCGGCCAAGGAACTATTTGGCGTGGAAGTTCACGAGATCACGTACCAGACGCTCAGGTGAGTTGAGGAGCGGAGGTCGGCTCCGTCGTTACGTTTCGAGACGTCTACGGGGAGTTGTCGGCCTGGGGACACGGTCGATTGGTCGCCGGTCTTTTGGTCGCCGATCTTTTGGTCGCCGGTCTTTTGGGCGCCCGGAAGGTTATTGATAATTACCATTTAAATGGTTGCTCAAATTCCCTAAATACAAAGTGCGAATGACTATTTAGTCATACTTAATGCCCTAGTCATGATTAGGCTAAAGAAAAGCTCCAAATTTCCCGGACTTTGATTGTTTTTTGTTGGAGAACTTGTTAAGACCCTGACGGAGGTCGCTTCTTAAAGGGACAGCGCATGTACATACAAACTCTTCTACACTGACACTTCGGCTCAGTGAAACTGCTCATGGCCATTGTTGGCTTTTATTCATGCGTAGACCATCTTGTTTTACCTTGTTTTGTCGCCGGTCTTTTGGTCGTCGGTCTTTTGGTCGCCCGTTGTCGCGGTCCGGGCGACCAAAAGACCGGCGACCAATCGACCGCACACGGTCGCCCCGCAGGAACCGGGATTTTCAAGAGGTGACGCTGGAGCGGGACGGCGAGACGCTGCTTCACTTTGCTGCCGTTTACGGTTTTCCCAACATCCAGACTTTGGTGCATCGTATGAGGAAGGGACGAGTGCCTTACCAGCTGGTGGAAGTACTCTCCTGTCCGGGAGGTAACGCCGTCGTAGAACGACATTTTGGCTCGCGGAAAATGTGCGCCATCGCTCATTCATTGACATGCACGGTTCTTCCAGGGTGCTTAAGCGGCAGGGGTCAAGCCGAGAACGAGACGGCGGGCGGCGTGGATAAAATCCTGGTCCGGCAGATGGAGGGAGTCTACAAAAGCTTGCCCGTCGGTCTCCCAGAATTCAACCCCGCTCTGCAGACGCTCTATCAAGACTGGCTGGAGGGGCAAGATTCCCCGCAGACCCGCCAACGACTGCACACCCAGTACAGGAGTCGCCATCGAAGCCCCTCGCGGCCCCCGCACATGCAGTGGTGAGAATGATGGGACATAAAGCGCAGTGTTTGGTTTTATTTGGGATTTTGCTGGGTATTTTGGGGGATACCTAAGCCACCATCTAATAATTGCCTTTTGATCAAGTCAAGAGCTGGACTCAGTTGGGCGCGGTTCTCCCAAAACGACCCACGTTCGCACGTTTTTGGAACGTGAGTTAGAAAATGTAATATGTCAGTAGTTGCCAAGCAAAAATGGTCACGTGGATACCGAAGCGAGTTTTTTTTTTTTAAATAAAAATGATAGTTATGCTTTTATCAAACGTTTAGCAGCAGTGTTTCCACAAAACTATGCAACTTTCTGATCAACCCATTCCATCAGTACCAGGACAAGTATTTTAGTTTTTTTTTTTTTAATCTACGTGTGTATGTGTTACTTGGGCAAAATGTCTATATTTTAATCCTTTGGGACTACAATGTATACTTGTTTTATTCCAAAGCAGTACAACCTCAATTTACTCCTAACCTTGCCAAATGTGTTAGGCTTTTATTTTGTAACATGCTCCACAATGGTAGCATCCTGTGAGTCTATTAAAATAAACATTTTCAAGGCCAAAAAAGCCCCTTCACAAAAGGCCAAGGCGAGTTCTTTACCACCGCTGGAAGACATTGGTTGTATCACTACAAAATTATCTTTTTCGAATTGAAAATGACTGAAAAATGAAGGTTGGGTACATGGGAAAAAGAAACCCTGTATACTCCCAAAAATATTTTATTCAATTTTAATGTTGAGGAGTCATATTTTTAACATAATTTCCATCGTTTTCAAGGCATATTTGATTTGTAAATTTAGGTGAATTTGAAGAAATAGAAAGAATAAAATTGTGAACTCCCCTTCACATTTGGGGGGTGACAGTAATGGTAGGTTCCAGGAGGAACCATTTGTGCTCATTTTTTGTTTAGCGGGAATATTTTGGCGCTACGCAGCGCCGAAACGAAGAGATAAATTTGTGTCGTTTTCACAACTTGAATAAGTTAATGAGTGTTCCGCGAATTTTCGTGTTACTGTGTCATGTCGACACCAGTAACCAAATGCCGTGGCGGAAACTGACCGAGAAGAGAACATTTTGTTTTCATTACCTTGGCTTTTGCTCTTGTCGAGGAAGGCTGCCTTCCGCTTTGAGGTACCGCCATCAAAACAAAAACACCGATTGAATTCAAACTCAACGTTTATCTCGAGCCACAAAGTACAAAATGCGTGCCTTTAAAAGGCTGTTGACCGGTGGCACTTTGTTAGCATGGAGGAGTAAATGGAGAAGTCAGCCAGGTAAGTCCCTTTCATCCTAATTTGATGCCATGCTAAGTGATATTAGCGCTTTGACAAACGTTCATCTTTTAAACCATGTTTTGCTACAGCATTGTCTTCAAGCAGCACAAAAGTGTGTGTCGTGGGTAGTGGACCGGCAGGCTTCTACACAGCACAACATTTGCTCAAAGTAAATATCACGCACGTACTTCTTTAAGTGGAAAAAATATATAATATACATTCAGTTTCTGTGCCAAGGTGCTCTCGGATGCACCTTATATCGTCAGATAATTGTTAGCCTCAACCTTATATGTAAAATGGTACCAACTAATTCACAAGTCCAAAATGAGTCAGTGCTGCAACAGTAGTGAGTGACTATGTTTTAGCACTGACTCATTTCTGACTTGTGTATGGAATGGCCTTTATATTCTCCCAGGCCCGTCAAGATGTCGAAGTGGACATTTACGAGCGACTGCCCGTCCCTTTTGGCCTTGTTAGGTTTGGAGTTGCCCCCGACCACCCTGAAGTGAAGGTAAACCCTTGAAGGAAATCTTATGTTTCCACATCTGTATACTAAAATCCATCATTCTCCCACCCTCCCTTCTCTTAGAACGTCATTAACTCGTTCACGCAGACCGCCAAACATGCTCGTTGCCATTTCTATGGAAATGTAAACATTGGGAAGGACGTGAGCGTTGAAGAACTGCGGCAAGCGTACCATGCAGTAATACTGGTAAAAGGCTTACGCTCAAAACGAGCTTTGCAAGTGGGATCTGTTTCTCAATCATTTTTGTTTGTCTATGGTGTACTTGGCAACAGAGTTACGGGGCGGAGGGAAACAGGAGGATGGGGATACCTGGAGAAGATTTACCGGGAGTGTATTCTGCCAAAGACTTTGTGGGCTGGTACAATGGCTTGCCAAGCTGTCGGGATGTAGGTTGCTTCACGAAGCTCGTTTTTATCCCGAGATATCAGTGGGTAAACTATATTTTTTTTCCTTCTGTTGTTTAGCTGAGCCCCGACCTCAGTCCCGAAACAGCGGTCATTCTGGGACAGGGCAACGTGGCTTTAGATGTAGCCAGAATATTACTGTCCCCCATCGACATGTTAAAGGTATGACGAGAGTATCGGAGTTAATGAGATGTGTAGATTTCAAATCACACTTTTGGTCCCTTAAACAGATTCTAGTACCCTATGGTGAGCATCTGAATGATACGCTGAAGATTTGGACCCCTTTTTTTAGATGAAGGAATTTTTACTGTTGGTGCACTTATACCGTTTTGACCCCTGACACTGATTCCGCAAACCACCTGTGTGGTGTTGTCAGATACCAAAAAAATCAAAATTTAAGACTGAAAGATCCAGTTGTGACAAAGGTAACGTGAATTGTGGTTTCTTGCAGAAGACCGACATCGCTCAGCCTGCCCTGGAAGCTTTGATGGAGAGCAAGGTCCGCAGAGTGCTCATTGTTGGCAGGAGAGGACCCATGCAAGTGGCTTGCACAATCAAGGTCTGTCAATTCACCAATAATACAATTCAAAACCATTGGAAAAAGAAGAAACGTTGACATAACATTTCTTCTTTTCAAAATAAGACAAAGACCAATGCCCCACATCTGGAGCATTGGTCTTTGTCATGCCAGTAGTCTGTCGTCTTTGTCTTGTTTTCTTATTGACTTGTTGTCATTAGTACTGTGTTGTGGCTTCTACATGTTGTCGGTTGTTTATCTGATGATGAATGAAGGAACTTCGGGAAATGGTGAAGCTACCAGCCACCAGACCGGAGATGCTGCAAGCTGATTTTGTGGGTGTCTCGGAGGCCCTTTCAGGTGAGAAATGCTTTAAATGACCTGCCATATATTTCCTTAAGTAGAAAAGGCAATTAGTGGAGAATTTGATCTCCCATAGATCACATCAGTCATTTGCCGTCTGTAACGCCAATGTCTTGCTTTTTCAGATTTGCCAAGACCAAGAAAACGTCTGACAGAGTTGATGCTCAAAAGCGCCACCGAGCTTTCTGCCGACGAGGAAAGAGAAAGAAGAAAGCAAAGCTCACGCAGTTGGGGATTTCGATTCTTCCGTAGTCCGGTCCAGATTCGGCCCAATTCCGACGGCTCCCGGGTGGAAGCCGTCCGGCTGGCGGTCAACCGACTAGAGGTGAATTTTACCGCCTCGATTGGTGGATTTTAACATGTTGTATCTATTTTTAAATATGTATGTCCTCATCACACCAGGGTTCAGGTGAGGCTGCTCGCGCGGTGCTCACTGGCGAGCTAGAGGATGTGACCTGTGGCCTTGTCGTCAGCAGTATTGGCTACAAGAGCCTCCCCATTGACCCGGCCGTGCCCTTTGACCCCGACAAAGCCATAGTTCCCAACCAAATGGGCCGGGTTCACCAAGCTCCAGGTACAAGTTAAAAAAAACATACTTGGCACCGATCCCGCAGTAAATGATAGTGGTGTTCGCAATCCCTTCATTTTTAGATGTCCAATCCATTTAAAGGGGATCCCACTTCTTCCCTAAAAAAAATTTCCCCCTTTCTGCATCTTTGGCTGGTGCAACTTATAACCTAGTTCGGTTTATTGTCTGAAAAATAGGGTTCTTTACTTTGAAGTGAGCATGCGGTAATGTATTTAATTTCTTTTTTAATGGGTACACAACTGGTTGTCGGAATCAGTATGAGGAGTTCAAATTTGGGAGAAAAATTAAACTTTTTTTATTCGGACTCGCATGCGAAAATATGTGAGCTTCGTATAATACGCAGGTAAATATTCCTTGAAACTTTTCCTTTCAGGTCTATACTGTAGTGGCTGGCTAAAGACGGGCCCAACGGGCGTGATCGCCACCACTTTGAATAATAGTTTTGACACTGCAAAATCCTTGATAGAAGACATGAATTCGGGAAATTTGGACACGTCTGCCGCTAAACCTGGGGCAGAAAGTATCACGACTCTGCTCGCAAAAAGAGGTAGGTACATTTCTGCTCACTAAGTCGCGCTTATGTGTGGGCGATCCAACAGTGTGTGTTTTTATCCTACCCCAGGAGTAAAACAGGTGACTTTCTCAGATTGGGAAAAGATTGATGAATTGGAGACGAGGAAGGGGGAGGCGATGGGAAAACCCAGAGAAAAGCTGCTGACTGTCGAAGCAATGCTTCAAGTGGCACGGACGGAACGGGCCTGAATGTCACGGATGGTTTTCAAGGGAATGACGGAAAGTGAAAACTGGGCAGGATTGTGGTCAATTTCACAATAAATGTGCACTTACGGTCAAACGGTTTGAGACTGGTCCTCTTTCACTTGGATAAGAAAGTGTCAGATTACACGGTATACCAGATTACACAGACGATCATGTAGTAGTAAATGGAAATTTTTAGTGATTTTTTTATTTATACCCTGTTATTCCTTGGTAATGTTTGCGTATCAAGTCTGTAAACGATTTGTTCGCTCCAAAGGAATAAAGTATTTGTGAGTGTATCGACATCTGTTTGTATTTTTTCCTCGCCATCTGTCGCTTCTAGCACATGCCTGTTTAATGGTTTGGACACACTGATGTCAAAAGGAAATTTCAATTTTAAGTTCCTTTCACCACAATGCAAATATTGGAGCAATCTTGACTATTGTCCAATGGATTGGACATGGACTGAACGCAAGTAAGAAAACTTGACTGTTGTTACAATGGCTGATGTATACTAGAATAAAATAATTAATTTAAAAAAATATATATATATATAAACAAAAGTGTCAGGTTAGGGATTTTTTTAATTCAAGACAAGTTGCATCTTTCATTCCATTTTAAACATTGACAGACAGCACATCAGTGAAGTCATCATCCATGTTGTAGTTTTGCTGGACATTGTCCTGGAACCCCTTGATGGCCATGTTGTAGCTTTGCTTGTTGTCATTGATCTGAGGTACCTTGCTCAAATTGTAGCTTTGTTGCACATCATTCTCCTGAGCCTTGCTGCTCACATTGTGGTGTGGTTGGTCATTGTGCTGGCCCTTGCTGCTCATGTTGTTGCTTTGCTGCTCATTATTGTGCTGGCCCTTGCTGCTCACATTGTGTCCTGGAATGTCATTGAGCTGGCCCTTGCTGCTTGCGTTGTAGCCTGGAAGGTCATTGTGCTGGCTCTTGCTACTTGCATTGTAGCTTTGCTTTTGGTCATTGTGCTGGCCCTTGCTGCTTGTGTTGTGGCCTGCAAGGTCATCATTGTGCTGGCCCTTGCTGCTCACATTGTAGCCTGGAAGGTCATTGTACTGGCCCTTGCTGCTCGCGTTGTGGCCCGGAAGGTCATCGTTGTGCTGGCCCTTGCTGCTTGCGTTGTAGCTTGGAAGGTCATCATTGTGCAGGCCCTTGCTGCTCATGTTGTAGCTTTGCTGTTGATCATTGTGCTGGCCCTTGCTGCTCACATTGTAGCCTGGAAGGTCATTGTACTGGCCCTTGCTGCTCGCGTTGTGGCCCGGAAGGTCATCATTATGCTGGCCCTTGCTGCTTGCGTTGTAGCTTTGCTGCTCATCATTGTGCAGGCCCTTGCTGCTCACATTGTAGCTTTGCTGTTGGTCATTGTGCTGGCCCTTGCAGCTCACATTGTAGCCTGGAAGGTCATTGTGCTGGCCCTTGCTGCTCACATTGTAGCCTGGAAGGTCATTGTGCTGGCCCTTGCTGCTCACATTGTGGCCCGGAAGGTCATTGTTGTGCTGGCCCTTGCTGCTTGCGTTGTAGCTTGGAAGGTCATCATTGTGCAGGCCCTTGCTGCTCATGTTGTAGCTTTGCTGTTGATCATTGTGCTGGCCCTTGCTGCTCACATTGTAGCCTGGAAGGTCATTGTACTGGCTCTTGCTGCTCGCGTTGTGGCCCGGAAGGTCATCATTATGCTGGCCCTTGCTGCTTGCGTTGTAGCTTTGCTGCACATCATTGTGCAGGCCCTTGCTGCTCATGTTGTAGCTTTGCTGTTGATCATTGTGCATGCCCTTGCTGCTCACGTTGTAGCTTTGCTGCTCATCATTGTGCTGGCCCTTGCTGCTCACATTGTAGCTTTGCTGTTGGTCATTGTGCTGGCCCTTGCTGCTCGCATTGTGGCCCGGAAGGTCATCGTTGTGCTGGCCCTTGCTTCTCATGTTGTAGCTTTGCTGCTCATTGTGCTGGCCCTTGCTGCTCACGTTGTGTCCTGGAATGTCATTGAACTGGCCTGTGCTGCTCATATTGTAGCTCTGCTGCTGATCATTGTGCTGGCCCTTGCTGCTCACGTTGTGGCCTGGAAGATCAAGGTGTTGGCCCTTGCTGCTCACATTGAAATTCATTTGAAAAGAATCACTCTGCTTCTTCAGGCTAAAGTCTTGTACTTTTTGGGTTGCATGTTGGCCTTGAAAATAAAAAAAGTCATGAGTCCATTAGGCACTAAATTTCAGTTTCTATGCACATTTATGCCAGCAACACACAATGGAATATACTACAATAGTACTTAAGATCAATCAAGGGTTTCCAAATAACCTTACTTCCTTCAACCTGTTGCTTCAACATAACATCCAAAGAGTGAAGAAGTTCAAATGCCTTCTTGAGTGAATCTTGCATAGACGGATCTGCAACAAACAAAACAAAAAATCAACACCCCAATGAGAAATGGAATTCACTCATAACAATTTTACCTTTTTCACGGTCAACATTGGATTCAGCTCCCGTAGACGCAGCACCGGCTGGAAAACAAAACCCCACATAAACACATTGAATTGGTTATGTAAAGTCAAAGAGTTCCAAAGGAGACGGTATTACCTCTGTCCACCAAGACGGCATGCACCAGCAGCAACACAAGCCAAAGGGCAGCCATTGCTTCTGTAGACATGAAGAAACTTGTGAAGCAGTTGAGACTTTATAGCAAATAGCAACTGACCACAGCTGCTCTTAATTGGAGCCAATGAGGGCTGGTCCTGCCATTTTACCACTGCAACACACAGAATAATGTTCTATTTAGTGTTGTGCAACATCATCGGACAGTACAGAAAAAACTTGCAGATGTCGTTTCCAAGCTTAGGTCATCTTACCTAAGATGGCCACCAGCTAGCTATGCGTTCTGCTGTTAAAAAAATAGTTAGCACTTGATACCCTTGCCAAGATATTGATAGACATCCACTCATGTGGTGGAATCATTGAATTTGATGGGCACATCGCCCCTACTAACATTCTACATAGATGAATCAGTTTATTTTTTGCACTGCCATGACCTTTGTTAGAACCCTTTGTCTTACTCACAGACTAGAATATTTTAGCATATTTTATATTTGCATCTCAATTTGTAGCAGCATTGACCAAATAGTTAAACTACTAGAATCTGGATAAGTGAGTATACTAAATGAATGTATACACATGAATTGAAATTTGTTATCATAGCCAAGTCAGAAGGACATGTTTGTTGGCTGCCACTCTCCCACTTCTTATTGCATTGGGCATATACAAGTGATTGACTCATTGGTCACATGGTGTAGCTTAGCCAGAGAAAAAGATTGTTTTTCCTTTTGGGCTGCCATTGATAGCAGTAGATGTCCAATCCATTTGAAAGGAGGGCTATATAAACTAAAGTGCTGAAGAGTACATAATGCACAATGTTAGCACATGATAGCTTTTTAATTTAGCCATTTGCTACCATCAACAGCCTTTGCGTTACTTATTCCTAAATGATTAATAGCAGTAATGTTGAGCATTATAAGTCCAGATATTTGATGTGGCTCACACCTTATTCTGCATCAGGTCAGTTTATTTTTAGACAAGTAAAAGCATGCATCTCTTTTGAACACAAATATGAAAGTCAAATGTCAGACAAGTACTGTGCATGAAACTTTAATGATTTCTTGTCATGCAATTACAACCAAGACACTTCAAATAGTCACAGTGAAGGGAATGCCTGCCACATCTGAATCATTGTCATCATGGTAGCTTTTGCTTATGTTCCCTCTCAGGTACATCTTGACGATCTTCCATGGGTTCAGATGGACTGTCTCTGTGGTCTTCTGCTGGGTCGGCTCGACGGTCCCCGCCGTCTTCTGCTGGGTCGGCCCGACGGTCCCTCCGGTCTCTTGCTGGCTCGGCCTGGCGGTCCCTGCGGTCTTCTGCTGGCTCTGGTGAACAATGTTCTTATGGCTCAATGTACTGTTCTGGGCACTCTTTGGAACCTGGGTCGGATTAACATTCTGGGCGCTCTCAGAGATCTCACTCTTTGTGATCCCATTCTCAACACTCTGGAGACTATGGTTCACAATGTTTTGATGGCTCAGGTTAGCATTCCATGCACTCTGAGCAGCGTTCTGATGAGTCAGATTAACATTCAGAGGACTCTCAGGTACTTGGCTCCCGATGTGATGAGTCAGATTTACATTTTGGGGAACCTGGCTCAAATTAACATTCAGAGGACTCTCGGGTACCTCACTCTCGTTTTTCTGCTGGCTCAGGTGACCATTCCATGCACTCTGAACAGTATTCTGATGAGTCAGATTAACATTCTGGGGAACATAGCTCACATTGTTTTGATGGCTCAGATTAACATTCAGAGGCCTTTCGGGTTCCTTGCTCTCATTGTTGTGCTGGCTCAAGTTACCATTCCGTGGACTTGGAACAGCATTGTGATGAGCCAGGTTAACATTCTGGGGAACCTGGCTCACATTGTTCTGAGGACGCATGTTAATTTCTTCAGCACTTTGGGGAACATTGTTCTGATAGCTCAGGTTATGATTCTGATGCATCCAATTAAGATTCTGAGCACTTTCATTAACCTGGCTCACTGTGTTTTGAAGGTTTGTGTCAATGTTCTCAACACTCTGGAGAAAATTGTTCTGATAGCTCAGGCTACCATTCTGTGCACTCAGTCGCCACTGGTTGGCTGTGTTCTGTTGCGTCAGGTTTACAATCTCAGTAACGCTCTCGGCAATCTTGTTGACCTGGTCGAGTGTATTCTGAAGGCTCATGTTGATGTTCTCCACACCCACAGGAACCCCACTCTCTGTGGTCAGGTTAACGGTCTTTGTACTCTGATGGCTCAGGTGAACATTCTGGCTAACAGAGTTCGGACGGGTCACATGAACATTCTCGCTACTTTGGTTCTCGGTTTTCTGATTGCTCAGGTAAACACGCCCAGTGGCCTGATGGCTTGGCTTAACGGTGCGCTGATGGCTTGGGTTAATGTTTTCAGCACTCTGGTTGACAATGTTCTGATAGCTCAAGGTAGAATTCTGGGGAAACTGGTGTAAACTATTCTGATGGCTCAGCTCAACATTCTGGCGGCTCAGGTTTACATTCTGGGTACTCTGTTGGCTCGGGCTCAGGGTAACGGTCTCAGTTCCTTGACTTTGGCTCACATTAACCTTCTCAAAACTCTTGCTAGGATTCTCAGCAGTTTGGAGAACCTGGATCAGGCTAACTGGGTTCTGATGGCCCATACTTGTGTTGTAGTTCTGCTTGTGCTGGTGACCATTTCCTATATGGGTTGCTAGTTGATCTGAAACAAAAAAAAATGTTAGAGCTAATAAATTTCAAAAACACTTAAAAATATTAGTCATAATTGGACAGAAAAAAAAAACTGAAATCAATTATCAATAGTATCCTCACCTGTAACATCACTTTTATTAGTTCCAGCTCTGGATTCATCTTGTGTCATACCAGCTGGAATACAAAAGCCTGCAAACAGCAACAATAGAAGAAGAAAAAGCATTTATTCTACACAAAATTGTGCTGCAGCATCAAGGTAACACTAACAAAAATACAAATGTAAATAAACAAATGAATTAACATGATCCATCACCTCTTTCGATCAAGACAAGAACAAGCAGAAGCCAGACCACCGCAGCCATGATTTCAGGGACAGTTGTGAAAAGCCACCAAGCAAGCAGGTGAGCTTTTATTGCAGGTGAAGTGTCAACACCTGCTGCTGATTGGTCTTTATTGGGCATTAGGTACGCTCAACACTGTTGCCGTGGCATTAAACCCCACCCTCTGATGACGTACAACTGTTCAGGCTATCGACTACCTGATGTGTCAGTAATCCCGTGCTATGAAAAGTTGACGGTTCGACGGCCAATAGATCGAGCATGCTATAGTAGTTCATCGGGTGTTGGGGCTTCATGTTAGCCTACTATCGAAAAAAATCTCAACCGGGACAAAAAGTATCAGATACAATATTTGACTGCAAAAGTCCCCGTGCTCATTTGTTCATGCACGACCATCAGAAACTATTTTGCACTGTTCTTCAATGTAACGAAAGATAATTTGGCATTTTCCTCGTTAAATTATCTGCTGCCATTTGTGGCACTTGGCATCTAATCCATAGACACGGTGAGGGTGCCGGTGATGGGATCCCGTTTGACTTTTTCATGACACCTACAGCAGGCTTAAGTTTATGAGCAGGTTCATTGTCATATTCTTAAACTATGAAGTTGTCCCACTATTGTACTGGAAATAAGTTCTGAATCCACACATTTTTCAGACCAATATAAAACGACAGTGTTCAGTAATTACCATATTTTTTGTCCTATAGGCACACCCTCAATGACATATTCCGAAAAAAATCCATATATAAGGCACACTGCATTATTAGGCGGTCAGCTTTTGGAAAAAAATTGAAGGATTTTAAGTGCACCTTAGTGTGCAGATAATACGGTAGGTGAGTGTTTGCCTGTTTTGGTGGTAAACATATTGCAACAGTAGTCATTTAATTTCAACATCTAGGTAAAAAAAAAATAGAATAAAGTAGTCTGACAAAACTTTTAATGCCTTTTGAATTAGTCAACCATCAATAGGACAGCCCACTTCAAACATTGACATTAAACACAGAGTCTTGGTCCTCCATTTTTTCCTCCTGGTAGCTCATGTCAAACTTCTGGCCGCCACTTTGGCCAACCTGGCTCGGGTCAGACTTTTCATCACTTTGGTGCACTTGGGTCATGATGTTCGGATGGCTTGTTGGTTGAAGAGTCACTGCATTGTGGTGGGCCCGGCTCACGTTCACCGTCTCAGCACGTTCATGTACCTGGCTCATGGTCAGATTCTTCATACTCTGGTGGACCCCATCGTTCTGGTCAACTTTGCTCACATTGTAGTCGTCACGTTTGAGTTTCGGGTCGTCATTCTGAAGGCCCGTGTCACTCTTGTCTTTCTTGGGCAGTCCTTTAGCACAGAGGGAAAAATTCACTTGAGAATTTTTGTTAATTATGCTACAGACTATCCAATTTCCATTTCAGATCACTATGCACAAAAAAACGCTCTACTGTCACAGTGCTATTGTATTTCTGACATCTTTAGCCTACTCAATCCATGCAACACAATTGTCACATTTAAAATAAGTTCAGACGTTAGCCCAAAGTCATGCGAGTAAATTGAAATGGCCTATATAAACATAGGCATTTGTTTGGCCATTTTTTTTCTGTCCCAATTCCTCACCCATGGCATAATTCTCTTTTAAAGCTCCCAAATTCTTGAGAAGTTCCAGAAACTCAGGCGAAACAGAGGACCAATCTGTGGCAAAGAAAACAAGTTTCAACCTCTTCCCCATACATTTCAGGATTTAAATTAGCACCCTAAATTCAAGTACCTCCTTTAAGTAGGGCATTAGATTGACTTTGGGTCAAAGTAGCACCAGCCGCAAAACAACCTGAAGACAGACAAAAAAAATCATTTCAGCATTGGCCCATAATACACAAAGTTTTAAACAAAACCCTTGTTTAAAAATAATAATAAATAAGACTAAACTATTACCAAGCAAGAATGCATTCAGCAGACTCAGCAGGAACCAAACAGCAGCCATTGCTTTTGGAAAAGTGTGAGGAACATTGGTGACCCTGTGACCTTTATATCAGATGACAGATGAGAACAGCAGGTGCTAATAATGTCATTAACAAAACTAGGGCTACATTCATTATTAAAAACTAGGAGGGGCAATTTTTAGCAGAAAATACCAAGGGATGCCTTGGCTCACTTGTTGTTTTGGGTCACTCGCTAAATAATTTGGGGGCATTTTAGATCACTTCCTTGTGAATTGATTCATTTTGACACATCTTCCCAATGAAAACTCCTTGATTTTCTGTTTATTCATCCTATGGTAGTATATCATAGATTGGCTGGCTCATGTAGGCATAACTGTTCATTAATTGTAGCGCTGCATCCTATAAACCCTCCTAATTGGAGGTATACCCACCCCTAGTTGAAGCCTTCTCAAGTTGTAGCAATATATTTTTGAACAAGGAAATGTAAAACCATGTTGAAAAAGCCATTGAAAATGAGAAAAATCCAAGTTACTGAATTGCAATAGATCATGTCAACCTCAATATGATTTGAAATAGCTGCACCTGGGTGTTGTATAGTACATATATTGCATATTGTTAGTGTTTTGCAGAGGCACAATATGTAGTCATAAAGATCTAATTTCCCCACAACAGTCATCTTAGGTAGAGTAATCAGTAGGTGTAAATTAGATTTCTTATTACGTACCATATACAACAGAATTTTATTTCCTTGTACTCCACTTGGGTGATTAGTTGTAAACTAGATTTCAGAGTACATACATATCTACAACTGAAGTTTGTTTCCATTTATTCCAATGCTGTCATTTTTGTACCGAATTAATATTAATGCAACACTGTTATCTCCATAAGAAACAAAGATCTGAAATATTTCAGTGCAAGAATTTGATGTAAAAGGGCCAAAGTTGGCTTATACTGTAGGCTGAATGCTAAACTGCAATCCATGCAGGCAACCAAAAAAAAAAAAAAGTGACAACTATGCAGGTACAGTTCTCCCAGATAGTTAAATATAATTGGTCACAAGAAAATGTCAAGTTTAAGGTTTTTATTTTAGACAGGTGCACATTTTTAGGACACTACAGCTCAATATTGGTTTGTTAAACATTCACAGTCATAGAAGCAGTAGACAATTCATCCATTTTGGCACTTTCGTAGCTCACATCACGGCGCAGGTTGAAATGATCACTTTGGTGGCCCATGCTGCTCATATTGTAGCTTTGCTGCTGCTGCTCATCATACTGTTGGGCCATGCCACTCACGTTGTAGCTCTGTTGGCCCATGGCACTCATGTTGTAGCTTTTTTGGTGCTCATCATACTGTTTGGCCATGGCGCTCATGTTGTAGCGCTGTTGTTTGTCATTCTGTTGGCTCCCGTTGTAGCTCTGTTGGTGCTCATCATACTGTAGGGCCATGGCACTCGTGTTGTAGCTCTGTTGTTTGTCATTCTGTTGGCCCATGGCACTCATGTTGTAGCTTTTTTGGTGCTCGTCATACTGTTTGGCCATGGCGCTCATGTTGTAGCGCTGTTTGTCATTCTGTTGGCTCCCGTTGTAGCTCTGTTGGTGCTCATCATACTGTAGGGCCATGGCACTCGTGTTGTAGCTCTGTCGTTTGTCATTCTGTTGGCCCATGGCACTCATGTTGTAGCTTTTTTGGTGCTCGTCATACTGTTTGGCCATGGCGCTCATGTTGTAGCGCTGTTGTTTGTCATTCTGTTGGCTCCCGTTGTAGCTCTGTTGGTGCTCATCATACTGTAGGGCCATGGCACTCGTGTTGTAGCTCTGTTGTTTGTCATTCTGTTGGCCCATGGCACTCATGTTGTAGCTTTTTTGGTGCTCGTCATACTGTTTGGCCATGGCGCTCATGTTGTAGCTCTGTTTGTCGTTCTGTTGGCTCACATTGTAGCTCTGTTGGTTCTCATCATACTGTTGGGCCATGGCGCTCATGTTGTAGCTCTGTTGTTTGTCATTCTGTTGGGCCATGGCGCTCATGTTGTAGCTCTGTTGTTTGTCATTCTGTTGGCCCATGGCACTCATGTTGTAGCTCTGTTGTTTGTCATTCTGTTGGCCCATGGCACTCATGTTGTAGCTTTTTTGGTGCTCGTCATACTGTTTGGCCATGGCACTCATGTTGTAGCTATGTTGTTCGTCGTTCTGTTGGCTCACATTGTAGCTCTGTTGGTGCTCATCATACTGTTGGGCCATGGCGCTCATGTTGTAGCTCTGTTTCTGCTCGTCATTCTGTTGGCCACTGCTGGTCATGTTGTAACTCTGCTGGTGCTCGTCATTCTGGAGGCTCATGACGCTCATGTTGAAGCTTCGCTGGTAGTGACTGGAGTCATTATGGTGAATATTGTCCCCATCATCCATTACCACTACTTTGTTTTTAAAAAAAATAGCCATTGTAAATTACAGTGTATCATAGCCAATGGAATGCATAAATCTTCCATCATTGTAATTCAACGTACAAGTATATTTAAGGAAAATGTGTCGTGCTTTCTACCATTTGGGAAAACACTGGTCTCAAAATAACACTCACCTTCTCTCATTTGATGTTTGAGCACAGAATCCAAAGTCCGGAGAAGCTCAAAAGCCCGATTCAGGGACTCATCGGCAGCCAGTAAATCTAAAGGTACATTTCAAAAGTCTTAATAAGCAAAAATGATAAAATACCACTCACGCAACCACTTACCTGAAAAAGCTCCTTTATTAAGCGTGGCATTGAATTCATCTTGCATTGCCCCAGCTAGATGGGGAAAAAGGAGGCCCAATTTTGCCATCAGGACAGAATGCACCAGAGCAACCAAGAAGCAAACAGCGGCCATGGCTTCAGTGAACGATGTCAACGGTATGGAACACTTCGTCTTTTATAGCAAGCAGGCGGAAAGAGAAAACAGCTGCTCATAATTGGCTCCAATGAGAAGCGGTCTCACCGCGGCAACAATCCATTTAGTCCCTCCCCATCAAAATGGATTGAATGTCTTCAGGCAAATGAGTTAGAAAAAAAAATGTAATCACCCGCTTAGCAATTGGTTCGTCTTAAGTGGATGTCCAATGCATTATTCATTCCCCTTCCCAAGAGGTTAGAAGATCTCTCACCCTTCTGCTGTAAATTAATATGTTCATAATTAGTAGATGTCCAATTCATTTGGAGCGGGAAGGCTGACAGCAAGCGAACAAATTCAACCCTCTAGCTTTAAGGGCATTGGACGTCCGGTGCCGTAATGGCGGTTCACGAGTTAGGTGGTGTCTGACCAAGCCGTGATTTATATCAATTAGCAATTTGGTATTAGAATAAAATAACATTTTCCCCCCAAAAAACTGATACGACACAGCAGGGTGTCAAAATTGGAGGCAGGAAAATCATTGTGTCATGATTTAGAATGGGAATTAGGTAAATACCATTCAAATACCAGCTCATTTCATGTAAAAATAATGTATAGTTATTTCACGGACACATGGCTGTTGCCCTTCATGAATTTCATTTTATCTGTCAAACTCAGTGGGTGGGACTAAAACCTGATGGGTTACTTAGCACATGAAGCCAAGACAGTTGGGAGGGATGTAGAAGCACACAATGTTCATTGTTCATGTTTATTCAGTAATCATTTGAAATGAATGCTCATCAGTAGATGCCGTAGGTTTGCTCTTTTCCGTCTCTGTAGCGGTCCAGGTAGCGTAGGGGTTGTTTATGGGGGAATTTCACCTGCGGCGGGTGGTATACTGGGGGACGGATGAATTCAAACACGGGCTCCGCCATGTCTGCGTGGAAAAGAACAAAAGCAAACTCATGGTCAAATTTGGCTACACGGATCAGAAAATCCGTCAACTGGATTCTATGGCCAGATACATTTGAGCGTATCCATTGATTGTCTCGCCCCTCGTACTCACCGAGAATGTTGTGAAAGGTGCTTGTTACTGTGGGATCCCACTGGCACTGGAAAAAGGCCAGACCTGCAGGTGTCACGCTATCCTGGTGCTTTCGGTAGAAATCCACCGTTTTGAAAGTACGACGTGCCAGCGAGTGACTAGAAAAAATGAGGAGGGCATTGTTGCTTAGCGCATCCTTCAAATACACAACTTGCATGTTCCTTACCACGGCGATGGCCTGCTCTCTTCCTGGAAGTCGATAGGGCCGTCCTGCTGGAAAAGGATGAAAATGTAGCGGTGGAAGCCCGTTCCTCTGGCCGGAAAAGGAGGCAGATAGTGACAAAGTTCTTCCCCGGACTGCACCGCTCCGGCTGGTATGTTCCCACTGTGGAAATACAATGAAAAGTGTTTTGTTATCCCAGTTTGTTGTAGACAGAATGCACCGTAGGGTTTAAACTTTGTCTTCATAATTTCCCAATAATGTCATGATGAGCTTCTTTTACCAGGCAGATATTCTTATTACACACAAAAGTACTTCAAGTAAACCCAAGTGGAGGTGAAACGATGCCAGTGGGATGACTTACACAAGCCAGTGCAAGTATTCGGCTTCATTATCCAGAAGATGTTCATCTGAAAAGATCACAAATCCTTTATTATAAAGGTTAAAACTCGAACAAAATGATCAAAGAGTATAGCCAGACCTGGGGAAGTGAGCAGGAGGGTCCAAAGCGAGCCCTCATCGGCGTTAAAGCTGACGACGGGAGCCGACGCTGCCTGGGGGGAGAAGAAAAGAGGAAAGAAATGGCAATAGGAAGCGCTTATTATAGACAACAACAATATTGTTCTACGCCTTTTACTTCTGTCGGTGTCAGCGGATTGCCATAATGCACGTGAGCGCCGCTTTCCTGGCCATAGCAGATCCGCAAAGGGACGTGAGGCAGGAAGAATGCCATGGGGAAAAGATCTCTGTAGACCCCGTAGTGCTCCGCCAGTCTTCTGATGTGAAAAGGACCAGCGCTCTTCTCCCACGTTTCCTGCACTTGATCCAAGTTGATCTTGACTAGGGAAGAAAAAAAAAAACACATTTCTACTTTTAGGGCCACAAAGGCTTTGCTATCAATTTCTCCCGCCATCTTTTTTAGCCGTGATCACCATGGAACAACCTACATGTGCGCAAACGACAACTTCTCTCCAGCTCGACATCTTCCTTATTCTTTTTCAACACCTGGTTCCTCTCCCTCAGTTGTTGGCTTCTGGACAGTCGATGGCGGGGCAATCCAATGTTCACGTGCTGGACGCCTGCCGAAAGACACACCGTCCGTCCGTCACATCCACCCCAAAAGTACGGTTTGTGAGTTGGTGATGACACGTCTACCGCCGTGTGTTATTGTTTCTCACCATGTTCTGGATCTTCTTTTTCCATATATCCTCGAAAGGTGTTCCACCACACCGGCTTTTTCGTGGCCGCTTGGGCATGTTTGAAGTAACGGTTGTAGGTGCGATATTTTTCCACCATGTCAATGTTCCGGACGTCGATGTCTTCATTTGGCATGGGCCCCAACGGAGCCTTCCGTCGGCAGAGAAATGCTGCGACATGGACACCGACAAAAACAGGTTAGTGCTTGGGCTCTGACAATATGTGGCGAAAAAGATGCTGACAAAAAAAATCCGTTAGAATAGTCTCTGTTAACTCTTTGGCCAGCGGCACTCGAACGTGAACGTTCATAGTCAGTACTCTTAAGTTTAGAGGAATTGGATGTCTATGACTTATTTGTATGTTTAGAAGATAATGAGACCAAAATAGAGTGCCTTTCTATTTAATGACTGCAACTTTGTTTCAGAAGAACATGCACGTTTTTCACAGCCTGTCTGCAGAAGTGCTAGACAATAAAACGTGTTTATTTTGCCCATTTTACTAGCTTGAGCTTGTTTTTCCCCTGGTAATAGTTTTATCAGTGGATATTAAAGGGGAGAAATGATTATGAATATTTATAAAGGATAAACTGAGATAAAATTGCTCCTTGAGCTGCTGGTTTTAACACATCAATTAAGCTTCATGACAAATTCATTAGATTCCTCTCAGAATAGAGTAGGTAACAAAGCTCATTTTGTTTTGACGTTGATTTACATGACGACAATACATTTGACATTGTCAATGGGCCACGGACTTTTTCCGTATATTTACAAGTCATCCTGCACACGTAAAAAAGCACAAGCACAAAAAAAACAAAATAAGCAAAGTCTGACTAAATGTCATTCATTATACCTGTTGTAACAAATGTCCTCGCATTAAAATCAAGTAATTTCCTCGACACACGATCGAATTGCGAGCGCAGCGCCATTTTGAATGTAGCATAAGCGTACGGTGGCTGAGGAAGCTAAAATTTCAGTTTACTCGTAATGGTGTGTAGAGGTCTAGACTAGGTTCACTTGCCTGCCTTGGATGCAGGCAGACGTGGGCTCGATAACCCGCAACTGGCGGTATGATTGTGTTTGGTCGTTTGTCTCTCTACGCTTGTACTACTCTGCCTTTTGCCTGAAGTCAGCTGGGTTTAGCTCCAGCAACTCTTACGAGAATGCGCTGTATGGAAGATGAAAAGGAAAACTGAAAATGGTGTGTACTGTATGCACGGTGTTGCAAAAATAGTCATAATAATTGTAACATTTTATACAAACTTCAAATTCGGAACATGTCGTTTGTACGTGTAGCTCAATGTAAAGCTCCATAGTCATTACGAGTTTGGATTTTTTTTAAAGCTCTTGAAGGTATCATCTCGTCGTCACTAGCGTGTGGTTAGCTGACGCTCTCATCTTCAGTCTTGAGACGCCGTTAATGTTGGTAATCATTTATTATTTCTTCATGTTAAAACATTAGAGGCTAAATGATAATATCCGCTTTGTGTCACTGTCTTTCACTCTATTCGCGTGATTTTGAATCACCCTGAGACAAAACTAGCGTTAGCGTTTAGCCTCTCTTTCCACTTGGCGACGTTAATGCGGGGTGAGTCAACTGTCCCCTGCTTTGTTGTCGATGCATCACGTAACTCATTCGATGAGCAGTTTGCAAAGTAGCATCCAGTATTTTTTTACCCTTATTTGATGGGCATGTTCATTTAGTAACACATGGAGCACTGGTTAAATCAGCTCAATGGCCCCATCATTCCTGACCAAGCTTGTTGCTAATCATTGTTGTCTCACACGTGGGTTTGTTGGTTTGTGTATTTTTCCAGATATGGATTCTCAGAACGCCAACCTGATGTGTCCAATATGCCTGGAGCGCTTTCTTATTCCTGTGACCATCCCGTGCGGCCACTCATTCTGTCAGAAGTGCATCACTGCCCATTGGGACATGAAATGCAAGTCGGATATTGGCCCTTACTGTCCCTTCTGCAACAAGAAGTTTGCCAGCAGACCCGTCCTCAACCGTAATGTGTCCCTGTCGCACCTGACGGAAGCGGCTGACAACAAGACCGGGGCGTCGTGCAAAGACTGGGGCGGCGAGGAAGGGGGACCCGAGATTTGTGATCGCCACCACAAACCTCTGGTTTATTATTGCAAGAGGGACAAAATGTCCGTGTGTTGTGAATGTGTCATCCTGGACTGCAAGAACCACGAAACGGACTTGCTGGAGGCAGAAAAGAAAAAACAAAAGGTATCAACCTCGCCATTTGTTGCTCAAAAAATCAAAATAGACACTCAAATTCCAAGAACAAGCTCTTTAATGTACTCTTTTTGTGTGGGTACCTCCTGGTATGATGATTTGCGATACGTGGCTTCACGATAGCGGTTATATTTCACAATATGGCGACGGATTCATTATTGATACATCAGTTAATTAATGCTGTTAGATTTAAAAAAAATGGTCCCGTTTCAACACCGATATTGAGAAATGAATAACTTCATCTTGTCTTTTGCTTTTTTTGAATTTTTGTCTAGTTATCACTGGACAAGAAAACTGAGGACATTACAAAGCTGATTGAAGAAACCAGGCAAAGTATAAACAAGCTGAGAGAAAATATCGACCAAGCTAAGGTAATTAGATTTTATTTTATTGGTTGGCATGAGGAGTCGCATGTTGTATTTTTGAACAGAAATTAAACAGAACAGAACTGGGCATTTAAAAATATAAAAAAAAGCCTTACTATACTATGTCGTTTTTTAAGAAAAAAAAACGACATAGTATAGTAAGGCTTTTTTCGTAAAAAAAAAATGACATAGTATAGTTAGGCTTTTTAAATAAAAAACGACATAGTATAGTAAGGCTTTTTTCGTAAAAAAAATTACAGTATAGTTAGGCTTTTTAAATAAAAAACGACATAGTATAGTAAGGCTTTTTTCTTTAAAAAACGACATAGTTTAGTAAGGCCTTTTTTTCTTTAAAAACGGCATAGTATAGTCAGGCTTTTTTAAATAAAAATTACATAGTATAGTAAGGCTTTTTCCCTAAAAAAAAAAACGACATAGTATAGTAAGGCTTTTTTTTCTTAAACGACATAGTATAGTAAGGCTTTTTTCTTTAAAAACGACATAGTATAGTAAGGCTTTTTTTCTTAAAAAACGACATAGTATAGTAAGGCTTTTTTTCTTAAAAAAACGACATAGTATAGTAAGGCTTTTTTTCCTAAAAAACGACATAGTATAGTAAGGCTTCTTCTCTTAAAAAACGACATAGTATAGTAAGGCTTTTTTTCTTAAAAAAGGACATAGTATAGTAAGGCTTTTTTTCTTAAAAAAACGACAGAGTATAGTAAGGCTTTTTTCCCTAAAAAAACGACATAGTATAGTAAGGCTTTTTTTCCCTAAAAAAACGACATAGTATAGTAAGGCTTTTATTCTTAAAAAACGACATAGTATAGTAAGGCTTTTTTTCCTAAAAAACGACATAGTATAGTAAGGCTTTTTTTCTTAAAAAACGACATAGTATAGTAAGGCTTTTTTTCTTAAAAAAGGACATAGTATAGTAAGGCTTTTTTTCTTAAAAAAACGACAGAGTATAGTAAGGCTTTTTTCCCTAAAAAAACGACATAGTATTGTAAGGCTTTTTTTCTTAAAAAAGGACATAGTATAGTAAGGCTTTTTTTCTTAAAAAAGGACATAGTATAGTAAGGCTTTTTTTCTTAAAAAAGGACATAGTATAGTAAGGCTTTTTTTCTTAAAAAAGGACATAGTATAGTAAGGCTTTTTTTCTTAAAAAACGACAGAGTATAGTAAGGCTTTTTTCCCTAAAAAAAACGACATAGTATAGTAAGGCTTTTTTTCTTAAAAAAGGACATAGTATAGTAAGGCTTTTTTTCTTAAAAAAGGACATAGTATAGTAAGGCTTTTTTTCTTAAAAAAGGACATAGTATAGTAAGGCTTTTTTTCTTAAAAAACGACATAGTATAGTAAGGCTTTTTTTCCCTAAAAAAACGACATAGTATAGTAAGGCTTTTTTTCTTAAAAAAACGACAGAGTATAGTAAGGCTTTTTTTCTTAAAAAATGACATAGTATAGTAAGGCTTTTTTTCCCTTAAAAAACGACATGGTATAGTAAGGCTTTTTTTCCTAAAAAACGACATAGTATAGTAAGGCTTTTTTTCTTAAAAAACGACAGAGTATAGTAAGGCTTTTTTCCCTAAAAAAACGACATAGTATAGTAAGGCTTTTTTTCCTAAAAAACGACATAGTATAGTAAGGCTTTTTTTCTTAAAAAACGACATAGTATAGTAAGGCTTTTTTTCCCTAAAAAAACGACATAGTATAGTAAGGCTTTTTTTCCCTAAAAACGACATAGTATAGTAAGGCTTTTTTTCCCTAAAAACGACATAGTATAGTAAGGCTTTTTTTCCTAAAAAAACGACATAGTATAGTAAGGCTTTTTCCCTAAAAAAACGACATAGTATAGTGAGGCTTTTTTTCTTAAAAAACGACATAGTATAGTAAGGCTTTTTTTCCCTAAAAACGACATAGTATAGTAAGGCTTTTTTTCCTAAAAAACGACATAGTATAGTAAGGCTTTTTCCCTAAAAAAAACGACATAGTATAGTAAGGCTTTTTTTCTTAAAAAACGACATAGTATAGTAAGGCTTTTTTTCTTAAAAAACGACATAGTATAGTAAGGCTTTTTTTCTTAAAAAAACGACATAGTATAGTAAGGCTTTTTTTCCTAAAAAACGACATAGTATAGTAAGGCTTCTTCTCTTAAAAAACGACATAGTATAGTAAGGCTTTTTTTCTTAAAAAAGGACATAGTATAGTAAGGCTTTTTTTCTTAAAAAAACGACAGAGTATAGTAAGGCTTTTTTCCCTAAAAAAACGACAGTATAGTAAGGCTTTTTTTCCCTAAAAAAACGACATAGTATAGTAAGGCTTTTATTCTTAAAAAACGACATAGTATAGTAAGGCTTTTTTTCCTAAAAAACGACATAGTATAGTAAGGCTTTTTTTCTTAAAAAACGACATAGTATAGTAAGGCTTTTTTTCTTAAAAAAGGACATAGTATAGTAAGGCTTTTTTTCTTAAAAAAACGACAGAGTATAGTAAGGCTTTTTTCCCTAAAAAAACGACATAGTATTGTAAGGCTTTTTTTCTTAAAAAAGGACATAGTATAGTAAGGCTTTTTTTCTTAAAAAAGGACATAGTATAGTAAGGCTTTTTTTCTTAAAAAAGGACATAGTATAGTAAGGCTTTTTTTCTTAAAAAAGGACATAGTATAGTAAGGCTTTTTTTCTTAAAAAACGACATAGTATAGTAAGGCTTTTTTTCCCTAAAAAAACGACATAGTATAGTAAGGCTTTTTTTCTTAAAAAAACGACAGAGTATAGTAAGGCTTTTTTTCTTAAAAAATGACATAGTATAGTAAGGCTTTTTTTCCCTTAAAAAACGACATGGTATAGTAAGGCTTTTTTTCCTAAAAAACGACATAGTATAGTAAGGCTTTTTTTCTTAAAAAACGACAGAGTATAGTAAGGCTTTTTTCCCTAAAAAAACGACATAGTATAGTAAGGCTTTTTTTCCTAAAAAACGACATAGTATAGTAAGGCTTTTTTTCTTAAAAAACGACATAGTATAGTAAGGCTTTTTTTCCCTAAAAAAACGACATAGTATAGTAAGGCTTTTTTTCCCTAAAAACGACATAGTATAGTAAGGCTTTTTTTCCCTAAAAACGACATAGTATAGTAAGGCTTTTTTTCCTAAAAAACGACATAGTATAGTAAGGCTTTTTCCCTAAAAAAACGACATAGTATAGTGAGGCTTTTTTTCTTAAAAAACGACATAGTATAGTAAGGCTTTTTTTCCCTAAAAACGACATAGTATAGTAAGGCTTTTTTTCCTAAAAAACGACATAGTATAGTAAGGCTTTTTCCCTAAAAAAACGACATAGTATAGTAAGGCTTTTTTTCTTAAAAAACGACATAGTATAGTAAGGCTTTTTTTCTTAAAAAACGACATAGTATAGTAAGGCTTTTTTTCTTAAAAAAACGACAGAGTATAGTAAGGCTTTTTTTCTTAAAAAACGACATAGTATAGTAAGGCTTTTTTTCCCTAAAAAAATGACATAGTATAGTAAGGCTTTTTTTCCTAAAAAACGACATAGTATAGTAAGGCTTTTTTTCTTAAAAAACGACATAGTATAGTAAGGCTTTTTTTCTTAAAAAAGGACATAGTATAGTAAGGCTTTTTTTCTTAAAAAAACGACAGAGTATAGTAAGGCTTTTTTCCCTAAAAAAACGACATAGTATAGTAAGGCTTTTTTTCCCCTAAAAAAACGACATAGTATAGTAAGGCTTTTTTTCCCTAAAAAAAACGACATAGTATAGTAAGGCTTTTCTTCCTAAAAAAACGACATAGTATAGTAAGGCTTTTTTTCCTAAAAAACGACAGTGTAGTAAGGCTTTTTCCCTAAAAAAACGACATAGTATAGTAAGGCTTTTTTTCTTAAAAAACGACATAGTATAGTAAGGCTTTTTTTCCCTAAAAAAACGACATAGTATAGTAAGGCTTTTTTTCCTAAAAAACGACAGAGTATAGTAAGGCTTTTTTCCCTAAAAAAAACGACATAGTATAGTAAGGCTTTTTTTCCTAAAAAACGACATAGTATAGTAAGGCTTTTTTTCTTAAAAAAGGACATAGTATAGTAAGGCTTTTTTTCTTAAAAAAGGACATGGTATAGTAAGGCTTTTTTTCTTAAAAAAAACGACAGAGTATAGTAAGGCTTTTTTCCCTAAAAAAACGACATAGTATAGTAAGGCTTTTTTTCCTAAAAAACGACATAGTATAGTAAGGCTTCTTCTCTTAAAAAACGACATAGTATAGTAAGGCTTTTTTTCTTAAAAAAGGACATAGTATAGTAAGGCTTTTTTTCTTAAAAAAACGACAGAGTATAGTAAGGCTTTTTTCCCTAAAAAAACGACATAGTATAGTAAGCCTTTTTTTCTTAGAAAACGACATAGTATAGTAAGGCTTTTTTCCCCTAAAAAAACGACATAGTATAGTAAGGCTTTTTTTCCTAAAAAACGACATAGTATAGTAAGGCTTTTTTTCTTAAAAAACGACATAGTATAGTAAGGCTTTTTTTCTTAAAAAAACGACAGAGTATAGTAAGGCTTTTTTCCCTAAAAAAAACGACATAGTATAGTAAGGCTTTTTTTCCTAAAAAACGACATAGTATAGTAAGGCTTTTTCCCTAAAAAACGACATAGTATAGTAAGGCTTTTTTTCTTAAAAAACGACATAGTATAGTAAGGCTTTTTTTCCCCAAAAAAACGACATAGTATAGTAAGGCTTTTTTTCCCTAAAAACGACATAGTATAGTAAGGCTTTTTTTCCTAAAAAACGACATAGTATAGTAAGGCTTTTTCCCTAAAAAAACGACATAGTATAGTAAGGCTTTTTTTCTTAACAAACGACATAGTATAGTAAGGCTTTTTTTCCCTAAAAAAACGACATAGTACAGTAAGGCTTTTTTTCCTAAAAAACGACATAGTATAGTAAGGCTTTTTTTCTTAAAAAACGACATAGTATAGTAAGGCTTTTTTTCTTAAAAAGGACATAGTATAGTAAGGCTTTTTTTCTTAAAAAAGGACATAGTATAGTAAGGCTTTTTTTCTTAAAAAACTACAGAGTATAGTAAGGCTTTTTTTCCCTAAAAAAACGACATTGTATAGTAAGGCTTTTTTCCCCTAAAAAAACGACAAAGTATAGTAAGGCTTTTTTTCCCTAAAAAAACGACATAGTATAGTAAGGCTTTTTTTTCCCTAAAAAAACAACAAAGTATAGTAAGGCTTTTTTTCTTAAACGACATAGTATAGTAAGGCTTTTTTCCCTAAAAAAACGACAGTGTAGTAAGGCTTTTTTTTCCCTAAAAAACGACATAGTATAGTAAGGCTTTTTTCCCCTAAAAAAACGACAAAGTATAGTAAGGCTTTTTTTCCCTAAAAAAACGACATAGTATAGTAAGCCTTTTTTTCTTAGAAAACGACATAGTATAGTAAGGCTTTTTTCCCCTAAAAAAACGACATAGTATAGTAAGGCTTTTTTTCCTAAAAAACGACATAGTATAGTAAGGCTTTTTTTCTTAAAAAACGACATAGTATAGTAAGGCTTTTTTTCTTAAAAAAACGACAGAGTATAGTAAGGCTTTTTTCCCTAAAAAAAACGACATAGTATAGTAAGGCTTTTTTTCCTAAAAAACGACATAGTATAGTAAGGCTTTTTCCCTAAAAAACGACATAGTATAGTAAGGCTTTTTTTCTTAAAAAACGACATAGTATAGTAAGGCTTTTTTTCCCCAAAAAAACGACATAGTATAGTAAGGCTTTTTTTCCCTAAAAACGACATAGTATAGTAAGGCTTTTTTTCCTAAAAAACGACATAGTATAGTAAGGCTTTTTCCCTAAAAAAACGACATAGTATAGTAAGGCTTTTTTTCTTAACAAACGACATAGTATAGTAAGGCTTTTTTTCCCTAAAAAAACGACATAGTACAGTAAGGCTTTTTTTCCTAAAAAACGACATAGTATAGTAAGGCTTTTTTTCTTAAAAAACGACATAGTATAGTAAGGCTTTTTTTCTTAAAAAGGACATAGTATAGTAAGGCTTTTTTTCTTAAAAAAGGACATAGTATAGTAAGGCTTTTTTTCTTAAAAAACTACAGAGTATAGTAAGGCTTTTTTTCCCTAAAAAAACGACATTGTATAGTAAGGCTTTTTTCCCCTAAAAAAACGACAAAGTATAGTAAGGCTTTTTTTCCCTAAAAAAACGACATAGTATAGTAAGGCTTTTTTTTCCCTAAAAAAACAACAAAGTATAGTAAGGCTTTTTTTCTTAAACGACATAGTATAGTAAGGCTTTTTTCCCTAAAAAAACGACAGTGTAGTAAGGCTTTTTTTTCCCTAAAAAACGACATAGTATAGTAAGGCTTTTTTCCCCTAAAAAAACGACAAAGTATAGTAAGGCTTTTTTTCCCTAAAAAAACGACATAGTATAGTAAGGCTTTTTTTCCCTAAAAAACGACATAGTATAGTAAGGCTTTTTTTTCCTAAAAAAACGACATAGTATAGTAAGGCTTTTTTTCTTAAAAAACAACATAGTATAGTGGGGCTTTTTTTCCCTAAAATACGACATAGTATAGTAAGGCTTTTTTTCTTAAAAAACGACATAGTATAGTAAGGCTTTTTTTCTTAAAAAACGACATAGTATAGTAAGGCTTTTTTTCTTAAAAAGGACATAGTATAGTAAGGCTTTTTTTCTTAAAAAAGGACATAGTATAGTAAGGCTTTTTTTCTTAAAAAACTACAGAGTATAGTAAGGCTTTTTTTCCCTAAAAAAACGACATTGTATAGTAAGGCTTTTTTCCCTAAAAAAACGACATAGTATAGTAAGGCTTTTTTTTCCCTAAAAAAACGACATAGTATAGTAAGGCTTTTTTTCCCTAAAAACACGACAAAGTATAGTAAGGTTTTTTTCCCCTAAAAAACGACATAGTATAGTAAGGCTTTTTTTCTTAAAAAAACGACATAGTATAGTAAGGCTTTTTTTCTTAAAAAAACGACAGAGTATAGTAAGGCTTTTTTTCTTAAAAAAAACATAGTATAGTAGGGCCTTTTTTCCCTAGAAAACGACATAGTATAGTAAGGCTTTTTTCCCCTAAAAAAACGACAAAGTATAGTAAGGCTTTTTTTCCCTAAAAAAACGACATAGTATAGTAAGGCTTTTTTTTCCCCTAAAAAAACGACAAAGTATAGTAAAGTTTTTTTTCCCTAAAAAAACAACAAAGTATAGTAAGGCTTTTTTTCTTAAAAAACGACATAGTATAGTAAGGCTTTTTTCCCTAAAAAAACGACAGTGTAGTAAGGCTTTTTTTTCCCTAAAAAACGACATAGTATAGTAAGGCTTTTTTCCCCTAAAAAACCGACAAAGTATAGTAAGGCTTTTTTTCCCTAAAAAAACGACATAGTATAGTAAGGCTTTTTTTTCCCTAAAAAAACGACAAAGTATAGTAAGGCTTTTTTTCCCTAAAAAACGACATAGTATAGTAAGGCTTTTTTTTCCTAAAAAAACGACATAGTATAGTAAGGCTTTTTTTCTTAAAAAACAACATAGTATAGTGGGGCTTTTTTTCCCTAAAATACGACATAGTATAGTAAGGCTTTTTTTCTTAAAAAACGACATAGTATAGTAAGGCTTTTTTTCCCTAAAAAAACGACATAGTATAGTAAGGCTTTTTTTCCTAAAAAACGACATAGTATAGTAAGGCTTTTTTTCTTAAAAAACGACACAGTATAGTAAGGCTTTTTTCTTAAAAAAGGACATAGTATAGTAAGGCTTTGTTTCTTTAAAAAGGACATAGTATAGTAAGGCTTTTTTTCTTAAAAAAGGACATAGTATAGTAAGGCTTTTTTTCTTAAAAAAACGACAGAGTATAGTAAGGCTTTTGTCCCTAAAAAAACGACATAGTATAGTAAGGCTTTTTTTCCCCTAAAAAAACTACATAGTATAGTAAGGCTTTTTTTCCCTAAAAAAAACGACATAGTATAGTAAGGCTTTTTTTCCTAAAAAAACTACATAGTATAGTAAGGCTTTTTCCCTAAAAAACGACATAGTATAGTAAGGCTTTTTTTCTTAAAAAACGACATAGTATAGTAAGGCTTTTTTTCCCTAAAAAAACGACATAGTATAGTAAGGCTTTTTTCCCTAAAAAAACGACATAGTATAGTAAGGCTTTTTTTCTTAAAAAACGACATAGTATAGTAAGGCTTTTTTCCCCTAAAAAAACGACATAGTATAGTAAGGCTTTTTTCCCCTAAAAAAACGACATAGTATAGTAAGGCTTTTTTTCTTAAAAAACGACATAGTATAGTAAGGCTTTTTTTCCCTAAAAAAAACGACATAGTATAGTAAGGCTTTTTTCCCCTAAAAAAACGACATAGTATAGTAAGGCTTTTTTCCCCTAAAAAAACGACATAGTATAGTAAGGCTTTTTTCCCCTAAAAAAACAACATAGTATAGTAAGGCTTTTTTTCCTAAAAAACGACATGGTATAGTAAGGCTTTTTTTCCTAAAAAAAAACGACATAGTATAGTAAGGCTTTTTTTCCCTAAAAAACGACATAGTATAGTAAGGCTTTTTTTCTTAAAAAACGACATAGTATAGTTAGGCTTTTCTTCTTAAAAAACGACATAGTATAGTAAGGCTTTTTTTCCCTAAAAAAACAACATAGTATAGTAAGGCTTTTTTCCCTAAAAAACGACATAGTATAGTAAGGCTTTTTTCCCTAAAAAAACGACATAGTATAGTAAGGCTTTTTTTCCCTAAAAAAACGACATAGTATAGTAAGGCTTTTTTTCTTAAAAAACGACATAGTATAGTAAGGCTTTTTTTCCCTAAAAAAACGACATAGTATAGTAAGGCTTTTTTCCCCTAAAAAAACGACATAGTATAGTAAGGCTTTTTTTCCTAAAAAACGACATGGTATAGTAAGGCTTTTTTTCCTAAAAAAAAAACGACATAGTATAGTAAGGCTTATTTTCCCTAAAAAACGACATAGTATAGTAAGGCTTTTTTTCTTAAAAAACAACATAGTATAGTAAGGCTTTTCTTCTTAAAAAACGACATAGTATAGTAAGGCTTTTTTCCCCTAAAAAAACAACATAGTATAGTAAGGCTTTTTTTCCCCTAAAAAACGACATAGTATAGTAAGGCTTTTTTCCCTAAAAAACGACATAGTATAGTAAGGCTTTTTTCCCTAAAAAAACGACATAGTATAGTAAGGCTTTTTTTCCCTAAAAAAACGACATAGTATAGTAAGGCTTTTTTTCTTAAAAAACGACATAGTATAGTAAGGCTTTTTTTCCCTAAAAAAACGACATAGTATAGTAAGGCTTTTTTTCCTAAAAAATGACAGTATAGTAAGGCTTTTTTTCTTAAAAAACGACATAGTATAGTAAGGCTTTTTTTCTTAAAAACCGACATAGTATAGTAAGGCTTTTTTTCCCCCAAAAAACGACATAGTATAGTAAGGCTTTTTTTCCTAAAAAACGACATAGTATAGTAAGGCTTTTTTTCTTAAAAAACGACATAGTATAGTAAGGCTTTTTTTCTTAAAAAACGACATAGTATAGTAAGGCTTTTTTCCCTAAAAAAACGACATAGTATAGTAAGGCTTTTTTTCCCTAAAAACGACATAGTATAGTAAGGCTTTTTTTCCTAAAAAACGACATAGTATAGTAAGGCTTTTTCCCTAAAAAAACGACAGTATAGTGAGGCTTTTTTTCTTAAAAAACGACATAGTATAGTAAGGCTTTTTTTCCCTAAAAACGACATAGTATAGTAAGGCTTTTTTTCCTAAAAAACGACATAGTATAGTAAGGCTTTTTCCCTAAAAAAACGACATAGTATAGTAAGGCTTTTTTTCTTAAAAAACGACATAGTATAGTAAGGCTTTTTTTCTTTAAAAACGACATAGTATAGTAAGGCTTTTTTTCTTAAAAAACGACATAGTATAGTAAGGCTTTTTTTCTTAAAAAAACGACAGAGTATAGTAAGGCTTTTTTCCCTAAAAAAACGACATAGTATAGTAAGGCTTTTTTTCCCCTAAAAAAACGACATAGTATAGTAAGGCTTTTTTTCCCTAAAAAAAAAACGACATAGTATAGTAAGGCTTTTCTTCCTAAAAAAACGACATAGTATAGTAAGGCTTTTTTTCCTAAAAAACGACAGTATAGTAAGGCTTTTTTCCTAAAAAAACGACATAGTATAGTAAGGCTTTTTTTCTTAAAAAACGACATAGTATAGTAAGGCTTTTTTTCCCTAAAAAAACGACATAGTATAGTAAGGCTTTTTTTCCCAAAAAAACGACATAGTATAGTAAGGCTTTTTTTCCCGAAAAAAACGACATAGTATAGTAAGGCTTTTTTTCCTAAAAAACGACATAGTATAGTAAGGCTTTTTTTCTTAAAAAACGACAGAGTATAGTAAGGCTTTTTTCCCTAAAAAAAACGACATAGTATAGTAAGGCTTTTTTTTCCTAAAAAACGACATAGTATAGTAAGGCTTCTTCTCTTAAAAAACGACATAGTATAGTAAGGCTTTTTTTCTTAAAAAAGGACATAGTATAGTAAGGCTTTTTTTCTTAAAAAAACGACAGAGTATAGTAAGGCTTTTTTCCCTAAAAAAACGACATAGTATAGTAAGGCTTTTTTTCTTAAAAAACGACATAGTATAGTAAGGCTTTTTTTCCTAAAAAACGACATAGTATAGTAAGGCTTTTTTTCTTAAAAAACGACATAGTATAGTAAGGCTTTTTCCCTAAAAAAACGACATAGTATAGTAAGGCTTTTTTTCTTAAAAACGACATAGTATAGTAAGGCTTTTTTTCCCTAAAAAAACGACATAGTATAGTAAGGCTTTTTTTCCTAAAAAAACGACATAGTATAGTAAGGCTTTTTTTCTTAAAAAAACGACATAGTATAGTAAGGCTTTTTTTCTTAAAAAGGACATAGTATAGTAAGGCTTTTTTTCTTAAAAAAGGACATAGTATAGTAAGGCTTTTTTTTCCCTAAAAAAACGACATAGTATAGTAAGGCTTTTTTTCCCTAAAAACACGACAAAGTATAGTAAGGTTTTTTTCCCCTAAAAAACGACATAGTATAGTAAGGCTTTTTTTCTTAAAAAACGACATAGTATAGTAAGGCTTTTTTTCTTAAAAAAACGACAGAGTATAGTAAGGCTTTTTTCCCTAAAAAAAACGACATAGTATAGTAAGGCTTTTTTTCCCCTAAAAAAACGACATAGTATAGTAAGGCTTTTTTTCCCTAAAAAAAAAAACGACATAGTATAGTAAGGCTTTTCTTCCTAAAAAAACGACATAGTATAGTAAGGCTTTTTTTCCTAAAAAACGACAGTATAGTAAGGCTTTTTTCCTAAAAAAACGACATAGTATAGTAAGGCTTTTTTTCTTAAAAAACGACATAGTATAGTAAGGCTTTTTTTCCCTAAAAAAACGACATAGTATAGTAAGGCTTTTTTTTCCTAAAAAACGACATAGTATAGTAAGGCTTTTTTTCCCGAAAAAAACGACATAGTATAGTAAGGCTTTTTTTCCTAAAAAACGACATAGTATAGTAAGGCTTTTTTTCTTAAAAAACGACAGAGTATAGTAAGGCTTTTTTCCCTAAAAAAAACGACATAGTATAGTAAGGCTTTTTTTTCCTAAAAAACGACATAGTATAGTAAGGCTTCTTCTCTTAAAAAACGACATAGTATAGTAAGGCTTTTTTTCTTAAAAAAGGACATAGTATAGTAAGGCTTTTTTTCTTAAAAAAACGACAGAGTATAGTAAGGCTTTTTTCCCTAAAAAAACGACATAGTATAGTAAGGCTTTTTTTCTTAAAAAACGACATAGTATAGTAAGGCTTTTTTTCCTAAAAAACGACATAGTATAGTAAGGCTTTTTTTCTGAAAAAACGACATAGTATAGTAAGGCTTTTTCCCTAAAAAAACGACATAGTATAGTAAGGCTTTTTTTCTTAAAAAACGACATAGTATAGTAAGGCTTTTTTTCCCTAAAAAAACGACATAGTATAGTAAGGCTTTTTTTCCTAAAAAACGACATAGTATAGTAAGGCTTTTTTTCTTAAAAAACGACATAGTATAGTAAGGCTTTTTTTCTTAAAAAGGACATAGTATAGTAAGGCTTTTTTTCTTAAAAAAGGACATAGTATAGTAAGGCTTTTTCTCTTAAAAAACTACAGAGTATAGTAAGGCTTTTTTTCCCTAAAAAAACGACATAGTATAGTAAGGCTTTTTTCCCTAAAAAAACGACATAGTATAGTAAGGCTTTTTTTTCCCTAAAAAAACGACATAGTATAGTATGGTTTTTTTCCCCTAAGAAAACGACAAAGTATAGTAAGGCTTTTTTTCTTAAAAAACGACATATATAGTAAGGCTTTTTTCCCTAAAAAAACGACAGTGTAGTAAGGCTTTTTTTCCCTAAAAAAAGACATAGTATAGTAAGGCTTTTTTTTCCCTAAAAAAACGACATAGTATAGTAAGGCTTTTTTTTCTTAAAAAAACGACATAGTATAGTAAGGCTTTTTTTCTTAAAAAACAACATAGTATAGTGGGGCTTTTTTTCCCTAAAATACGACATAGTATAGTAAGGCTTTTTTTCTTAAAAAACGACATAGTATAGTAAGGCTTTTTTTTCCCCCAAAAAAACGACATAGTATAGTAAGGCTTTTTTCCTAAAAAACGACATAGTATAGTAAGGCTTTTTTTCTTAAAAAACGACACAGTATAGTAAGGCTTTTTTCTTAAAAAAGGACATAGTATAGTAAGGCTTTTTTTCTTTAAAAAGGACATAGTATAGTAAGGCTTTTTTTCTTAAAAATGACATAGTATAGTAAGGCTTTTTTTCTTTAAAAAGGACATAGTATAGTAAGGCTTTTTTTCTTAAAAAAACGACAGAGTATAGTAAGGCTTTTTTCCCTAAAAAAACTACATAGTATAGTAAGGCTTTTTTCCCCTAAAAAAACGACATAGTATAGTAAGGCTTTTTTTCTGAAAAAACGACATAGTATAGTAAGGCTTTTTTCCCCTAAAAAAACGACATAGTATAGTAAGGCTTTTTTCCCCTAAAAAAACGACATAGTATAGTAAGGCTTTTTTCCCCTAAAAAAACAACATAGTATAGTAAGGCTTTTTTTCCTAAAAAACGACATGGTATAGTAAGGCTTTTTTTCTTAAAAAACGACATAGTATAGTAAGGCTTTTTTTCCCTAAAAAACGACATAGTGTAGTAAGGCTTTTTTTCTTAAAAAACGACATAGTATAGTAAGGCTTTTTTCCCTAAAAAACGACATAGTATAGTAAGGCTTTTTTCCCTAAAAAAAACGACATAGTATAGTAAGGCTTTTTTTCCCTAAAAAAACGACATAGTATAGTAAGGCTTTTTTTCCCTAAAAAAACGACATAGTATAGTAAGGCTTTTTTCCCCTAAAAAAACGACATAGTATAGTAAGGCTTTTTTTCTTAAAAAACAACATAGTATAGTAAGGCTTTTTTCCCCTAAAAAAACGACATAGTATAGTAAGGCTTTTTTCCCCTAAAAAAAGACATAGTATAGTAAGGCTTTTTTCCCCTAAAAAAACAACATAGTATAGTAAGGCTTTTTTTCCTAAAAAACGACATGGTATAGTAAGGCTTTTTTTCCCTAAAAAACGACATAGTATAGTAAGGCTTTTTTTCCCTAAAAAACGACATAGTGTAGTAAGGCTTTTTTTCTTAAAAAACGACATAGTATAGTAAGGCTTTTTTCCCTAAAAAAAACGACATAGTATAGTAAGGCTTTTTTTCCCTAAAAAAACGACATAGTATAGTAAGGCTTTTTTTCTTAAAAAACGACATAGTATAGTAAGGCTTTTTTTCCCTAAAAAAACGACATAGTATAGTAAGGCTTTTTTCCCCTAAAAAACGACATAGTATAGCAAGGCTTTTTTTCCCTAAAAAAACGACATAGTATAGTAAGGCTTTTTTTCTTAAAAAACGACATAGTATAGTAAGGCTTTTTTTCCCTAAAAAAACGACATAGTATAGTAAGGCTTTTTTTCCTAAAAAATGACATAGTATAGTAAGGCTTTTTTTCTGAAAAAACGACATAGTATAGTAAGGCTTTTTTTCTTAAAAAACGACATAGTATAGTAAGGCTTTTTTCCCCCAAAAAAACGACATAGTATAGTAAGGCTTTTTTTCCTAAAAAACGACATAGTATAGTAAGGCTTTTTTTCTTAAAAAACGACAGAGTATAGTAAGGCTTTTTTCCCTAAAAAAAACGACAGTATAGTAAGGCTTTTTTTTCCTAAAAAAACGACATAGTATAGTAAGGCTTTTTTTCTTAAAAAAGGACATAGTATAGTAAGGCTTTTTTTCTTTAAAAAACGACATGGTATAGTAAGGCTTTTTTTCCTAAAAAACGACATAGTATAGTAAGGCTTTTTTTCTTAAATCACGACATAGTATAGTAAGGCTTTTTTTCTTAAAAAAACGACAGAGTATAGTAAGGCTTTTTTCCCTAAAAAAACGACATAGTATAGTAAGGCTTTTTTTCCCAAAAAAAAACGACATAGTATAGTAAGGCTTTTTTTCCCTAAAAAAACGACATAGTATAGTAAGTCTTTTTTTCCCTAAAAAAACGACATAGTATAATAAGGCTTTTTTTCTTAAAAAACTACATAGTATAGTAAGGCTTTTTTTCTTAAAAACGGACATAGTATAGTAAGGCTTTTTATCTTAAAAAAACGACAGAGTATAGTAAGGCTTTTTTCCCTAAAAAAACGACATAGTATAGTAATGCTTTTTTTTCTTAAAAAAGGACATAGTATAGTAAGGCTTTTTTCCCTAAAAAATCGACATAGTATAGTAAGGCTTTTTTCCCTAAAAAACGACATAGTATAGTAAGGCTTCTTCTCTTAAAAAACGACATAGTATAGTAAGGCTTTTTTTCTTAAAAAAGGACATAGTATAGTAAGGCTTTTTTTCTTAAAAAAACGACATGGTATAGTAAGGCTTTTTTTCCTAAAAAACGACATAGTATAGTAAGGCTTTTTTTTCTTAAAAAACGACAGAGTATAGTAAGGCTTTTTTCCCTAAAAAAAACGACATAGTATAGTAAGGCTTTTTTTCCTAAAAAACGACATAGTATAGTAAGGCTTATTTCTTTAAAAATGACATAATATAGCAAGGGTTTTTTTCGTAACAAAATGACAATGTATAACAAGTCTTTTTTTCGTAAAAAATGACACAATGTATAACAAGGCTTTATTTATAAAAAAACAACATAGTATAGTAAGGCTGCGACAAAAGACTTAATACCTTTTACTAAAAAAAAACTTTAAACATCAAATTTACATTTAGGTCATTACATCAAAGACACTGGCTATCAGCTAGGATTTCAAATAAGCCACCCAAAAAGTTTTATTGGACAGGACCATGGTGAGTAGGGAGGTGGCTTGCACACTTAGATAAATTACTTGAGCGCCCTCTTACCGAAAATACTTAGGCAGTCCAAGTTCAGGTCAAATAAAAACCAAATGGGCAGGATCATTCTTTTTAGGGAGGTGGCTTATACACTTAGTTAAATGAGTCGAGTTCCCTCTTACCGAAAATACTTGGCCGGTCGAAGTTTAGTGGGTGTGTGGGTGGGCCCCTTGGCGCACACAGTAGAGTATGCGCCTACCACCGAGTGGAAGCTGGTTCGCGTCCCGCAGACGTACTCTTGGTGCCTCTCCCGCCTTCGGCGGGAGAGGCACCTGCGACATAAGATAAATTACCTTTTACAAAAAAAAACTAAAAAATAAATTTTACATTTAATCATTACATCCAAATTTGTTAAAATACTTAGCCTAAAAAATCAAAACACTTAGCCAAATTACAACCATACTGAGTGAGGGAGGTGTCTTGCACACTTAGTCAAATGAGTCGAGTTCCCTCTTACCGAAAATACTTGGCCGGTCGAAGTTTAGTGGGTGTGTGGGTGGGCCCCTTGGCGCACACAGTAGAGTATGCGCCTACCACCGAGTGGAAGCTGGTTCGCGTCCCGCAGACGTACTCTTGGTGCCTCTCCCGCCTTCGGCGGGAGAGGCACCTGCGACATAAGATAAATTACCTTTTACTAAAAAAAACTAAAAAATAAATTTTACATTTAATCATTACATCCAAATTTGTTAAAATACTTAGCCTAAAAAATCAAAACACTTAGCCAAATTACGACCATGCTGAGTGAGGGAGGTGGCTTGCACACTTAGATAAATTACTTGGGAGGGCCCTTTAGCACACACAGTAGAGTATATACCTACCATGGAGTGATTCCTGGTTCGCATCCCGCGGACGTACTCTCTGCGACAAGACTAAAAAAACTTTGCAAAATAAATTTTACATTTCCACATTACATCAAAATTAGTTAAAATAATTGGCCTAAAAAAATATTTCTCAACACTGCCCAAGATGACAACATTTTTGTCCTACGGCGCTAATATCTTGACGGTCGCGACACGGTCTTCAACCTGGCATGACGAAGGCGGTGTCGACGTGCATCTGTCCCAACTGCTCCTGCGGCCAGTCAGCGAGCTCTTCCCGACTGGACGCCGCCGTGAATGATAAAGGTCACGTGACCAAAGTGATAATGTCGACGACGACGACAAGCGGACTTACAGATCAGTGAGGATTTGCCCTCCGGCGGCGTCGTCGTCGTCCGCCTGCATCTGCGGGAGCCGTCCAAAAGCATGAACGTGTCAGCCTCCACTCACTGGGGCGCAATCCGGGGTGCGCCGGTACGAGTCTGTCAACAAACAAGGCAAGGCGTTAGGTAACTTGTGGGGAACATTTCCTCCATGCTGTAACTTACATTCAACAAATATCTTGGACGTACATGAGCCTTTTGAGGATGAGCCAGAAGCCAAGATTCATTCATTATGTATAAAATAAAGTCAACTAGGACTATTATTTCTCAAATGCCTCACAATGCGTTTTTTGTATTTTTAAAGAAAATAGTCTTACTATACATGGTCATTTTTTTAATAAATAAAAGCCTTACTATACATGGTCATTTTTAAAGAAAATATGCCTTACCCTTACTATACATGGTCATTTTTAAAGAAAATATGCCTTACCCTTACTAAACATGGTCATTTTTAAAGAAAATATGCCTTACTATATATGGTCGTTTTTTAAGAAAAAAAGCCTTACAAAACTGTCATTTTTTAAAGAAAAAAAAGCCTTACTATACTATGTCGTTTTTTAAAGAAAAAAATGCCTTACTATATTATGTCGTTTTTTATACTGTCATTTTTTAAGAAAAAAAAAGCCTGACTATACTATGTCGTTTTTTAAGAAAAAAAAGCCTTACTATACTATGTTGTTTTTTACGAGGAAAAAGCCTTACTATACTATGTCGTTTTTTACGAGGAAAACTATTACTATACTAGGTCTTTTTTTACGGGAAAAAAAAGTATTACAATACTATGTCGTTTTTTACGAAAAAAAGCCTTACTATACTAGGCCGTTTTTTAAAGAAAAAAGCCTTACTATACCATGTCGTTTTTTACGAGGAAAACTATTACTATACTAGGTCGTTTTTTACGGGAAAAAAAAGTATTACAATACTATGTCGTTTTTTACGAAAAAAAGCCTTACTATACTATGTCGTTTTTTACGAAAAAAAAGCCTTACTATACTAGGCCGTTTTTTACAAAAAAAGTATTACTATACTATGTCGTTTTTTACGAGGAAAAAGCCTTACTATACTATGTTGTTTTTTACGAAAAAAAGCCGTACTATACTAGGCCGTTTTTTACAAAAAAAGTATTACTATACTATGTCATTTTTTTTTTTAAGAAAAAAGCCTTACTATACTATGTCGTTTTTTTACGAAAAAAGCCGTACTATACTATGTCATTTTTTAAGAAAAAAAAGCCTTACTATACTATGTCGTTTTTTAAAGAAAAAAAACCTTACTATACTATGTCGTTTTTTACGGGGAAAAAAAGTATTACAATACTATGTCGTTTTTTACGAAAAAAAAGCCTTACTATACTAGGCCGTTTTTTACAAAAAAAAGTATTACTATACTATGTCGTTTTTTTCGAAAAAAAGCCTTACTATACTAGGCCATTTTTTACAAGAAAAGTATTACTATACTATGTCGTTTTTTTTTTTAAGAAAAAAGCCTTACTATACTATGTCGTTTTTTTACGAAAAAAGCCGTACTATACTATGTCATTTTTTAAGAAAAAAAGCCTTACTATACTATGTCGTTTTTTAAAGAAAAAAGCCTTACTATACTATGTCGTTTTTTACGAGGAAAAGTATTACTATACTAGGTCGTTTTTTACGGGAAAAAAAAGTATTACAATACTATGTCGTTTTTTACGAAAAAAAGCCTTACTATACTAGGCCGTTTTTTACAAGAAAAGTATTACTATACTATGTTGTTTTTTTTTTAAAGAAAAAAGCCTTACTATACTATGTCGTTTTTTTACGAAAAAAGCCGTACTATACTATGTCATTTTTTAAGAAAAAAAGCCTTACTATACTATGTCGTTTTTTAAAGAAAAAAGCCTTACTATACTATGTCGTTTTTTACGAGGAAAAGTATTACTATACTAGGTCGTTTTTTACGGGAAAAAAAAGTATTACAATACTATGTCGTTTTTTTACGAGGAAAAAGCCTTACTATACTATGTCGTTTTTTACGAAAAAAAGCCTTACTATACTAGGCCGTTTTTTACAAAAAAAGTATTACTATACTATGTCGTTTTTTTACGAGGAAAAAGCCTTACTATACTATGTTGTTTTTTACGAAAAAAAGCCTTACTATACTAGGCCGTTTTTTACAAGAAAAGTATTACTATACTATGTCGTTTTTTTTTTTAAGAAAAAAGCCTTACTATACTATGTCGTTTTTTTACGAAAAAAGCCGTACTATACTATGTCATTTTTTAAGAAAAAAAGCCTTACTATACTATGTCGTTTTTTAAAGAAAAAAGCCTTACTATACTATGTCGTTTTTTACGAGGAAAAGTATTACTATACTAGGTCGTTTTTTACGGGAAAAAAAAGTATTACAATACTAGGTCGTTTTTTACGAAAAAAAAGCCTTACTATACTGTCGTTTTTTACGAAAAAAAGCCTTACTATACTAGGCCGTTTTTTACAAAAAAGTATTACTATACTATGTCGTTTTTTTACGAGGAAAAAGCCTTACTATACTATGTTGTTTTTTACGAAAAAAAGCCTTACTATACTAGGCCGTTTTTTACAAAAAAAAGTATTACTATACTATGTCGTTTTTTTTTTTTTAAGAAAAAAGCCTTACTATACTATGTCGTTTTTTTACGAAAAAAGCCGTACTATACTATGTCATTTTTTAAGAAAAAAAGCCTTACTATACTATGTCGTTTTTTAAAGAAAAAAGCCTTACTATACTATGTCGTTTTTTACGAGGAAAACTATTACTATACTAGGTCGTTTTTTACGGGGAAAAAAAGTATTACAATACTATGTCGTTTTTTACGAAAAAAAAAGCCTTACTATACTAGGCCGTTTTTTACAAAAAAAGTATTACTATACTATGTCGTTTTTTTACGAGGAAAAAGCCTTACTATACTAGGCCGTTTTTTACAAAAAAAGTATTACTGTACTATGTTGTTTTTTTTTTAAAGAAAAAAGCCTTACTATACTATGTCGTTTTTTTACGAAAAAAGCCGTACTATACTATGTCATTTTTTAAGAAAAAAAGCCTTACTATACTATGTCGTTTTTTAAAGAAAAAAGCCTTACTATACTATGTCGTTTTTTACGAGGAAAAGTATTACTATACTAGGTCGTTTTTTACGGGAAAAAAAAGTATTACAATACTAGGTCGTTTTTTACGAAAAAAAAGCCTTACTATACTGTCGTTTTTTACGAAAAAAAGCCTTACTATACTAGGCCGTTTTTTACAAAAAAGTATTACTATACTATGTCGTTTTTTTACGAGGAAAAAGCCTTACTATACTATGTTGTTTTTTACGAAAAAAAGCCTTACTATACTAGGCCGTTTTTTACAAAAAAAAGTATTACTATACTATGTCGTTTTTTTTTTTTAAGAAAAAAGCCTTACTATACTATGTCGTTTTTTTACGAAAAAAGCCGTACTATACTATGTCATTTTTTAAGAAAAAAAAGCCTTACTATACTATGTCGTTTTTTAAAGAAAAAAGCCTTACTATACTATGTCGTTTTTTACGAGGAAAACTATTACTATACTAGGTCGTTTTTTACGGGGAAAAAAAGTATTACAATACTATGTCGTTTTTTACGAAAAAAAAAGCCTTACTATACTAGGCCGTTTTTTACAAAAAAAGTATTACTATACTATGTCGTTTTTTTACGAGGAAAAAGCCTTACTATACTAGGCCGTTTTTTACAAAAAAAGTATTACTATACTATGTTGTTTTTTTTTTAAAGAAAAAAGCCTTACTATACTATGTCGTTTTTTTACGAAAAAAGCCGTACTATACTATGTCATTTTTTAAGAAAAAAAGCCTTACTATACTATGTCGTTTTTTAAAGAAAAAAGCCTTACTATACTATGTCGTTTTTTACGAGGAAAAGTATTACTATACTAGGTCGTTTTTTACGGGAAAAAAAAGTATTACAATACTATGTCGTTTTTTACGAAAAAAAAGCCTTACTATACTATGTCGTTTTTTACGAAAAAAAAGCCTTACTATACTAGGCCGTTTTTTACAAAAAAAGTATTACTATACTATGTCGTTTTTTTACGAGGAAAAAGCCTTACTATACTATGTTGTTTTTTACGAAAAAAAGCCTTACTATACTAGGCCGTTTTTTACAAGAAAAGTATTACTATACTATGTCGTTTTTTTTTTAAGAAAAAAGCCTTACTATACTATGTCGTTTTTTTACGAAAAAAGCCGTACTATACTATGTCATTTTTTAAGAAAAAAAGCCTTACTATACTATGTCGTTTTTTAAAGAAAAAAGCCTTACTATACTATGTCGTTTTTTACGAGGAAAAGTATTACTATACTAGGTCGTTTTTTACGGGAAAAAAAAGTATTACAATACTAGGTCGTTTTTTACGAAAAAAAAAGCCTTACTATACTGTCGTTTTTTACGAAAAAAAGCCTTACTATACTAGGCCGTTTTTTACAAAAAAAGTATTACTATACTATGTCGTTTTTTTACGAGGAAAAAGCCTTACTATACTATGTTGTTTTTTACGAAAAAAAGCCTTACTATACTAGGCCGTTTTTTACAAAAAAAAGTATTACTATACTATGTCGGTTTTTTTTTTTTAAGAAAAAAGCCTTACTATACTATGTCGTTTTTTTACGAAAAAAGCCGTACTATACTATGTCATTTTTTAAGAAAAAAAAGCCTTACTATACTATGTCGTTTTTTAAAGAAAAAAGCCTTACTATACTATGTCGTTTTTTACGAGGAAAACTATTACTATACTAGGTCGTTTTTTACGGGGAAAAAAAGTATTACAATACTATGTCGTTTTTTACGAAAAAAAAAGCCTTACTATACTAGGCCGTTTTTTACAAAAAAAGTATTACTATACTATGTCGTTTTTTTACGAGGAAAAAGCCTTACTATACTAGGCCGTTTTTTACAAAAAAAGTATTACTATACTATGTCGTTTTTTTTTTTAAGAAAAAAGCCTTACTATACTATGTCGTTTTTTTACGAAAAAAGCCGTACTATACTATGTCATTTTTTAAGAAAAAAAAGCCTTACTATACTATGTCGTTTTTTAAAGAAAAAAGCCTTACTATACTATGTCGTTTTTTACGAGGAAAACTATTACTATACTAGGTCGTTTTTTACGGGGAAAAAAGTATTACAATACTATGTCGTTTTGTACGAAAAAAAGCCTTACTATACTAGGCCGTTTTTTACAAAAAAAGTATTACTATACTATGTCGTTTTTTAAGAGAAGAAGCCTTACTATACTATGTTGTTTTTTAGGGAAAAAAAGCCTTACTATACTATGTCGTTTTTTAAAGAAAAAAGCCTTACTATACTATGTCGTTTTTTACGAGGAAAAGTATTACTATACTAGGTCGTTTTTTACGGGAAAAAAAAGTATTACAATACTAGGTCGTTTTTTACGAAAAAAAAAGCCTTACTATACTGTCGTTTTTTACGAAAAAAAGCCTTACTATACTAGGCCGTTTTTTACAAAAAAAGTATTACTATACTATGTCGTTTTTTTACGAGGAAAAAGCCTTACTATACTATGTTGTTTTTTACGAAAAAAAGCCTTACTATACTAGGCCGTTTTTTACAAAAAAAAGTATTACTATACTATGTCGGTTTTTTTTTTTTAAGAAAAAAGCCTTACTATACTATGTCGTTTTTTTACGAAAAAAGCCGTACTATACTATGTCATTTTTTAAGAAAAAAAAGCCTTACTATACTATGTCGTTTTTTAAAGAAAAAAGCCTTACTATACTATGTCGTTTTTTACGAGGAAAACTATTACTATACTAGGTCGTTTTTTACGGGGAAAAAAAGTATTACAATACTATGTCGTTTTTTACGAAAAAAAAAGCCTTACTATACTAGGCCGTTTTTTACAAAAAAAGTATTACTATACTATGTCGTTTTTTTACGAGGAAAAAGCCTTACTATACTAGGCCGTTTTTTACAAAAAAAGTATTACTATACTATGTCGTTTTTTTTTTTAAGAAAAAAGCCTTACTATACTATGTCGTTTTTTTACGAAAAAAGCCGTACTATACTATGTCATTTTTTAAGAAAAAAAAGCCTTACTATACTATGTCGTTTTTTAAAGAAAAAAGCCTTACTATACTATGTCGTTTTTTACGAGGAAAACTATTACTATACTAGGTCGTTTTTTACGGGGAAAAAAGTATTACAATACTATGTCGTTTTGTACGAAAAAAAGCCTTACTATACTAGGCCGTTTTTTACAAAAAAAGTATTACTATACTATGTCGTTTTTTAAGAGAAGAAGCCTTACTATACTATGTTGTTTTTTAGGGAAAAAAAGCCTTACTATACTATGTCGTTTTTTAAAGAAAAAAGCCTTACTATACTATGTCGTTTTTTTAAAGAAAAAAAGCCTTACTATACTATGTCGTTTAAAAAAAAAAAGAAAAAAAAAAGCCTTACCATACCATGTCGTTTTGTTAAGAAAAAAAGCCTTACCATACTATGTCGTTAATGAATGATGACTTTGCAGGAGACGACGCAGCAGACCTCCGCTCGGCTTTCGGCCAAGTTCTCCGGCTTGATGGAAACGTTGGGCGAGCGACGAGCGTCCGCCGAGAGCGCGGCCGAGGCGCACAGAGAAGCCGCCCTGTCCGAGGCCGCCGTCCGCCTGGCCGAGCTGGAGGAGAACGCGCGCAAGCTGAAAGCCAGCCAGGCTCGGATCGCCGCCCTGCACGGCCTTTCCGACGCCGAGCTCATCAAGGTTTGGAAAGGGCCCGGAAAGGTCGATCTTTAGTCAAGCTCCATTCAAAACGAGGACGCTGGATTCTTTTGACGCTGGATTTCCTTATTGATCAGCAGTTGCATTTGTCCTGCAAACATCACATAGAAAAGCACTATTTTTGTCCCCCAAGGAATCGGCACTGGTAGAAGTACCACGCCTCAAGAAAATTCCCTGCGATATCTCGCCGCACCCGCAGGATCGCCTCAACGTCGTCGCGGAGGTCCTGAGCCGCATCTCCAAGCTGGTGACGGAGGACCTGGACAAAGCCGTCTGCGCCGTCGTGGGTCAGGACTTGGAAGGTCGGCGCCGACGACCCTCTTCTTCTTCTTCTTCTTCTCTTCCGCCTCCGTCTCCTCACGCCTCTCGTCGCCAGGTTCACCCCAGGAGAGGAGGCCCGTTCTGGCCGTGGTCCCCAGCCCGGCCGCTCCGTGTCACCCCGATGGCGAGGAGGGCATCCGTGCTTGTAAGTTCCTGACAAAAAAAAAAATACACCTAGTAAAGTCCAAAATTGGCCTAGGCGGGGGAAGTAGTAACGTAGCGTCGTGTCAAAAATGCTCCCCTTCGGCCTTCCCAGACAGATGCCGTCTGACCTTCGACCCCGACACTGCCAACGGCAATCTGGTTCTGTCCCGGGAGAACCAGAGGGCGGAGCACCTGACTTCGGGGCGGCGCCCGCCGGCGGATCACCCGTCCCGCTTCGATCACACCTGGCAGGTGTTGTGCAGCCAGGGCTTCAAACGAGGCCAGCACTACTGGGAGCTGGAAGTGTCCAAACCCTGGGCCTACCTGGGGGTACGTGCCGCCGCGTCTCGGCGTGGGAACGCCGCGCCTCCGTCTGCCGACTCCTTCATCGGTGCGCTCCGCTTTGCAGGTGACCTACGCCAGCATCCCCAGGAAAGAGAAGGGGCGGCGGTGCATGCTGGGCATGAACGAAGTGTCGTGGAGCCTGCAGCTGGACGAGAAGCAGCCCGGCGCCTGGCACAACGGCCGCAAAGAGACCCCGGCCGGCTCTTGGCGGCGCGGCCGCGTGGGCCTGCTGCTGGACTACGAGGCGGGCACGCTCACCTTTTACGGAGACGGTCACGTGCCCCTGCACGCCTTCCACTCGGCCTTCACGCAGGAGCTCTTCCCCGCTTGCTGGCTGGGGGAGGGGGTCAGCGTCACGCTCTGCTCCTCGTGAGCGCCGGCCGACCGACCGACCGACCGAGATGCTCGTCGATTGGACCCGACGGCCAAGCCGTGACCGGAATAAAGCCGGCATCCCAGTCGGAACCTGTTCTGCTAGTTAGCCACAAATGCTTAACTGTTTACAGTTTGGGGAGGAAACCACAGAAGTCTTTGTTTTACAGAAGGAAAAAACAAATTAATGTTTATGCGTCCCATGTGGCAATGGCCACCAACCTAAAATTTCACAGCTGTAAATAACAAAATCATTGTCTTTGTATACGTGACATTTGACCTATGTGGAAAGGACTTGGTTTTATTTAAAAAGGGACATTGCGCCCAAAAGTGTTTGAGGTGTAACATGAAATAAACACAGTTACACATTCAACAAGATCCATTTATTAAAGCTCTTTTAGTTGCATTTAGCCGTTTATAAAGCTTTACGCTCGCTGGCCACATTTTGTACACAATGCAGAGATTGCAATAGTCAAGCGGGAAGCGCACGCCATTGCCCAAACGGAGACTACAAAGTCAACTGCTGTAGCGCCTTTGGAAAGGGTTCAAAAAAAAAGTCATCTATGCAGAAATATGTACAAGTAAATGGTCTAAAGTAATTGTGCTCAGTCACAGCGGATTGTTAAGCATACTGTACAGTACATTAGAAAACTCAAATAGTAAAGCTTAGATGGAATCTTGCAACATTTTTGAAATGATAATAGCCTCACAGACAGAATTGAAGTTTAACAAATACACAAAGCATTGGAGTTTTGAAATATATTAATGGCACTTTTATCTACTTGCGTATTTCCCGATGCTTTTCAATCTATATACAGTACGTTCAATTTAGCATCGAGCGGTTAAAACCATTGAAGTGCTGTTTTGGGATACAATATTTGATGGTAAAAGTATCACCCGCTACTCATTTTTTGAGTCGTTTTTGCACGACCGTAGGTTGCCAGACGTTGGTTGTGACGGGCCATGTGTGATGTTAATAGGGGATATTTTTGCACTTACCGCCCGCCGGCCGCCATCGACGGAACTCCGCGTCCAATGATCCCAGTCCAAAGGGACCGCACGTCGACGAGCGATAAACTCCGGTTTGAATACGGATATTGGGTAGAACATTTTACGGTACTTAAAGCCCCGTCCAAGGAGGAATTCAATTTCAAGGTGCTCAATGTCAGGAAAGGAGAGAAGTCAAGTCAAGTGGGCCTATTGGTTCTTCTTGTCTTCCGGAGGAGAGTAGGGCGGGGGCTTGTCCTGCGACAAACAAACGCGGCAACTCTAAAGACGCTACACAATGTTTGACGGCAAAACCAGGTCGATGACTTTTGGGTCACATTTTTGGGGGGGTGGACTAAGCACCGTGTCCCAAGAAAGACACTTACCTCTGGTAAGTACACATGCGTAGGGGCTAGAGTAGAGCTGGCTGCGGCTTCAGCGGCTTTAGCTTGGGCTAAAAAACAAAACAAGTCAAACGTAGGTGAAATCGTCCCACACGCCGCTCGGCGGACGTACTCACCGGCAGCCGAAGACGGCGCTTCGGGGGGCCGCTGACACGGGGTGGATGAATACGGAGGTGGAGCCATGTATGCCACGGCGTTATCAAACGAGGGAGGATAAAAGCCCCCTGCGTGGTAAGAAGGGAAAAAAATCCAATAAAACAGGAGCCCGTTAGAAGAAAGCCGCTCACGTTTGGTATTTTCTTCTTCTTAGAAGCTACCTGGAGGAGGCGGGTTGGGGTAGGCGTAGCCCGGCGGCGGCATGGCGGGATAGGCGCCGTTGGAGGGGGGAGGGGGGAAAGCATAGGCCCCCCCGTTGGCCAGGAAAGGGCATCCGCTCGAGCCAGGGGAGACGGGCTGACCTCTGGAAACTGCCGCAAAACGCGTCTTTCGTCAGCACGGTGGCCCGCGCGGGTGGACTTGGCCAAACGGTACGGCGCTCAACCCTTTCGGGAACGCTCCCACACTCTCACCCTGCGTGGCCACGTGTAGCATGTGTTGTCCGAACTCGATGGCGCCGCCCGCAGCGAAGATGAGCTTGAAGCCCGTGCTGCCCTCCCAGCCACCTGAGCGGAAACACCCCGACGAACGGACGCCATTAATAATGATACTTGTACGATGAGGATAAAAGCATTGAATTGAATTCCAACGGACCTCCGGGCTCGGCGTTGATGGTCCCCTTGATGTAGTTTGCCCCCAGGACGGGTTGCTTGATCTCACAGCCCTTCATCAGGTAGAAAGGGAACATAAAGGACCTGAGCCCATCTCCACTTTTCGCTACAAAGATCACCTGCAAAGGAAAAGAAAAGAGAAGAGAATAGAGGAAGAATTGGACGTCTGCGAGTGGAGTGAAGGCTTCCACCATAGCAGTTCATCTCACCCTGTACGGGGTCAGGTAGACGCTGCCCTTTTTGCTCTTTCGGAAGGCCTCGGGCAGAAGACCGACGGTGTCCACAAAGAGCAATTCCACGTTGTCATGGCTCATCAAAACACTAGGGTGGCAGGAGAAAAATCACTTAGACACTGAGTTGAAACGATAGACATTGCATGACGACTGAGTTTTTTTTTAAAAATGTGCTTGTCCGTCACTAACTTTTGAGTGTTGGAAAAGGATTACCTAGGCTTAAATGCTAGCTACAGGCAGATTGTACAGATCCGATCCAGGATCAGACGTTAAGGACAGTTTGCGGCGGCTTCCAGAAGAATCCGCGTTGAATTTGTTTGGGTTTTTGAGCGGTTACATCCCAACCCATTCCATAAGCACTACGTTGGTTTGGCCTGTCGTTTTCTAATCGCCGCTACATTTCGGAATGGAACGTAAAAGCAAACGTCAATAATGTTGACGTAACCCGTGAGGTCATAGGAAAGTAAGCTAGCCGACAATGAAATGCGTCACACTAGTTCCTCGGGAGAAAATTCGACATGCCAAAAAAGAAACTAAAGTGCCACTCTCGTGGTTGTCGTGTAATGTCAAATAAACAAAAAGTGAGCGTCTTTTAGCGTTATTTGCTACCTTTCCCCGTGGGTGACGATGACTCCGCCGGACTCTGAATGGTTCTGGTTGAGAGTCATGTTGATGGGCCTCCGCAGTCCCCGACAAGCAAGCGACCGACGACGACTAGCGTGGGCCTTCCTCTGTACCAATCTATCGTCCTCAAAGTTGAAGAAAAAGCCCGAATGCAAGGATGCTTGCGTCCGCTGCACCTGCGTAGCAATTGGGAGAAACGCCCGCGTGGCGCGTCATGATGACGTCACATCCGACCGTATTCTTTTGAAAAGTCTGCTTAATCATTTCATTCGTCGAAAAATAATTATGGTCAAACTCCGCCAATTTACAAGAAGGAAGCCATGTTTTATAGCATTAAGTAACAAATTATACCATTATATTTAGAACTTAAGCATTCTTTTAATTTTAAAAAAATCATTGAATTCATGCATGAAGTGTATAGTAAATATGATTAATTATGTTTAATGAGTTATGATAAATTCATGCATGAAGTGTATAGTAAATATGATTAATTATGTTTAATGAGTTATGAGAAATTCATGCATGAAGTGTATAGTAAATCTGATTATTATGTTTAATGAGTTATGAGAAATTCATGCATGAAGTGTATAGTAAATATGATTAATTATGTTTAATGAGTTATGAGTTCATACAACTAAAGTAATAAAATGAATTATCTTTAATGAGTTCATACAACTAAATGTATACAATTTAAAATGACTAAAGACCGTCCTTTCACTGCCATATTCGTACCAATACTGGTGTCGGTGCAACACTAATAGTGACAACCATCAGTTTGAACTTGAATTTACTTGAAAGGGGAAAATGCCATTTGAGAAAACCGAGCCTTAAGTCTAGTTGTTGGTGCCCCAGGTTTATATTTGCACCAGAAAACAGGACTGGGGTTTGAGTAAAGACCCCGGTGCAGTTCAAATGTCACGTACTAGGTGCTCTTGAATGAGCAGAAATATTCAGAGTCATCCACGCTACCTCATTTTTGCAGGAAATAGCAACTTCCTGTGTGTCACTTTGCTTGAAAACCTTGGCCGAGCATCGCGGCTGGGTCGTGGGAGCTGATCGTCAGACAGCATGTCCAGTCCAAAGGAGACCCCCAGTTCAGCGGGCCATCGACTCCAAACACCTGAACAGGTAAGGAACGAACATAGCGTCACATTACAAAGCGCTTTTTTATTCAACAAATCTTGGCATGTAGTAGATGCTCACCTTTCATTCTCTCAACAGCCTTTTTTTGCTTTGTCCAGATCTGGTTTCCACTGGTTTTCTTTTCACTTCATTTTGTTGAAAATGATACAAATTGGTATTGATTACAACAATGTTTTAGACGTAGAGTAGCATCCTCAATGTTATGGATGACAAATTACATTTGATTGGAATTCTTATAGTCAATGGAAAGATATGACTATATTTTTTTTACTGTACTCCTGATATACGCATTAATAATGAAAGCAAGATAGAGGGGCAGGCGTCGTCAACTTGAAGAACACTTCCTCCTTCTCAAGATGTACATGATAAGTTATGTGTGAACTAGCCTATTCTTTAACGACATTTACAAAATTGGACAAATTTCCCATGTTGTCATCCAGTCTAGCCTGTGCGATGAATACCTATTTAATATAGAGTTGTTGAAACGTTTCAAAAATTCAAATGAATGTCGTGGCTTACAGCGGAGTGACAAATTGCTATTTACAGCGATGGGAAGAAACTATGAATCCCCACTGCATATTTTTGGACATTAGCTCGGGTCACATGATGAAGGATGGAACTTGAGTTGTCTAGATTTCCTCTAAGCAAGAAAAATGAAGTGAATGTGGAATTCCCCTAAATCAATAGGAAGTGACCCGTACGTACCCTAAAATGAACAAGCATGTGACCCAAAATTAATAAGGGCTGACCCAAAGCATCCCCACACAACTTGTCCAGAATTTGGATTTGCTACTTACATCATGACACATGATTTATCTATTTGTTATTCTGTGTATATCAGTTCTAGCGTCATCATCTACAATTAGAGGAAGTTTAGGGGCCCAAAAAATAATAGCAAAAATCAAGCGATGCTTTTTCAGGTTCAAATTTAAACACGTAGGTACTGCATTTCATTTCTTCTCTTTTTTTTCAGAACACAGACTCACCAATAGCCAAGCAGGTGAGTTTTAAAACTTGAATTTTCCTCTTCACCCACTCAGACATTTTGTTCTTTTCCTCTGTAGTTTTCCCCGGTACAAGTCCGTAAACTGTATTCTTTTCCTCTGTAGTTTTCCCCGGTACAAGTCCGTAAACTGTATTCTTTTCCTCTGTAGTTTTCCCCGGTACAAGTCCGTAAACTGGGCCAGACGAGGAAGAACCGACACAGGAGGGTGAGCGTGGAGCGCGTAACTTGCATCATTTTCCACGTGCGTCCAGAGCAGCAGCAGCAGCGCTGCGTTTGTTTCCCTTCTAGGATTTCCAAGATGAGGAAAACCCCGCCGAGAAAGCTCAACGACGCAAAGATCTGGAGGTAAAGCTCGGCTACTCCGGTACTTTTGGCCGTCCATCCTGCGTCGCTCGGGGCTGGAATGGTTTCCGATGACTTGTGATTTTTCAGCTGACGCCCCTGTACAAGGAGTTGTTGTACACCATCGCGCACAAGATGGGCAAGTGGTCGTCCACGGAGCTTTTCACAGATAGCCAACTTCAAGAGTACATCAAAGAGGTGCTCGCCTACGCTTCGACCACGTAAACTCTTGTTTCAACGCTCCGACTTCTCTCGCAGGCTCTGACCATGAGCGAACGCGAGCACGAGGCTCTGGCCGAGAAGGTCGCAAAATCCCAGGTGAGAAATCCCGCGGCGTCCCGTCGTCGTATGGGCCACATTTAAATGTCATCGTCGACGCTTCTAAAATGGGCGAAATCTTCCAGCCGCCCATCTACTGCTTGATGGCCACGGTCAAGGAAGCCAAAGGCATCTTGGGAGAAGATGTTAGTGGTGAGTTGTCATCAAGTCTCACGCTTTGACTTGAAACTTCTCGCTCGGTCGGCCTGGAAAGGCAAAAGCCTGCCCATTGAGTCCAAGTCCAAACTTGTCCTCAACTCTTTGGCCAGGTTTCAGTGACCCCTATTGCTTGCTGACAATTTTGGATGATGAAGAAGAGGGGCGCACTCGCAAATCTCAAGCCGAAGCCTCCAAATATGCGCTGAAGGACGCCGTCTCTTACGATAAGATCTGTCAGACGGACATCAAGAAGCAGACCCTCAACCCCATTTGGAACCAAACATTTACACTGTGAGGCCAAAAGGCATGGCTGGAAGTCAATGAGCAGCTTGCACTGGCCTAAATAAATGCTTGTTTGTGTTCCAGAGAGTTTGAAGCCATGGAGGGTGCCAGCTTCCACTTGGAGATGTGGTAGGGAAAATAAACAAAGAAAATGCCTGCTTCATTTGTCCCCTTTGGAAAAAAAACATCCTGGTTTCTGGTGCTTTTTTGGGGCAGGGATAAAGATGAGGAGGTGCCTCTGACTCAGAAACTGGAGGAGTTCACCAGCCTTTCCAGTTTAAGCAGGTAGCAGCTTGCTGCTCTCTCTTCCAAAGATAATAGCAATTTTAGCAAGGGCATCCAATGACTCTCGCATAAGAGAAGGCAGCAATTGTTTTGGTACTGGAACCACTACAACTACTTGGAAAATGAGACAACTCTCTAGTTGCGCTTTTGCAGAATTATAAAGGAGGTGAAGAAGGAGAAGGGGACGGATGACTTTTTGGGAAAAGTAGTCCTAAAACTCCAGGTAGGTACGATCTCCTTCCAGTCTTCTTTTTCAGTGGAAACATACCTTTTGCCGGCTTGATTTTCAGGATCTTCACTGCACCGAGGACAACTGGTACACTTTGGAGCCAAGGACGGAGACGTACCCGGACCGCGGCCAGTGTCACCTCAACCTCAAGTTCGTCCACAGAGAGGTAGTAAGAATGCATCCCACCCTCCAAGGCCGATTTCACGAGATGACGTGGGCCGCCGTCGTTCGGCAGAGAGACGACGCCTTGAGTCCGGGTCGGGACCCTTACGTCAACTACTGCGGGATCCTGCAACAGTTTGTCCTGTCTTACATTTCCCGGCAAAAGGTGAAGGCCTCTCTTGACCATCGCCGGCGCAAATATGACGTCGTCCTCACGTGGCGTGGTCTTTCTCTCAGGGCGGCGCTCCTTGGAAAGGCGAATTGTGTGGCCAGGCTCAGCTGCTTCTGGAGCATTACGCCACTCAGAATGACCTCTCACCTTTCCTGCAAGACCTGGCGTAAGCAACGTGACGACCGGCCGTCAAGTGCGGCGGCGCCCAGGAGATTCCACGCCATTCAAACGCCGTGTGCTTCTTACAGGAAGTGGGTGGCTTACAGTAAACTTTACCAAAGCATCGGGGTGGATCCTTCTTTGCTCTTACAACAGTTAACTTGCGTGGAGTACCACTGGCATCAACAAGAGCTGCCACGTCAGCAGGCAAGTCCACAAGAGTTACTTTTTCTTCGTGTCGTCAGCGGGTCACTTCCTGCTCATTTTGAGTACCCATCCGGAGGTTCCCGCCTCTTGTCCGTACCGTCGTGGCCTGGTATTCGGAGATTTGCGTGCCTACGTGTTCACAGAAACAAGAACTTGGCGACTCTCTTCATGGCTTTCTGCACTACGGACTACACCTGGTGTCCAAATACCGAGACGTCTTCCGCCCGACGAGCGGCGGCCCTCCGAAATTACACACGTTGCTCAGGTCCGTCCAAGTGTGAAATATGAAAAAAAAGCAGAAGGTAGGTCCCATTGATGGTCCCCTTCCAGAATCCTGGTCCAGATCTGCAAGACACAAGCGTTTCAGAAAATGAACCCGGCCGATTTGGACCTGCACGACGAGGTGGCCGACGCCATCCAGGTGTGTCGACGCGACAAGCGCGTCTGTGGCGTGGCATTTTGGCATGGCGTGATTTTGTCCTGTTCTAACAGACCGGCACGCGCGACTGGTTTACCAACACGAAAGGTCTGCACCAGCCAATGACCAAGGTGAACACGGTTTTCTTGCATTTCAATTGGCAACTCTACGATAAAAGGCCATTTGGCGGAAGACTTACCTCTCCCTTTTGTCACTTGCAATTCCTTTTTGGGCCATTTTGGGAGCACCTCCTCGTCCCTCCGTCAAACTGTCGTACCGCTGGCGTTTTGAGAATGAAGCATTGTGGTTTTTCTTATGAGAAGCGTTCTCGCTTTTCAGTCTCTTGAGCCTGTCCGTTACCACAGGAGCACTCGGAGATCATCGACGCCCTGTCCAGGTTGATCCAGCAAGTCCAAGACGACATCAAAGTCAACAAGGACGTCTGGAACCGAACTTTTGTCAGGTCAGTCCCAAGGATTCCACGTGCACCGTGCGCCTTTTAACATGGGCGGTGGGCATTCAGCGCGGCAAAAGTGGACGCCTTCACCCAAGTCTACGAGACGTTGGACTCTCTGGTGAGTCGGCGGGACCGATTCGACCCGGGTCGGAGGTCACCTCGCTCACGGCTCTCCCACCGCAGCTGGCTAAGGAAGTGCGAGACACCTTATCTCAGATGGAGGCTCACGTGGATCAGGATCTGGCCAACGCCTTGTTCCCCGTTTACCTGAGCCTGCGAGCCATCCACAATGAAAAGGCCTTCTTGCAGAAAAGGTAAGACGTCGGACCGATGGCTTCTCTTTGGGTGGGCCGTGCATTTTAGGACCAACATAGTACAGACTGTTGAAATGATTCCCCTGGTGAAATGTCCTTCCTGTAAGGAATGACACAATTAGCTGTGATTCAAAAGGAAGTGACTTGAAAGGGAGTAGGCTTACAAATGCCTATTTTCTGATAGCAACCGGTGTTGCACAAATCCCAATTTTGGGCTCCCGTACTGCCCGGGTACCTCGTATGTTTTGGTGTTTTTTAACCTCCAATCGATGACAGCTCCCGTCCGTTTCAGGGGCTTCCTGCAGCTGACAAACTTCCACGTGAGCTTCCGAGAGGCTCAGCCTTACTGGCTCAAGCAGATGTTCAACACCACCATCGACAGAGTGGAGAGAGCCGTGAAGGTGGATCAGGTAGCGCCCGTCCGTCTCCGTACGCTTCCGAGCACGCTCGGAACTTCACGGGGACTCCACGCCACTTGCAGCTGCAGCCCCTGGACTCGGGCGCCACGCCCGTCAAACACAGCTCCTCGGCGGTGGACCTGGTGCTTTGCGTCCAGCCGCTGTGCGACCAGTGGGAGCAGATGTCCTGGCCCGACCCCGAGGAGGCCTTCATGCTCATGGTCAAAATCACTCAGGTGTCCTCGGCCTTCCGGGAGAGACGGGGAAAAAGTTCACGCTGTTCTGTGCACGTCTTCAGATTGGCCACGCTGCTCTAACGTGGACCCGTTTGTCTTTTCTCTCTTTGGGTTCAGGATGTGTGTAAAATTGTGGTGACGTACTGTCACCGCCTGAAGGATAGAGTCAGGATGCTCTCCGAGAACTCGGACCACGGAAGCGCCATCAACATGGTTTGGGGACGTCTTCGTTTACGAGAAAGTCCCGCCCGCCGCCATGTCCCGTTTGTCATTTTTGTCCTTGCCCTTCCCTAGTTGTGCGTGGTGGTGAACGACTTGGAATACCTGCGTTCCGTCCTGGCGCGGCTCCCCACCAAGCTGAACTGGGCGGGGCTCCGGGAGCGCACCCAGCACGTCATCGGGGAAAGTCAGTTCCGTAACACCCTGCCCTCACAGGTGGAACGAGCTCAGGACCTTCTGGGCCGGGAGATCCGCTCCGCTTTGGACACGCTGAGCAAAAAAGTGGGTGGTCAGGAAGCCTCGGTTACTAATACTTGGTCAATATTTGGCATTGACCTAGATTTTTTCCCCCTCAAATATCTTCTGGTTGTGGGTATTAGGTATATAGTATGTAGATCTGGATGGATAAGTCCATCAGCTAAACAATGATTCAATCAATTCAAAAACAATTCTCAACTGTATAAAAACGAAAAAAATCCAATGGCAAAAATGACTATTGATCCTACTCTGACTGCATTTTCAGTTGAATACAGACATCGAGACTCACGTCAGAGCCATGTCATGCCGGAAGAGGATTCCCTCCAAAAGCGCTGAAGACGTACTATTACTACTACTACTTCAACTAGATGGCAGAATGCACTCATGACCCCGCCCCTCTACTTTAGGCCGTGAGCCCGCTCATGCGCTACATGGAAAAAGAGCTGCACTACATGAACGAAAACTTGGTGCAAGAGAATTTCAACAGGTAGGTGATGGAGAAGGCGCTCGGCCCTTCCGGCGCTCGACTCCGTCCCGCGCAAATCCGCCAGCACGACTCACCTTTGTCTGGCTGTCTCCCCCGCAAAGTCTGCTCAAGCCCTTATGGAACAACTCGGTGAAGATCATCCACCGGACGGCCGCTGAGCATTCGCAGCCGGACGGGCTGGTGGTCTTCTGTCAACGGCTGCTGTACACACTGCAGGTCAGGCAAGGACCCCAAATAAATCAATCCAAAAAAAGGCCTAACTTACCTCCTGGCGATTTCAGTGCTTGGAACAGTGCTTCCACGGCGAGGGAAACGGCCTCCCGTTGGACACGCTCCACTCCGACGACTACAAGGTGAGGAGATTTGACTGGGACTGGGGAGACGCCATTTGGACTCGACGGTGAACCTTTTGATGGATAGCAGAGCCTCAAGGCCTACCTCGCTTATCACTCACGGAGCGACCAGCAGCTGGTGGAGAAGTTCCTGGAAGGGAAAATATGGGAGCAGGTGAGGTTGCGGCACGTTTCCGTCGGACGCGCCGCTCGTCCCGACGTTTCCGTCTCTCCTCGCGCGGCAGAGAGCGATGGCGGGCGAGAAATACGGCGCCGTCACCCTTCTGGCGTCCTACAAGAGATGGGAGCAGCGGCTTCGAGTGGAAGTCTTGAACGCGGTCAACCTCCTGCCCATGGACTCCAACGGTGAACGGGCAAAACGTCGCCGTGGCCACAACCGTCTGAAAAGCCCACTGGAGTTCCTCGCCGTGGAATTTTGCAGGTTTAAGCGATCCCTACGTGGAGTTGCGTCTGGAGCCCTACCACACGTTCCCTCTGGCAGAAGCGCGTTGCACTCAGACCAAAAGCCGCGACCTGAACCCGCTCTTCGACGAGGCCTTTGAGTTGTGAGTAGAACGTTGCGAGGCGTCTGGGCTCGCTCCGACCCTTGACTCCCTTCCCGCGCCCGTCTCCCACAGCCTGGTGGGACCGGATCAGTGCCGGGTCCCGGGAGCTTGCCTGGTGGTGACGGTCCTGGACCACGACACCCTGACCACGGACGACTTCGAAGGCGAAGCCTTCCTGTCCCTCAAAGACGTACCCGGCGTCGCGGGCGGAGCGGGAGGACCGGACGGAGCGGGCTCTCGTCCCGAGGCCCCCGTGGCCCAAATGCGCTTAGCGCTCATGCACCCCAAACCACCCGGTAGGAGCCCGTTTGACTAGAAGCGATATGTTCCATTCTGGAGAAAGTCCAAATGGTAGTCGTGTAGCGGCGATTGAAAAACGGCATAGTAGTACTTAACAAGGATCGGTATCCACGCGTCTGATTTCTTTTGGCAGAAAGCGGCATCCTGGACTTGCTGGAGTCCAGGAAGGGCGAGCGGGAAATACAAGCCTTTGTGAAGAAAAGAAGACAAAGACAGAAACAGTCCAAGGAGAGGAGTCAACAACCATAAATAACTTGCTTCTTTTCCATCCAAAAATAGACAATTGGCTTTAATGAACTGGATGCAGGATTACAGTCCACTTCCTGATACTCGTGTCTGATGATCAGTGCAATAAAATACGATGTCAATATACACAGCCTTGGGTGACAAAATGGCAGCGATGGATGGAGCAAAATGCATTTCAAATGAAATGGATGTCATTTTAAAGACAGTACGTACTACATTTAACATGATTGTGCATTCCTCTTAAGAGAAACCTGAGTGTTTCAATATTTCCTAGTTACTCCAATTGAGATGTTTTGTACCTATTAGTACATAAGTATGAAAATGACAAATTCTCTGGAGTTCCAACCTGCGTTGGCCGTAGCTATTTAGTACTGTACAATTGAAATGGATAAGACAAACGATGCTCTGTTAAGATTCACGACCCCCCGCCATTTGGTTATCATATAAAAAGTAGTGTAGCACCCATACCGTGATACAAAATATGTACACCTACATTTCTTTGAATACAAAAATTCAGCATACTCACGGGAATGGAAAGGTGGGAGGGTGCATCTACGTTTTGCCCGTCATTCCAAAATAACATTTGACAGAAAGACAGTGGAGGAGCCTCATTCAGGCACCTTTTACACTTTGGGCGGACATGATTGCTCCTGGAATTTTTTTTTGCTATTTGTGGCAGGTTAGGTTGCCTTTCGGGAATCATCGGCGTTCGCGTTGCGGTAAAAAGTTTTTCAAAATGTTTTGTTAAAAACCTTGGAATGGTGATCTACGGCCGGATGCATCAGGAGGGCTGCCTCCGCCGTTGCCGCTGGTCCGAGGCGGTCTCGGAACACAGAGGGCAGTCGGCGGAGGCCGAGCAGCTCCGGCAACGAAGTCCGTGACCGCAGGGCGAGGAGACGGAGCCCGGCTCTCCGCCGCATGAAACGCACCGCTGCTGCTGCTGCTGCTGCTGCTGCTGCTTGGCGTACACGGCCTTGAGGCAAAGAACCGGCGTGGTCAGGAAAAACAAGTACGGGAGCGCGGGGGCAATCGGAAGCGCTGCTCACCTCATCCACCGTTTGCAGGCAGCTACAAAGCTGCGCTTGCAGGCTGAGGACGGATTCCAAGGGAAGCCGGTGCAGCATCTGGAGTTGGCGCAGCGAGCGATGGGGGTTGTCGCCGCTCCGCAGGGTCTCCAGCGCCTCCTCCAGGAGGGCCGATTGCCTCTGCGCCAGCTCGTCGGCCTGCCGGCTTCTCTCGGCCTCCGCCGCCGCCCGCCCGGCCTGAGCGCGCGCCTCTTCCGCGTCGGCTTTCACCGCGGCCCACGACTGCGGTGCGGGCCAAAAAAAGGCACATTCAGTATGGCAATTAGTGGTCGTGGGGAATTTGCATTCGCCCGAATCAATACCACCATGCGTCAATTAGCGCCGCACCCGTATTTGCCGATTTTTAGACATTCGTTAGAAGCACCCTCCCGCTTCAACTCCAAGCTGAGTCTCGCTCGTTTGTTAATTTCGCAGCAGTCGGCGATACAGACGACGCCACTCGCACCCCGCGACTCGACGCTAACAAAGCCAGCTTCCGCCCGCCTACCTGAGCCGTGTGTCTCCAACTGTGTCCCCACTGCTTGAGCGCCCTGTGAGCCTCCTCCAGCTCTTGTTTCAGCCTGGAGGTCTCCGCGCAGGGGTTGGACGGCATCAGGGCCGGGGGGGTGCCGGGGGATCCCTGGCCCGAAGGGAAGTGCTCCCAGATATTACCGCTCATGCCGTTCAGACCTACGGAGCAAAAGTGAAAATTCAGTCGTCCACGCGGCGCCTCGCCGTCGGAGAAGTTCCGCTCACCTAAGGAGCCGTGGGAGGCCCCCAAGAAAGGGCTTTCTTGTTGGCCAGATTGGGACAGATGCGCCGAGAAGAAGGAGGAGCTGCGCGCCCCGATCGGAGGGGATGGCGACGGGGAGCCGAAGGGGGCGGACGTGCTGAAGGATCCGGGGATGTTGACCGGAGCGGAGCTCCGAAGCCGGCTTTCGCCTGGTGACGTGAAGTGGAGAGACACAAATGTCACGCGGCGCTCACATCAGGGGGTCGGTGACAAAGAAAGTGGAAAATGACCTAGCCCCAGCGCCACCCGCGGCAGACTGGAAGCGCTCTCCGACGTGGAAGCAGCAAAATCATTGAGGTCAAGATCATCCAAGGCCGATTCTGCAATGGAGAGGGAGGCACGGTGAGTTGCACCGTGAGTTTCCACCTTGAATCCTGATCGAATTTGCAGCGGGACCCACCCACAACAGACTCCACCGTCTCGCTGGTGGGGTAGAAGGGCAAGGCGTTGGCGTTCATGCCCGACGCCACGGCGGTCCCCGCCGGTCCCGGTGGGGCGGGGCTGGGCGGAGTGGCGGCCAGACTGGACGGGATGCTGGAGGACAAACTCAGAGGGCTGCCCACGGGCATAAACGCCAACAGATCCTGAAGGGCGGATTATTTGGGCAGTCCAAAAACACGTTTAAAAAAAACAAAACAATAAGTACGTGTGTGTGTGTGCTGTATTATCAAGACCGTTTTTAACGTTTTTAACCTGTTTACTGCTTGGTGCCGAGTTCACTTCTCTGCTCCGCTGCTCGAGGGAAAAACTTCTTTGTTTATTAGCCTTATGACACACAAAAAAAAAAACTCAAATGAAAAATAAAAATGACATCACGCCGTTACACCCCAATTTCGTCTCATCTCACCTGATCCTCCCTCTCAAAACCAGGCGCTCTACCGTGTCCTCCCTCTCCCGCCCAAGGATACACGGGCTCGGGGAGCGAGAGGGGCTCGGCCAGTTGAGCGGGGCCCCTGCGCCGTCCGCTCCTCTCCTCCGCCGGCTCCTCTGCGGAGGCGGGGTCGGGAGGGCGGAGAGGCGGGGATCGAGGGCAGGAGAACGACTCGTCCGAGGCAAAGGCTCCTGGGAGAAAAACAACAACAACAACAACATATGAGCAATTGGATGCCAAAGTCAGAAACCATTCCCATTTTCAAGCGTTATTCCTTGTGAGCCATGCTCAGAATTTAAAAGTCAAAAAACAAGCAACACAAAGGTTAAAAAAAGTCTCTGAATTATTTTGACAACATACGTACGCTGTTGCTAAACAACAAGAGAATACATGCGGAAAAAATATATACAATTAGCGGTGGTGCTAGAGGTAGTGGTGGCGCCACCGTACCGACGCGACGCTCCTATTGGTGCGTTTGGGACTCGGCTCTCTCGCCGGCGGGTTCCACTTTTTAGCTGGTATATTAGCGGAAAGCCACAGTATGCACCCGTCAAAAGAGCCACACGTGGCTCCGAGCCATAGGTTGCCTACCCCCGCCCCGGAGGAACCATCCTTCCGCAGACTTACTTTCAACGTGGGCAAAAGCGCAAAAGGGTCCCCTGGGACAGCTGCCGCACTGCTGCATGTCGTTACACTTGGTGGACTTGTAGATCTGGAAAACAAAACAAAAACAAATCTCTCTCTCTCTCTCTCTCTCTCTCTTTGCTGGTCCCGCTACGCGAGCCGGCCCATTCGCACCTCCGGGTGAAACTGTTGCTCCGTTCTAGTGTGGCAATACTGGCACGCCTCGGCGCACTCGCACTTGCTGGGATCGCCCCACTCCTCGCTCAGTTTGACGGCCGGGCAAGGCAAAGCTCTGTCGTCGGCGAAGGCGGAGTCCAGCGTCAGTCGGACTTTTCCCGAGCAAAAGCTCACCTTTCCCGCCGGCGGGCGCACCTGTATTTGTGCTTATGCGGGCCGCGGCGCCGGTCTTTGCTGTTGTGGTAGTACGGACAGGCGTAACCTTGGCGACACAAGCGGGGAGGCTTCTTGCAGAGCTCCGTCTTGTAGTGGGACAACACGTAGTTGTTATCTGAGAAGGCCAAACACACAAGTACACCATTTATTTATCTTTTATTTTTAAAACATTTTCTGGATTCTCCTTTTTTATTTATTATTGGAATGGTCCCAAGAAAGGGCTTTCTTTGTGGCCAGGTTGGGACATTAGTCCTATTTTTTTGTCTTCTACTATAATATTCCATTTAGAGGTGAGGGACTGAAAACTGTCAGACCGGCGGCAACACGGAGGTCCGACGTACCTTGCCAGCGTGGTTCCTCGCTCAGGATCTTCTCTATGAGGGCCATGCTGGCCGCTTGAGCCGACTGGCCGTCACCCGCGGCGCCTTCCGAGGGCGCCGGGCCACCTTGACACTCCATGACCTGCGATTCCCTGCCAAAAGAAAACACGTGAACCCCGACGTCTCACAAACGCCAGATGGTCTGGCTCGGGAGATCATTTCCCGCACCTCACGTCGTACACGGGGGTGCGCAAGTCATGCGAGCCGTGCGCGAAGGCGCAATGGCCGCCGTTTTTGCTGCAGTAACCTTTGGTGTCGGTTTCATGAATGCACGAGCCCGTCTTGTAATAGCGGAGGTGGTACCTCCGTTCCGTGTCTCCGGCTGTCCGATGGAGAAAAGCACACCTGCGAGGCAAAAGGACTACCGTCGGAAATGCGGACAGACGCAAACTTTCAAGTGTGACCATGACCAAAAGAGCGAGGAATAAATGTGCGAGATCGTGGTGGTGACGGGCCATTCGGAGAGCTCGACCAGGGTCGTCAATATTCCATTCGGATGGAAATTGAGTTGAATTTAGTCCAAGAAGATTGTGCATGCTTTACTATTTTACAGCGAGTGAAGCGGCGACAAATCTTTTATTTTTCTAGTCTGGAAAATGGGTGGTTGACTCACTCATCTCCGTCCAGACAAGTTCCCGTTCCCTCGTCGTATTTTGTACAGTAAACATCTGGACTGTAGTTGAAAGTCCCGTCCCGTTTGCGCACGGGCCTGCGGCGTCGTTGATTCAAGAAGTGCCAGTGGAAACAGGAGAAAGGTCGGTGTTGCGTACATTTATGCTGTACAAACAGGGGACACTGCTCTGTCCTGAACTCTTTTAGATATCTAAAAAAAACACAAGGATTAACTGTTCAAATATGTACATTCTTATCGGTGACATATTACGATACTTTGTATCCCAGCAGATTACAAATGTGCTCCCGTGACGGTGGTGACCAGGATATAGCGTCGCAGTATTTGATTGATTTCCTGACCCGTGTATTGACAATTGTTGCTCAGCTATCATGACATAATCATAACCGTGAGCCTTGTATCGGAATTCGATACCCCTAATATATATAATTGGCCATTTTTTACACTGGTTTTCAAATAAATTATATTCTCGACGTCATCCTTAACTCTAGTTCCAAGTGGCATTCAATTCCAAGTATTATTATTTACCCACAAATGAAACAAGTAAATTACTTACTCGTTATTTAGCAATGACACGGACGCCTAGTTTAGAGTCAAACGAGTACCGCATTGGGGATGTATCTTTCGAACCTACTGTTTGCTATGCAACGGCAAAGGCACGTGAGTTTGTGTACATTTAGTTAGCCCCTTGGGCTAACATGCTATCCTTACGTACGTGTAGTGTTGAGGTTTTTCGGGCTGAACGTTCAACACGGTTGCGGGGGATGTCGAGCCCCCCGTGGACGAAGACGACGACTGGGCCGCGGTAGTCGCACCCGCTGAAGCTAACGGTGGCGGCGGGTGCACTGTAGACATTTTACTCCACGTAAAAAGCCCCAGCGACAACCTTATTTTTAGCAAAAGGGGCTAGCTCATCAAGTTAGCAAAGAAATCCGCATACCACATCGCTGTGAGTTTGCGCGAGACTAGAGGAAGTGGTACAAATGCTGCGTTCAATATGTATCGGAATTTAGAAAAGTACATTCATTTTCCAATAATACATGCTTTTAAAATTACTTTTTTTAAATTCTGAAGTGATAATTAAATTAAATCAGATGAGACGAATCTCTTTTTATGTACTGTTGATGATCTTGAATGCAGGATTTTACATTTCCCATGCCTATTTTAGAGAAGAAAAGCGCTTGCCTACATCCAGTGCAGTAGAGGACGCCCGAGAAGTCCACTGCTACATGATGGCCGCCTAACGACTTTTTGCATCTAGTGTTCCATATCTGATATCCAATGTTGGTAAGCGCTCTGTATCGATTGCGTTTCATGCATCTCGTTGGCTTTTTTTGTGTAGCCATGATGTCCAATACACCAATGAGCGCAAAGTGTTTCGGCGACGTGACGTCACAGTGCACTATTAATACTTGGCCCGGAACGCCCATCCAGCATTGATCGTGTTCCGCGGTGATAGCGACGTAATAATAACACGGCTCGCCCGCTTTTAACTAAAGCAGCGTCACAAAGGTAAATAAGACTGGCTTTCTTCATTTATTGTACGAATCTGACTCTATTTGTGACTGTCATGTATCGGCTATTCGCGTGGCCGTGTTGTTTAAACCACTTACTCTACGTAGGCATGAGCTAACCCCAACAAGGACAATGGGAACGTTTATTTAAATGTTTTTTCCTAACTAAAAAAACGGTTCGATCGTGTTCTTGCACCGCGGGTAAGATGTATGTTGTCACAAATGTGTTTTCCGTTTATGAAACGGACGCGTGTGAGTGTCATTCCCGGTAAGGCAAATCCGTTTAAGATGATTCGCAATATCGAGTGGGGGTTATTAGAACGACACAAAAATGGCGAAAACGACGAACTGTAGCCGTTGGCGGCCTCTTTGGCGCCAGAGAAAACAAAACCGCGCCCGGGGGCCCCAATGATCGACCCCGTGATGAATCGAGTCCAATATGGAATCACTTAAGTCGCGTTTGGAACATGTGTTCGCGTTAAGTTTATTTTGGTTGCGGTCTGTTAAGTGTGTCGATGCCGAAGCAGACGCCTCCTTGTTGTTAGTCGCGAGGGGGAGGGGCGGGGCGCTTATTACGGGCTAACGTGCTAGCTTAGCGGTTTACCTCGTTTCTAAGGGCTCAGAGCGTGGCTTCCTCTCAAGTCATGCGGCTTTGTTTTCTTTCTAGGTAATACGAAATGGCCCGTACAAAGCAAACCGCTCGTAAATCCACCGGAGGCAAAGCTCCAAGGAAACAACTCGCGACCAAGGCGGCTAGAAAAAGTGCGCCCTCTACAGGGGGAGTGAAGAAGCCCCATCGCTACAGGTGGGGAAATGTGACTTGGAAGTCGTGTTGTGGCACAGATTGGTAACTTGTTGGGAGTGTTACCGATAACTGTGTTGGCCAACGCCGTACCAAAACAACATAATGCGATCTCCAAGAGACTTATCAATGTATATGTAAAATTATCACCTCAGCAATGGCGTTTCCACAGGCCGGGCACCGTGGCTCTGAGGGAGATCCGGCGTTACCAGAAGTCGACCGAGTTGCTGATTCGCAAACTGCCCTTCCAGCGCCTGGTGAGAGAGATCGCTCAGGACTTTAAGACCGACCTCCGCTTCCAAAGCGCGGCCATCGGCGCTCTTCAGGTCATTACCAAATCACTTTGGCAATCTTGCGGGTTGCGCCCGCCATTGTACGCCACTCATCGTGGTGGCTTTTCTTCCTTGCAGGAAGCCAGCGAAGCTTACCTGGTGGGTTTGTTTGAGGACACCAACCTGTGCGCCATCCACGCCAAACGTGTCACCATCATGCCCAAAGACATCCAGCTGGCCCGCAGGATAAGGGGAGAAAGGGCCTAAGTACCTTCAAACAAATCATCCTATTTATCACACTTTACCATTTTTTGTGGACTCTTGTTTTTTTTTTTTTTCTATTTTTCGGGTACCATGCGTTTACGACTTTTGTATCGTACTTTAGACATCGACCATTCCACGAGCGAGTCGCTAGTTGTCGGAATATTTGCCCGTTGTATGGATTGTGGCTACATCCGAGTTTTTGTGGATAATCCATTCTTGTTAATATTTCTGCAAAAAAAGAAATGCGGCTTCCCCTATCGATCGATCTGTCTCGCAACACTTGGCGCAAGGAGCAGACCTTTTTATGGACTGCTTGATGTTTCCCATCATTGAACAAAACCCCGGCAGCTACATTTTAATAATTGAAAATTGTTACGTCTTTCTATTAAAGTTCTTTATGAGTAGATGTTCTCGTCTGGTTTATTTTGATGGACCATGCACTCAAATTTGACTTATTTTTATTGACAACAATTTTATACAAACCACTCTGTGTGCTTGAAACCAGTGGCTGCAAGACAAAAGTTTAGTTTTTTATTTTATTTTTAACTATGGCTCCAGGCAGATGTTGAGAATAAACTTACCCACATGCCAAACGATAGCTTCGCACTCCTCGGAATTGGCGGCTTTGAGCACCACGCAACTGAAGCTTTTTGTTTCGGGTGATCGGTTTCTGAGAAGGACACCGTGCTCGAATTTAATTAACTGTGACCAGTTAAATGTACAATCGGTGTCGTACTTACATGACGCAAAATCCCAACATGGTGCCATCTGGTTGAGCGTATCGCCCCACGCAGGATACATCTGGATAGTGATGTTCGCATAGCAACTACAAAAAAAACAAAGCTTTTACATTCTGGTATCCACTGGCGTATTGAGAAAAAATGGTTTAATTGGAGCCACATTTTGTTGGGAACATATCTGAGAATACTGCACAGGAGTCCAATAATAGGAATAACTGCAAAATGTGGACACTCACCGCTTTGCTATTGCTTTCTGTGCACGTTAAGTGTGTTTCCTGTAGGTCTAAAAGCACTTCCTGTGGAATAAAGGGCGCTTTGTGGTTTCAATCAATAGGGACAAGTGCTCTCTTACAGTGCTAACCTTGCTCGGCTGGTTTTCCTGCAACACGTGTGAAATAGCAGACTGCAACAACTCCTTTGTCCCCAGCTAAAAATAGAAGAATTCCAATCGGTCCAACCTCTGCGACGGTTGAGCATGAAACAAAGGAGGACTTACCACACTGATGTTTTTTGCCCCCATGAACTGGACAATGTATACAATCCTGTCAATGGGAGATGCAATGATGGACACGTTTGATTGGTGTGTTTGCCCACGCATTGACTTGCCTTCCCTCTTTGAGAAGCTGTGTCGGAGGGGGCGTTGTGGAGGGCAGCCGGCGGGAAGGGGCGGGGCCCAGGTCCAGGCCGGGGTTCTCCGTCTTGAGCGCCCGCAAACTTTTGACCAGAGGAGCATAGACGGTCCCATCCGGGGCCCTCCAACGCACCACGCGGATGGACAGCGGGCAGCCTTTCAGCCGTGACAGAATAAAATCTGCCTGTGAAACACATGGACCGTTGCTAACCTTTAGTGAATCACAATGGAATGCCTTTATTGTCATTATACACGTAGTAAAATGACACTTTGTAAAGCTTCACCATAAAGTGCAGACATCCACGGCATGGCTTTTCCCTACCTGGCCGTTCTTGGGATTCCTCAGGCAGATGCCGTTGATCTCGTCGATGACGTCGCCGTGGCGGACGAAGCCGTCGGCGTCCGCCTGGCCGCCGGCTACGGTGTCCCGCAGGAAAACGCGGCCGCCCAGGTAGCTGGGAAAAACCCAGGCAGGGGGAGAGCTCTTCCAAAGCCGTCGTTCAAAGGCAAGCCCGGACAAAACAAAAGCACAAACCTCAACACCATCCCCGTCTGTCGGCAAGGCACCACTTGGTAGGTCTCGCACACCTGGCCCAAAAACGGCAATCGTTTCGTCAGACCGGTCGCCGATGAACGGAATCGGAACGGACGATGTGGTCCCGGCGACTGCGTTTTTTTTTACCGGTAAAAGCCAGCTCTCGTCCAAAAAACTGCAATTCTACGAAAAGACATAGTTTTGTGAGCGAGCCGATTCCCTCGGCGGCCCCGTAAATTGACTGTCAAACGACAAGCGGCGACATTTTGAAAACAGCTCTGACCTGCAAGTCAAGTTTGAACTCCACGTGAGAGAGAACCAGCAGCAGAGACATGAACGGTTCTGAAGAAGCAGACGCACCCCGCAATTAAGATTGGATTTGGGGCTCGGGCCTGCCTTCCTTGAAATATTCACCTAAAAACTCTTGGTTTCTGAAGATGGAGACGGCTGGGCTGTACCACTGAAAGGGGACACAATCGTTCATAATTTAACATTGACGGGAGCTTGCTTTTCTGACCTCCAAGACGGAAGGCGTGTGCAGGAGGTGAGCGACGAAGCCCGGCAAGGCCCCGCGGCCCAGAGCCAACCGGATCAGCTGCCGGCCTCGGCCTTGGGCCGAGAGCGTCTTTTTGCAAGCTTTGACCTCTTCCACGGCGCGCGCCAAGCCGTGCCACCTGCCCGCAAAGGCGGGTCGGCATTAGTCGGGGGTCCACGTTCCGCCGGTTCACGAGCGTACCTGCCGCACGTATCTTGGCGGAGGAGCTGTTCAAAACATTGCCAGTAGTCTCGCCGAACCAGGCTGAGGACGGGTTCTGGAAACAAAGCATCAATAAAGAGTGACATTGGAAGATGGGGGGAACTTCTGTTAAATGTATGCCTCCTCTGTGATTTGCATGGACTTCTGTGGGCAATTGCAAAATAGAAGTAAGAGCAGCACTCACGTTGAAGTCCTTTCCTGAAGATCAACTCGAGAAGCTGACAGCAGTTGGACAGGTGAGGGTTGCTGTCCGTCACCGCCTCGAACGGCTGCAGGTTCAACAAGCAGGCTGCGAGGAACGGGGAAGGCAAGGGGGAAGAAAGAGGTCAGGAAAAGGGGAAATGCGAAAGGGGTCAGGAAAAAGGGGACATGGGAAAGGGGGTCACGCTTGAACGAAATCCCTCCCCGACGTCGTTACCTTTAAGGGCGCTGACAAGTGGATCTCTGGGTGCCATCAGTTGTCACCAAAACATTCAGAACTCACTCTTCATTTGGGCCGGCTCCGGAAACCTTTGACATAGTCTGTGAAAATTCAAAGTTGCCTTGACGAGTTTTCGTCACTGAAAAGAAATGCGGTGGCAGTCGCTCAGTTCAGTGTTGGTCTATGAACGAGCGCGGTGCGTTCAAAGACCTCTTCCGATCGTACGTACGTTCAAAACCTGCTTGAAAATTGAAAATCCAGCGTCGACCGTTGATCTCCCGTCAAAGAAATTAGACGCCAATCGTCTTCAATGAGAGTCGATAAACTCATACATGCAAAATGAGTCCAAATCAGAAATAGGACAAGCGAAAATGCCTGATGACTTGCATGCCATTGACACAGCTAGACGCCCGAACCAGTTTGACTATCAGCGGTTCAAAGGGTTGTAAAACATAAGATAAAGAAAAATGAGAAAAGATGACAGGTAAGTCACTTTTGACCTCGGCTTGTTGAAAACAAAATGAGAGTTGACTATGACAGGGGCAGCGCCCTCAAGCGGTCATTATGCGCCAACGTCAAGCAGGGAGGATAAAGCCAAAGTGCTCGCCCTCTGGCTCAGTGAGTGGCTTTTGTCGCAGTAGCCAGTGCTCATCGAGTCTCCTCGGGATGCGCTAAACTTGGACAAATTAGGAGCAAACGCGAGGGCAACATTGTTCCGAGGGAACGGACACTTTTTCCTCTTCAAGGTACGTCCAAATTGCAAACTTCCTACTACCGCACTCGCAAATGATTCTTTTGGAATCTTTTTACAGCGGCTGTCCGCGTCGATGGGCGTTAGCTGGCAATTGAATTAAACATGTTTGGGTTTTTTTGCGTCGAAATAAGAAAGTCACTAGTAGTTAGTTAGTTAGTTACCTGGGCAACGGCACACGAGCGATAATCCTGGATTTCCTCTAATCTCGCATGTTCCCAGCTCTCTCGCGGGCACCTGCAAAAGATTCAAATGTGAACATAACTATCAAATGATATTACTTTGACCAGTTACTTATTGAAAAGATTTTCTAGAATTTTAGGGGTCTGTGAGTAGATTTTCGAAATTTTCTTCTATTAATTTAGGATTAAAAATGTTGTTTGTCCAATTCATGATTATTTTCACCTCCATTTACATTTTTAATGTAATTTTAAATGTACTTTTTAAATGTACTTTTTATCCTTTGGCTTGTGCAGGTGTGAGTCCTCTTTTATCCACTTCATCTAGTATTGGAATCGGGCTTTCCTTCCACCGCCAGAATGATGAAGGAATGCCTTCAGTTCTTAATTGAACCAGCCAAAAGACTCAAGAACCGTCTGAAGGTAAGTACTCGACCAAGCGCCCGCCATTGGAGAGCCCCATTCATCCACGTCGGTCCGCTTCTTTCGCCAGGAATCCCGCAAGAGAGTGAAGCTGGAAAAAAAAGAGCCGCTGTTGGAGAGTCAGTTATTTATTATGGAGCTGGCCCGAGAAGTCAGCAAAATTTGCCAGGTGGCGGCAGGCGACTTTGCACTTTGACTATATTTGGAAATCACCTTCCTTTTAACGTTCCGTGCCGTTCGTTGCCTTTCCTTTCTTTTAGAGGTCCAACGTCCTGCAGCACATTTGGGCCGGCCAGGACGTCTGGCCGCCCGCCTTGTGTCGGGACTTCATTGTGGAGTGGGCCGCCGTGCTGGAGAACAAAGTGCAGGTACGCCGGGCAAATATTGCGGGCGGGACTCCGTCATTTTCAAGCCAGCCGCGCTCTGACCAAGGCTTCTTCCCGTAGGCAAAAACGAGCCCGTCCCAGCTGGAGAAGTCGGAGAAGCTGGACTGGAAAGGTCAGCTCCTCTGCATCCTGGAAGCCGGGGGGGAGTGTGAAATGGGACCCCACAAGAGGATCATCATGGACTGGACGCGGGAAATGAGAAACAGGACTCAGGTGAGGTGCCACGTTCCCCACGTTGATCCCATCCAGATGATTAGGATCAACCCCAGAGCCTCCAGTGAGTGAACGTGGCTCTCCTTTTCCCCTCTCTCTCTCTCTCTTTCTCTGGGAAGGCCGGCGTTTGGCCCGGCGAACCGGTGCTCATGATGCTGGATGATCTGGAGTTCCAGTGGAAGAGAGGCCACTTGCCCAACTTGCTCCTGGCTTTGGAGCTGCTCCTGCTGGTGGCGCTGGACGCCGACGGGCCCGTCAAGGTCTGTTTGCGGCTCTTCTTAAAAGCCAAAGGACGTGACAACGCGCCAGCCGGGTTCCAAAAAGACGTCAAATCATGTCCTTGAAAACTGAAACGATAAAAACATTGTGTCAGTCTTACCAAGGAACGAATGTCCCAAAAGGATACAGCGGGTGGCCATTTTGAATTGAATCCAATGACAATGGCTTCATATGATATTTTCACCCACTTTGCTCTGTCCTTCCTTTAGGAGGACGTGACCAAGGAATGGCTGGTCAGAAAACAGAGGAACCAGAACATAGGTGAGATATCTTCCACCGACCCATTGCAGGAGCCCAACTGAAAAACTGAAAAACTGAAACCATGTCCCCTCTTTTCAGACGCCGTCCACTACATCCCGCACGGTGGTAAGTGGAAGCTGTAGACGAGTGTGAAAGCCACTGCTAATTGTGCTCCCATTTGATCATTTGGCACTCATTCAAGTATATTCGGCCGTAACAAAGAACAAGACATTGGAGACAATGATTGAATTGAGTCATAATGGTGTTTGTCTTTTTTTTTCTCTTCAGTGTGGAACTGGATCTGTGAGGCATCCGGTATGTTGCATTCTCTCATATTATACGCCATAACGATTACAACGTAATTCCACATCAAGTTACGATATGCTGAGATACAACTAATTAAGGGAAAGAAAGAAAAATCTAAAACCCAATGTCCAATTGATTGAGAATTTCTTTTTGGGACACCGCAGAGGACGTGACGCTGGACCCGGACTCGGCCAACCCCCAACTCTTAATCTCCGGCGACGGAAGGAGCATGCGCTGCGCCCCGGCCCCGCCCCCGCCCCCGGACGTCCCGCGCGGTGAGGGCCGTTTCGACGGCTGGTGGTGCGCCGCCGGTCGCCCGGGCTTCGCCTCGGGACGCCACTACTGGGAGGTGGAGGTGGGCCGTCGGGACTGGCGGCTGGGCGTGGCCAAGGCCTCGGCGCCCCGCCGCGGTTTCCGCCCCCTGGACTCCGGCGCGGGCTACCTGACCCTGCGCCTGGAGCGGGGCGGAGATCTGAAAGCCCTGAGCGTGCCGGCCACCTCGCTGCCCCCGAGCCTGGCGCCGGCCAAAGTGGGCGTGTACCTGGACTACGAGCGGGGCCAGTTGTCCTTCTACGACGTGGACAAGCGCTCCCACGTCTACACCTTCAACGAGCGCTTCACCGAGGAGCTGGTCCCCGTCTTTGGGACGGTGGAGCTGCTCCGGGGTCTGGCCATCCGGCCGGCGGGACTCAAACAACGCTGCCTCTGTCCCGGCCCGTGCCTTTGGAATTAACCTAACGATAGACGCTGGGAGAAAGGGACGGACGGCATTACGTTTTTTTTTTTTATCTCACGGCTGAAAGATGCCACAAGAGGGCGACAAACAGACCGCTTGAAATGAAACGCCTCCATTGACTTGGAAATAGTTCCAAATTGTGCCATAAGGACTTTTTTAAAATTTATTTTCCACCTCATAATGGAGGATGAGGCGGGTGAATAGCAAGAAGGAAAAGGCTCACTAATGTTTTGATCCTTCAGAGCGCAATGTAGCAATGGAAAAAAAAAGGGCTTAGATTGTTTAACGGTAATGTTTGAATAGTCTGTTTTTTTCTTTGCTACTTAGAAACATGCTGACAAAAGGCAAAATACAAAAGTGTCATTGTGCTTCATTCTAAAGCTGGCGATATTTCAATTTCGCTTCGCTTGCACGTGCAGTATTTTTTTTCCTGAATGCCTTTTGCCTTCTTCAATAAATACAGCTAAGGCAATAAATTATGATCTACGTTTATTAAGTGCAATAGATGGGACAAACAGAAAATACAATGGCAAGCGCATTTTTGTATGTTTTGATGCGATTAAAAAAAAAATCCCATTCATGTCAAACCCAACGTATGAAATTTTGTTGTTGCAAAAGCAGAAATATATTATGACCATGCGATACAAATTGACTATATTTGTGCACTGAAGCAAATATACAATTTGTCTTCTATGGAATCCCAGTTAATGCATTCCAACAAAAACACATCAGTATTAAGTACTACGTATATATATCATAAAAAAATAAAATCAAACACTTAGGAGCAAATACAGCAGTTGTTGCACAGAATTGCTTAAAGAAGCGACTATAGTATTTGGCACGTTTGTACGACTCAATTCCATAAACCTAATTTGCCTTTTGACATTCAAAATTAAAGCACTTGAGGCAAATCATTCAGTAAAACGAATGTGGTTTTGTAAGCGTGGTGTTGCACCGATACCATTTTTAGGCTCCGCCCTGATAACTTTCCCGACACCGGCATTGTCCGATTACATACAGCGCGGAAGAATGACTGGACGCACGATTGGATGTCTGTCACGCCTACCATTTTGGGATTTTTTGTCTCAGTATCGGTGCAACACCACCAGTAAATGTGCATGTGACATTGTCCTGAAATATGATACAGGCTAATCAATGCGGCAAGGGTGTCGTGTCGTTGAGGATTAAGTGCAGCCAGATTATCTGCCTGTTTGTGTGCACGTACGCGTGTGTGTGTGTTATGTGTTGTGTCGCGAATGAATTGAAAGCGGGGGAGAAGGAACGAGTGATCAAAGTTTGTAACAGACGCGACAAAACGCCTTTCTCCCCTTTGTTGGACCACTATGATGTCTCGTTTTTTTTCCTTTTGTTTTGGTAGCGCCGTCTCTGGCGTTTTTGTCGACACATACTGTACATGAGCTCTCGGACTCTTTTTAAAAGAGAATGTGAAATATTTGGGCCACTAGCAGGCGTAGCGCGTCTGACTTTAGGAGTCGTAAAACATTTTTTGGCTGACGGCGGTACCGCCCATGACGCTCCTCTGCACCACTTCCTTGGTGACTTGGCGGGTCATCATGCCGCTGCTTTCCATGTGCTGCGTGGTCGTCGTCGTCATGCCGTCTGTTGGAGAAAAACAAAAAGGTTGGAATAGCTCGCAGGCATATATTGAGCGGCCGTCGTGTTACCGCGATTTCCCAAAGAAGGAAATATTGCTCAAGATTTTCTAATCCAGCGCTAGAATTGAGTGGGTTCAGATCCAAAAATCCAGCCAGCGCCGGCGGCCATCCGTACCTGAGAAGAAGGGGTCGTTGATCATGGTGCGCGAGATGCTGCTCATGGTGCCCATGTCACTCGGCATGTTGAAAACTTCCCTCCTTGTCATGGATTGATTTTGAAATTGAGACAAAGCCCCTGCCGATAAAATGAGGATTAAAAAAAAGATGAGTGCGCTGCAACATCCGATGATGATGGAAGAAGATATTTCAAGGCAATGTTTTCCGACGACCAACTTTCATTTAGAGTATTTTCTTTCCCGTACCTCCGTCCTGAGACTCGATGGTGATGATCCCCTCCCTCTCGGGGCCGAAACCCAGAGTGGTCTGAGCCTGGACTTTGAACTTGTACGGGATGTTCTCCGTCAAGTTGGGGACGGTCAGACGGGTCTCGGCGCCATCGCCGCCGACTTGGAAGGTACGCGTGTCCGCTGGACAAAAACGGCGAGCGAGAGAAGTTAGGAAAATCAAGGCAAAAGTTTCATCTGATCTAAAAAGAAGGGTCTCCGGATCACCTCCTCCGTGCAGCTGCTCGCAGGTGACCACGTAGCCTAGAATGTCTCCGTTGGGCTTCCTAGGTTTTTCCCAGCTGAGCTGCAGCGAATCGGGGCTGAGCGCCGTGAAGACCAGGGGACCCGGCGCGCTGGGGGTGCTCAGGGTGAACGGGGAGCCTGCCGTCAAACGAGGGGGGCGATCACGAGAGCGTTCCCGCCGGACGGGCCGTCACGAGGCGCGGCGGGGGAGGAACCTGGCATGGGACTCAGTGGGCTCCGCGGATCCACGGCCGACTCGATGGTGATGACGCCCTCTCTCTCGGGACCCCAGCCCTCTTGGCTCTGGGCCTTCACCTTAAACAGGTAGGAGTGGTTGGGCAGAAGGTCCCGGATGATCACCGAGTTGTCCGCCGGGTTGGTCACGTTGACGCGCTTGGTTTCGCCTAGCCCAAAAAAGCCACGCCACACAGTCAACGGGCGAACCGAGGCGTGGCAGAGCCGCCCGTTCGATGACCTCTCTCACCTCCGTTGAGCGGCTGGTACGCCACCGAGTAACCCAAGATGTCCCTCTCGCAACGGGGCTCCTGCCAACTGACTTTCAAGGCGGTGGGACCTAGAGCCGAAAACACCAGGCGGCTGGGGGTGTCGGGGATCCCGGGGACCCCGGGGCTAAGTCTCGCCTCTGAAAGGAAACATTGTGAGGTGGGTGAGGGTGGCTTTTGCAAGCGTGCAAGTAGGTACGTACTACACTAAGCGGGCTCGGGCAAAACACAATGAGATCCAACCATGCAGTACCGGAGTTTGCCACCGGAGGCTGGCTTGGAGACCCTATCTTACATTGGAGGCAATGTAAAAACGTCCCCGTTTCATGCAAGCTAGAAGATGGCATTTCTGGGGGAAAATGCACTTGGATGCTTGCTTTGGGTCGATATTGGCAGAATAATGCATTTTCTCAGCAGCTGACCACTGCACTCTATGGCATCCCACCACGTTATGCGTTGTCCTCCAAAAGGAGGCTAAAGAATAAAAAGCAGCCCTCACGCTAGGCGTGCAGCACACTTACCCTGAAGCACCCTTTCCAGGTCATACAGGGCTTCATTGACCTCGGAAGACTGCGTCCTAGCCCTGGGACCCCCGGACGGATTGTAGCCCAACTGGCCGTGAGAGTGACTCTGCCACCCCGGCAAGCCGTACACACCTGAGGGCGCGGTGCGGGGAAAAGAGGAGGACGACGACAGCCCAAACGGAAACAGAGACAGAGAGACAGAGAGCCATAGTCAGCGTAGCTCCCACGGATCCACTTTCTCAGCCTGATCCGCACCGCAGCCACCACCACTACCACCACCACCACAAGCATGTTCACGTGCATCCAATTCCAAGACGCTGGCCCATGCGCTTAAATGCATTCAACCTCTAGCGTACGGATCCATCCGGATATTCCGCCACTCCTACCGTTACCTATTTCCGCAAACTTGTGGGATAGGTCTCCCATGACGATGGAGTCCCGTATGTTTTCTTCCCCGTAACTTCTCTCCGAGCGCTTCCTCATCACCACGTCCGACGTGTGCATTCCGCCGACTCCGCCCATCATATCGGTTCTGAGAGGGCTTCCTGTTAGGGAGAGAGGAGTTACCGTACCACTCTACTGAAGCGTGGGCACCCTCGTTCCGACCTGAAATGTAGTGGGTGGTGGTGTTTTCCGTGTTAAAGGAGCCGCCTCTGTAGTTGGAGTTAAAAGAGGACATCGGCGAGGAGGAGGAGGACAAGTTGCGTGTGGCGGAACCGCCCGGGAAAAGGAAGTTCTGGTCCCACTTTCCGTTCGTCATGTAATCTGTCAAACAGGGAGACGGGAGCCAAGGTCGTCAGGAGAATGTCACCACTTAGGATTCTCCTCCTCTGCAATTATGCCAGGGGAATAATACAAATACAGCAGCCATTTTAAAAAAGACACGCACCATCGCCAGACACGCTGGGCGTCTTGGAGCTCGCGGGAGACTTCAGCACCTCGTTGCTGTACATCAGGTAACTGTCATACTCGTCTCCCGCTTCGGCGTCCACGATCGGGACGTCCGGAATGATGGGAACTGGAAGACGGAGAGAGGGAGCCCGCGTTTAGCCGGCGGGAAATGCCCCGGGAGAGGATGGCGACTCGGCCACTCACTGGACAGAGGTCTGGTCGGCTGCGACGCCAAGTTGATGGTGGCGTCCCGGTAGGGGCCCCAGCCCACGCTATTCTTGGCGCGGACCTTGTACTGATAGGTCTGGGCATTCACCAGATTCTCAATCAAGAGCATTCGTTTCTTCGGGTTGTCGATCTTCACCTTCTTTGCTGCCCCCATTTGCTCTGTATAGGAAAAGAGCACATACACAAGATAATACCGTCGTCCGCACCCAAACAAAAATCTCACTCGGTGAACCCAAACGGTATCAAACAACAATTCGGTATGGTTCGTCATTTTGGGGTCTACCGAACAAATTTGCTACAAAACTATGTCTCACTCGAATACCTAATCACATATGACCGTTACAAACCTCCTAGATATGAGCTAGCGCCACCGTTTGGGATTACCGCGTGCTAACGTCGTGCTCTTTGGCGGTTCTCTTACTCATATCGTCGTCGATGGGGGTGTAGATGACCTCGTAAGCCGTGATGTTACCGTTGGTCTCCGCCGGCTCGGCCCAACTGATCTGAGTGACCGTGGGGCTGATGACGTTGAAGGCGAGTCGACCCGGTTCACCGGGCACTGCGCAAAACGGATCCGTGGCATATTATTATTACCGCGCTCACGACGACCGTGGCCATCCGGTATCGCCGAAGACCAAACAAATGGGTGGTTACCGTCCTCCAGAGTCTGACAAGCGACGACGTCGGTCTCGTTGCCGTTTCCCGACGCGTTGTAGGCCGACACTCGCATCTCGTAGTCGCAGTAGGGGTACAGATTGGTCAGATCGGTGTGAGGAGTTTTAACGTCCAAGACCTGAGCATCTTTCTCTGGGTCGCCGTAGATCCAGTACTTGACCTAAAATTCAAGACCCCGGATATCCAACGATTTACAAAACAAGGCTCGAGATGACTACTATCTCACCGCATGGAGTTCAATCTACGATCTTCTACAATGAGACAGTGGCGATACATCGCCGTATGGAGATTTGCTGTACCTTATACCCCACGGGGTTTCCGGCCGGTGGGTCCCAGTTGAGGCGGATGCTCCTGGATCCGGTTGCCTTGGCCTTGAGGTTTCCCGGTGCCAGAAGGCGACCACCGTGCATGGTATTTTTGGGAGACACGTAGCCTTTCTGCTGCATCGGGGGGGCTAACGTGGGAGACCTTGGGCCTACACAAAGTAGTGAAAAACAAAGTCGCGTAAACCACATGTCCACGCCACGCGCAGGGAAATTCTACCTACGATACGGAGCGGACCACGACCGACCTCCTTCCACGACATTGACGACGGTGGTTTTCCTTTCTCCCACGGTGGCATTGCTACTTGGCTCCAGGAGCTCCAAGTGGAAGCTGTCAGGCTCAGCCAAAACGGGGTGACTTCTGGGGTCAATCACGATAGTCTTCTCCGTCTCTCCGGGGTTAAATTTCAAAGTGCCGAAAAGGTCCAAATGGTCGTTCATTGTGCGCCATTTCACGGTGGCCGGGCCGTCCTGGTTGCGAGTGCGCACCACGGGGATGCTGTAAGTTGGATCAGCAGTGGTGAAGCTTTGGGTGCCTCTCTTGAACATAATAGCGCTGGGCTCTGGTTAACAGGGAAAAAAGCGGCGGAGAGTCAGTCGTGCGGCCTGGTGCGGTCTAAAGAAGCCCTCCGTTCTGGACCCTCGGTACCTGGCGGATCGGCGATCGTGACGGTCGTCCTAGGGTAGCGCCCGAGCTTGGCGCCCTGTCGCGGGTTACTGAGGTCCATGACGAACTGCTTGACTTGTCTGTCGCCCAAGAGGGCGTCCTTCTCGCCGAGTTCCAGCAGACGAACCGGAACGGTCTTCTGAGTCTCGCCGGGACCGTAAGTCAGGTCTCCATCCACAGTCACGTAGTCCTAAAATATACAGATAACATACATTTGGTCGATGGAGTTGCGGAGAGGAAAATTGAATGCATGTCTTTGACGTTTCATACGAAAAATGACTGCAAGTGGAAGGCAGTGGTCACCTTTTTATCCTTGGCCGTCAGATCTCGCGTACGGTAGGAGACTTGCGTGCGTCCGTCCTCCACGATCTCTCGGCCGATGGGAATATTGGCCACGCCGTCGTGTCTACTGTAGGTGTAGGCCGGCTGGAGGAAGGAGAAGATGCTGGCGGCTGGGGAGAAGAGGTACAAGGCGTGCTTAGTGCCACGGGCAAATGAAAGGGAATGCTTTCCTTCCTTCTTTTTTTTTTCCCTGACCATGTTCTTTGATGATGGTGATGTTCACCAAACGTTTTCCAATTTGGGCAATGCCCAGCGGCACGTCGGTGGCCTCCACCAGGAGCTGCTTCTTGTCGTCGTCTTCATCTTTGGTGAAGAGGGGCACGTGAACGTCCAGCGACTCCACGCCCTCTTGGAATTCGATAGCGCCCGTAGCCTCTGAGGAGGAAAACAAGCCAGTTCGATTTGTGGGGAAAAACAAATACGGGTCCTCTACGACAAAGCGACAACATGTTGGGGCTAATATTTATTTGAAGAAATAGGGTAGCTGGAGAAAGAAAACATCCGTCGCACCCCTGTCTGTTGCAACAGTGTAGTAGCCGGGCAACACTTTCAGCTCGTGGAAGCGTCCCGATTGGACATTTCTCTCAGTCATCTTGACAATTTCCGGGTAGCTGCTGCGGGACGCGGACAGGATAGTGTCCGAGATGGTGTAGTCCTGCCTGAAGGGCAAAAATAGAGTCCGGAATTTCAAGTTTGCGTCCTTTTAAACTTGGATATAATGTTGGATGTTACCTTTTCCCTGCATTTCTCTGTGTTCTGCAACAAAAAGCACAGGTAGCTGATTAAAACTAGCATTGGACTGACACCATATTGGGCCCCTCGACACCTGACTGATGCCAATACTGTTTTTTTTTTTAAATGTGTCTACCCATGATACTCATTGAATTTCAAAGCTTACCTAAAGGAGGTTTTCTGGATTTTCTGGGCCCCGGGAATTTGTTTGTAGACCTCGTTAAGCTAAAGGAAAAAAGCAAATACAGACCTCAGTGAGTATCACATACATCCGTCCGCACGAATAAAAAAAGAAAGAAAATAGGTCATTTTACATTATCTGCTACTTCTTTACGAAGCTGTTCTGCATCTCTGGAGTCCGGGCGAGACAAGTTCTCGGAAAAGGTCCTGTTGACCCGCAGCGAAATGGGATACTCAACTACAAAAGGAAGGCACAAATGAATTGAATGCTATTATTGTCATTCAAATCTATACAAGTATAATGAGATTTCAAAAATGAGACAGACGCTTGGACGCTTTACGTTACGCCGTCTTCAAAGACGCCATGTACTCACTGGTTTCTTTAGGGTTGGGCTTGATCAATGCCTGGGGGTGGTTGGGACTTCGGTGCACGTTATCCGTCACCTTCCAGCGGACCACGTCGGTCCCTTTGAGAGGGCCCGCCCTCACCATGGGCGTGTCCAGATGGTCCGACGTGAGCAGCGAGTGGCGGAGAAGATACTCGTCCTCCTTGAATCCGACCGTGCGGCCTAAAGAGAAAGCCAACGGGCCAATTCATCGGCGTTAGGCCTAAGTTACAAATGAAAAGGATTGGCGCTCATACCTTTCCTGCAGCAAGGTAGCAGGGCCAGGCAGCTCTTGAGAAAGGGACACAATCAAAAGACGTTTAGTTTCGTGCTCATTTGACCAAGGCTGTCTTCATCACCGAGTAAACGTAAAGAATTTCAATGCAGACTCCCCAGGACTTCATCTCTTATTGATGGATTTGAGTGACTGGGCTCAATGACTTTCCTACCTGGCAGCAGGTTTTGCAGCAGGCACAGTATTTCCAGCAGCAGAGCAGCAAAAGTGCCAGCAGTAACAAGAGGAACAAGAGGAGAGGGAGCAGCCACAGAAGGCTGGCAGCTGGACAATCTGAAAAGAAAAAGAAAAAGAAAGATAAAAACCTTTCTGTTGAGCTGATGTAACATTTGTTTTTTTTTGGTTGAAAGAAAGCATGATACCTTTCTTCTTGAGAACCTGGACCTCCAAATCTTTAGAGGCGGAAAGTTTGGAGTTTTCCACCGTGTAGTGGTACGTGCAGTCGTCTTCTTCATCTCGGAAAGTGCATTTGTGAAGCACCTTGTCGGCTGAAAACACAAGCACATCCTTGTATTGGCCATGTCGATGCTGGTACAACCCTAAAGTTAAGACCAGAATGGTTTCCGCCACCTTCTTTTAATTCATCCACCATGGTGACTCTGAAGGAACACTTGGCACACTCCTCCTTGTTCTTCTTCTCTCCGGTCTTCCAAGCCTGACACTGAGCGCAGCTCCGCGTAGCCTCGCACACCCCCAGCGTGGTGGCCTGGCCAAAAATGGACAAGGTTAAGGATTTAAAAACTTTCTTTATATACCTGCACACAATCTTTAATGATTTTTTTCCCATAACAACCGAATGTGCATTTTATAAATTGTAATCTTTCAAATCACTCTGCAAAAACACATGAATTGTTTTTTTTTCTTCTTCAAATTGATACATGCTAGCTAGATACCTGGAAATTTGGCTCACAGGTGGATGACATTTCAAAACCAGATTCTGAACACTGGCAAAGGCCACAAAGGCATTTTCCACGTCCATTGCACACACCCTAAAATGGAGAAAAAGGGTAAGACAGGGGAGAAAAATAGGGATGCCAACACGTGGGTAACTGCCGATAAGGCGATGACGATCAGGCAAAGCACCGTAACGGTAGATGTGAAAATACTACTTGTACCGACCCCGTTGCTGTCCAGACAGGTTTGGTTGCTCTTGGGACACTGACAGGCATTTCCCTCCCAGCCCTCAGAACACACGCAGCGACCCATGACGCAGGAGCCGCGATCTAATTTGGTTTAAAACAAAAAAGGAGAATTAATAGCGACCGACGGCTTAGCGAGCGTACGGTCTCGAACGGGAGATGTGGGCGATACCATTGCAAAGGAAGCCGCCGAATCGCTGACACTGGGTTCGATCGTACTGGCAGTAGGGTCCTTCAAACTGGTCAGGTTTGTAACAGACGCAAGTTCCGCATTCCAGGCAATCCCCGCGACCCGAACAAGGTTCCGTCGATCCCGGACCGATACACAGGCCGGTGTCCAGGGCCGAAGCGCTGGCCGAACAGTTACAGAATGTGCTCAACCTGAAGAAGAAGAAAAAACAAAGATAAAGACAAAGTGACATGAGCTGTAAGTCGGCTTTCAAAACCCACAAAAAAAGGGCACATTTGCATTTTTTTTTCTTCTCACCAGCCATCGTGGCACTGACATTTCCCACACACCAGGTCTCCGTTTCCATGGCATCTGGGCGCGTTCCGGACGCCCGTCTGGAGGACAAAGACGGTAGAATAAAAGGAGCGAGTCTTGGCCGAGGAGGCCAACCGGCCTCTACGGTACCTTCTCGCAGTCGCAAGTGGGACACAGCACTCTGGCGTCAACGTTGACGGCCGAGCCAAAGGTGGTCGGTTTAATTCTTATCCTTCCCTCTTTTTCGTCCACGTCCATCTTGCAGACCGGCGACTCGTCGATGGTCCTCTGGGCTTTGAGACGCAACTTGAATTTTCCCTGAACAAGCGGGCAAAAACATTTCCAAGGGTTAGCGTGACTTTGACCCGCGAGCCGCTCAACTCAAGTATCGGCCCTATGGAGCTCGCCACTTCAAAATTTCAAACCAACGTGCGGGTTTTAGGGAGTTTGGTGGCTTACGATGGCGCCCGGCTTGAAATCAAAGGCTCCGTATTCTGCGACCTTTCCGGCGGTGGACAGGAACTGAGCCTCGAAAGCTTTGGGTCGGTCTTCTGCCCGAATGCTCATCTTTGAACGGATACTCTGAAGTAAGGGGAGAGGGGCAGTTTAAAAAAAATCGCACGAGTCCCTATAATTAATGTTAACTTGAGTCGTCTGGAGGAGAATCAAGAAAATATGTGCCTCCATTACGACTAGGTGTAGGACAATAAATCCATAAAATGTTATTGATGGGCTCCAGTTGTAACTTTTTACCTTAAAGGCATTCTCCATGACTTGCAGGATGTTGGAGGAGTCCTCTTGCAGCAGGCCCACCTCGCCGATGGGGAAATACGTTTGGAGTTTCTGCAAGGTCGACAACCGGGCCGTCCGGTTAATGCCGCTCGTCGTCAAAGGCGCGGCGTAAAGCGCCGTCGCGTGAACCGAGCGCCCACCTTGTAGTACGTGTACGAGTGGTTGGTGACGGCAAAGACGGGAATGATGTTGTGTTTGCCCAGCAGGCGGACCAGAGTGGGGATGGAGGGGTAATCCTGGGAGGTGTGCTTTTCGTATCGCCCTTCGGCGTCCAGGTGGCACTTCTCGTCGTTGCGGGGGAGGATGCCCGACAGCACGTTGGCGCCGTCGGCCTCGTAGTGGAAGGCCGACTCGGTTGAGAAAACCAGCAGGTGGGTGCTTTGTTCGCGCCAGCCGATCTTATCCTGGCGATAGAACGGTTGAATGCAAAAAAAAACGGGCTCAGATGGAAATTGCCCATGCTTTTCACTGCCGTACGCAGATAGCTAAAACTTTGGTTTGCTTGCGTTAAAATCGTGACTTTCAAATCATTTTCACGCGGCCATAAAAGCTCATGTTGTTAAATGAGGTTACAAAAAAAGAAATCAATCAGTCCACCGTAGAACAAAGTGGTAGCTTTGGCGGAGTGTCAATGTGGAGGCGCGTTTACCCCGCAGACTGCAGCCTGGAGGATGGCGTCGAAGCCTCCCTCGGGGGCGTCCAAGTTGCCGGAGATTCTTTCCTTCTGTAGCTCGTCCGTAAAGAAGTTCAAGTCGTTGGTCAGCTTGATGACGTTTTCGAAAGAGAACGGCGGGTCGCTATTGGGCCACGGTTTGGCAAGTCTGGAAGGAAGGGACGTACCGCGGCACCGTCAGAACACGCTCAGGTTTTGGAAAACGTCAATTGCATCTTACTTCTCGGGCCTCATGTCGGTTTGGGGCTCGATCACTTTGTCCACAAACTTCCCGAAACCGATGGTGTAGTCGTCCGACAGCTTCTTCACCAGCGACGCTGTTAGATGACAACGTTATGGCACGGCGGACACATGCCATCCCGACCAACGCTGGCGAGAGAGACGCTCACCCAGCTCCTGGCCCATCCTCTTCAAGTTGTCCAAATCGTCTTCCATGGAGTTGGAGAAGTCCATGAGGATGTAGAGATCCAAGGGGCCTTTGGTGGGTGCGAAAACTTCCACGTCCACCATCTTCTCCTCCCCTGGCAGAAAAGACATGCTCATCTGCTGCGGGGACACCTGCGACTGGGCCCTTCGGATGTCAATCTGTTGGTTCTGCAGAGCGAGCGGGAAGAGCGTTGTGAGCTAAACGGCCTTTCGGAGAAGAGAGAAAAAATACGATCCGAAAGAACGTACTCTTTCGATCTTCATGGCGCTTTGGGCTACGATTATGGCGCCGGCGCTGCAGCCCTGAGCCAGGATGTTTGCGTGCAGGTCGCAGCGAGGTCCATTGAAGGTCTGAACAAGTGGACAGTCATTTGACCATGTTTTCACTCAGAATGTAAGAAAATACGACCGTCGTGGCTTTCTTTTTTTTGCATATTGCCACCGCACTGAAAACATTAAGAGTTGCTCTAACCTCTTCGGGACAGTAAGCGCAGCCCGTTCCGGCCTGCAGGCATTCCGAGCAGGTCTTGGATCTGCTGTCAAAGCAATAGTTGGCTGTGGAGAGAAAAGGAAAATGGGCGGACCGTTAGACAGCCACAGAGCACAAAGAGGACGCATCTATTCCAAAAGAGAAACCGAGAACGAAAGTCATCCTGGTGCCTTCTCAAAACAAAATCTGGGCCCAGGGAATTTGGCAATTAAGACCTGCAAAGAATTCAGAAGGTGATCAGACACCACAAATGCAGTACCTTCAGTGTAGGAGGAGAAAGTGGTGAGAAGGAGCAAAAGCCCAACTGAGAGATGTAATGTCCATCTCTCCATCGCCTTCCTGCCCCTGAAACGCAAACACACACAAAAAAGCAATGCTAAAATAATGCTGCCCAAAAAAAACACTGTTGTTCTTAGAAAGAAAACTGAGGAAGAGAGGACTTGAAACACCTGCACTTAGAAAAATCTAAAATACACATTAACATACGGTTTTAAAGATAAGCATGTTTTGGCACAAACACTTAGTTTTCTATTATACAAAGTTTTGCGCTTCGTACTAGCATCGGTACTGAAATATTTACCTTCTACACTTCACGCCGCTAATGACAAGTGACTTGAAAAGTCAAATAAATGGCCGATTACAAGAAGGGCAATTTGTTCAGAGATGATTCAGCGTTTCAAAGAAGAATTTCTCCAGCGAGTGAGAAACAGACCCAAAAAAGCCGCCTGTAAACACATGGGAAAGACACCCTAACACTTCCCTGTGAGTGTGAGCTGACCACAGGTGTGTACTACCTTGTGTGTGTGTCCCGTAAATCATTGACCACGATAGGACTTTCCTACAAAACATAACTATCAATCACAGAAATATGTGCGGGCAAAGCATTTTTTTATAACCAATGTGTTATTCTTGCGGTAAACCGAGCTATATTAGCGCGCAGAGGTCATGATTAGAGGCGTTTGGGTAAATAGATGAAGAAATATGTGAGCATGATCGCCGCAGACAAAAATGAGGCGACGAGCGACGCCACCGTGAAACATCACAGCTACGTTTGGTTGGAACTTGGACATGAAAGTAACTCAATCGGGTGAAAAGAAAAGATTAGCCTGGAGCTAGTACTGCGTCGCACCTGGAAAAAACCCAAAGCAATCTGACACTGCATGCACTAAAAGCATTTTTCATGCCATCCTGGCTTGACTTAGAATCTTACTATCGATGCTGTTTTTTAATTTCATTTTTCTTTTATTTATTCAGAGGCCAATTGCATTTTAATGTTTTCATCTCAATCAAAATGGGGATTAATTTAGGTGGGGGGGGGATGGGTCACAAAGTTAAAAGATGAACTTTGCAGTGGTATAAATTATATATTTTAGACTCCAGTGAAGTATATATTTTTAATACAATTTAGTTTATTTAAGTAGGGTTTTTTTGTCTTCCTGCATTTAATTGCAGTGATTTAAATACTATGTAATTTAAAGCTGCTTACCATAATGATGGCGGACTTTTTGGATATAAAATTGAGTTTAAAAAATATAGTCGATACTTCAAGATCGTATCAGCTCATTAAGAACTTTGGTCAGCCCAAAGTATGCACGAGGAGAATGAAGAGCATCGCTGGCAATTTAAAAACCTGGGTTAATTAATGACCATAAAGAGAACATAAAGACATCAACAAACCTGCTTCTGACCTCACAGCAGTCCGAGTTCAACAGTCCAACAATAATTAAGCAGAAAACCCCCCAGGCGGATCCTATTTGGCATTCACGAGCCCAGACTTGGAGAATTGTTCATCCACCTATCGGAGACCAGAGAAATCTTCAAATCCTAACAACAACAAAAACAAAAAAAAACCTTGCCAGCATAGAGCAAAGAGTTCTTTGCTTCAGAGTTTTGCGTCTTTTCTTCCTGCCCAGTTCTTTGTGTTCAAATATTGACGGAATTGCCCAGAAACGCAAGACAGGCCAGTGTGTGGTAGGTAAAGCGATCTTGAGTAAGTGAGCCAATGTGACTTGTTCCCTCCTTCAAGTTCAGAGCCCGCACACACACACACACACACATGCGCACACTCCCATTCCAGGTGAGGAGAAAGGACATCCAAGTCAACTCCCACCTTCCACACCCTGTTAAAAGCTCAAATCCCCCCACCTCTCCCACATTCCACTCCGACAGACGTTACCTGTGCGGGCTTGAGCGCGGGGGCTAGGCTAGGCTCGGCCCCTCCTTTAATGGCCTCCTCCCAAGCTCTCGGGAGTGGCTCACGGAGCTGAACTCTGCCTTGGGGCCATTGTGGGAATGTTGCCTCCTCCTTGCCCCCATTTCCACTCGCCACAAATATTTGATATGAACACAACGGCCTCGTAACTCCACTCTGCCGCCAGTGGCCCGGCCGGCACGTGGGCCGCCCAGGGAACGTGACACTCAATCCTCAAGTGCTCCGTTTACAAAGGCGCTTACCTACTACACGCCGTGTCAAGGGCCCAAAGGTCCGATAAGACTACGCCAACCAGGATGGAGTTTTCCCTCAACGCAAATGCTGCAAATGAGAAAAAAGACAACTTTTGAGACTTGGGGCCCTTGGCCATAACTTCTAAATGTCATTTTTTTATCTCGGGGAAAAAGTAACTTTGCTAAATTATGAATCGCAGCGACCCTAAAAAAATTCTCTACAAGGAGAAACATGAAAGTTGAATTTTTGTCATCTAACTTCTGATCTCGGGCCAAATATCAATCAAAGGAAAAAAGTAGTGTTGTGGCAATGCCATTTTTTTGCTTTCCAAAAGCAATTTTAAATCCCGGCTTTGCCAATACAATGTTTCTGGGAAAAAAGTGTGCATTTTTCTTTTTTAATAATGCTGTCCCGCTACCCACGTGTATGTAAAATCAAAGACTAAATAATCCAATATGAAGGTATATATTTGCTATCAAGGCTTGGTCATGCCAGAGTTTCCTAGAACCAGAAAGACTTTAGGTTTGGTGTCACGCCAACGAGATGTTTTTGTTTTCTACCTTCCCGACCAGTGATATTTCCTATAGGTTGTACAAAATTCTTAAGAGAGCATTTTATAAAAGGTGAAATGAGTCATACATTCTATCATTATTGTGAAACTCCCGGCCAGCTCATAAAGATGAATTATATACCACCTCCAATAAGCAAATATGTAAAATGGCAATGACGAAACGACTCAAGATGTTGACGCCATTCCTCTGAGCTGTTTGAAGGTTTTAGGAAGAATGCTGTGAGTGGCGTATTGCAAAACCAACATATTTAATGGCTCAATTTAAAGCTGATATAAACAACTCAGAGCTCATTGCCTCATTTGTTAAACCGCTAATTTGATGCGATGAATGGAGGTGCTTTCACAAGGTTTATTGCCGGAAGGAGACGGACAGGGAATGATTCACGTGGCCGGCCACTCACTCTTCAGATAGCTCACTTATTTTCAGTCAATCTGACGAAGAGGACAGATTGCTCCAATGGGGATGACTAAGTGCATGTTGTGTCACTTCTGGATGCTTGCTTGTTCGTACACATATTGCACGGGCGTTTACTAAAGCACACCACCAGAAGTCTCATTTATTTCCTCTTTGGGGGAAAAAAACACTTGTTCTTCCCCTGCCACCACATTGTAGCAGTGTCTGACTAAGCCTCGCTAGCAATGACTTCCAGCTCAAATGTAGTACGAAAGAAAAAGTTTGCAAGGCCGATTAAACACGGCCGAGGCGAGACGAGCCTTTTCTTTTTCCACTGTACATAGCACAATGGCCATTGGGAATGAACAGTGGCATACAAAAAGTCCTGCCCCTAGCAACCAGATCGGGTTGACTACAAAAGCGTGGTTCTTCCTCGGGGGGCGGGGGAGGAACATTCTGGAGCCACATACTCATCTTCCTCCTCCCTTTCCTTTCTTTTATTTTTGCTTTGCAAGTGACACTTTGGTCCCAACGGCGCTTTTTCACGGTCAAAGAAAGCCAAAAGACTAATGACATCAAATTGGCTTCCTCTTGAAGGAATCTAAGACGACGACATGTTTATATTCCTCATTTACAAGAGTTCCCAGGGAGCCTGTGATGTGCATTGTTTGGAATTTTACTATCAATAAGAATGATAGCCCACCTTTGAAGGGAAGGAATTCCGTAAATGAACTCATTTAGAACCCTATTTGGAAGTAGTCGTCTGAAAAATTCATTTTCTTGGCAGATTTATTGAACACTTGGTGCGCACTACACAACATGACCAGGACCTAAAAGGCAACTATAGTATCAACAATTTTTTCCCAAGATTTTAAATTTATATGTAGGACCCATTCATTCAAATGGAAATGGGACTGAACATCCTTATGCATTGTTGCAAAGTCACAATTGAACACCTCAACATTTTCAAAGAGGCTAATCAATTCCAAATTATGAATGCAAACATGTCGTGTGTTACTTACAGTGAAGATGTTGTTGTCCAGGTGAAGCGGAGGCATCCAAGTCTCCAGGCTTGCGTCCTTCAAACAAACTATAGGAAAAGTACAGAGCTAAAAAGAGTTTGTTTCTAGTTTGGCATGCGGCCGTTCTCTCCCCACTCTCACTCTCACTCTCGCTCTGAGCCCACTGCACTAATTTACATGAGAAAAAAAAACACGCTGCCCTTTTGGAACAGCGAATTCATTCGGTGTTGAATGCACCACCCCGACTCTGACGCCCCCCAAAATAATTTAATTAATTAAAACGGCTGCGGGCGAAAATTTGCACGATAAATGTCAAAAACACTGAACAATAATAATGGCATTCCAAAAATACACACAATGGCATGACTGAATTTTAAACTCATTTAAAACCGGGTGCCTAATAATGGTTAGTTTATTTTTTTAAATTATTTAATATATGCATTTGGGCGCTGCATTGCAAATGTCACGCGGCTGCAACAATTGGCAAAAAAGGTGGGAGGAAAAAAAGGAGCAGAATTAATGCCAAGTGTTGGATTACATCGACTTGCGTCCACGTGGCAGCCATTGTTTGTCCCCGTGACCAAACGTCGAGCTAATCAGTGATCAAAAGCGTGACACCCAAATCTAATCGGCGACGCAATTTATTTGACCGCAAACATCCATAAAGAATATTACAGGAAATAACAAGTGGCGCACCTTTAAATGCACAGTGGCCTAAGATCAAGTTGGCCCACACAAGAAATATACTTTCATTTTATCAACATTTTTTGTTACCGTTTGCCCCGGGAAAGGAATGCAGTGGTTGAATGATTGCTAAAAGGAATTTTGCTGAAAAGACAACATGTGATTTATTTATTCACCACATCAGCAAGACGGTATTTACAAAGGTAATAAAGGTAAAATTCTTACCTTCAAATGTCTTTAGCTACAGGAAGCAGTTTGCTATGCCAGCACTTGATGTCTAATTTCTCATTTACAGTATTTGACATTTTGTTCATTTCACAGTTCCCAAACCTGTCGAGAGCAAATAAGTCGCAGCAGAAGAAGAACCAAGAGTTGCGCCGGGTTCTGGTGCCAAACCGCAGATTACAATTCCGGAAGGGAAAAGAGGGACGCTCAAGCCTTCTGAACGGTCTGTGCGTCGGGGCATTTCAAGATAGTCAGTTAGTTTTACACTTGACGGCTCTACTGTTTGGCTTTCTTCACGATGGTGCCCACCGCAGAGATGACGGTGGTCTTGGTGCCGCTGGCCGTGGTGGTGACGGACACCACCGCCGGCAAGGTGGCCGTGGTGGTGATGAGCGTGGGCTGGGCCAGGGTCACCGGGATGGCAGAGTCCCACTTGCTCTTCCTCTTTTGGCAATCTGCAAAGGGGGGGCTGGGATCAAAGGCTGGTTCACTTTTGGTTTTGTCCCACGCCAAAAAGGTCGGCGTCTACCTGTGGCGGTGGCGGTGGTGCCGCTGCTGTTGGTGGTCGAAGACGACGAAGAGTTGGACGGGTTGGAACCCTTCTTCGTACCCGTGACAAACTCAATCTGGACAAAAGAACACCCGTTGTGAGGAGAAAGCAATGCTACCGACTGTTCGGTAACTACTTTTGGAGTCTCTAATCCCTGATTTTTTTTCTTCCCACAAATAAATAGATATGCGTCCGTGCAAGTGTGGGCGCGCTATTGATTTATTTCCCCCCCCCAACTATCCACCAATATAAAACAGGCTCTGCTGCCACTTTGAAGACTCCGTTTTGGCTTTTCCTGAAAAGTGCTGCTCAAGGAGACAACACGGACGTAGAATTTATGGAAATTTAGCTTGAAGGGACAAGCAGTATTTAATAAAATGACACATTCCAACATTTTTTTCTTCTTCTCTTCACCCACTCTAATTTTACCCTGCATACCGTCGAGAGTACATTTCACAGACAGAAGAAACGAGCAGCTCTTGCCTACATGTTCTTTCTAGTTCTCCTTCTGACTAATACGCAGCTGCTGGAATGATCTTGTTGTTGGTGCTGGTGACAGCAGCATGTGTCAATGAGAGCCGTGCATACTTTAGGAAATAGACTCATTAGTTCTTACAGATAAAGGCAAAGGTGATCTGCCTAGGTAAAAATACTTGGCTTCCAAGCCATCGTGTCCTGGCTAGGAGTTAAATGAGCTCACCTTGGTGCGCTCCTTTTTGGCTTTTTCCAGCTTGTCCATCTCTACTTTCTGCGCTTTTGCTGAAAGAATGAGTGGTGTGCATTGAGATGAAATGACCACCAAAAAAAAGAGGCCGTAAAAAAGAGACAAACGTACCGAGGGCTTCGTAGTAAGAGTCCTCTGACCAGCCGTGAGGATCAAACATATCTTTTGGATAGTTTGTGCCCAGTTCGTCTATACTGCAGAACTGAATGAGCTTCTCGTAGATACTAGAAGAAGAAAAAGATTTGTCCTATATGACACTTTGACTGACTGCCCCATTTCTTTTTTAATTTTTTTCCAGGTGCACACCTTGGGTTTCGGAATTCCTTTTTCTTCTGAATGTGGCTGTTGGTGTCAAAATCTCCATGGAGCTTCCTTTCGTACAATTTCTGGATCTTCTCCTGTTATCACAACAAGATGGAGAGAGAGAGAGAGAGACAAACACGAGTCAAGAACGAGTTCAAAACATTAAACATTTAAATTGAGAGAGCATCTTTTTACAGAGAGCCACACTATTCATCTGAAAAGTGTCCCATTGGTTTTAGGTCTTTGGCTTTCTCTGTCAAGGAGGGGGAAAAAGACATCAATTGAACTCTAGCTAGCAATATTGATGGAATGATCTGTCAAGCAGCCAGGAAATACTGGTCAGAGATAAGGGAAGCAGGAAATTCAATAACTGACTTGGATGGAGTTCCACAGTTGCTACAAATAGGCATTTCTCAAGCGTCTGCTGAGCCCCTTCCCTTATCTGGTTCAAGGCACACACACCGCCCAGTTGAACTCCAGCTAGCCAGCAACCAAATTTCTTGCCAGCTAAATTCAAGGGACGGGATCGAAAGGAAGTGCGATTGTGAAACGTCCAAAGAATAGAACAAATGTTGGTAACGTCAAAGCATTTCTTGCCCGCGGGCCACGGAGAGCAGGACAAAAATGGGGAAAGTGAATCATTAGTTCAGTAGTTATGGGAGTGGGAGCCTCGCAGGGATAAAAAGTTAACTAAGCTGTCTTACTAAATCTGACTTGTGTCCCAACCTGTCAAGACACCTTCCTGAACAAATTTGACTCGGGTCTAGACATTGTACAAACTGGGATTTAAGACAATCCAAATGCAACGTTTTTCCCCTGACTTGGAAGCTGACCGTGCAAACATACTGATGATGATGATGATTAGTCCAGTGGCTATTTGAAAGCAAACCAATATTGCACTAATAAAGTTTTCTGACAAGGTGAGTGACAGAAGTATTCAATCATTCAAATGCTTACATGGCCACTTGAGATGGACTGGAAACTGGTCTATTAGTACCTTCTCCATTTAGGAGTAGCAGGGGGAGGGTTACAATGCTATAAATCAGGAATAACCCTTCCAAATATTCTCGAATGTCTGTTTTTTTTCTGGCCGTTCATGGAGCGCGCCAATTTGGAATTCTGTTTCTGTCCAAGCGCTAAAATTGGCATTCTTGCCCTTGAGGGTTAGAAAGACCGATAGGAAAAAGTATCATTTAACCAGTGCTGATGAAGGTTGTTGCCTTTTATATTAATTGGCTAACGTCTCGGCTGTACCATTTACATCATTGCTTAGGATTTTTATTTTTTTTAAACTCCAAGCTACCTTGCATAAGGGGCAAGTACCGACTGTTTCTAAAGCAGACAGAGCCAAATAATACGCTTTGAGCAGGACAATTTTACGTCCTGCGGCGTTTGAGGTGCGCAGGAAAAAGAAGAAGAAAAAAACAAATCTCGGAATCAGAATATCAGATGCACTCAACTCTCCGATTGAAGATAGTCTGCTAGTAAAAATCCTGCACTATCAGATTATTGACACATGACTTAAGTTGAGAGGAGTGGATACCTGTAATTGGCTGGAGCAGCGTCCCGCGGGCTCGGGTGGAATTCTGATGTCATCCGGTGACATGTTTCTCACCTTCTCTGAAAACAGAGCTGTGGGGAAGAAAGGAAAACAATATGAGCTCTTTCTATTGTCCATGATGCCAATAGAAGATGAAAATTAGCCCTGGGATACAATCTTACATATTTACAAACATGTATGTTTGTTAACATGAATATAAATATGTTCATTAATATGTGCTGTGCTTTATTTATTAAATCAAACTCAAAAAGTGAGATTAAAGTGCAATGCTCGTGCAAGTAACTGTGATTATATCAATGACAAAACAAGTGTTGTCGTTTTTTTTGGTCCAGACGAGGGCTCAAAATGTTCAGTCTAGAACGGGGGTGGGGCAAAGCGATCCTCAAGGGCCGCTGTGGCTGCAACTTTTGGTTCCACAGACACTTGAAACAACGGGGGATGGGATGAAACGAGCAGCACCTGATTGCAATTCACTGATTACTGATTGCACTTCTAATATAGCCAATTTGTGGAAAGGTCCCTTTTTTAAAGCTCGCTGGAATAGCCTGGCCTAAGGTGGAGAAAAATAGTCAGTTTTAATGTGAAAAGGGCTTGTCCAAATCACGGAGTAGATTGTCAAGTCAAAGGAGGGCCCCCCTTTTACCTCCATCATTCCCTTTAGAGCCATTGCCTGTTGACTTTTTGCAGTCTTTTTGACAGCAGGCCAGACATTCCATGGAGTAATACCATTTTACAACGAGACACTTGACTTATACGCTCATTCAGCTGCCTGTCACGCTCAGAATGGGACTTGCAAAACGCTGTTTTCTGTACGGGTGCAAAAGGGGAGGGAGGTATTCCCTGCATCTGAGACAAGTTCATACTTGACTGGATGTTTGATGAAGATTTATCCAGGTAGGTGACTTTTAGCGCAGCAAGCACAACACTTCTTTTAGAATAATATTTTGGAATGGCCAACGTTCATCTTGGCAAAATAAACACATATGTTGCTCGTTTTGAAATCTTGACCTTCCGCTCGCTCCACAAGAATCAGGTAAAAAAAAAAAAGGTCTAAAATTCATTTTGTTTAACAAAAGCGATCTTGTAATCAAGAGGAAAAAAGTGCATTTTAGAGAATTACAATATAAAGCAAAGCACAATCTTTGTGCTTGATGTAGTGAGACAAAATGTCTGACATTATTCATTTTGTGGACAACGGCAATAGTCCCGAGTGAGCCAAACATTAACTTTGCGCTTCTGCACACAGGAGGGAAGTCGTGGCATAGCCATGAATGCTTTCTAACCCCCGCGTCCTTTAGCTCGGTCTACCGCGCATCGGTACAGACTCGCCACCGAGGTCTCCTCTCCCCGCGTGCCGGAGGCGGAGCAACACTTTCCCCCATCGTTGCACAATCCCTGTATTGGTGGCGGTTAGCGCTCGACCAAAAAGGTGTGGCGGGTCTTTGCTTACTCTATCTTATGTGTAACGAGCGCTAATCCACGTGAGCATGCGTATGTATTGCACCGCGCTACGCTGAACCTTGTACGGTTTAACGACAGTCCTTGGGAGAAAAAAACTGTCGCCGCCGACGGGCCGGGGAGGGAAAGTCCAAGCGGAGGATGTAAACAATCCAGCGCGCACCGTCACGGACAATATAACATTGTAGCGGCAACAGCCTTTGTCGGGGAAGTCGAGCGGGGACGTTTTGATAAATGTGTCATTCCGTCGGATGAGCTGATAAAATAAACGCCGGGGCCCGATGACGGACGAGGGTGGCATTAACAAGCGCGTAGAAAGCAGATCATTGTCTGGCTGACAAGTGGCATCTGTTCTGCTGGAAGTCAAAACGGGTCTCTCAATGCGTGCCCCTTCACTCAGGAGACAAAGAGCTGTCTTCAGCCCGTTGACGGGCTGAAGACATTTACTGTCAGACGACACGCAGCGGCCGAGCGACGACGCTGGAATGCCAAGCGTCCGGTGGGGAGTGGCAACGGAATCAACAACAACAACAAAAAGAAGCGCATTCCCTATCGTTGATCAATCAAGGCTGAAAAGTCAGGAAAGTGGACGGCGCACACAAACATTGAGGTGCTTGGCAATGATTTTTTTCCTGATTAGATTGGTCAGCTTTTAAGCCCGGAGCCCAGTTGAATGATAGGCGCTCTTAATGAAGGCTGCAAGCTGCAGGCCAGAATCAACAAAGAGCCGAGTGGGAACGCTGTGTGCTGGCCACTCCTTGTATCACTCACTTCCTGCCTGATCTCACACACACACACCTGCGTGGGTCAGCGATTACGATTAAGTGTTGCCAAATTAGACCTGCAAATGGCGAACAAAGAGCCTTTTAAGACTCCAGTTAGTGTTTCAGAAAATCTACTGCACGGGAATGTCACCGAGGGCGATATTCATTTTAGGGGCATCAATAAAAGCTTGTTTGGTATTTTTTTTGCTGTCAATCATTACATTTTGCCACCAACATATTTCACGTCAGATCTTCCTTTCGGCAGGACATTCTGCTCAGAGGTGATGTTTTGTCATCCAATGAGCTGAGACTAAATGCTTTCGTGTGAAATTGTACTTACCGACAAGTTCGTTGGGGTCCTTTGTTTCCACTTCTGATACCTACATGAAAAGAAAAGGAACATATTTCATTTCATGCATTGGCCTCTGCACTGGAGACTCTCCAGTGCCATAATAATGCAACAGCACCTTTGAAAACCATGATTTGACATTGTTTCATTTTAGATACGGTTAAGTGAGAAGTTTTTGTTTATGTTATTTGTTGAGGAAGAGAAGTCAGACTCCCCCAAAAAACTCAGTCCCACCCCCTAAGGTATACACTGCCAGCTCTGACTGCATAACGCCTTGGGCACGGAGGAACAGTGGTGTTATTCACGGGCGTCACGTTATCGCTTGGCAACGGTGCGGGCACATCAAAGCATTGTCCTGTCTGAAGCCAGGTCACGTGGCTTGACAGGAGAGTGGCGCTTAGAAACATGTAGGCGCAGCAAACCTGCCAGAGGGCAATAAAAAAACGTGTGCCATCTAAAGTTTGTCCATGAAGAATCTGCGTAGTTTTACACAAACAAACCTGAATTTCGAGACTCATCTCACTCCTTTAGGGTCTTCGAATACCCGGAAAATATGCTAACTCATCTCATTTTCTGAACCACTTTATCCTCACAAGGGTTGCGGGGGTGCTGGAGCCTATCCCAGCTGAATGGGTGGCCAACCAATCGCAGGGCACAAAGGGGACAAACTACCATTCACGCTCATACTCATCCCAAGAGGCAATTTAGTGTCCAATCAGCCTACTGAAGTATGATAAATGCTTGGACCCCGTAACCCCCCCCAACTTAGGACTTGTTAGCTATTTGCCACAAGATAGTCAGTTTGCATGTCCACCATTCTTGCTCAATAAAATATATCACGGCTGAAAAACAAGACGAGATGTCAAAGGTTTTTCCCAATTGACCGTCTTGATCTTAAAAGGGCTCAGTTCTAATTTAAAGACATGAGGCACAGAACGCCACGCAGTCTTTCCGCACAAATCACTGCCTTACAATGGGCTTTAAAAACGATCAAGCTCATTCCGATCAAAGTCACCCCTATCAAACAAGCTCATAATCTGGCGGACACGTGGCGATAGGTAGAGAGAGAGAGAGAGATAAATGCCAGCTTGGATTTGTCATCTTATTTACGAGAAACGGTCATGCGGAAATCAAGCCCCACAGCACCATCTCGTGGGGAAGTACATTCACCACGTTCGATTGCTTAGACCAGGGGTAGGGAACCTGTGGCTCGGGAGCCGTATGTGGCTCTTTTGATGGGTGTATATGGCTCTATGCTAACCTGTGTGGTAAAATATGGGAACCGCTGGTGCCTTTTTAATGATATTTTTTCTTCATTAGATTCTTCTGCATGCATACTCTCATTGATACTCATTGATTTCTAAATGCACACATTTTCATGTATTTTTACTTTGAAATTCTGAATATGGCTCTCAAGGAATAATGTTTGAAAATGCCAGTTGTTTATGGCTCTTTTCGTCAAAAAGGTTCCCGACCCCTGGCTTAGACGGTATTTTGGGGGGTTTAAATGAGTCCTGCCAGAGCAGGCGGTTGCTCAAATACCTCAACATCATCTGCGTCCCTTCCCTCGTCAGTTTCGTCATTCGTCACTTCCTATGAAAACAAAAATGAAGGGGGTTCACTAAATAACCCCGACAACAGTGTTTGTACAAGCAACAAGACAGTACGCAGGTCTTCCATGAAGACTTGAGCCGCTTTCAATGACTGACCGAGTTACTCTCTCTACTGTCTTCGTTTTCAGACTCCTTGTCAACAACGTCCTCTGTCCGATTGAGTTCCTCGTCAGCGTAGCCGAACACAATCTTGCTGGTTGTTCCGCCCTGCTCCTCTTCTGACAGCCAGGCCGAGGAGAATTCAAACGACAACAAAAAACAAGACACGTTAGACACGAAGCAGAACTGTTCAATATAAATATAAGCAGTAAGAAAAATAATCCTAACCCCCCCAGTTCAGACTTGCAGAGGTGTCTGAATTTCAAAACACGAAACAAACGTTTTGTTTTGACTGAATTAGCTGCGTTTGCCACACGGGGTGTTTTTAAAATAGCACGACTTCGGAATCACTCACTAATTATTTTATATTACAGCGATGTAGTAATGTCATTTTTCCTTAGTCTATAATTTTACTTATCAGTCAAAAGGGAACGACGTAGTCAACGACGAGCCCGAGTGGTCGTTCGCTTTTAATATTAACTATGAGGGAGATATTCAGTCCATGTCCAACTAATAAAAATATATTTCGAATGAAAATGCGTAGCCTGGTGAGTCGGAAACTTCAAAGACAGACTTTACCGCCAAACATCTTGAAGTTGGTGGCTAGCTAGCTAGGTGGCTAATTAAACGACCGCACCAACTTTGTAGGACACAACGTCGTAGCTTTTTGTCGTAAGTAGGCCAATTTGTCTCTACCTGTCTCTTCTGGTTCGGGTTCAGAGTCGTCAGCCTCGGAGTCGTCTCCATAGTCCGCCAAAGAGGAGAGAAGAGCACTTTTTCTCCCACTGGCCATTGCTTGGTGAATGGCGCCTCGCGATCGGGCGCAGGTCAAACACGTCATCGCCATCCAATGACGTCAGCACTAAGGGACGCCAGGAAATGTAGTTTTCCACTGTCACTCAACGCCATTCATTCTGAAATATCTCAGATAGGCTATAATATAGCCGCTATATTGTAGCACTGCGTTTAGGATGAAATAAAATCGGTATTTATATGTTCAAAATGATTTAATAAATTGACATATAAAAGAAATACATTTCAAATGTGTTTATTTAAATGCTGCTGCTGAAAAACAAATCCCGGAGGAAACCCTATACACACAATTTCCAGCAACATACACACATGGAAAATCTTAATCTGAACAATTTTCATAGTGATTTTCATTCATTAGTTGTCTACTACTTTCTAATATTGGAACAGAATTAAAGGGAATAAAAGTGTGTTCAATTAAATATATCAACTGCCAATTTAGCATCCATTTACATTGCAGGCTGCTTGTACTGAAGTTATCAAAAAAGCTTTTCAACTGCTCCTGGGAACTTGTATTGGTGCAAAACTAGTATACAGATTTACAATTAAACAAAGATACGTTGATTTTTTTCCTACCAGTCCTTCACATGTATAAAGTCTGTCGTAAATATGTCTAAATAACTCCATGTTTCAGCATTCTTTGTTGGTGGGACTGCAGCTTCTTCTTTTGAAGCATCTGCTTTCCCGGGGTTCCGCTGCAGCAGCATCCGTATAGCAGGGCAAAGACGGCCAGAGATAGTACTCCCAGCACAAACAGCACCAGGACCACGAATGTGCCAAGCGCCCACGGCTCTTGATGCAAACGGAATAAGAACCATTCTATCCAGTCGGTGGGTCGCTGTTGTCCCGGAGCGCTGCGCAAAGTGAGAACGCTTTCATTGAGAAAGAATCCTTTGCTAGAATACTAGCTTGCTCTAGAAGAGAAACCTCAACTCCCACCACTAAATAAGAGCATTTTATCGAAAGCAAATCCAAATTCAAAAGCCAGCAATATTTTCTGATGCCTGAAAGTGTTATCGCCAACAACGTCCCGGGTCCAAAACTCACCTCTCCACGGCCATGTCGAACTAAATAGTTCTCTCGCAGTTCAATGAGTTTGAACAAAGCGTCACCATAGCTTCTCTCAATAGGGGAGTTTAGAGAGGGACCCTCTTTATCCCGCAGCGGCAGCCTTTAAAACGATTTGAATATCAACGAAATGTTCCGGATCAACGCGTGAACAAAGACCTAGCTAGACTTCTGCACTTCACCATATGCTCGTGTGTTAAAGTGGTGACGTAAAAGCAACAGAGGTTAATGTTTACTCAAAATATTGAACGGCCGAGTCAAAAGAGAAGGGGGGTCGTAAACTCTGCCTATGACAGGGCGGCAGTGTTTTACTATTAATATGTTGGCAATGACTATTGAATCTTTACAATAAATTTGCTGTTGTTGTTTTTTTTTGCACAAAGCAAAGGGAAATAGTGGTTGGATCCGATGCAAAGAAACATTTTTCTTTTCCATAATTGCATGAAATGCTCTTTTGCTTGTGAGGTCTTTAATCCTCTCCATCTTCAGATGGACTGCAGTGGTTGCACCCTGGAAGTGTTATATTTTGCCTCCGTACAGAAGCAGCACTGGAGGCAAGAAAGAAGAGCCAAACCGAGGATTGTGACTGCAAAAAAAGGAGACGGGACAGGTTTTAGGGGGCATGCAGGCATAAAAGAAGCAGACACATTTTCTTAAAGTGGACTTACTGGCAAAGAGGATGATCACAAAGAAGGCCCCCAGTTCCCACGGATCAGCATTTGGTAGCCCTTGCAGCTTGCTCAAGATCTTTGTAAAACCATATTCCTCCAGCACATTTTCCATGCTGACCCTTGGATCCACAAAGGAGATGTTCTAAAGGACCTCGGGACTTGGGAGAGTACTCACTTTACTGGCTAAAATGGTCGAGACGGCGATAGAGTGACCGGCTCTGGGTGTAGAAACTTATTTTGGTCCTGCCCACCCCACCCTTAACTACCCTCTACACTGTCATTTTATCCTGCACCCCAGCAATTATCCTTCAAGCCTGGAAAGAACTTCAGCTTTGTACGCATTGGATATGGAAGCTGGGGATGTGACAATATATCAATAGGGTGATGAAGTGCAATACTTTACAGACACAGTGAAGCATTATATCGGTGTGTCACACCCCTCTTCACAACAAACATGATTTTTTTTGCTCCCAACTCAAACGTTTTTGCAGTCTTAGTGTACGTATGCGTGCCTCCTAGTTCTATGAGTACTACAATATTTTACTCAGTGTTCGAGTAGAATTTCAGAAGACTAAAAATGCTCAAACGACAGCATTAAACATACTCACAATATTGGCCCTTCATGGGCTGTCCCCTTTTGACTCTTTAACATTTGAAAGAAAAGTTTAGTATAAATCTCATGGTGAGATAGTAGCCAGCCTCTGGCTCATTTTAACCTTGGCACCACATGCCTCTGCACTTGCAATAAAGACGTATAACGTGTTCGTACTTCTGGTAGCCTAGTTAAGGATGTGCCCCAAAACAGGCGCACTTTATGACATTTTTAATCATCACATCAGCATCGAACGAACGTTTGTTTTTGCGCCAATGACACCGCACGTCCGAACAACCAATGCAACGCAGTGTGTATCAAAATCTCAAATTCTATTCGCCACGCAATTTGTCAATCAAACGTGACCCCGCCCCTAAAAAATGGAGACAAAGTCGTAACTGTTTTGTGTCGATGTTATTTTGTTTTACAAACTGAAAGTCATTTATTTTTGCAATCAGGATATTCATTCATTTTATGAACCGCTTATCTCCACAAATATAGGGATATACGTATTAAAGAATAATTTAACGATATAACTGTGCCGGAAACCGATTGCGTGGCTTCTTTCTCATGCCTCCTCCACGTACCCTGGTAAAATTCCAACTTTGTTTTCATAAAATTACGTCTACAATCAAACAAAATTAAGTTTAAAAGATATCTTCATCGTGTTTAATTACGGTTAAATGTTAAAAAAAATGCTACCATTTTAAATTTGTAAAGTGTTTGTCTTAACGTCCTGTTATAAATGTGCAACTTTCAACCAAACTATATAGTTTTATGATACCAATACTACAGCATTAATGTGCAAATATAATGTATTTTGGGTGGCATATATTATATGACAATAGGTGTGTTGAGTGTTTGGAGTTTTGGACATCTTTTCAGCCACTTGTGGAAATGTGAAACCTGCTAAATTTACTGAGGCGAATGCTTAACCTTTGCGCTCCCATAGACAGGCTTTTTAGGCTGTGTGAATAAGACAGACTCTTAAACACATCTTGACATGTAAACAAAGCCACTTTGCACTGTAATGAACTAATGGATTTGAACATGTGACGTATCCATGTTGTTAAGTCGCAGGCGCTTACCTTGAAAATATACTGCTTTCAGTCCTTCTTAATTTTGCAAATACTACTACTATATGCAAGCCTCCATCTTTTGCAGACTTCTGCGGCTTTTTCGACGGCCGGGCCGCTTATCAAACAAGCCTGCTCAAACCAGGCTCCAGACTGTTCCTGCAAGACGTCCGTTAGAGGTTCTTTTTGAAGGACAACAAGGTTTCTCCGTCGGATTGCATTGGGTCAACTCGTACCACGTTGTGAGAATTTTTGTTGTTTCTGGCAAGCTTCCCCCTTTTTTCCTCCCACACCTCTTGCCCAAATGACTCTTTCACTGCTGTCTCGCTCCCCCCTCGCTCTTTCTCGTCTGGTGTGTACATCTGAGCGCTCATTCACATTTTTGCGCACCCCTCCTCTTTGGCTTGCCAGAGAGCGACCAGCTGCGTCGAGGCCTTTCATTTTCTTCTTCCGTCACTGCGGAGACCGTGGTCCTTCTCAAAGGAGCTCGGGGCTGACAGCAAATGGACAAATGTCTACGTCGAATAGCGATAAAGTCGTAGATGCCACGGTGCGTCTTGGCCAGGGAAAGAACACACTTTATTTTCATTTTGAACAACTAGCGGGAGGGTTGGCAGCGACCGCAAGAGCGGCCATTGAGCGGCCGTCCGTCAACCAAGCTTCATTCGCTGTCACCCTCCCAGTTCGTATGGATTGGACATGTACTAGTGGGGAAGTCATTTGGAGCCACAACAGAAGCGTGAAAAATTTCGCTGTAGGGTAGATTGATTTCCTGACCCATCCCTGGATAATTGCCATATCGCCATATAGTTGAGTCCACGGTTATTGGATGGTGAGCGTTCAAGCTTTTATCCTTTTGCAAACATTGTGAGAAACGGTGACGATAAATATGAGGACGAGGAGTCCCATCATAGATGCCAAGCCTAGCGGCCCCTTCAGCGAAATGTGGCTCTCGGCGGCTAAAAGCACAAGAAAGCAGAACACGGGTGAGCGAGTACACCGGCACCAACACATTTAGAGTCCACGGGGAAGTGGGCCGTAAAATAGTATTTCTAGCACTGAATGTGAAAGGAGAACGAAGGACTAAGTTTCAAGTGGCAATCTGAAATGCAGGGCGGCGTACCATCGTCGTGGTTCTCCTGGTGGATCAACATGTGTTTGGTTCTGGCCAAGTGTCCGTCGTGGCGTTCCGGTTGAATCCCCAGTAAATGGCACATCAGCGGGTACACGTCCACCAGGTCGAAGGGATCGCTCAGCAGGTTTTTCTGAAAATCGGGCCCCACGGCTCTGAAGAAGGCTTTCATGTCCGTGGCTTGGTTATCAAAGCCGTGATCTCCTTTGTTAAATTGCAGGGGTAAAAACTAGAGGAAAGCACAACGACAAACGTGATCACTGACTTGTGACGCTAAGACGCCATCCAATCTGTCGCCTGAGAATGACACGGCCTGCGGAAAATCTTTACCTCCTTAGTTTCTTCTTCCGCGTTTTGATGGCTAATGTCCGCCGTCGGGGACGTTAGCCTCATTTCTCGATGCGTTAGACGCTCCAATGATATAACGCTAAACGATCTTTTCACGTTTAGTAATAGCGTTTGGTTCAATAAAGTGCTCCATTACGGTAGTAATAGCGCTTACGTACGTCTGGTGCGTAAGTGCTAAATGTCATTAAGTTCCGATGACTTGCCTATTCGGCTCCGAACGGCCAAATGGGAAAATAGAACGATGGTCTTACCCCGCTTATCACGTATCCGGGATCGGACATGAGGATGAGAGGAAGGAGTCGTGGATGTGAGCCGTAACGCAGTCGGGATGGCACCTCCTCCTTTTTATACACGTGGAGGTGAGGGTGGCCTCCCTTCAGGGCCGCGTAGACCGCCTCCAATTTCCCTTCTTTGGGGAGCAGCATTCCGGCGGGGCCGTAATCCAGAAGTTGGAACTGGATATCCTTGAAGCTGAAGCCCGGGATCCCGGACAAGACGATCCTCTGGATCTGCGCGTCGGCCAATACGGGAGCCATCCCGTGGTCGGAGGTCACGATGACGTTGAGTCGCTCGGCCAGACCGCTCTCCCGGATCTTGTCCCGGACGTAGCCCACCGTACGGTCCACTTGCCCGACCATCCGCCGCACTTCCGGAGAGTCCGGTCCGAATTTGTGTCCCACCAAATCCGGTTCCCCAAAATACAAGGAGACAAAGTCCAGGTCCCGCTGCCGGAACCAGTTAGCGATCACCTTGTCCACGTTCAGCCTCCATTCTGTCTCGTTTCCGTGGTTGTAGAGGGGCGGCTCCACCTGCCGGACTTGGACCGTCTGGCCTTCGTAGGTGGCCGCCGTGCCGGGGAAATGCAGAGAGCCCGCTTTGAGACCCTTCAAACAAAAGGGAAGCGTTGGGGGCGAAGGAACGTGCTGACGGGGAAAAAAATTAAGAAATACATGGGAATAAACCTGTCTCTGGGCCGTTATCCAGATGGGTAAACTGCCATTGTCCCAGTAGGAATCCACAAATTGAGCCGCGTGGTACTGCTTTTTCTCCTGTGTGGTGGTGTTAAACCAAATGTTGTGGATCACGCCGTGATTCTCCACGTAGTTTCCTGGGAGGGGAAAGAAAGAAAATATTCCAAAATGAGTGAGGAAGGCGGGACGACCAAAGCCGTCCTCAAGAAACATTTTTGGAGATACGACTCATTTCCCAAAGCAGACTCTCAGAGAGTCAAATACTTTATAAAGGTTTCAAACGGATGAAAGCAAGGAGTTTCACGTCCAGTGTACTTGATTTTCAACATTACCCGTGAGAAGCGAAAAGTGAGCCGGGCTGGTGATGGTGAGGAAAGGCGGCGTGACGTAAAGCGCCTTCACGCCGTCCTTGGCCATTCGGTCCAGGTTGGGGGTCGGGACGTCCCGGTCGTAATCCCAGCGGAAGCCGTCGAAGGAGATGAGCAGCAGCTTGTGCCCGGGGGGGCCCTTCCGGTCCGAGCGCCCAGCGGGAAGTCGTTCCCGTGCGGGAGCGGGAACGGCGGGGGCGGCGGGGGCGTACGCCAGGAGGTGGTAGAGCAGACAGGCCCACAATTGGACGACAACGTGGCGCATTTTAACGCCACAAATCCTCCGCTGGCAAAATTGGCCAGCGGCGCAAGGACCCAAGCGCTTTATATGACTTTACTAGCTTACCGACTGATAATCGGAGATACCGAAAGACCCTTAACCTGTCACGTGGGCGTCCTGTTTTAAACTTGGACTCCAGATTTCCATTGAAATAGTTCACAACCTCATTTTTTAATCGATCCATGTTTGATTTATTTTGCCAATAACCCTGATTAGCTTGCCTTAAAACATATTTTTACAAACTGGCATCAAGTTACAATTCCATGGGTGCTGGAATTTGTATTGATTTTTTTTTCATAAACTTGACAGACAAAAGATGGACTGACGTTCATGTCCGGGTCAACCTGGAGATGGCGTACGTATTGGATGCTCTGCCATCTCCTGAGATGCTGGAGGTCAGCTGAGTTGGGAAGGATGGCCAGCCATTTTGGTTAAAAAACAAAAACAAAAAAAAACATCATAAATCACACGTGATTTCAGTACACATTGAACTTTGTCATCTCAATGAAGGCAAAGGAGGACTCTTTTTATGCATTTGATAAGGCTTATCGGGGTGAGACGCCACAAGATAAGTGCTGCGGTACCTTGCCAACAAGTCATTATAGTCACTCAATCAAAATAAAAAAAAACATTTGCTAGCAATCGCAATGTCAGCAAAACCAATTGGCTAACACAAACCATGACTGACTCATTTAAGACTTCTTGAGACACATTGTCCCTTTCATCAATACATTTGAAAGTGAACACGTGGAATTGGTTGTGATGTAATTCAGCGGAATAACAGGGGCGGGACAATCAAGGAAAAGTCCTCAGAAACTGGTTTGCCTGCTGTCTTCCTCTTCACCAGCAGGGGAACTGAAAGAAGTCAAATTGGGTTATAGAGAGACAAGTTGAAAGTATATTTCCTCCTCAGATACGCATATCCGTGAGGGACGGCGTGCACCTCTTTTTCGCCGACTTTCTCTTGTACAAAGTGTGGGAAGTCGCCGCGATAAACACCACGAGCAGAAATCCAGTCACCGCTGATAAGCCCACCACAATTGATGACCCAGTGTTCGCCGTTTGACCTGCGGGCAGACGAAAGCAAGTTGGAGGAGCCGGAGAATGAGCCCAACGCTTCAGATTAGCGTGGGCGGGCGGGCGGGCGCACACAAAGAGTAGATAGAGTCTTATCTCAAGACGCAGGCCCCTTGAAGCGAGTGGGCCCCACAACACGGCAACCGCCGCAATCGTGTCAATACCAGCAATCCGATTCCTATTCTTACTTTCATTTTCTCCCACTGCCTTCTTCAGCATGTGCTCGGTGGCGTCCAGGTGCCCGTCGTTGACCTCGGGGCGGATCCCCAGCAGGTGGCACATCAGCGGGTACACGTGGACGGTCTCAAAGGGGCCCACCAGCAGGTTTTGTTGGAAGTCGGGCCCCACCGCCCTGAAGAAGGGCTTCATGTCCATCACCTGATTGTCGAAGCCGTGCTCCCCCTTGTTAAACTGCACCGGGAACAGCTACATTTGCGGTAGAGTAAAGCCAAGAGCGCATGAAAAAAATGTTACGTTACGCCAATTGGCGCCCAAAAGAAGGACGGTCTCACCCCGTTGATAACGTAACCCGCGTCGGCAAAGAGGACGATGGGAAGAAGTCGAGGGTGCTTGCCGTAATGCAGTCTCGCCGGCATCTCTTCTTTCTTATACACGTGAAGGCGAGGGTGGGCTCCCTTCAGAGCCCGGTACACCTTCTCCAGCTTGCCCTCTTTGGGAAGCAGCATCCCCGTGGGGCCGTAGTCCACCAGGTGGAAGCGCACGTCCCTGAAACTGAAGCCCGGGATCTGGGACAGTACGATCTCCTTGACCGGCGGGCCCCGGAAGACGGTGGTCATGCCGTGGTCGGCGGTGACGATGACGTTGAGTCGCCGGGCCAGCCCGTGGTGGCGGATCTGGTCCCGGATGTAGCCCACCGTCCGATCCACCTGCCGCACCATCTCCCTCCGCTCCGGGGAATCCGGACCGTACTTGTGCCCGACCTTGTCCGGTTCCCCAAAGTACAGGGAGACAAAGTCCAAGTCCCGTCGGCGGAACCACTGGCCGATCACCTTGTCGATGTTTTGCCTCCATTCCGTCTCGTTGGAATAGTCGTAGAAACGAGGTTCCACCTGCTTGAGCCCCACCGTTTCTCCTCGGTAGGTGGCGGCCGTGCCGGGAAAATGGAGCGAGCCCGCTTTTCGGCCCTGGGTCAAGACGAGGGCCAGCTCTAGTCTCCAAATGATTCCATTTGGCAACACTTTTGTGTGTCATGCTACGACATTCTAGTATCGTACCTGTCTCTGTGCCGTTATCCAAATGGGTAAGCTGCCATTGTCCCAGTAGGAATCCACAAACTGCGTCATGTAGTACTGCTTCTTCTCCTGAGTGCTGGTGTTGAACCACATGTTGTGGATCACTCCGTGGTTTTCTATGTAACGTCCTGTGGAGAAAAAGGCAGATTTTTCGCACTAGGTAATGAAGGGGCAGAAAATAATTGCAAGTTCGGGGCAGACAAAGGTGTTGGATACCCACCGGTCAGCAAGGTGAAGTGCGTCGGGCTGGTGATGGTGAGAAAGGGCGGCGTGACATACCGCGCTTTGACGCCATCCTTGGCCATCTCATCCAGATGGGGGGTATCCACGTCTTGGTCGTAATCCCAGCGGAAACCATCGAAAGAGATCAGCAGCAGTTTGTTCCGCGGCACGCGCTCGGGATGCGGCCCGGCCGCAAACGGGGCGGCGGCGCAAGGGCGCGGGCCCACGCACAGCGCCCAGAGCAGCACGCAGAGCCATCGCGCCGCCATTTCCATCTCATCCGACAGATCGCAGAACTCCCAAAGTCCGCTCTTGGACAAGATACACGCAGGCAAGACACCTTTTATACGGCCGCTTTACACACCGTTCGGCTCCCAAAAAAATGGGACGAGAAAGATGACGACCTTAACCCGCGTTTACGACCCCTGGAAAACGCTCCTTATCTCATCTTATCTTATCAGCTCGTAAAGAGAATTATTCCAATGCAAATCTGTCTTTTAAAGCCTGGGTCATTCTTCAATAGTTTGCAGAATGGTGATGCATGCATTGAGTCAAACGCTATCAAATAAGTACTCATTGGACGACAACTGTGCTGAGATGATCCAAAGTTCTGCAGCTAAATATGATATTTGGCATAAATACATTGCCCAGTCATACAAAGGCAAACAAAAGGGATTGCAACAAGGGGAAATCTCGACAGAGCGCCATGACGGTGAACCATAAAACAGATCAATAAACAGGAAGGATGAACTCAGAAGGCAAACTCAAAGAAAGTCCATCAGAACGACAGTACCATCAGTTACCAGCAGGTCGCAGCATTTCTTCGCTCCAACTTGATCGAATGGCAGTTCACGTTTGAACCCAAGAATGAAAATGGATTTTGTTATTTGTTCGGAGATCATTATTAATGCAACAATGGCTGTCGGTTTGGGGATTTAAGGCAAAATAAGAAAGCAAAACAAAACAAAAAAACAGTCCAGAAAAATGCAGTTTTATTGGAATGAACGGTTGCTCTTAGGTATAATATATTTGGTAGTACTGCAGTACTAATGTATTTTACTCATTTTCTGACTATGGACACCTAGGTACAGTATTCATACAACGGCATCATGTCTAGTTAGCCGCCATCTTGTGTAGGGTGATGGGGTTGGAAACGAGATCTTCAGAAGGACGTACATTTTTCGTTATTTCAAAAGAGGGTCACATGAGTATTCGACATGTACGGCATCGGTGCACAAAAATGACGGCATGGGAAGAAATAACGTGCTAGCGTCGAGGCCTAGAGAAACCCGGATGCTTGCGGTTTAATTACCGGGTGGGGGGGGGGGGAGGATCTTTCCGGGGAGCGCGAAGAGACGACAGCGACGGGAAAAAAAAACCTCAGTTTGACGGCGGGTTCCGCCGTTGCGTGTCAGCTTCAAAAGAGTCTTCAAATTTTAATTGTTTAGATTTGCGTCAGCCTGCCGAGCGTCCGACGGAGTTCGTTAAGCGAGCCGGCTTGTGATCACGCCGCTCGCTGGCTGGCTGGCTGTCACCCTCATCTGTGCCGCCGTTGCCCTGACAGTGATGTATGGGTAATTTAAAAAGTTGTTCTTTTCCACACAACGGTCTGCAGGCGGCTCAGCCAAGCGCGGAACCGAAACCCCCCCTCTTCCTCCCCAGTACTAAGAAAACTCATCTACATCCAACAGCAGAACCCTAGCGTGTGCACACGGCCGGCCATTCCATTTCGACATTTCTTTTCCCTTTTATCGTGTAGATAAAATGTGATCCTTTTTCTAGATGAGACCGCCTTTGAAAAGGCTCAATACGGACCTCGAATCTTTAGCGCTTTGCTTTCCACTCTTAAAATGGTCACCTATTGGCCTCAAAAGGCACGTGGCAATTTTTGTCCACTGATGCATTTTGGGGGAAATCAGAGAAGGCATATTTATGGCTCTCCCTTACGTATCAAGCTTTGTAACCAGGTCTCATCGTCTCTGTCAAGTGCCAACACGCATATGGTATTTTCCCACAGCCTTGTGGGTAACCGTGCTCGGGGAGATCCCCGCAAAGCCCTCCTGATCAAGCTTGCCAATAGATTGCCATCAATCCACGTCAGGCGGCCTGTTGTGGCTGGAATCGCAATCGGCGGGAGGATTTTTTTTGCGCTCTCGTCTCAGACTCGGCACGTCGTACGAGCCGGATCTCGCGGACCCCAACGGATCGGACGTCTCGACCGGTCGCGGCGGCGTGGGGATCATAAATAGTCTTCCTGGAATACGCAGGCATAGGCAGCTCCAGCGGGCCATTTTTCCGGGCCAAACGGAGGGTGTAGTACTTTCAAACGTACGCCTAAGACCCCCTAGTACAGGGGTGGGGAACCTTTTTGACAAAGAGAGCCACAAACAATTCATATTTTCCAATGTTATTCCTTGTGAGCCATACTATCAATTTAAAAGTCAAATACATACATGTAAACGAGTGCCTTTTGGATTTTTTGTGTGTAATTTCAGCACTTTTAAAGTGGAAAAAAAAAGAATATTTTTTAAAAGATTCTTATGCTGTTCCTAATCAATGAGAGGATGCATTCCAGAAGAGTCTACTGCAAAAAAGGAAGAAGATTAAAGCAGTTCTAGATGTAATATCTCAGTTCTGTCACCAGCGATTTCCATATTTTAGCTCACAGGTTAGCAAAGAGCCAGATGCATCCATTAAAAGAGCCACATGTGGCTCCCGAGCCATAGGTTCCCTACCCCTGCCCTAGTACTTCCAAAAGCGTACGCTAGAATCCCCCCCACCGGTGTAACCCACCCGAGCACCCCCCGCCACGCAGGCACGCACGGCTCACTCCATTTTGCTCTTTCTCCTAGCGCCAGCCAGGCCAAAAATCCATAGGCAGCAAACACAATCTAATTTCTCCGGGCGGGCCCTGGCAGTTTAAATAGCCCACATTAAATGAAGTTGGTTAAAAGAGAAATCGATCCGGCGGTGGGCCAGCCATCTCGCCGCGCCTCTTTGCACCCACCACTGGCCTTGTAATCACTGTTGATCCCGAGGAGAGATTAAGCCGCCGAGACCGAGATTAGGAGCGCGTGGAATAGGTGACGGAAGACAAAGCGTCGTAAAAGTTCTTCTTCTTGGTTTTATAGTCTTATTGGTGTTGGTGTTCCCTCCATTCGTTCCCTCTTAAAGCAAATATGAGTAGGTCCAATCCATTTATTTCGCAGGAATTCACTTAGTAGTTCAAGTGAAATGTGTTCATTTTCTCACACAGCAAGACGAGGTCTCTCTCTTTCTCTTTCTCTTTCTCTTTCTTGTTCTCACTTGGTTTCTGTCTTCAGCATCCTTTCAAAGACTCATTACCGCACTACTCTATCTTTTCTCTCCAAACACTGTGTAGGATTGCGGATCGATACGGGTTTGTGAAGTGATTCCTCTCTTGGAGTACGGCTCTCTTCTTCCCTAAAAATGGTGGCTGACTAAAATGGTCCTCGCATTCAGATTTTTTTTTTGTCGGTCGCCATGTGAAATTGGGTAGTAGAAGTAGTAGAAGAAGTAGTAGTAGTCCTCAACAAGTCACGGAAGGGAAAATGATTGGAAGCACTACAAAAAGACCTTCTAACTAACAATAAACGGAAGCGTTGAGCAAGACGGAATGACGTTGGCGAGCGTGTTCCTCTATTCGCAACCCAGATTTGATCCAACCTATTTCTTCTTTTTTTTGGAAGCACCTGGCCTGCTAGGATATCGATTTCCTGTATTTGGTCAAGGTTCCGTTTGGCTTGAAATGAAAGAGTGCAAGTTATTGTCCATTTCAAAGTCCAGCACAGGATATTCACTGAGAGAATATTAACCGGCAAACAAGCCGGCGCTCTTATTATGAACACACACACACAAACACACACACACACACACACACACACACGCACACACACACTTTAATTTATCTGCTGGCACTTCTCCCATTTTTAAACAAGACATTTCCCCCGAGAGCACAGAAGAACATTTGATTTATTTGATAAAGCGCACACTTTCACCCGAGGGCTATTGACGGCGTGTCAGTTGATGCAAACGCAAGGTGAAGTCAGCCAGCATTTGGAAAAATACTACATATATTTTTGCAAACAATCTCAAAGCCACCGACAGATCGACAATCATTTTGGGGGCGCTCGCAAGATCCAGAATATTTGATGAGTATGTTGTATTTGTTCTCTTTGTTTTCATCCCACTTTTTGTAGCCGTCCAACTGCCGATCTCAGTCCATTTTCTTGACAATTAGGTATTGACATCCGACTTTCCCAACTTGTTTGGGCACCAGAGGCCGTTTTTTTAATGGGCAAAGGGCCACGTGGGCCACCTATTGCTGACAAATAAAAAAGCAGGAGGTCAGGACGCGGCCCTTTGCCACCCACCCGTTGACATTTCCTCCTCTTAATGTGGTATCCATATTGATTAGACACACATGCCTTATTTATAGCCCTGCCCTCTGCCCCTTCCCCGGATTGTACGCTAGTACCATTTAGTCCTAGTAACACAGACTCGCATTGCCCGCTAAAATAACGTCACGGAGATGACGTTTGGAAAGGGCTGCAGGAAGCGTCCCTATTTACTATTTGGTGCTCTAATTGGGGTGACTCTCTCTTCCCTTGGCGTGACCCCGGGATCATCGCGTAGAATCCATCTTGGCGAATAGGCGCATCCCTGCCGTGGTTTTCTCGGCCAAGCCAGACTGAAAGGCATGCACCCCCACGCATTTGCTCGGCATCCTTCTCCTCACGACCTCCTCCTCGACTGTATTTCCCTGCCTCCCTCCCTCCGCCTCCCTCCTTGCCTCCCTCTCTCTGCCTCTCTCTGCCTCGCTCTCTCCATCTCCATCCCAGTGTTGCTCAGAGCGCCGTTACCTCGCTCAGTGCGCATTTGCCGTGGCGATTGTCGCCAACTCCCGGGAAAAAAAAGGGGGGAGAGAAAGGCAGAGTCCCACGCCAGGGAATTCCGTCCAGGCGGGACCGGGAGAAAGAAAAGCTTGGGAATCGACGTCGTGAGTACTCCATTATTCTTTCCGCCTTTGCTCCTTTGCCAACCGCCACTTTGTCCCTCCGTTGTGCTTTATTTGGAGTCCTCCGCCGCGGCTTATACGCGGCCAGGATTCTCTTCAAGCGCCTTTAGCGGCCAAAAGTCCCCAAAAGTGTGCACCGCTCAACTTTGTCCTTCTTCTCCCGTCGCTGATTTTTGCACGACCCGCATGCGCAAACCCGAATAGCGTCCGCCGGTCTGGCCAAACCCCGAGCCACGGTTTTGGCGCGATTGGCCTCGCTGGATGACGGGGCATTGGACGAGCCTGCTGCGGAAGAAGATAGCGGCAATGAATGCGAGTCCCTCAGGCAGGGAGAGCGGAAAAAAAAACTGAAGTGGTATTAGCCAGTGGAAAAGGCGAAGGGAATCCCAGCAGGCACGGGTTACGGGTTTAGGGGGAACCCAGAAATGGGAAATACGTATAGGAACCTCCTGAGAAGGGAAAAGGAGCTTTGGGAAAATGTTGGAGAAATAGCCAAGACATTAGTCGACGGCGAATGGCCCTGGCAACGGCATGATTGCAGCCTTGTCTTTCCTCACATCATCTGCTCTTCATCGCACAAGTGACAGGCCGCCTAAGTTGGATTGTCATAGATGGAGCCAAAGTTTGCTGTTCATGCATTCTCTTCATTCATTCGGAAACACTTTGGACACGGCTTGACTGGCGCCTTTCATTTCAGAGGTGACGGCCAAAACCCGTTTGGAGTAAAAAAGCGACTCAACGCTTTTGAGTCAACGGCAATGTTCCCTCTAAGCTGCGCGCGTGCGCAATTGCGCACTACTCTCGTCTTCTCTGCGCACAGCAAATCATATGGAGCGCACAAAATATAATCCCATTATTTTTCTTCTAATTATTATTATTTTTGTATCTGTGAGGCCGACGCGCGAACCACTCATCCGCCGGGCCGCCCATTCATAGATATTAATCATTACATTTTATTATGACTAAATCATTTATGTGTAGTAGACATATGGCAGGTGTGATACTGGTGTGTGCCGATAGCGAGCAATGATGATGTTGCTCACACCAGTACTCAGTGTGCTCAGAGAGGTTATCTTTTTGCCCAGACAAACAAAAAATTAGAGGGAACATTGGTCAACGGTATAAAAAATGCTTTTGAAAAATGGTTGCCTGTGTGAAGGTGTTCCGCTCTGAGTTGTGTGTGGGTCAAGGTTGCTATTAACAACTCTTTATAAAGTGGCAATACAAATTCTGTTAGCCTGCAGTCAGAGTGGCGGCAACAAAAAAAAGAAACACCTATGATTTTGTCACCTAGGTTGATGCTTTTCGAAATGGCTAGCTTCACTTCAAGGTCAAAGCCACGTTGCTAAGCTAGTTATGTAAAACCTTCCATTTAGTCGGGGATTAAAGAATGAGCTCTGACATCCCCCATTAACGTGTAATAGCAACAAGTTGAAGCTTTTGCCGAGACGCTCGCGTTGGGTCCGGGCTCAAGACCGTCTGTGGCGTGGATTTTTATCTCATTGTGTCACTTATACATTGGAGTACTGTTGGCATGGCATTCACTCAGGTTTGGTATTTTTGACCCAAAAGTAGGCAAATTCAACTGGGCACTTGGCCATTGTGCTTCTCCACGGGAAAGCCACCAGGTGGAAATCATTCATTCATTGGTTCAGCGCTTGATCTCCTAGTCGTGGGGCCACAGAGCGTTTACCGGCGGCTGACTTGCGGCAGCTCGCCGTCATCCGTGTTGCCGTTCAAGAGGAACTCTCTCCGCACCAGGTGCGGAACATACATGTGGAAGCATCGTCCCGTCTCCCCCTTTTCTCCGGTGCTTTCGCGGCTTTGTTTAACGCGCCATTAGCCAGCGAAGCGCGGGAGATCCGCCACGGCACCCCTGTTAATTCTCCTCATCGATCTCTTACGACGTGGGTGAAATTCCAGCGGCAGGAATATTTTCCTCTTCCTTTTTTTCTCCCATCAGCAATCATTTCAAAAGTGCTTTTCCCTCTTTACCTTCTCACTAACAATGTCTGGCCACATGACCATTTCCAGCTTAATATCGGGGACTGGCGTCAATCATTTCTCCACGTATTCAGATGAAAGGCAGCCAGGGGCCAATCTTTAAATCCTCTTAGATGACTTGGGCAGAACGGAAAAAGGCGAAAAGAGCGTTGTGCTGCCCTGCGAATACGCCTGAAATATGCAAGTGTGCGCATAATGGCCAAGGAGCCATCTGGGAGCCCTTGACCTTCACGAGCTCCCCGCCCCCCCGCCTCCCCTCCACCTGGCCGCCATTGGCCGTTTGACCTGAGCTCAAAGGGCCTCACCCCCAGCCCAAGAACCGTCCGCCAATTGGGCCGATGACTCGTGGGTGAAACACTAAGAATATGAAGCGTAGCAGGAGCTAGGCGGTTTCCGGCATAAGCCAGATCCCACAGGCCACCCCGATGGCGCGAAGGATGGACGCTTGAGTCCGACATTTGTCCGCAACGAATAACGAGACTGGCGGTTTCAGCACTCTGCCGCACCACATATCTTGACGGCTTAAACGTATGATCGCACAGACTAACTACAACACTTTTTGTTGTTGTTTGAGGGCTCTTCAAGTTCCTTGAAGATTTCCTAAATTCCGCCGCATTGATTCCACCGGGTCCCCCTCCCGTCCTCCAATTGATCGGCTCGTTGGCGGAGCTCATCTCAACGGGCTGACCCGACCCGAGTTCAGCTTTAATTTTACGTGGTGCCAACCGGGATATTAAAAGGTAGCGCCGGTGCTGTGGCAGATTGGAATGGGGGGCATTAAAACACCCGCAATTACCATCAACTGTCATTAGGTGCCACGAGCTCTGTGCGGTCGCTGCCGTCCCTCCCACTTTAAATGGCTCGGGCGGCTACTCGGTGGGCATCTTGGCCAGAGGACGAACTGAGCCCGGCTGCCGAAATGTCCTCGATTCATCTCGGGATTTTCATCTCCTTCGTTTGGAGAATCCTAGATTAGCCCACTACTACCAGAATATCTCCATAATATTTACACAATAATTGACCATGCTGTTGTTAGAAAATTGTTCAGATGTACTCTCAGACATCACCAGAAAAGAGCTGAAAATATAGCGTGTTGCGGTCCGTCTAGAATGAGGAGTAAGAAAGCTAAAGTGTGATTTTCGAGCCAGTTTGTCCAACAGAAAAAAAGCCATTTGTGGTCACGCCTCGCTACACACTTTGAAAAATAATGAGCCCACAAAAATGGCGTGCAATTCTGTCTCCAGAAGACGCGCTGTACTTTTTTCATGGAGTCAAACGTGTCCTGCTTTGCTCTGTGAAAGCTGCGTTAAAAGCTGCGCGATGGTGGGTCTCTTTTTGACACACCGATTGGCATCTTTTCAAAATATAATGCCTTTCCAGTGAAAAGGAGGGAAAGAGAAAATCCCGTTTGCGCCGGCCGACTGGCCGGCGTTGTCGTTTTGAACTAGTTTAGCGTCTCCCAGTGCAGGCAGGAACGGGGGAAGCGCTCTCTCTCTCTCGTGACACCGACTTCACTTTTAATGAGCGCATTTAGCACTAAATAATGCAAATGCCAAAACAAACGCAGCTCGTGTCTCCCAATAAATCTGCCGTCAATGAAGGTTACGCTTATTGCTCCAAATGAGTGAAGTTCCTGGGAAACCAGACCCGAATAATACCGGATAAGAATATCAACCCCCCCAAAAAATCACATTTGCTTAGTCATTCAATATTAAATAAATGCTAACTCTGTCTTCAATCGACGTCTAATGCTGGACAGATAGCTAGGTTACGTTGACAAAGGGTGTACGGAAAGACAGAAGAAAAAGCTTCTTCCATTTAGCGCACATAACATTCTTTATTCATGGCCACGCTGCCTAAATATATCTTGAAGATGGCAAAATAAGCGAGTGCATATGTATGTTGTTTGTGGCAAGGTTAAGGCGGGCAGAAGACTGAGCACCCTTGAGCTCAATGCCAGCTAAGCTAATCACTTCAATTATCTCAGCACTTGCCTGCGGGCCACTGCTAAAAGGTGGAGGCTAGTTTTTCATTTCTTTTAAATCTGCATTCTGTAGACCCGGGGCCAAAGAGAGGAGATAAAGACAAACATTTGGGAAAAGACAGACGCCAATTTGCCATGGCCTCTGCTTACGATCGAACCGCACGCCCACTTCCTAAAAAAAACAATCATTTGTGCATGATCGGGTTTAACTCCAATTGAAATGAAATCTGAGGTCAATGAGTTCAGTGTTTCAGATGAGTGCTATGAGTGTGTCACTCCATTTTTACTTTGGAACATACTTGCTATTCAGCGTTCAATACATTTCAAGAGGGATCACGTGTAAAACAATGCCTGAGGTGGGAAATTTGCATTTCTGCTAATGAATTAAACTGGGCAAACACGGTAGAATGTCAACAGGATTTGTTTTTTTTTCGTGTGCAAAATATGGAAGGAGGAGGCATCTGGGGAAAGCAAAAGATTGAGCGCTTGACTATTTCCTCTTGGCGGCCGGCGTCTGCCCACCCAAATCACCACTTTGTACTTAAAAAGCAGAGAGCCACTTGGAGAGGCGACAAGAGAACCAAAATCCGGACAAACAAAGGACGTACGTCACAAAGGCGTCACAACGGCGGAAACGCGCCTCGCAAAAGCAATCCGCTGGCTATTGGAGAAGCGGAGAGGAGGAGGAGGAGAAAAAGGTGATGCAAAACAGAGTTGCTGGGACGGGACGGGACGGGACGGGACGGGATGGGATGGGAGCACTTTGGGGGGCACACAGAGGACAGCAAAAACAAGTCCGAGAGCTTTCATTTCTCCCTCTTTTGCTTCTAATCTCCTCTCCATCGTCTCCCCTTCCTCTTGCATAAATTCTCCCCGCATATACCCAAAGTCAGAAAGACAGAACGAGCGACCGCCGTCCCGTCGGCACGAGCGGTAATAGCGGCGACCGCCGTTCTTATGTTTAATTCATCGACGTGGCCGAGGAAGGACGACGGGAAAGAGCAGAAGCAGAAATCGCGGGAGGAGAGCCCATCCTTTCTTTGTTTTCAGCTCGGGGCGCAGATGCTAAAAAGCAAAAGTCAAATACGAAGGATGCCGACGTGTAGAAACGTGTTGGAAATTGTTCCTTTTCAGAGAGCGCAAAAGATCGGGTCGACAAAACGGATCGCGTCCAAACTTTTGCCACCGCCTCCCCTCCCCGGTCTTCCAATGCTATTTCCTTCGTCAGGTCAGAGCTTTTCCCCCAGCGTAAATTATTGTCATCAAGTGACACGTTGGCGACCGAGTCAGCATTAAATCTAATGACGCAAAGTTGACGTGACGGAGCAGATGTCCACCCGACGGTGACCGCCACCGTCTTTCCGTCTATTGTGCTGAGCGCGTGGAACGGAAAGGCAAACTTGCAGACAAAAGATTTACAAATGGTGACGATGATTTATTGACCACGTGAGGCTTGGCCCAAGAGCGTCAAATCCCGAGGGGCTTGCCAATAAGATCTAGAGGTGGAAAAGATGAAGGCGCTTCGGATCGATAGGAGCCGAGAGCCAACGATTCAACCACAGGTTAAGTCAAGGTTCTGGACGGCATTCTGGGACGCATACGGTACCGATGTCGTCGTTTCGGTGGCGTGACGGAACCGACGTGTTCACGGCCCTCCTTCCTTAGCAGACGTTTCGCCTAATGAGCCACGATCAACCATCTGTGCCATATATTCTGTCTGTCACGGTGCCCATCCGTTGGATTTTGATGAGGCACCATCTTATGACAATCTCGATAAAAAGGAGTTAAAAGCAATGCCTTTCTCGTCAGGAACGAAGGACGACATGCCTTTGTTGAGTGAAGAAATACGCTGCCGCGGCAGAAACGTAACCAATAATGTTTGAAATGAAAATAAAACATCCACGTTGGCCACGGAGGGGGAAAAATGGCGTAAACACGGGGAAATGGTTTCCTTTGATGTGTTTTGTTATCTTTGTTTCACGGTAAATAAAGGAGGTTGAGAGGCATTCAGCAAACTATTTGCCAAAATGTCTGTTTAGTCAAAGATTTAATGTAGTGTGAAATGAAAGCCCTCCTTAAAAAGTATCCAGTGGAGCGTCGACACAGCACGCCAGCCACTTGCCACGTTCAGGCGTGTCCACCCAAAAATGAAACCTATCCATTTTGGACGGTCCACAGGAGAAAAAGAATGGATGGCGTTTGCACTTTCAAAAGACCTATTGCCGTTTTTACTTTCCCCGGAAACATATTGTGTCAGGTTTAGTCATGCAAATGTTGTGTTTGATGACAGGAAATCCCAGTTTAAGCCACTTCAGGCACTCGCAGAATGCAAAATAAGACCACTACTTTTACACGCCACGGGCACACGGCGTCACTATTTTGAACATCTTTGACGGACGGAAGTTGCCAGTTTATAACAGTTGCTAAGGCTTACGATTGGTCAATTTCTTGGTTGCAGTAGCGAGACAATTGCATTTGCAATAAATTATGGTTATATTCAGAGATCATTTCATTTAAGTTATGGACGGAATGAATGTCAACCCTAAAATATAGCATCAGGTCAATTGATTTAGGATGAGAGCAACCCATCCTCATCCTCATCCTCATCCTCATCTTCACTTTTATCGTCCTCGTCATCTTCATCTTCAATTGACGACGTTGGAAGCTACTGCGTCCAGCGCATTTATTGAACAGTTAACGCTCAATATTCCTCAAAATGGTTCGTTTCCCCTTCGTAAGACGTTGGCGTATGTGGGCCGCGTTGCAGACTGCCGGCCCAAGTTCGTGCTTTACTCGTCTTTAGTAAGTTTGACCTGTCCGGCTACTCGGCGCCATCGTTTGCATTAGCTGCAAAGTACGGCCGTTAGCATTAGCACGGCCGCTAAAAACAACTTGTTGAATTGCATTATTCAAAGAATTTTCATTCTGTATGTTGACGTAGTTTAAAGAAGAGATGGAAGCGGAGTTCCTTGAGCCCGAAACAAGTGGAAGCTTTTTTTAGACAACTTGGTGAGTCAAATATGCTAATTCCGTTCGAATGTAAAAATGTTGTCGCTGCAATTGAGCGTGTTACCGTCTGCACTTACGGGGCATATAGTTCATACCTTCATTCATTCATTTATTCATTAACTAATTCATTCACATGGGTCGCGGGGGTGCTGGAGCCCAGCCAGCTATGGATACCAGGCGGGGGACACCCTGAATTGTTGGCCAGCCAATCGCCATAGTCTGATATTTCATCCTCACGAGACAAATGCTACTTTAATGTCGTTTGTTTTTTGGACAATGTATCTGTATTTTTCTGCTCAAGTGTTTCTGTATACGTGTGAATGTTTACAGGTAAAATAAGAATGTCATTGTAGAATTTGATTGGAACAAACGCTGCACGTTTATTTTCTATTTGAGGGGCCACTTTCATTTTTTTGTGTGAGAAAAAAAAGAAAGTTTCCCATCACCTATTGTGTTCCTGAATTTCTTTTAGCAAAAGAAAAAGGAGAGAGAGCGAGCGGCTCGCGCTGTAAAATCCATTAGCCCGCTCAGCCGAAAACTTAATTCTACCCTCTCAATTTCGGTGCGTGGGCAAGAGCGTGTGTGTTGCTTGTACAGGTAGAATCGGTCAGCCCCCCCGCGGGACACCTCTCACTGGGTGGGCAAAATGAGTGGTGATCTCTGGTGACCTCTCGGTCATCAATCTCTCCACGGGACCCTTCTCCATTACTCTGTGCCGTTCGCTAAAAGGAAAGCAGCGGTCCTTGATCATCTTTTTCCCCAATCCGCCCTGAAATCCCTTCTTTGTCCCTTGTCTCCTCTCCTCTTACGCTAGGAATGTCGTCTATTGCTTTTCTCTCGTGTGTACACGTGTTGGGGCACCCCGTGGGTGTCGCTAAGGTCAGGGATCACTCTGTGTCTCATTTGGCAAGTTGTAGTTGGCCACTCCTTCTGTCACTTGTCATTGGAGATAAATAAGGATAAAAAAACTGAAAGTGTCTGCAGCCACAGTCTGTCTGTCCCAAGTGTGTGGCGAGGTTAGTGTCTGGGAAGAGCTCAGCTTGGCCTCGCGTCAATGTGACTTAAAGTGCAGCCATGCATGAGCATTTGACAGCTACTCTTCCCTCCTCCTCTTCCTCCTCCTCCTCATCCTCCTCCAGTTCATCGTGCACTCCTCTACTCTCACTTGCCATCTCCCTCCGTCACATCTTGTCGCGAAGCCATAGATGGCGAGATGATAGAGCAGCCAGTAGGTGTCCTTTTTGACCGCATTGCCCGCATTTTTGCGTTCATGTTCTTTTGTCACCTTGGTGTTACGAAATCGAAGGAAACGTGTTAAGCCCCCCAATCCCATCCTTCACACTTCTGAAATCTAAAGTGAATGGAAATGTTCCCTTTCGACAGTGGGCAATCAGGAATACTACTACTATTCCACTTTTGGGGTTTTCAACCTCTGGTTGAAAGGCGCTTGCATTTCCCATTTTCCTGCAGATCGCTGCTTTGTCATTTTTCATCGCTGTACACACTGGATTATTTACCACATTGTCCCATCCAAAATGCAAAGAAGCAGTGTTATTTTTAGCTGCCTCCCGAGGGTTCCAATAAACTTTTTAAATGGAAGATGTAATAAGCATACGGACTCTCTGTAGGTAATTAGCTACAGGGATGAAAAAAAAATGCAGCCGACTTGAATTTGGCTTCCGTTTCAACTACTCTTTGTATCCCTTTTAGCTCCCTTTCCAAAGCTCTTTTTTGAGGTTCCATCAAAAATTCGGGCTATTCCCAAATTGTCCTGCATTTTAATCGTCAAGTAGCACATGACACAGTCTGTTTGTTGATAGCTTGTGCCACAATACTATTTTTTTGGCTCTCCAGACCTATTTTGACGGCCTGCTATTTTGGCCCATAGATACTGTGCTCATTTTAATTCCAAATTTCTACATAATCCAATGTGAAACTCATTCTATCATGGCTTGCTAAGACACTGGCAGCCATTGAAAGCGCGAGACGTCCAACTTGTTTGAAGTGGGAGGGTGGCAGGGAATGAAGGAACATTGATTGGACATATGGGACAGAGAAACACTCATTTTTATTTTTGAACTAATTAGCAGCCATCGACGCTGCTAGGCGGCTCCTCCCACTTCAAATGGATTGGAGTCTGTTAGCAATGAGCTCCTTTGCAATTGCGGCAGAAGGACGATTGGACGCCATACGATTGCGCCAAGGCGCTGGTCTTTTTTAAATGGCGGCATGGATTTCTAGCAGCCATCTTGGCTAGAGCGAGCGGTCTTCAAGGTCAACATCATTGGAAGTGTTATTGTTCTCACACTCCATCCCTGCTCTTGCTCACAAAAAAACTTTTCCGAATGGTGAGCTCTGAATTTCATTTGCTCTTTGCTGTGTAAAATGATTCCCGCCGTATTAAAGGGGAAATGACATTTAAAGGAAATTCTTGTCCATCTCCGTGTAGGCCAGACACAAAACCCATGGACAAGATTTATTTATCCTAATGAAAAGCGTCTCCTCGGGGGAACCTTTGAAAATGATCCTCTGACCTTACAAAATGTCCCCACATCAATATTCAAGTTCTTTTCCATGCTACAGGTGTAGAAAAAAACCCATATCTTTTGCAAATAATTTTGTACGATCGTAGCATTGTACTATGGCAGGACATAGAATTAAATCCATCATTGAATTGTTCCTATATTTCCTCTGCGGTCATTTCTTTCTTGCTCAGAATGAGAGAGATTGTCCCCCGCCGAGGAAGGGGTGCTTAATTGCGCTAGATTGTCTTATCTTCTTGTAATTATGCCATTCTCTTTTGGAGCTTCTGGTTCCAAATGGCCAATCGATACAGTCCCTCCGTCCTCAGACAGGATAGAGATGTGAGTGGATTGCTCTTTAACTCTGGGTTTGGCTCCAGATCAGCGATAGGAAGCCCTCTTTAAATCCCCTACTATTCAAACTTCAACTCCATCCTATGGCGTGGCCCTAGGTCAAATGCATCTTACCCGGTAGACGCCGACACCCTCATCGCTAAACATCCCATTCGTCTCCAATTTTATTCGCGAGGCGGCCATGTTGAACGGCGCTCACCCTGCCGGACGGACAACACGGCCCGCGGGTAATGGACTTCCATTCCCATTTGCCTGACTTTTAGCGCTTTCAGTCCTCCGAAGCGGCCAGCGCCGAGGTTGGCCGAGCCCCGGGCGTCCCCGCGCTGATTGACAATCAGGGGCTGTCAGAGTCAAACTGGCAGCTGAAGGCCGGCGTCGCACCTTCGTCACCGGCGGCCGTCTTCAAAGAGAAGATGGGCTTTTGCCATAATGAGAGGGGAGTTGGAAGGAGTCGGGTGGGCGGGCAAAGGCAAGAAAAGAGCCGGAGCTCTCGCCGAGCATTGTAATTGTGACGGGAGCGGGCGCCTTCCCTCCCCGGCCGGGACTCTGCAGACGGTAATGAATCCGGCCGTTCTCGCTGTCCAAGGTGATAGATACAATGGGGCAAAAGACAGAAGAAAAAAAAAAAGACAATTGGCGGAAATAGTGCTTAGCAATGAAAGACCCAGCAGACCGGCAGTTTTTACATCTGAACGTATAAAAGTCAAAAATAAGCCTATGTGGGATTTTTCTTCCCTCAGCTTGACAGTGGATCAGGGACCAGGGATCCTTTTAGTTAGGTAGTATTACGTCGATACCGTATTTCCCGACACCATTGATGTCATTTTAATGCCCGGTCCATACCAATGTGACGCCACTAAATACTGACTATAACGCATATGGCTCAAGGCCTTTTTGTTTTGGTAGAAAATTGGAAATACCTTTTTTAAAAGCGTCCACGATCTTTTCATTCTTTATCTTTCACCCCTGAACACGTGGTGTCATTGATTGAATTTGTGTCTATTTATTAGCTGTGGCTGCACAGCCAGTGATGGATGCCATCTTAGTGTCAGTTGTTGTATTTCTCTTGAGTTGTTTTTAGCAAAGCATCATTTTGCAAGGAAATTCCTTTCCGAAAGCCTAGAGGGCTCTCATTGACAACGCTCGCCCGGAGATGAGACCGGAAGCCGTATTGTTGCCGGCTTCCTAGCGGACGCTCCGAGAGCGGAGGCGAGGCGACCGGAACAAAATACGCGGCTCGTGGCAAACGGGCCAATGGGCGCCCGCCCGCCCGCCCGCCGTCCGAGCGTCTGCGCCGCGTGAGGCTCAGCGGGACGTCTCGGAAACCAGGTCAGCCCAGCTTTTGAAGGCGGCGAGCTGCGGGCGGACGAGGCGGCGTGCGGGGACTGGAAGCTCACATCAAAGGCGCCGGTCCAAAATAGCCAAATATGATTTCAAGCGTGCATACGCGTGTTGCTAATTCTGCCGGAAAAAAGCCTTGTGAGGTAAATGAGTCACTTTGTCCCTTAAATTGGTGCTGAGTCATTTTTCGCAGAGCGGATTTACAATGAAAAGACATCAAACTCAACCGACTGTACAGCTAGCTAGCTATATGACTGCTAAGAAGATGGCTGAAATGTCACTCTTGGCTACGGTTCTTTGTCAAATATTGAATGCTTGGAATAGCTCAAAGGAAGGTGCGAATTGCATCACTATGCCGTTGCTAATTGTGCCTTGTGTTAAGGACGTCGAGTGGATAGCATTTGGTTTTTCGTGGCTGTGCCGTGGTGCTTGACCACATTGATAAGGGAATGTGGATTATGATTTGCATTCTGAATTAGCGTGTAGTGGCAAAGCGCCAATCAATGTGGCAGCCATGTTTAACTGCGAATGAATGTTGTGTTTACATGTGTTGTGAAAACAGTTGAAAAAGGGAAAACAATATTTATCTCACCCGGCCCATTTAACGACCCTCTTGACGGGCCACGGTAGTGACGTTTTAACATTTTTATTCCTCTTCGCTAAGGAAACCCCTGCGCTAGTTTTACTCAAGCAGATATATTCGCCTGTCCATCTGTGCGCTGAAATCTGGCCCCCTGACAAACGTGACAGCGAGGACAAGATGTTTCTCCTGCTGAAATATATTCTAACAAGCCACGCTTGACAGGTCGGGTCCGGCCGGGCGAGCATCGGGATGGACAAAGTGTGCCTGGAAGCGGGAGACATGCGGTCCGATTTGGTCGTCTCCGTGGCCTTGTCAATGGGCTCCGGCCTCGCGGAGTCACTAGACCTCCCTCCGTATGTAAATAATAATAATAATACAATGAGTACTGCAAGTGTGTGTCACTTTGTGGCCTGCGATGATCTATGCATTGGCTTCCTCGATCTCCATTCGTTTGAAATGGATTTGTCATCGTGCGTACATATCTGCTTTGAACACGTGGACCACGTAGGAGTGTGCGGCGGCTGTTTAGTCCTTTGTTCCTCTGAGGAAACAACATTTGTTATTTCCTTCAGCCCGTTCACCGGGTCTTGAGCAAAAGCCGCAAAGGACTACGCTCCCATCCCCCCGTGCACGCGCGTTTGTGTACGGGAAGATAAAGCGCGTGTGAAGACGTGGCACTCGGTGACTCGGAAGCGATTGCCCCGCCAAACCCCCGCAATTACTACCGAGGCCTGCTTTCATCAGCATGAATTCACACAAGCAAACCAAGCCGCTTTCAGCTAGCCCTACGGTAGTTGCTAGGAGTTTGCGTAGAAAGTCGTCTTTGTATATTTTGGACTTTCCCTTTTTGGAATTATGCTACCAACTAATTCCCCCGTTAGCCCCCGCCTGAACCTGGCCGTGAACGTGTTGAGAGGATATTGTACACCGTGGCAAAATAATCCCTTGCTTTCACCACAGGCTTTTGAAGACCTTGAAATCTCACATTCAATTGGCTTTGTGATTAGCGTTTGGCGATAAATGGAGGTACTTTTGTCCTCCGGGGGAAGATTCCGAAAGCGGGCTTTTTGCTGATTTATACCAACGCCTGACCAGGTGCTCTTTTGTGTGAGCATGCGAGGAAAGTCCTCACCGCGGCAAACTGAAAGGATAGACTCCGAGCTATTGTATTGGAACCCACCGCGTAGCGGCATTTTGCCTCGTCGGAATCTCCCGCGATGGAAAGCGGGCGTTTGTTCCGTGAATTTATCTGCTGAAGAGATTTTCTATTGATTTGATTAAGCAAGGCTCGGTCATTGGTTTGCCTAACGATGACAGATACCCCTTCCGGGACAATTTTACATGGCGACGTGGCTCCCCCGTCCTATTTTCTCATTTCTTCACCCCACCCCGTTTCACTTGGAAAAAACCCAACCGCGGGGGAATTGGCGGCCCCACCGACGGCCGCGTTAGTCTCGGGGCTTTGAAAAGGCAAAGCTCCGTCACGCCCGTCCGCTTGACCTCCCAATTTGGAATGACCGTGTCGGAAAAAGACGGGGGATATTGGATGAAGCTGGGCCAGCCTCTTCGCCGGGCACATCCATAAATGGCCTCTAGAAACCCAAAGGCTCATTTCACACACACCTAACGACATTTGGTGGCATTAGATGGGAAGACGCACTTTCCAGCGCAGCGGGCGGGCGGGATAGAAGCCACGCCGTGTTGGGATACTAAGCTCCCCTCTTCAAAATAGAGGAGAGATGTGGGAGAGTATTTTTGGCGAAAAGTTGAAAATGGTGCTTTTTTTTCCAAGGTTCCCTACCCCCAATTGTCAAATTCCTTCCTTTTCTCTATCTCCTCTTACGACTTCCTCCGGGAAGATAAAACACGAGTATAAGGAGAATGAGCTGCCTAATATAATCAATGGTCAATTTCCAACCTGGCAACCTTGTAACGTTGTAACGTGTAACCTTGGCTTTTTGGATTTGAGAAGCCACTGAAATTTCTCCCCGCTACTTTTGTCCAATTCCGCTGGTCTCTAATCCACCCTCCTCCACACTTGCCTTCCCCTTCGCTGGCTTTCAGTCACAGGGCTGATTGACTTTGAGAGGGCGGGCCCGGCACGGAGGGCTCAGCGAGCGTCTCCGCGGAGCACGGGGACACGCATGGGTTCCCCGTCTCTTGGTTTAAGTCCAAAAAGTGGACGCCAAGCCGTGGGGTTTGACACCCGCCCGGTCTGTCGTCGCTCGTAGATGATACGGCACGCTGCCAGGGAACGGAGTGCCGTGTTTGTTGGAGCTAATTTGGCTTGCGCCGGCTTGACATTTTCCCACAATTTGATAAGAGGCTGCGTCGATTGGCCACCCGGCTGGCAGTCCCTTATTAACCCAGAGCGGATAAATCCATTCATTACCGTTAATTAATGAGCATGTGAGCCCAGGGGGCGAGGCCAAGCCAGGCCAGGGCAGGCGAGAGCTAGCAAAAGTGACAACGTCCAAACGGGGCATTAAAGAGGAAGCTTCGCCCGCCATTTCTCCCCATTCGACACGCGAGCACTCTGTCTCTTTCTGGACTTCCCGTAGGCACCAAGACCATTTTCTCGGCTACCCGATTGTTCCAACGGCACTCGGCCGGTGGATGGCGCTCCGATCCATCTACTAATCGTCATTCATCCAATATCGGTCTTCCGATCCCGGCTCGCCGCTTACGAATGTCACCTGCCAACAACTATAAAGCTCGCCAGCCGTAAACCGTCTGGAGCCGATCGGCGGCCGTCTTCCCCCGGAGACGACGTCGATCCCAATTGGCACTTGACGAGGCCGTCGGGGGGAGCCGTGTTGTTCTGACAACGTCGTTGCCTTTTGGCATTTATTCCCGGGCTCTTTTCTTTCTCTTCCTAAGTGAACTTAAGGTCTGCTGACATAAATCATGCGTGGAGGCTTCGGATAGCGGATGTCACGGGAGCTCTTAGGCCATGACAGTGTATCAGCTTGACTGTCATTTCAGATAGCATCACGCAACGTGGCCAAGGATTTGCCGCCGGCCAAGACGCCACGCCACGTGACGTTCGCCGGTCCACCTCGTCTCCTACCTTTCGCTCGAGAAGCGCCTTCCGCCTCTTTGAACACTAATCCACTTCTGGTTCTTCTCAGGAAAGGCAGGCCGCATTCTTGATGTCGCCGGAGTGGCGGCGAGTCGCCTTCGATGGGCCGTCGGCCTCGAGCCACGAAAGAGCGGACGCGCCGGTCTTGCATCAGACGGACGAATGCGGGGCCGAAAGACGGCTCTCGCTCTCTCTCTCTCTCTCTCTCTCTCTCTCTCTCTCTCTCTCTCTCGCCGACGGGGAAAGATCACGCCTGGGGTGTGAGGTGTGTCAGGCAAGCTAAAGCTCTCAACCCCGGTCTCCGAGGCATCACCCCCCTCCAAATCCACCCGCCGCGCCTCACACCTCCAATTTTTCATTCCCTGGAGCAACGACACGGTTGAAGATGAAGATGACGAGGCCGGTGTGGCATCATCTCGGAGCACGGTGGTGTTTTCCGCTCCTCTTTCCGTCGCGAAGCCTCGTGGGGTTCCGCAGAGCGCCATCGGACCCTAATTAATGGGGGCCGCGCTTATGTTTTACGACAGAACATAATCCGCCTCTAATTAGTTTGAAAAAGGGCTCAACGCTCTGATTTATGGCCAGTCGGGGCGATCGCCGGGGACCGATTTAAGAGCTGACTTTTCCGTCTGACGCGCGCCGGCCGGCCTTCAAAATCGGATTGGGTTCCGTCGTGACAGGAGACGTCTCCTTTAGCTCATTTACTATTCTCCGTGCGGTATTTTTTTTTGTACTACCGTCTTCTTTCTGTGATTGACATCTGCCCATCTCACTTTTTCCCCGCACTCTCCCGTCCGTCGTTATGATGTCAGGCCCAGCTGTGATTTTCCCCCTCCGAACCTGGAGCCATTTTCCCCTGGTTTTCTTAGATATGAGCACGAGTGCCAAAAAAGGGGGCGCCAAAAAAGGGGGCGCCAAAAAAGGGGGCGCCAAGATGGACGGTGGTAAGAATGCAGAGGCAGAAGGACGTGGGGGAGGCCGCCAAAAGTATGCTACAGAGAAAACATCAGTGGGAGGGATTGTATTGTTTGCGCATCAAACCCTACACTTGGTCCAAGTGAGGGAGATGCTCGGATTTGTCACTCCGCGTCGTATGCAATCCGGCCGGGTTTATTTGCAATCATAATGCAATGTCCTCATTCGAAATAATGCGCAGTGACTCGTTTGCTTCATTGCACAAATTAAGATTTTGTTTCCGCTCACCTTTACAGGGCACTTACTGGCTAACATTGACGGCGTGTCCCGTCCTTTTTGACTGGGAGAGGAGAATCCCAGCCAGTCCTTCCACTTCACGACCTTTCAAGGGACAGCACGGCTACCTTGGACAACTATTCCAAAGGTAACACTTGAGACCTTTGACCCTTTAGAGAGCAAGTGACTGTTTATGGTCAAATAGGGGTTAAGAAAAAACAGTTATTATTTTTAAAAAAAGCTTTTGAATATTTTTCTATGATCGTACATAGATTTATATCGTAATATAGCAACGTCTCTTTAAGAGTGAAAAAAAATCCTAATTTATTGACCAAAAGCCCGATTGCAAAATTTCCCAACGGAGTCGGTTGAAGCGGCCGTCTCACACGAGAAGAGAAAAGGTCTTTGTGTCTTGTTAAATGTATGCCCAGCAAATAGTACACGGCTGTCCTCCCCTATCTGCTTCCAAGAAACCTAGCATATCTGTTCTCCTCCTCTGCTCTCCTCGCTCCCTCCGTCTTGTTTATCGCTCTCCCGTTTTGAAGTCCCGGGCACGGCGGCGCCGTAAATCAGCGCGGACCACACCTTGTCGTTCTGTGATTACCTGCCGCCAAATAAAGTGACTGGCTGCCCGGCCAACAAAATGGAAGCCGCTCACGCCGAGACGGATGAGTGCGCGCGTCTATTCTTTCAAACGTGAATGAGGGCAAACGACACCTGCGGAATAAGCCATTGTGTACACGTACCACCGTGCCACAACATTCCAGCCCAATGGATTGTTCTTCTCCTCCTCACCTCGTAGCTTCCCTGTGCCCGCCTCGATACTAATCTGGGCTAAACTGGCCTCCAACTGGGTAGGGTGATATCGCAATGCTTTCCGTTTTGCCCGATTTGCTGTCCTTTTTAAAAAGAAGTCACTTTTTGACTTTTGAAGGTCGCCAGCAAAAGCTTCCATCAGCCCAAAGTTTTTGCCATCAGATTTCAAATAACGCACAAATAATATCTTAACATTGAAGTAGGCTAGGATATTTTGGCCGTCACGGATTTGTCAGACGGCAACAAACAGAAACAGATGAAGGCATCGTGCGTAGACTTCCAGATGGGGATGGATTTTTTTCCCTCCCCCATTGATTTACTTTTTTTTTTTTTTTCAAATCGCTGTAATTGGTGTCTTTCTTGACAGTTATTGGTTTATCGCACCGGTGCTATAATGTGGCGAGAGCTTCCTCGGAGACGAGTGGGATTCAAGAGCTGCAACTCGCAGAGCGCCAGTGCAAGTGTGCGCGTGTGTCCGTACATAAATATGGATAGCCGCAGAGCCCGAAATGCGGACTCGCCGTCTTGAACGGCCGATAAAAACAAGTGCAGACGCCGTCGCCGAAGTTTCCCCGAGAGCGAGAGCGGGAGCCGCTCGCCGGCAACCCCCACCCGCTTGCGTCTCGGGAGATAAGTCAATCCATTCCTTTTTGCGGGGAAACAAAAGAAGGGCTCGCGCCACACTTGGGGGAGAGAAAGCCAAAGATATCCTCCGTCTAAAGCCATGCGCGGGTGAGGAGGTGGAGGTGGAGGTGGAGGTGGCTGGCTGCCTTGTGACTCATTAAGAGTGCTGCTGCTTTGGGCTTTGTGCCATCTGGACCGACCCAAAAAAAAAGTACAATTGCAGAGAGGGAGGTCGAGAAGAAAAGCTGATTTGAGAGGGCGGCGCTATCTGTCACTTTCCATTTAGCTGCTGGCTTCACACCACGGTGGGCTAACAGACAAACAATCCATCCTTATTTACCCGCGCTCAATGCCAATCCCGCAGATTAGAGAAAATTGCATTGCCACATCCAGGGAGGGGCCAACTCCGTTCCATTTGAAGGATCCCCTTCAAAGTACATTTCTTCTGGCTTCTCGCTAAGAAAAGTCGGAGCGCTCTCGCCACCGTGAGTGACGCTTCCCCGCCTACGTGATCGCAAATGGCATCGCAGGGAAACATTTTGGGTCACCCTGTATTGATATATCGTTATAGAAGAATTCAAGTCAAAGTTGAAATCAGTCTAGCATTGTCAAAGAATTTCCTCTTATTCACTGTATAAATATGTATATTTCTAGTATTTTAGAAAAATATGCGCTCAGCCAAAATATAAGAATCTAAGCCAGAATGTACAAGCATATTAAGAGTAAAGATCATGTTTTTTTTCTTTCGTAGGTTTTGATGAAATGAGGACCAATTAAGACGTATCCTGCTCACTGACCTCCTCCCGTAAGTACTCTCCATTTTCTTCAGCTTCTTTTGTAACTGATGCTGATATAACATTTACTTGGAGTCATTGGATAATAACATTCAAATAACTGCCCGGGCCCGTCCAAATCGGCCTAGCTAAAAGTCTCCTTAAATTTTGTTTTCAGTGGCTCTTTCCGTTCTTTTATAGTCCCAGTTTATGCGGTTGGGGAGGGAATTGAAGCATGCGCCTGTTTTCGATACAAAGTGCTTGCTCTCTGTTGATGAAGATTCCCCCAAAAATGGACATCAAAATGACGAAAGACGTGTTTCTAATGGCCCTTCGCCAAATACGTGTGAAATGGAAAAGATGGACTTAACACGCAGATAACCTGTGAAACGGAGCCAATCCATCAGCCACAAAAGTGATAAAACATCCAGGCAAGAGTCAACGCTTGGGCGCAATGTTTCTAGGAGTGCGCCCTTCTAAAGCAAGGCCTGATGTAATTGCAAGTAAAAGGCCAGCCAACACGCAACTCTTATTTTAAGCTCTCTTTAAATACTAGGCTCATTTTTAGAGTTCTTGGAGAAGATTTCATCTGCAATCTTCCACTCGGCTGAGAATCGCCAGCGGAAAGCTCACCATCCAAGAATAGTGGGCTTGCTTCTTAAGCCCATGCCCAAATTGACTTTACATTTCTAGATTTCCCCTCCAAATGTTTTATCCTTGCAGTTGTGGCCCAGATGGAAATGGGAGGCCCCAAAAAACGGCGCAAAGGTACCGCCAAGGCCCCCGATGGCCATCGGGAGGGGAGACGGAACGTTTCAGACGCTTCATATCTCAAGTGTTTTTCCCATGATTGGTTGGAACAGGGCGGTGCGCCATGTCCTCACTTGCTCTGCGAGATTGAAGTCTTTTCAAATGTGTCCCGCAGCGTCAACACGGGCGCCGCCGGCCGGCTCGGCTTCATTAGCATAAAGAAATGTAGCGGCCACGTCAGGCCAAGCGGACCAGCGACACGTCCAAGAGAAAAGACGGCCGAGGGAATGGAACAAATTCAAGGAGGTACATTGAATTTCCACTTCTGGCACAGAGCGGACGGACTGCATTAAATCTCAAGCACACGAAAATATTTGGGAGAGAAATGGTACGTCGATCCGCCGATACGGCGCCATGCTTTAAGTTATGTGATCCACGACCTCCCGCCGAGAGTGGATCTTGAAAAAGATGTTGGTGGAATTGTGCTCCTTTCATGCGTGGAAATGAAGGCAAAATACGGCCAATTGCTACCGCTCCTTCGTTGCAGTGGAGACTTTGCGATGGGCCGGCGACGAACGGCAGTCGATGATCTTTTAGATCTTTTAGGCTGTTTTGAACAGAACTTTGGCGTCTCTCATTTGTCATTAAACCTGCTCCCGTTGGCACTTCACTTGACATTTCTTCTCCCGGAAAACAATGTGATTTTGGGCACCAAGCTGAGACGGAGGAGGAGACGGCGGCCGTAGAAACCCGCCATCGGAAGGATCCGAGAGGAGCGCGGCCTTCCTTGGAACAAACGGCCAACGTTTGCGCCGTGTCGCGAGCTCATCAAGCCCTGCTCGGGGTCCGCCGAGATCAGAAGGCGGCCGCCTGGCTGACTGGCTGACTGGCTGGCTCTTCGCTCGACACTCGGCTCCATTATTCATCGGCTCTTCTGCATTTTGTTTTGGAGCCAGACGCACGGTGACATCAAAGGGAGAGCGGCGGAGGGGAGGAACGCGCCCTCTCCGGAAAGAAATACACGTTGCATTTATGTATTTCATTACGGGGCCCGCCACGACGCCAGCAAGGAGAAAGAGAAGAAGGAGACGGCCGCAGAGTGATGGAGAGTGGGATGGGAAGGACTGGACCCGATTGGCTTATCGCAATGTTTACATTCATTCCCAGTGGCTGAAAAAGCCCCAGATGGATGAGAGCTACCGGCAGGAAGAAGGAGGGAGGAGGTGGCTTTCTTTCACTCACCACCACCACCATCTAAGCACGTGCTCTTTCTTCTATAGGTGGCGGACGGAAGTGGTGCGTGCCAGAAAAGGGAGGAAAATCCAAGGAGAATTCATTTTCTTCTCCACATTCGATTGTGCTTGCTCATTAATAGCTGTGGCTTCTGGACACAACAACTCCTCCAAACACGCCTTTCAATTGAATCAAAAGTGCCACCACGCGTGCACGTTTTCAGCGATGACTCGCGGACCGCGAGGATCGTTTTCTTACTCGTGTTCTTAAAGAGGAGTAGCGCTATGGGAAAGAAAAGCACATTTCTGGGATGCCGAAATGCGACTTTTATGGAAATGTTGGTCTTGTGGAAACATTTGGGAGCGGCCAATGGATTCCTGGATTCAAAAGTGAACCTTTGAAAACAAGAGATCAATTGTTGGCAGGAGGATATGGAGAAAAGCTCTTGGGAAATCTCGCCATTCATCACTTTATCGATACTACAGTAATCCCTCGATTATCGCAAATTCACTACTATTTTCCACTCTTCATTATTTTTAAAAGAATGTTTTTTTATTTTTAAATTCATTACTGTAGAGTGTCACAGTCTACTGAACCGGGCAGGCGTTTTACCCGACTCCGAGTTTATGGGTCATTCCTAAACTCTGACTTTTCCATTTTTTTTAGCATTTTGTACGCCTTCCAATAGCTCGCCTGTCTGAAAAGTCCAAATCGGGCGGTGAATGCTTGTTAACTGGAGCTTTGGCCCGCCCGAATAGCGTAGGCTGCAGATGAAGACGTGGATGTTCTGCGTGCTTTGATTTGGATTTCTTTTTTTCCCCCCTCCACAACCTGCTATCAGACATGGGGATTAACGCTTGAAAGGAAGAAGCGCCTTTGAAAAATCCTCTACTCAGGTGTCAGGAAAGAGTGGGAGGGGAGCCGTCCGTGGGCCACGTCAAAGGAGGAACGGCAGATCGCGAGGACCGTTTACTGGTCACGAGCAGCGGGTGGCGTCTTCCTGAATAAAAAGCGCCATTCTGCTTTCGATTGACATTCATGGAGAGACGGCCGGCGTCAGGGATTTTAAATGACTTTGGCTTTATGCGGCGGCGAACTTGGAAAGCCTCCCGCTCGCTCGCTTGCTTGCTCGCCAGCCCGCCCGCTCACTTCACCAATGCAGCAACGGCCGGCACCGTTTAGCAATTCAGCTCTTATTTGCTTGTCCACAGTGGCTTTACCTGGACTATCTCCTCGCCCAGGGGATGGATTTAAAGCCCGAAAAAACAACAAGATATTTCCCAAATAGACATCAGCGCACGGCCTCTTTGTCTCAAGGTGTGTTTGCCCGTGTACGTATAAACATTGTTCTTTTTTTCTCTTCTGCGCTGGAGGCAATATTCTTCCCCCCTTCTGCCATAAAGCGCATATTGCAATTTCCAATGGAAGGGCAAACTGGAGGACTTTGACATTTCCCATCTTATTTACAAACACGCCATTCCATTTGGGCGCTGCTCCAAAAGGTAGCCCGATTCCCCCAAAATATCAAACATAATCCGAGGGGCGATTTCGATCGATTTGGATGATTAGTGTAGCAGCGATACAACCACAAAGGCTCCTCCTCCTCTTTTTCTTGCGGAGCTGCCGGCCTTCGCGTGCGCCGCTAATCGGCCATCTCTTGTGACAAAGTTCAAACACGGACACCAGAGGAAACCAACCAACGGCCTGTCAAAACGCAGCCCAGGGGGGAGCCAAGTGTCTTCTTGCTTCTCAAACATCAGAGAGGTCTCACACGAGAGGGATGGAGAAACGACGGGCGCAACTCCTTCCCCAAAGAAATTAGGAGAAGAAAGAGCCAAGGCTTCCATGCTAAGCGGGATCGGCGCCTCCTTCTTCCTATTCTCCCAGCAAAACAATATCAAGTGATTTAGTGATGAGCAAGCAGCGTCTTTATCTCTCGGACGTGAAGAGAAAGCGTGATCAGGGCTGCTTCTTTAGCTGCGGTCGCTACTCGCCGCCACTCAACTTTTCTTCTTTCCGTCCGACCCGGCCGGGCACCACCCGGGGGAAATCTCCCCACTCGTTTGTTTGCCTCTTAAACTGACGCCAGTTTCAGACGGACGGCCGTGATCCCTCCACTCCCTCAATTGGGCGCATCGGAGCTAAAATAATAACAAAGCAGGGCCTGGATTCATGTGATTGGTGCACGCTTTGAATGTCGCCTCATTTGCTGCACCGAGAAAACGGCAGATGTTTTGAAGAGTTTGGAAAGCGAGGTAGTGATGAACCAATCCTCACCATTGTATTTTAAGGGGATTGACTGAAGACTGCCCCAATGCTATGTCGTTTGCAAAGATATTAATATTTAAAGTTTAACTTTATCTTTTTTTGAATGAAAAAAATGAATATACGTGAAATGACGTGCCTTTTGTCCTAGACTTAGAACTTGTTACTTGTTATTGAACCTCTGTCTGATCCCCCCGATGCCATTTCTGTAGAGACCCTGCCACCTAGTGGTCGGGAATGCTTACTGCAAGTGAGTTGAATTTCAGGAACATTTCACACAACAAAAATCTTGTAAACTGAGAGGGTGTGTGGATGTTAATATTAAGTCTGTTACAACCCAACGCATCCACAGGGTGTCGGAGCCTATCTGAGCTGACATTTCGGCTGGCTTCTGTCCTGTTGAAAAAACTCACTGTGAAGCAAGCCCGAAAAGCACTTAATCAACGTACAGAATATGGTCATTATTAATGGCAGCAGCCGTATGCTTCGTCGTTGATAATATTGCTGTCCGCACAGGGTGTCGAAGCGTTTGCTTCTTTTAAAGAGCGTGCCATATTTGTCAGGATGACTGTCTTCTAATCTTATTCTGCAGTTATTGTTTTTCTTGACATCTTTTTCTTTTTTTCTTTTCTTGTTTTCTCGCTTTTGACTGCCTCCAACGCAGCCAACAGAGGGCAGTGTCTACATTGAGTACAGTAGTCTTCTGTTCTGCACAAAAGCTACAGCTTTTTTTTTTTAAATTGGTAAAACCTTAATGAATGCTAATCTAACCAAATCATCCAAATATGAACAGATACAGCAGTGCTATTGTTTCTATTAGGAGATTTTGGTGTTTATGTGGAACAATTTATACTTTGAGCAGCCTCTAGTGTTGTCTTTTGAAAGGGTTGGATGTCACAACACATTTCAATATTGCATCTTTTTTCTGCTCCTTCAACAGACTGTCGGTGACATTAAACAGGAGAGCCAGCGGCTATTTTGGAAAGTTGACCTATTTCAATTGGATCAACGTTTGGGGATGGTGAGTACTGCCACTTGCACACACACACTGCATATTTTGGAAGTAGTTCATCATGCTTTGTAGAACAGTCAGTTTTTGGATCAAACGCTACACATTCGCGTAGTTGTCCGTAGTTGTAATTGTCTAAAATGGTCTAAAATGGTTTGTAATGCTCCTCCACTTGATACCGACTCAAACTTTTCATTTCTGCGATGACGAGAGTGCGTGCGCGGCGCCAAATACAAATGAAGAAACGCCATATAGTTTGCCTCCAAGACCTGGCTTCCGTTTGACACTTAATTAAAGCCTTGATTAGCTCCCCGGGAAGTGCAGATTGGCCCTCTTTTGCTTATTAGCCATTGGATTTCCTTGCACCTCTCATTATGTCATGCGGTGTAATTGCGCTGTTAGCACACACGTGTGTTATCTCTGCGGGCAACAATTCATGTCCAAATAGAATTTCCTGAATTGTGCTGCAAACAAAGCAAAATGATTTTTGATTTCACAGGGAATTCTCCATTCTGCTGTTTTAGTTGGCCGAATCTTGCCGGTGGGAATTTTTATTTTTCTGGCCGATCGAGTTGTGGCTAGCTAGCTTTTGAAGCATCCGTCAATCACGCACGCCCGTGTTCCCGAGACGCGCCATAGAATGCTGGGAAAATGAGCGCAACACGAACACGCATTCATTTGAACTTGAGAGGGGGAGACAAAGAATGTTGAACGTCAGGTGATGACTGACATTGTAGGCCGGCTTGACAACCGGCATAATAAAGCGCGCTAAATGTAAGCCGCCAGATTTACAGGGCCTTTAGCCCAAAGCCCAAAGCGCCATCATCATTTTCCCTTCCACAATGTTAATGTCACGCAGGGTGCTCATAAATACATCACGCCGTTCATTTAAGGCTGCGCCACGGAGAAACTCGCTCCATTCTTCTCCCCGCCCAAGAGAAATCTGGGGATTTTTCTGGGACCACACGCTCGCGGCCCCGACAGTTTTTTGGGAGTCGACGCCGGATTCTATTTTGTTTAGACTGGCGTGTTTTTTGTTGGGAATAGCGGTGCTTCAATATCAATTTGTCTTTGCATAGCGGGCGCGGATTATTTGTTTCCTCTCTCTACGGATCCCGTTTTCATTTCAAACATGCGCTCCCGGTCCGGCCCGGCCGCTTTAATCATGGGCAACGCTTTAACCCCACGCTGGAACGGTGCACGCGCGTCAGCAGATGTCGCGCTTACGCCGGAAGCCATTGAACTCAAAGGTCGCCGTTGTCGCCGTATCAAAGGCTCCGCTCTTGCGTGTGCGCGCGCGCCGTGTGGGCTCACGGTGGTTGCATTTGAGGCCGTCCTGTTAGCGATTCACGTGAAAGGGAAGTTTCCCCTCACACAAACGCCATTTGCGTTGCCTTTATCTCAGCGGCGTCCCAACTTTTCTCTACGAGGGAGGTCCGCTTTCAGATTAAAATTAAAAGTGAGCTTCCTAGTTCTTACGAAGCCATGGCGGAGCTTCTTTTTCAACTTTACCGGAGTGGCTTCCTCCAAGGTGCCGCTTACTATGCCCAGCGTCAAGAAATAATGTTGTTTCCCGTCTATAACGGCCTTTCGCCAGGGCTTCCGCCGAAGAAAAATGTTCCTTCGGCGCTGGGAAAACGTGGGAGGCAATCACTTCAATATTTAATCATTCGGAGAACGAGAGAAACTTAAAGATTAGCTTTGCGTTTGTTGTTGTTGTTGTTGTTTTGTGTTTCCACCCTAGAGAAAAAGGCACGAAATGGGGGGAAAAAAATAGGATATTTGGAGACTTGGCTGGTGAACTTTGTTCTTTAGCAGATGGACCGATGAGTACATCATCATCACCGATTGGACAGCAAGTGCCCACTTGGGGCAATATTTGTTCCAATGTTAAATTCTGTGTTTTTAGTAAGATTAAATGCAGAAATAACATTTGTGGCCGTTCATGTGGCGGCGCTCGTCCTCAAGTCATTGTGCAGAAAATGGGCGGAATAAAGCAAGCAAGCAAGCTAGCAAGGAAGCCGGTGGCTCGCTGGTGGTGCTGGCTCTTTCTCCTATCCTTTTCTGCGCATTAACTATTGATAATGTGTGGCAAAGCATCACGTTGAGAAATAAAATTACTGTCTAAATGTATTCAGAGGCGGCTCGTAAAGCTGTAATTATACGCATTACTTTAAATATGAAATGCTCTCTGACAGTTATTGTCAGGGGCCGTAATAAAAGTCATGAATCTCATCAACGGCGTCCGCTGGCGGCCCTTGTTTTTTGAATAAGGATGCTCCATCCGGGGTGCTGCTTTTTAATCATCATTTGAAGATTTGAGAAAAAAAATTCTCACAGGAGACATCACGTGCCCATTTTACAGCGCCCTGAACAAGAGACTGCAAGAAGTGTTTTGCCGATAGCACTTTTTGGTAGTCTCCAAAATTGCCAATTTGCAGCCATTGATTGGCGTGCGAGGCCCCCAAAAAATGGGCAATAATGAACAACCTGTCCAACGCAGGAGGCAAAAACATGGCGGTCAACGTCCAATCTGTTAAGCGTAAAGGTGCAATTTAGCACTGGCCGTCCTTCCCTTTTCCGCTCGGTCGCCCCTCTCCGTTATAAGCGCGCATACGATTCTTCAATGTGCGCACATGCTATCATCATCATCATCATCATCATCATCATTTGCCCGGTGGCTGGCGGCCAACGGAGGCTATGAAATAAAGCTAGCCGGAGCTCGGAGGAGAGATCATTTCCAATCAAAGGAGGACTTGGTTCATTTGATTAGGCGCCACTGGACGATTTACAATCAAATGAGATTTGGGGAGCAGACGCCACCAAATGGAAAAAGAGACGAGGGGAGCGCCATCGCCGTCGCTCGTGGAAACGGGGAGAGGAGAAGGTTCCGCCCCTACCCAATTGGCCAAGAATAACATTGAAATCCAGGAGCAAAGGCGCCTGGGAAAACTCGGACCCCCTGCTAACTTCAACTGGCCGACTAGACGATGAGCACGAGCCACCTCCTTTTTCTTTTCTTTTTTTTGTGCCAGTCCAACGCGGGCTGGGCTTTCTTTCCTTTGGTGAAAAGCTGCCCGCTAAGCCATTTATCACAAGCCGGCTACGTGAACCAGGTTATATTTCATAACGGCGCTGGGCCAGACAACGCTATTGTTTTTTGGGGGCGCAGGTACTCGGCAGGCAGGTGAAATTGCCCACATTTTTTACCCCGCTTCCTCAAAAAGTATTTATATATTTCACTCCAATGATTTTGTACACCGGGCATGAAGTGGCCATTTCCAAATGACATTGGAATTTCTTCAGAGATATCAACGAAGAACCCATCTGAATGATAACCCACTCCATTGTATGTTTTACAAAAAGACCATTTGTAAAAATGATCCCCTTGGCTTTTTGGCTTCACTTTTGTTTGTTTTTCTCCCGGTTTGGGGCAGTTCTCTGAGAACCCTGGCTTTCATGTCTGCCCGTGGCGTTGGTCAACGGCTAACCTTTCTTACCAGCGTGACCCTCCTCATCCCGCTATTTAGTATTTGACTCATGGTCCGCTTAGCTTGTACTTGTATCATGTCAATGAAGGCATTCAATTCAAGTTTTGATGGCCCGCGTGGCGTGCTCTCTGGAGAGGACGCTTATCTCTCCGCGAGCCCGTCGCCCGTGGACTCTCACGGCCCGCCATCCCGCGGGGCCCATCGTCGGACGGCCGGGTGGATCGATGGCCCTAAAACAATCAGCGTGCGCTCGATCGCCGAGCTATTAAGATGTGGAGTGGCGACAAGTGGCCAAGTCCAGATACTCCACTCCATCCACCTAAAAAGGAGAGACAGATTCAAGGCCTGTAAAAATCAATAGCTTCTTTTTGACGTTTAGGGTGTTGAATGGAGGAAGGGAAGGAGGGAGGAAGAACAAGAACCAAGTGCTCATGTCAATCCTTTCTTGATCAGCGGCTATCCATTGACCCTCAGATCTGGCAACTTTTGGATTGTGTGTCGGCATGGCATGGCATGGCATGGCATGGCATGGCATGGCATGGCATGGCATCCATCCATCATCCATCCATCCATCCATCTATCTGCAAAGCGCTCTCTGCCCTTTCAAGCCAGGAGGTGGCTACTTGTGGTTTTCTCCGCTTCTGGCAATCTCCACTACATTGCTCTTGAAGCTATTTTTTTCTGGGGTTTTGTCCATGGTGGTTGTTTAAGACAGACAGATCCTCCACGGGTGAACGTTCTATCTTTCTTTCTCTCTCTCTTGCTTTCTGGGTAATGTATGGCCGCCCATTCATCTGCGTGTCAGGCGGAAGCCCCGAGGAGGTGTGTATCTCCCAAATCAATATCTCATTAGTTTAAGAAGCCCGGCCCTCTCTTTCTCTCTTTTGCTCGCCACTTGCTCACTTTTTCTTCTGACGTATGTATTTTCCTGGTAGACACTCCCCGTCTAAAATAATGAAACGTGTACGTACGTACGTATGCATGTATGCATCCACTTTGCGGCGTGCTAGCCTCATTCCTTTTACCCAATCTAAAAATGTCTCAGGCGAGGTTCAAATTGGATGGATGATGAGCCAGCTGTTTACCTGACAATTTGGCTCTTCATACAGGAAATATGTTATCTTCAATATTCCGCGATACAACGACAAAACAGGCTGTGTGTTTTAGTGATCTACGTACATACAATAGAAATGCATTTGGGACGTGATCCCTCCCGATTTTTTTGTATTTTTTCATCCCGTGATGGGATCGCCGACATAGGCTGGAGTTATTTTCTGGGCTCCACGTTGACGTTTCTCCATTTATTGCCCGAGCAATCAGACGGATCAAAAAGGGGATCAAAGTGCATTGCGAAAGCCCCAAGCGGCCACGGGCGGCGGAGAGCGAAAAGCCAAGACGCGAAGACGCGAAGATGCGCACGCCACTGATCATCTCCTTCCTCGGGAGAAGCTCGAAAAGTTTGCTGTCCTTTGCAGAAAGACTCATTCACCATTCTCTTGGGAAACACGGCCTTTATGTTTTATTTAGCAGGAGCAAAGTGTACTTGGCGCGTGTGTTCCGTCCGTAGGCATCCCAATGAACGAACTGCCCGTGCTACCCATGTATGGAATGGCCATTCCCACACCCTACCGGTCGGTTCTGGGTCACAAAAGTCCTTTAGACCTCCATTTTGTACAGGAATAGCATGAAGGGGGGCGGGGCGGGGCGGATGCTTGCGCAGTCTATACTACATTTAAATGAAAGTCCATAAATCTTTCATAATGATTGTATAATCTTCCGCATTGGCACAGAACGGGCAAAAGTGCTCCATGTTCTTGCTCGCAAAGAAGGCCCACCCTTTTGGCTGTCGCGTGGCAAATTGTAGAGGCAGGGTGGGCTGGCGGTGGCAATGGCAATGGCAATGGCAATGGCGGTTGCACTTGCGCTGCGAGAAAAATGAGTCAAAGTGGCGCCGCAGTGCCAGAAATTGACCCCGGAGACAGCCTTCAAAAGAGAAGCGCTTATATTCGGCGCCGTCTAATTGCTCCCTTTCACCCTCAAAACAAACCGTAAACACGCTTTGCTTTTGGGGCGGCGAGGCAACAAAACTGCTTTATGATAATTGTATGAGCGGGGATTTGAATTATTCACCAGCCTTTCTTTTTGGGGAATTTAGGATATTACTTTGCCGAAGTACACTGCTGGTGAATACAATGTGACTTGAAGGCTTAGGCAGGTGTTTTTTGGGGTGCTTTTCAGAAGCCCATGGAGCTTCTCCCTTAGTTCGAGAGAGGGAAAAGAAGAATGAGATGGCGTTGGTGTGTTGTTTGGCTTTAATGATGGCGGGCGGGCTGGCGGGCAAAGCGGCAGAGCGGCCACAGCAGATCCGTGACAGCGACTCCGGTGTCATTTAAGAATCAATAAAGCAAAGGCAGCAGGATGAGTGCAGCGCTGTGAAAATGGACGCCTCGTGTTGTGTGTGGGGCCATTTGCTCCCTTTTTGCCATTGTCAGCACAATCCAGCGTTTAATGTGAAAGGGCCCACCTCCCTGACACACACCCACACGCACCCACACACGCGCACACACCCGCACAGGCTTGCGCACCCGCACTCACACAGTCTAAGCAGCCCAATGGTGTACCAAAAGCACACAGGCGAGCACTCGGCATCTCACGTGTTGTTTCTTACACGCTGGCTCTATTTCTCTTATTGGCACAAAACGCACTTCTACGCTCTTTGGATTTTGGACACCTCGTCCTCCAAGACCATCGTTTATCGTATAAAAAATAGCCCGAAATGACTCTGTCGTTGCACGTGTTGCCGAAAGTTACGACAAATGCAATTAGGAGTTGATTGAGGTGTCCGGCGTGGCTGGGACGGTAGGCGGAGCGTCCCGGCCACAAGTTTGAATCCAAACAAAGGACGGACTGGCATCGGCGTGCTCGCGTATTCGCGTGCTCGTGTGCGCGCGCGCGCCTTCCCTCGCACAAGCATTAATTCCGGCGGCCCGGCCGGCGCCCATTAGTCTTGCATTGTTCCCCTCCACCACTGACACGGGCTGATAATGCTAGCTTAGTTTATTCTCAGATCAGCAGTTTTGACACTCAACTAAGTTCCATACAATGTTTACTTTGCATTTTTTCAAAAGTATCATTCTGCGGCGTGCATATCTAAGCCCAAATTCAGCCACGGTTGGCCGGTGCGGCTAAAATGGAACGATCGCGGTACGTTTCAAAGTCCCGTTTTGGAGTGATTAAAGAGCGCTATTTCGGGATTGACGAACCTTGCGTTCAACCGCCAAACCAACGAAGGTCGCCCACCAAAAACCACAACAACGGGAAACGACGGCTAGGGCAGAAACGACACGTCCCGTCTCATCGTTGCAATCCTCCGGCTTCACAGAATGGCTCTGCCCATTTGTATGCTAAAGCGGTCGCCGGTAACGGCGCCGTGTATAGAACAACACGTGCTAATTAGCCACAGACAAGGAATTACGAAGCCGCACTATAAACGTCACGCTCGCCTTCGTACCGAGTTTCCGTTCTTTGCGCGTCTTTGGCCCTTTCTCCCCCAAGGCGATTGCAAATTTGAAGACGCGCCCTTTCGTTCTCATCGGCCGAGCTCAAAACGGACAAAGAGCCGCAACGGAGAGCGCCCGCCCGGCCGGCGCTGGCTTTTTTTGAAGCCAGCCGGGAGCTTTGACGGCGTTATTGTTCACCGTAGCGCTAACCCGTGAAATGGAGTTCAGCCTAGCCGAGACGGCGGCTTAGCGCCGTACGTACCTTGAGGCGTGAGGATGTTTACAGAAAGAAAAGACAGAGGTGGAGTAGGAGCAGCCACGGAACGCTATCGGAGCCCCTGATCAAGCGGAGGAGTCTTTGCCAGCGGCTGGCCGTGCAATTCTTTGCTTCCGGCTCTCCCTCTGCCTGCCTGCGTTTGCGGAGCATCTTAATTATTTGGGAGGTTAATTGTGGGCTGTGCGGGGCAGCCTCAATCCGCCCTCACCCACCCCGGCCCGCCCTCATCCGCCCTCACCCGCCCTCGTCCCTCTCCACCTCGGTTGGCATCCGTGTCGCTCGCCCGCCTCTCCGTTTCACTTTCAATTACCGGAGCGCCACCGCCGGGCCCGTGAGGAGGGAGAATAAAAGCGCGCGCCACCAGGAAAAACCCACACGAGGCCCGGCGTAAGATGCAGGAGGCGCTTCATCCATTTATGCATGCCTCATTTAAGTGTTCCTATTGTATGCATCCCCCGGGAGAACGTATGCAGATAAAGTGGCGGCGGTATAAAGGAGTTCACGCACGCACGCACACGCACGCACACACGCTGAGTGGCGCAAGTCACACAACGGCGAGCACAAATGCCGATGTAGCCAACATTTTGCTGAGGCCACGCTCTTCTTCTTCTTCTTCTTCTTCTTCTTCTTCTTCCTCCTGCGCAGAGAGACATAAAGATCAGTGGCCATAACGCACAAGCAAGCATACTGGAGGATATGGCCACCATCAAGCTTTTATGTGGCCCTGGCATCATAAAGGAGGCTGCACACACTCAGCTTTGTGTACGCCTCATTATGGTGAGCAAAAGTCACGTTTGGGGAAATCACCGTGCCACGCAATGGCTTAAAAGCGCCGTAGTGGCGCATCGTCAATGATGCACATTTAGCTTCCGTGGCAATTTACTCAATCAAACGTATAGTAGCGGAAATATTTGGAATTTCAACGTGTTTGCTTTTGGGCCACCGTTGTTTTAGGCTCTTTTCCAAGCCAAGTTGGAGCAGACTCGGGCCATTTGATGAATGGACACCCTGTGACGTGAATTGCTGAGCCAGTATTGCGGGCTTTTGAGGCGGCGCTACCGTATCGCCATCGCAAGATGAAGTGAGAGAGCCAACGCCACTCAAGCTAGATGCTGGACAAAGAGTAGAGGCGGGGGCAAAATGACATGGAGGCGTACTAGAGTATTTACACCACGGCAGCAAACGCTAAGCACTGCCGCTAAAAAAAAAGTGGCGGCGACTCAATATGTGGCTCGGTCAAGGAAACAAAAGACGGCTTGAAGCTGGAGTCTCATCAGCGCCAGACGTCTGAAAATAAAAGAGGCCATTACTTGGAGTGGCCGAGGAGTTTCCCATTAAATGAGATGGAATCTCCGAGATGAGCGCTGTTGGGGAAGCATTAAAAGGCCACCACAAAAAAAACAGGCTTTGTACATCTGCACATTTGCATTTGCTCCGTCGTCAAGCGGCCACCCTCCAGCGACTTTTGCTCTTTATCCTCCTAATCACTCATGGAAAAGACGCGCCCCACTTGCACTCACTATAAGCACCCTTCCTGCCCCTTAAGCAAACACTTGGCCGACGGCTCCCAAGTCGCTAGTCTAGCGTGGCTCGACGGTACGGTGGCGCGGTCTCCTCCTTCTTACGAGGCGACCCGCTTATCACTTTTGTTGTCATTACGAATCAATGCTTTTTTTTTCACGTTCCGCTGGCTGTTCTTTTTTTGCGGGCGATGAGCCGGTTAGCGCGATGCGACGCCTCACATTTCGGACAGCGGGTGTTCCCCCTTGGCCTTTCCGTGTCCGCGTGTGCACTTTGATCGACGACTCTCGCCAAAAATTCCGTCTTTCCAAATTGGGTCCCCTCGTCTTCGTGTGACGGGACGCGCTAGCCCCGTGTCGTCGTTTGATCGGCCACATTAAAGTGGCTCGGCTCAAACGTGGCTGAAATGATCCACATTTTTGTCTGCAAATAATAATTGTGGCTCTCCTTTTTACCCCACAGAACCTCTGACTGGGAGTCGCATTCCGTACATGGAGACCCCCGGCTGGCCAGGTGGGTCTGCGTCTTTATTATGCCTCTGTTTACACCATAAGCCAAATTTCATCCCGTTTATCGATACGTGCGTCCGAACGGAGAGCGGCCAGCTGTCTTTCCATGAGTGTGTGTGCGTACGTGCGTGCGTACGTGTGTGTGTGTGTGTGTGTGTGTGTGTGTGTGTGTGTCTGCGCAGAGTGAAAATGTGCTGAGCGCAGTGCTTTGGCGCTGGGCATGCCCACTCGCAGTGGCTATAAATCGTGAGCCGGCGAGCGAATGCAGCGCTGCGCTCTGACTGTGTCAGCAGTCCAGCCAATGAATGGATATTAATCGCCACAAAAAACCCTCTTTAATTCCGCTACCACTGCCAGGTTCTCCCTCTCTCTCTTTCTCGTGCTCGCTCGTTATCCATCTATCAGTCACCTCTCTGTTGACCGCCCCCTCTTTCCCCTCAATGTTTGTCGTCGCAATAGTTATCCGTAGTATCCCGTCTCGGCGAATTCCACGCCAAACGCATGTGTTTATCGTCAAAGATGTATCGCCAGAGAATGGAGTGACGGGAAACTGGAGAAAAGCCCCCCTTCCTCCACGAGCGTAAGCTTTGCCCCGCCTCCGTCGGCGTCGACGGAGAGGCCTCCGGGCCCATCCAGGCTCCGGCGCCCAATCACGCTGACACGGAACTAATTGAAAAATAGCGAGCGCGCTTCTCCAAGGAAGGATCTTGCTTGGAGAATGCCGCCTCCTTTGAACCTCCGCGAGGGGATTTGTGGTGGCGATACGCACGGCGCCAGAACCGCTTGGCGTCAAAATGCCTTTCACGGCTCTCGTCGCCGCGCCTGGCGTTATTGGCCCTCCGACCCTCGGGGTTTGGCCCCAAAAGGCGGCGTGATGGATTACCGCGACGTTATTTACTCTGGGAAAAGCAGAAAAGTTTCCCCCCTCCAAAACACTGCTCTAGATTTTAGACAACATGAAATTTTGGCGGTCCAAGGGGCCAGTTGAGGCTTGTAAATCATTTGTATACATTTCCATTTCTTCCGCCTTTATTTTGGGACACTAAAGAGGAGAAAAGCTTCAAATGCATATTGCATGAGCCTGAATGTGTTTTTTCTTTTAACTTTGCCATCTTGATATCATTCCGGTGGCCCAAATCCATGCTATTGATTAAGGTAAGGGGAAAAAATGGTGGCAATTATTCAGAATCCCCCCCCATTTTTTTCCACCCCCCCATGAGAATAGCGTTATTGGACAACAGAGCTCTCTATCTACGCCACGCCATCCTCTCTCTCTCTCGCTCTCTCTCTCTCTCTCTCTCTCTCTCCCCCCTGCAGCAAAACTCTCAATTAGCCGGCTTTCCGGTGAAAATGTAATTTTCCGCACATTATGTTGATGAAACCTTTTCGGCGTGAACTCAAATCCCTTTAAATGGATCAAATGGCTGACTATTTGAGGCCAGTTAGATTTCTTCAAAGATTTCAGGAAGAGCGCGTTCGGGGGAAGCCATGCATTTGATGGGCTTCAACATACGAGGAAAAAAAAGTTGATCGCCGGACATCCATTCGCCCCGATCCAATTCAAATCCAATCGCCGGGATTGAACGGACGAAAGAAGGCGCCCATCTCGGATGGTCTCCCCGTTGGTTGGCGTACGATAAAGTCCCGTTGGCAAAATAGCTGGCTGGAAGTTGAGTGGAAGACAAGACGGTGGCTGCGCTCAGCTCAATCTGGCTTTTATTGCCTTTTATTGGGAGGACGCAGCACGCAGCGTAAATGCCTCCGCTTGCCTTTATGTCGGTTAAAGTGACGCCCGGGGCGCGGGGGCCGCTCTCCACGCTCGCGCAAAGGCCATTACCATTAAGGCGGCGGCGGCGGCGGGCGCAAAGACGACGGGAGAAGAGCGAGCGCTCGTTTCCACGAGACGCCACTAAAAGAAGGATGTGGCCACCGTGCTTTTAGCCCCTTCTTCGCCACTAACGTCCAATTACCGCCGCGTCCGGGGGCCCCCCCGCCACGCAAATGTTAGGGAGACGGCCCCGTTGTCAGCCGCCGTGGACGGCGCCCGGCCCGACGGAGGGAGAGTGCCCTTCCGATATCCATTTCAATTTGCCCGGTTGTCCTTTGGTCCTTTCTTTTCCATTAGAGCGCGCTCGGGTGAGCTTGGCTTTTGACCAGAAAGGACGGTAGACGTCACGTTGGGCCTTATGGACACCGGGACGCGAATTGGACGGATCGGGATGCCACGAACGATAGCGCCAAAACGGCAGCTGCTTTCGTTGGCGATTGCCACGGCCCCAACTGCAGCAGAATCCCACGACGGCGTCGTGTGGAAAGTCCTTTTTTTGTTTTTATTGAGAAGGAATTAGTCTTGTTGCTGGCTGCACACGCACATGCATATGCATATGTATATGTATCTAGAGTAGATGGGGCCAAGGGGGAGGAAAGAGAGAAAGAGAGAGAAAGAGAGAGAGAGAGAGCGAGACAGAGAGAAAAGCTGACTTAAACATTTTTCTCCATTTCACAAAAGTAGCTGTGGTGCTGTCAACATGATGAATGGGAGTATAAAAAGTGAGAGAGAAAGAGAGAGAGAGAGAGACATAAAAAGAGCAGAGCGAGCGAGCCAAGCAAACGTGGGACTATGCGGCGAAGAATACCTTTTGGGGAAGCGTGGGGCGGAGTTCTCCGACCCGGGCGCCCGACGCCGGCCGTCCAACATTTCCGCCAGCGTCCGGTGGCACGTGGCTGCGTGTGTGTGTGTGTGTGCGTGTGTGTGCGTGTGTTATAACAGCAGCGGTTGCAAAGGCGCCCTTTGGCACAGTTGATGATTAGGCAGTCAGCGCTTGTACAGGTGTTTTGACACCTTGCTATTTATGAGGCGGCCATTAAACGGCCAAGAAGAGACTGTCAAGCAGCCTCAGCAAGACGCCGCAGTAAAGTCACTAGCCTTCATTCATGCACATCCCAGTGTGTGAGTGTGTGTGTGTTCGTGTGTGTGTTTGTGTGGGTGTACAGTTGGGCTTCAAGGTTCACATCCACTCTGAAACCGCCATGCAATGAAATTTCGTCCCTTACAAATAGTGAGTAGGTTTCCATGGGCTAAAATGCTAACGTATTGCAACATGACATGGGGAAGACAAAAAGAATGATGCTTAGTGTTCCTCCCCCGGCTAAAAGCTCACCTCGTTGTCCAATTGAATCTCAGGATAACGGCAGAACTTTTCGCCTCCTTCCTCCTTCACTCGGAAAAACGAGAACAAAAGACGCTGTCGGCTCGATGTGGCAAAGACGTTTGTCACGCGGGGCGCCGTAGCCAGACGCAGAGTGCGCTCTTTTACGAGCCCGTACTTTTCCGAGTGCGGCGTCCCATTCAAAGTCATTTGTTTGACTTTTAGTATCCGCACACTGGCTTGAATGTAAAAGAATATCAATGGCGGACGGCTCGGTCGGGCACTTTTTAACAAGCTTTGACAACAAATGAACGGCACGGGCCTCCTCCGTCCTCGGCTTACGTGCGTGTTGAGCACGCGCTACGCTCCGCCGCTACTTTTTAGCCCCGCGCACGTCGGCGGGTCGTTTGGGCGCAATTAAAGAACGGCTTCATAAATAATAGTCAGCACCCTTTCGCCCCCCCCATCCACCGTAATAAATCCACGACAACGTCGGGCCGTGTGCTTTCCCCCGTTTTTACTCCATAATGGATGAAGACAAATTCCTGGAGGCGCTAATTAGATCAACAGGAAATGAGTATTTATTGCGATCGAGGCTTTCCCAAAAGGTCATATTGAATATCAGCAGCTCCGCGTTTCGTCGCCGTCGCGGTTCCGCAAAGGCTTTTGCTGGAAAGTCTATCGGCCGTTCGATACAGTCCAGGGTGTTTGAGCGCCGCCGCCGGGGCCAAAGCCACCAGTCGGCCTATCGCTGACTATTTTTCATTTAGACCGGTGCCAAACCCAAATCCCGGTCGATATCCGAGGGACGGGGAAAGACGCCAGATCCATTCCCAGATATCTTGACACCGGCACGAGCCGTTTCGTATTAGAAATGGCGCTGGAAGACGAGGCCCTGACCCCGTCGTGGTCTTATTCCTCCGGACGGAGAGAAATAAGCAATTGCGAAACCAATTCAAGTCGCGATGGGGTGAACAAAAAAACACGACGAAGCCGTGTGATAGGACGGCAGAGGCCAATGACTGAACAAGCCTTTGATGGCATGATTATTCTAACTTTGATTTATGGCCATTGATCTCAAAGTGGCGGAGGGCGTCGTCATTAACGCCGCGAGGGTGCGGCGGGACCGCGGCGACGCGGCGCCACACCGCTCGCCATCCCTCCCTTCCGGACTCGGGTTGCCTTTTTCTCTTGACGATCGGGCACGTTAAGACGGGCGCCGCCACGCTTTGATTGGGACGGCGTGGGGAGGGAGCTCCTGAAATTTTGGCGTGGAGGCCGGCGCCGGAAGCGTGCGACCCAACGTAGAAGAGGAGTGCGCTGAGAATGACAAATGAGTTGCACGAGGCGCACGCGAGGCGCCTCGTTCACCTCTGCGGTCTGGACGGAGTGATTAGCGCTGGTGAATGAAGAGAAGGGAGAGAGAGAGAGAAAGAGAGAATGAAAGGGAGGGAGGGAGGGAGTCAGAGGGGAGACAGAGAGAGGAGAAGGAAATGCTGGAGCGCATCCGCATGATGGATGCGCCCGATGGTCCTTCCCTCGCGCGAGGTGCTTCGTCCCACTTGAAAAGAACGTCTGCCCTCGCTTTGCTTTTTTTTTTTTAATGGCCTGCCTGCCGTTTTCACGTCTTGCATTTTATACGGCAAACCCTCCCTCCGTCTTTCCTTTCTGGCCGCGTGCTGGTCCTCGACTCCGACTCCAACTCCGACTCCAAGTTGGATTCCGAGTGGCACGTCTCTGGCTGCTGGCGCTTCTGACAGCGGTGACAGCGTGACAGCTGCGTGGCGCTCTGTCCGCGTCCGGCCTTTGATCACTCTCCCGTAGCTCCATTGTGGCTAATGAGGAGAGCCGTGGCTCTGGGGGCGGCGTAACATCCATCCCATGCCTGGTACAGCCCGTTTGCCCGGCCACCTCCTCGCCTCCTCCACTGCCCTCTGGAGGCCCAGCGCTCTGCCTCGGTTCGGTGTCTTCCTTTCATCTGTCTTCTTCTCAACGGCGTGTCACTAGGCTCACTTCATTTTTAATTTTGACCTCGTTTTACTTTCCAGCAGCAACTGTGATGAATCCAACAGATGAAAGCTGCCTTCACGTCCTACACGGTGGCGCTATTCTATTTACATCCAATGGAAGCCTCTGTTTGCACAGAAGGCTCCATTTTCAGAGGGAATTCTTGTTCTTGGCGCTTCCCAAATCTTGGAACCTCCTTTGTACACGCCGCCATTTCAAGTCATTTTTCTTTGCTTCCGTTGGTTCACGGGCTATTTTTCTCCTTTTTTGTAAAAGTCTCGGCCCGTCTCGCTCTGGCTTTTTCAAACCATCGTCGCCGAAGTGGAGAAATAATTTCTTCTCGCTGTTCAAATGCAGCCGTAGAAGGAAAGAGAGAGAGAGAGAGAGAGAGAGAGAGAGAGAGAGAGAGAGAGAGAGAGAGAGAGAGAGAGAGAGAGAGAAAGATAGAGACGCTGTTAATATTGATCTTGGTTAATTACATTCACATTCAAGTCCCAGTGGGGACCGACCGGAGTGTTGGGCGGGTCACAATGGTGGGTGAGCGTTCACCTGGCTCAGTAAAGCAAGGCCCAATTAGAATGGAGTCCATTTGAAAGAGCCGCTTATTTGAAGAAATCCCAGCGCCCTCGCGGCTCGCTTCCCTTCCACGACTTTTGTCACCTTTGCCGTCGTCTTTGCCGTTTCTTTCCCCACCGGGCTCCACGCCGTCCGTTTATGTTTGGACTCCATTTGCGTGGAACCACCTCCGTCTGCTCGTTGCCAGCATCTCTCGTCCCGCTTGGGCGCGCCCGCCGTCACGCGCCATTAGCCGGGAACGAGCAGCATTTTCTCTGACGGAACGGAGGCTTTAAATCACCCATTTCGCGACGATTCTTGGGACAACAATGTGATATTTGCCCTCGTTCCACTCGTCGAGCGGTCCACGGCCGCCAAATAACATTTGACCTCCCACCCATTGGTTTATTGCTAGTCGATGTCCAATCCATTTGAAGGGGGAGCGTGCTAGTGAGCGTACTCTAAAAAGAATGGGGGGCCAGAATAAAAAAAGTATTAGTTGCGTCACTAGTAAATATATAGAAATAAATAAATTAGAATGTGATATCTTCATGTGGAGCTTATTTTAGTATTTCTCCTCGGGCATTCGCCTCCTTGTATTCCGACGAAGCCCTCGTGCTCCCGGCTTAAATGCGCCCTGTGTGTGTGTGTGTGTGTGTGCGCGCGTATGTATGTGTATGCAGCAGACTTATTAAAACATCACACCACAAACCTACACATCCCAATTCACAATATGCCGCGGCGCGTTCACCGGCACCCTCATTTTAGCTTGAATTATGGAATATCAATGTGATTCGTGTCAAAGCGCTTTTTGATTTATGAGGCAAAGTTGCTAGTTTATTAGTTTACGTCTTCACAGCCAAAAGTTCAAAGTCAAGGCGCTTTCCTTCAAGCTTGGTCACGGCACGCCGACAAATACGCCTCATCCTCCTCACCGTTTTGTCATCTTAAAAAGGGCATTTCCCCCCCGAATAAAATGGTGTCGTCGTGTCGCGCCGACGCTAGCTGACCAATCTGCGTACGTAGTTTCCAAGTGGCGCCGACCCTACCCGAGATGGCCGGAACACGAGTTGAAAGCACATTTCCAGAAAATTGAAATCAGTGGCACACACGGTGGTCTGTTTAAAGCTACGTTTCTGCTATTTGCTCAGCCTGTAAACACGCACACACACACACACACACACACACACACACGTCGCCCTTCGAGGAAAGGTGCTGAATTGGCTGCTTTTTTTCGCCGCTCCCAGGAGAAATAGCCATTTTAGATGCTAAATAAACAGGCCTTTTAATGGCCTCTCTGGCTATTCCATATTTCCAGAGTCAATGGCCTCCAACGTATTGAGGGGCCAAAGGCCGGCCACCAGCCGCTTTACAAAAAAGTCTAAAAAGGCGCACACGTACCATCAACTGGCCGTGCTCCCAATATTCTCCAATTTCTCCACTTGTCAATGGGAATTAGCGTCTCTTGATTATAGTCTTGCGACAGTAGCTACCTTTTTTTTGGTCTCTTTATACAGATTCTGATACTGGACTCATATTCCCGCAATTAACAACAAAATATACTTTGCTTTTAATGCAATTTTTTGCACGTCTTGTTCAGAGGAGGACAAAGAGAGTTGCTTTTTCTGACCTCACCGGCTGCCATCGACAGCGTTAGACATCCAATCCATTTAACGGGGTTTGTTTTGATCCATGCCAGCCAAGTTGTTTGTTTGTTTGTTTGTTTTTGAATGATGAGATGAACGTGAAGATGTCGCCCACCCGGCTAATGCGATTCTCACTCGGCGTGGTATTTGTTTGCCTTGCCCGATTTCTTTTTTTGCTGAATCGCGAGACGGATATCAAGGAACTCGCTCGCTCGCTCGCTCGTAAAAGTCCCGTCGCACGTGCCCAAGAGTTTATTTGGACTAAAACCATGATTAAGGGGTCTTGGCCTTTAAATGGACAATCCTGTTGACCCAATTTAGAGTCTGGATCAATCTGGGGCCCGCCACATTGGTCCAGACGCCAACCATTGATTTTTCTCTCTTCTGCCTGTGCACAAATGGAGAGAGGCAAGGCAAGGCAAGGCCAGGCCAGTCATCTTATCAACAAATTCATGGCTGCTAAGTTAACTCTGCTATGATAAGTAAAGCTCGCTGAAACTGGCAATGAATAAAAATAAGTCGGGAGACCCATAGTTATGTTTTTTTTAAACCTCGGCGCTATTAGCAAATTCCCCTCCTCGATCCTTCTTTATTTGCTCTTTGCTCCTCCCTCAATCCGACATGTCTATTTATCTGTCGCCCGTCTTTCTTTGTCCTGCAGCTACAATAGCAATGAGATATTTTCTATTAAGAGCGCCAGCGGCCGAGGCCAAACGGGCCAGTGCGCAATTAGTTTTGCAAGTACTTATCTCATTAAAGTAAATGAATTATTGATTTAATGACACTCCAGCTTTTAGCGGCAAGCAACTGCTATTATGAGTCACGTTGTCGTTGTTGTTGTTGTTGTTGTTGGAAAGGACGGCGTCCGTCTCGGCCTGGCAAAATACCTCTTTCCCTGTTTCATCCTCGCCTCGACTTTTCTGGCAGCGGGCTGAGCGGAAAGCACTTTTAGCGTGAGCGCAAATTAGGATTGCTGTGAGGGATTCGCGTATATGGATTGCTTGATGGAGGAGATAGTCCCGGTGGCGCCGGATACGGAAAAGGTTGAAGGTGAAGAGGTTTAAGCCAGGTGGAAAAGAATCGAGACGCCAGCGCCAGAAGTCCAAATAAACGGGAAAGGTCCAGGGGGTACAGCCTTGACTTGAGCCTAGCCTAGCCTAGCCTAGCCTAGCCTAGCCTAGCGGGTGGCAGAATGGTGGAGAAAGAAGGCCAGGGTCTTAGCTCACCACTCCACGTGACCTTTGGCGCCGTCATCGCCACTCGGAGACGCGAAGGCCGGAGAAGCGACGGGAGAAAGCCCGACTTCATTTATCTCTCCTTGGTGGCTCCCGTATTTAACAAGCGCTACATGTGCTGAGGAGGCACGCGCCCAACACAAAGGTTTGCCACCGTCATTAAAGGTGCGCAGGCGTAGCCAGGCTAATCATTTGACCTTTCCTTTCCTTATGGGAGGAATGGGGCCGAGCGGCGCTATCTGCGCGCCACGAGTCCATTCGTTATTTCGCATGATTTATGACGGGACTTTTAATGCGGACAATAGCCACGGCGCCGGCGAGGAGAAAATAGCTCCTCGGCTCCAAAATGAGCCCTCATTCTTTGTCCCCGGGCAACGCCGCCCAATAAATTGAATGGACAGCTTACCGTCTTAAAATGGCCAGCGTCAACCGAGCTGGACTACGTTATGTATCGTACCGTGGAGCACGGATTGGCTACACGTCATTCCTCCGTCATCTATTGACAATCGGCAGCTGCGTTGACCGAATCCACCGCGGCCACTTTTCAAGCAATGTAGCCGCTTCTAGTAGCGCATCTACATACTATTTTCCATCGGTGGTCTACGGGGACGGGGCAATGTCGCAGAGGACAGATTTAACGGGCTTCCCGTGAGAGCAGCGGCGAGGGAATACGGCTCGTCGCTCCGTACCCATTTGGCGGAGATTGCTCTCGGTCCAATCAATGATCGGGATTCCAATTGTTTATTTTTACCACGGAAGCGGACGGACTCTCTGGCTTGGACATTTGCTTGGGAAGGAGCCATTTATCTTCTCTGTCTGGGTCGGACTACTACACTGGGGGGAAAAATGCCCCCATCAGACAGACAACTGCGGTTTTCCCATTACTTCCACAGCCGGGAGCTTCCCGTCGGCCCGCTGGGCCGCTGGGCCGCCGGGCCGCTGGGCTCCCGGATCCGCGTCCCGCCGGGCGCCAACGAGGAAAGGCGTTAAAGGGTGTAATTGACTTCATCAATTAACGGGCCGCCCGTGCCTTTCTGCGCTCTCGCTCTCTCTTTCTCCCGCTGTTTCTACCGCTTTGTCAAGCTAACCGATACGAATGTTCCTTGATTGAGAAGACATTGTGTCCGCATGTGTAATTATGAAGGCCTTCAAGAAACGGCTGCGGGGGGGGGGGGGGGTGTCCCATCTCGTCTGACTTTGTTCCCCCTTGCATTGCCTGGCCTGGTCTGGCCTGGCCGCTGTGATAAAAGCATCCGCGCAAAGTTAAATTGACCCCCCCTTGATGAATGACTTCATAGTGGGGGGCACAAATGGTCCAACATTCATCCGGACGGAGCGCAATGTGTGGCACAATGCAGTGAATTTGTCAGTGCTAAATGTCTGGTGGTGACCACAAAAAAAGGAAAAAAAGGCCCCCTTATAAACTGTAACAGCTGTTCTTTCTTGCTCGTCGTCCTATCGCCATCCAAGATGGCTGCTGTAGGTGGAGGGGGACACGGGAAGGGGGGTGTAGGACAGGGTGGGGGGGCACTGGTAGAAGACAACAGCTGCTTGACAGTCACAAATGAGTAAACAAAGGCTGTGTGACTTAGCCATTTATTATGGCATAAGTAGGCATTGTAATTATTGTGGTCTGTGAAGAGAAGAAAAAAAAGCCTGTGTGTGTTGTGAGTATACATAAACATGCCGGCTGTTTAAAGGAGGAAGAAATAAATTAAAAAAGGGAGAGAGAAAGAGAGAGAGAGAGAGAGAGAGAGAGAGAGAGAGAGAGAGAGAGAGAAAATCACCTGAGCTGGACATATTGAATACTTTGAAATCAATTATGTAGAATCCCCCGCTGTGACAAATGCCTCCAGCGCTCCTCTCCGTCTGCACACGGTGCTCAAATCCAGACAGCCTGAATTTTACACACAAAAAAGCCAGAAGAAATCGCTGTCGATCGTTGAATCTCAATGTCGTCGTTAGTAGAAGAGGAGCCTGTATTTTGTCTACCACCAGTTGAGTTTTCATCTCTCAGCCAATCCACTTTTTCCGTCCCCCAAATAACGGCGAGAGAGCAAATTGGCGTGGGTCGACGAACGTCATCGATGAGGCGGCGCCGCCGCCGCACGGTCTGAATTTCTTCAGAAAGATGGCGTGGTTTTTAGCGCCGGTATACTGGCCTCTGTGCCATTTGGAGCCCGAGAACTCCGGCTCAGACACCGAGCCGTTTATTTGTTGTCGTAAACCGAGTGCGGTGCTTGAGAAGCGTGGTTCGTCTTTGCCGTTCAAAAATGCTTATTTGTTGACATTCACTGGTCCCCGAAGTAAGCGTAGCGCTGGACCGTGGGCTCGTAACCTAAAGGCCAGGTCCGCTCCCAAAAAAATGAGGAGAGTCTGTCTTTCTTCCCGCTCGGCTCCATTTCTCCCCGTGACGGGAGAGCGGCGATGGCACGTGCTAGGAGATGGAGACCCAGTTCCTAACCAGACCCGTTATGAGGCAGTAAGTCTCCTATCGATTTGCTGTCCGCATCGCCGCTCGGACTCCTTTGTTTTGCCCGGCGCCCGCCGGTGGAGAGCCGGGGCCGGCTGACCTTTAATCACCTCTGCCTCCCCACGCGTTAATGCGGTCCGGGGATTTTCGCCAATAAGAAAGTCGGTTTTTTCCCCCCACGTGTGTATTTTTCAGGATGGCTGGTGGGGAGAATAGCTTTTAGGAAAAAGCCACAGTCATTTCTTCTTTTTAATCATGGAAATGAAGCATTTCCATGGGGGGCGAGTCTGTGCCGGGCCAGGGCGGAGGGGCCCGTGGACCATTTGGAAAAATCAGCCCATTGTCTCGGGGATTTTCCCTTTGCGTCCGCCGCGGATTGGCCGAGAGCTCCCGGAGCAGGTGGACGCGGCCCATTCCCACGGAAAAAGAGACGCCGGGGTATCGTTGACGCCGCAAGCGTTCGCCGGATGACATGATCTATGTGTAATGACTAGAAAGGGCTCGCAGACACGAGGCATCATATCACGCACGGCGGCACGCCGGCTGGTAATTAGCTCTAATTAGGCGCTGGCCGCCGTTCAGAAAATTCCGCCTCCTTGGTTGTTATTGTGCCGCCGCAAATGAAAAGAAAACAAATGTATACTTGCTCGATGCTGCCGTATCCTTTGCTTAGCGTCCAAGCCGTGGCTTGCGGGACACATGGAGACTTTTTCAAAGATCTCTCTCCCTCCACCATGGGATTGCCCCAATTGGGCTCCGCCACGGGAGACTTGCCACCTCCTCTTAGGCCATTGGCCACGGGTGTCTCTCCTCCGCCGGATCTCCCTCCCGGTGTGGGGGCAACCTTCCCAGGTTGACTTTCTCTCCCTTTAAGACCAACGAGACCGACATTTCATGCATGAAATGACTAGCCCGGGGCCCCTGGGCCCCAAAAGCACATTGAATCGGCACGCGGCGCGCTCGGCGTCTCCGGCGACGGGCGCACATCCCGGCGTTATGGATTTAATGATTTCCCCGGAGTGAGCATTAGACTTGACTACACGTGCAGCATGTATAGGTATGGCCGAGCGCTCCGGCTACGGCTCCCCCGACCTCCCGTACGACGCGGCGCCGTACGTCTGCCCGTGTCCCTTTCCGGATTCCTAAACCTCTACGTAGGGTGTATCCTTTCCGGAGCGCCACGCCAAGGCGGACGCCGATTGAACCGGTGTTTTATTTCTTCTCATTTGCTGACTTTTTTGACCTTTGACCCCCGCCCCCAACAAAGAGGGACCGCGGCAAACTTTTCCGACGGAGCTAAATGGCTTAAAATGAGGTTAAAGGAGGGTCGCGTCCGACGGATCCGTTTCATGGTGGCGTGTCAGCGGAGCGACGTGTAAACAGAGGGCGCCAAATGGAGCTGATGTGTTTTCACACTCATTAGCTGACATCTCTAATGGAAAAAGGCACTAAAAAGCGCGCAGCTCATGAATACTTAACAAGAGATATAAACGTTCTTTGAGTCAAGTTAATTATCATCCTAACGGATGTCAATTGTGGATGCGGCTCAGAGAGAGAATAGTACGAGCCTCCCTCTTTCTTTCCCGTCCGTCGCTTCGTCCATCCTCTTTTCTAAGTGCCTTGCCTTCATTTCTTTGTCAACTGCATTAATACAAATAAAACCCCACCGTCAATTTTCTAGATTCCCAATGAGCGCCCCTGCCGACAGAGCACTAAAATCAGCATTATTAACGCAAATGTTCAACGTAAATCAGGTCACAATGTCCGCCATCTGGATGAATATTTTATTTTCACAAAGCTTTATGGCTAGGGATGTCTCAATGAGCAGTTTGTGCGCAATGAAGATACTAAAAGGTGTTTTTCATGACGGAGGCGCCGTCCTTTTCCGCACGCCTTGTAATATTGACACAATGGTCCAGACACCAGGTGTAAACAGCGCATGCAAGTTTAAGCATCGCGGACGGAAACATATGGCGCATTCCCTGGTCGCCGGCCGCTTCCTTTTCGCTGGTTGAGTCGTTACCGTCGGATTTGGCCCGGATTTGCGCCTTCCCAATAATTTGGGGGAATTTTCTCCCCAAAGCGCATGTGTAATTAAACCCATTTATGCTCCTCTCATTGTTCTGCAGTGAGCTGGCTTTGTAAGCAATCTGCATGCGTGCGTGCGTGCGTGCGTGCGTACAGGCAACCTGAATGCTAGCTATGCTAGCGGCACCTCCGCCACCCGCCGGAAATCTTCCCCCGAGCGGCCGCCGCCTCGGTTAAAATGCCCGCCGGTACGCCGAGCCGCGTATTCTCGGTGCCTTTGTGTAGTTGTGCTTCTTACTATGGCAAAACTTTCAATGGGTGGGTGGATGATGCAGGATGACCTCTGACCTTGGCGCTCCTCAAATCATTCATGACTATGATATTCCCCTTGAGCCTTCTGTGGACTATGGAGAGGAGAGGAGAGGAGGGGAGAGGAGGCTTCTCCTTCACAATTTTTGGAACTTTTTACTCTTAGTGCAGCGTGAATGAAATTAACATTGAGTTCTGCCGGTGTGTGCGTGTACGTGTACGTGTGCGTTTGCCAATTAAGAGCTGTTTTATTAGGCCGCCGTTTCACCACGTCCTGCGCGGGCACGCTCGTTCCGCAGGGATTGTCTAATTGAATCATCTGACTTGATCTGCATCACTTGTCAAGGCCCTTTTATGATTTGGAGCTAATACGCAGGGGTGTTAGACATTGATTTACTTGCACGTTGGCAAGTTGTTTAAATCAACAAATGTGCCGTCCCCAAAAAAGGCCACTTTAGCTACCGTATTCAAGCTTTTCTCTCGGTTTGCTTGGGCCCAAACTTTACATGGGTGTTTTTTTTTCCCACTCTGAGCCTCGACGGCGCACTATGTGGCGCTTTTTAGTCTTTCATTTTATATCCGCGTTGTACGTTGGTTTCAGCGAAAGACTCTCTATCGTAACGGTGCACTTTTAAAAGGCCGTGCTTTACGTACTGGCGCGCTAAGCAAAGATAGAGGAGGAGCCGCGCTTTTAAGATGTGAGCGTGTCAAATGGTAGAAGGCAATTGTGGGTAAAGACAGAGCGCGGAAACAATGTGTATTCAGCAGAAGAAGAGACAAAGTAGATTTAGCCAATGGACAATTGTACGCTTCCCCGAAGCGTCTTCTTCCCCTTGTGGCCGTTTGTTTGCTTTGGTGTGAATGCAGGAATCAATATTTGCTTTTTCTTTGATTGCTTTTAAATATCCCCCCACTTGTTTTTCTCTGCAGGGGACCCGCGTTATTGCATTATTTAATACCCACGGCCCCGCCGGCCGGAATGGCCAGCTTTTTTCCCAAAATACGCAAGATGGTGATTTGTTTCTCCCACGAAATGCGCTCATTTGCATCTTATTTTATCATGAGGTCAACCGGAACGTGCCGGTTTCAAATTGGAAAGTAAACAAACAACGATGTTGCTTTTGTGGGGGCATTCATTTCCCAGGTTTTGAGCATTTCTCTTTGTTTTTGTTTGCAGAAAGTAAGCTAGGTGTGTGCAAAGCAGGAAGCGGCCTCTCTCTCTTTGGGAGCGTGCTACACGGTGGACTCTTCAACCAACCCTGCTGGCATTTTGGCCTTCCCCTCGTCACCAGACTGGTAAGTGGCCCTTACCTTTTTTTTGTCACTCACCGCACTTCAAAAGTGATCATCGTAAGCTCAAAACAAAAACAATGGAGTGAACAAAAAGAGTCATTTGGCTTCTCAAGCGTCAACTTTTGAAGAGCCGTGCATTGTGGTATGCGTTGATTGCGCCGCGTTCCCGACAACCCAAATGATGTTAAGGATGGCTCCACCCCCCAAATCTCCGAATAACGGATGTTGTCCTTTTGAATATGCTGCAACGCCATAATAACGGTATTTCAATGAAGTTAGAATGAGACTGTAATCTCTTCCATGTCGCTGGCTGATTGCAGGCTGCCTTTTATTGAACCGCTGATTAATGTTAGCGTTGATTGATATCGATGTTGTACGCCGCCGGGCGGCCGGCCGGGCAGCCGGGCGGGATATACGTGGGCTTGTTGGTGTGACATTAAGATGTCTCTTGTTATTTCCTCTGACTGAGCTTTATTGGAAAGCACTTTTAGAGCATTATACTGTATACCTTTCTCTTTGGGAATTTATGACCAGTCGGCGCTCGCAAAGAAGGACTTTGGAAATGCCACCGGGAGAACATTTTAGACGCTCGCCGTGGACGCCGTCTTGCCTGCCAAATCATCGCCGCTCGTCCGTCCCCATTTTATTGACGCGCTCGTAATACCGCGTGGCGTGGAGCACTCTCAGTTGAGTTAGTTGTCTTTGTTTGTTTGTTTTTAAATGTGGTGCAATGAACTCAAATAGAGGTCAGCTTTTGTCTGGTGTACGTGGACGTAGGAAAGCTTTTGCCAATTTGTCTCTTGGCACTTCAAGAAAAGATGCCCCGTTGGAACTAAACTCCGATTGCTGGAATGTGCCTGGGGCAAGACACCATTTTATTCTTGCCGCCGGATCTCCCATTTGAAAATGGCTATCGATGAAAGCGTCCGCAAAATAACCCGCAGTCGTTTGTACCCCGGCAAAACCGAGATGAGCATTTTCAGACTCGTGCGCTTAGCGAGTCAGCCTTTGGACCGAGTCGTTGTCTGGACGCCCGTTGCTGATGTCGGGACCTTTTTTAAGGGCGCCATTCGAATGGCCTATTGAAATGCTTTACATCAGTATTGCTAAGCTCGTCATGCAGAAAATGAAGTTGACACGCCCGTCTGGCTCTCATTTTAGCATTGGCTAGAATTTCTTCTGTTTGTAAACGGCAGATTTTTGCCACTCAAGTAGTTCACGTAGCCACCGGGAATCCGGCTTTGTATCGACTTCAGCGCAATTGATTTTAGAAGAGGGAGGTCCCGTAGTTACTGCGCGGATTTCCTACAAGTGGCGTCCAGCTCGCGAAGAGGAAATCAAAAAAGGACAGGACAAGAGGGGGCAAAGTTGCGGGGATACTTTTGCCTTGAGCACTTTTTTTTTTCTCTCTCTCTCTTTCTCTGTTGTTTTGTTTTCCTCCAGTCTCCTTGGTTCCCTTTGGCCTAGCCAAGAAGATGAGGTTTTTAGCTTTTATTTTCTTGCGCGAACACAGTCAGCGGCGACGGGACACTCACCGACCGACCCTCTTCAGGGGACGCATAAAAGGGGCTTTCTAACTCGGCGACACGAGCACAAACACGGGGGCAATTAACCCGCTTGTAAACAGACGGACGGTGCTGCCAAAAATGACATCCCGGGGGGGGGGGGGGATGTGGGCTAAACCCAGGCGGAAGGAACGACTAAGCCAAGAAAGGATAGAGCGGCTTTGAGAGGAAAAAGCCCCGCAGGGCCGGCGGCAATCCTTCGCTCTTTCGCTCTCTCGCCCAAGATGATGATGTATTTCTGGGCGCTGGTCTCCAATCACGGCCGATCTTTTTGGAAACGCACTACGTCCAGTCGTGAGCCTCTGGCCCGTTGTGTGGACATTGACGACGTTTTGTTTTTGGCCTGGCTGGCGGCATGTGTTAGTCCGACGGACATTTTTAGTTTATCGTCGTGTACTGGCATGTGTCGTGTGTGTGTGTGTGTGGTGGAATCCCAGCGTCGACACGATAGTCCCAGGATTTGGCTGCAGCTGTGTAACGGAGGGTTTATTGAATGGCGCAAAAAAAGAACGTGGGAACCTCTCGTGTGAAAGACTTTGTGTTTTTTCATCTTTTTTCTTTTCCAAGGCTGTTGAGAGCGTCGCAAGTGGACTGTTTGCATTTCCAGTCATTTGACTGCAGCAGCAAACCTTGAGAGTCTTAGGCTCATTGATTTAATGCTAGCTTTGGATTGCCAGTCTGCCTAGCTCTCGGCGCTTTCAAAGTATTAGGCCGCAAAAAGCGTCCAATGTCACGCCCAACGCCATACGCTATTTAGCATTTATTCAGACGGGCCAATCCATCCGGAAAGTGCCGCTTGTCGGCGAGAAGTCTTCTTTTCTTGCGCTTGTGTACACATCTGCGGCCTTCTTTACTCGAATATCGGCAGGAAATGCGACCGACCGACCGACCGCTAAATCTACAAAGTGTTTATGACGGCGCCTTATCTCTCAGTACTCTTCGATGACATTATCTTGGTGGCAAAGGCCAACTCGCTCACTGCATTTGCATTATCGGACTGGATCCCGTACAACATGGCTGGCTTTATTTGGAGCTGGTGTCTGAGTGTGAAGGAAAGTTAGGGAGAGAGAGAGAGAGAGAGAGAGTCAATAAGGAACACTGATGAAGAGGAATGGCTAATGTCAAGTGCACTTGCTCGCCGCCTTGGTATCAAAGAGACTCTCGTGCTTCATACGTATCTGTGTGCAGACAGCCATCGGCAACGGACTCCCCATCATTAAGCGCCACGGCATCAGAAGGCGGGAAACAAAACAAAAAATGAACAAAGAAATCAAATAAATATATCTATATATACATGTGGCAGGAAAGAAAGTTCATTCAATTGAAATGCGTTAGACGTCTAGCGTCAATCAATGGCGGCCGCCATAAACCTGGCTCTTGCTCTGGCCAAGTTGCCCGTCGGAGTCGAGTTCGCCGGGGTGCCTCGCTCGCTCGCTCGCCCGTCTCCGACGACAGCCACGGAGTGAAAGTGCTCGCCTTCGCCCTTTCGGAGGCTTCCGAAAGGAACATTGACCTCCTCGTGGAAAGAAGTTAACAGGGTCCACAAGAAAGGGAAAAGCGCAAACTAATGAGCGGCTACATCAAGAGCCGGCCGGAAAACCAGCCAAAAAAAGACCAGAAGATTGTCGTCTCGGGGATCTCCACGGGAAAAAAAAAGAACGCGGAAAGGTGATGTTTTCTTTGGCCCGGCTTGTACCCGCGGGGTCATTAGCGTTAATAATTCAGCTTGGACGCGCAGGAACGGACGGCGCTTAAGAGAGGCCAAATAAAAGAGCGGCCAGGATGCGCCCAGAAGAAAACTGCAGATGCTTCTTCTCCCTTTCCCTCCCCTCGGGCTGATCAATAATTGAGTGTGCTGAGCAGGGGACTGCATGGAATAGACGAGAGGAGTGGCGAAGGAACGGCGGAGGCCAAGGAGGCCTGGCATGCCCCCCCCCCCCCACGCAGCCAAACCAGTGCCTGCTCTTGAATAGAGATGAGCTCCTTTCAACTCTTCTCCTTGCACCACTCTTGAACCCATCGCCGTTCGCATGATCCCACGCTCCCATAAGTGACTCCAAGGACTGACTGCGAATACTCAGGCGTCCAATCTCTTTGGACAGGCCAACTGTTGCTCATTTACAGAACTACAATGGCAGTTCAAAGCGTGCGGCCAGAAAATACGGCCAATATTTCATCCTACTTGACTGCAATTGGAGTGCAATACAAGTGTTGTGGATCTCCGTCCATCCGCCCATCTTTAGTCTGGCTGTATGGTAGCCGGAGCCACTTTCCAGCCGGCGCGCCACGTTCCTCTATTCACCGCGCGCCGTAATCTTCACGCGATAAGGGGATTAAATGGCGAACAGGAGAGGGGATTTCAAGGATTTCTCCCGCCAGTACAAAGGGATATCGCTAGGTGGGTGGGAGGGAGGGTCGGGAGGGAGGGATGGACGCTTGGAGGGAGGCGGAGGAGGGAGGGACATTACCACCCACCCCGGCCGGCTTTTAACATCCTAGTCTGAGAGCACAAATGCTGAGCGAGAGAAAAAAACAGCCAGTATTATCACCCCAGACCATCATTAGAGGCGTTTAGCCGGGGGCCGGCGGGGAAAGGTCGGCCGGCCGACATGCTCTCGGCGCCACGTCTCTGACCCGCGTCGCTCTTTAACCGCCGGAGGTGCCGGCGCAAACTTAGCGTCCCCCCCAGACTGCAGTAAAAGAAGAATTAGAGGATTCAAGTGCCAGCCGCCTCTCCTCCGCCACCAACCATCCAATGCCTGCTTCCCTCCGGCCAACGACTTTACGGAGACGGACGGGCGATCCGTCCAAAGCGGGAGGCCCGGCGGCGAACCCGCGCCAGCCAGAGAGAGCCCGTCCTCTCAAACGAAAGCCGCAAATGGCCCACGGAAAAGTGCGAGCTGGAAATGGCACGTTTAGCCGTCCGTCTAAAACGGTCGGCCCGCCTTTCTGGAAAGTGCTGAAGGAAAATGGGAGGAGCCATGGCAAGAAAGGGAGGGAAATCTGCATTGTGGATTTCCCCACTTTGGTCAATCCATCTCTTGCGTAATTTCCTCGCTCCGATGGCTTCGTTCCCCCAATGGCTGACTCTCTCGTCTTCTATACTGAGAGGAAAGCGGCAATGGAGGAGGAGGAGGTCATGAGAGAAAAAAGATGGCTTGCTTCTGCGCCATCCTCTGGACCATCTCCCCCCCAGGCCTCTCATTTCACATGATATCCCACTCGCACTTTTATCCGGTCCAATCAGATGGGAGGTTCAAAGCCGGCTCTCTGCGAGCTGTCTCTTTTTCCTCCTCTTTGGAAATATATGGACTCCATGAAAACAAGGCCGAGCCTCTGGGAAACGTAGTTTCCGTCCGTCTCATTTCCCGAGATGCTCGGGGCCGCCGCCGCCGCCGCCGCCGCCGCTGTAAATCGTCAACGGGCCATCCATAGAAATGCAAATGCGTGGCGTCGGCGGGGCACTTGGATTCTCCGGGAGATACTTACTCTATGACTGACTCTTGCACGCTTGCGCCGTTGTGGCACGGTTAGCAAGACTTGTCACCGAGATAACTAGTCACTTTTAGTCACCCTCTCTCTCTCTACCCATTCTATTCAACACTGGAGACACACACACATACACACACACACATACACACACACACATACACACACACACACACACACACACATACACACACACACATACACACACAGCCACCTCGGTCGGCTGTGTTGCACCGCTAGCAATCCCTCCGCTAATTGCCTTGCGATCAGATTTACAATTATTCCCTAATAACCCGAGTGTAGCGCATGTGTGTGTGTGTGCGCGCCGATGCCGTTGGGGCTCAAACTCAATTTGGTGAAGCGACACGGAAGCAATGTGCGCGCTCATTTGCTCTTCTGGACCACGCTGGGCTTAAGCCCAAAGCTGTCGGTCCCTGGTCACCTGTCGTCCCATACCCTTCCCGTGGCATCCAATCCAAAGAGCCACTCTGTGTGTGTGTGTGTGGCTTTTAGTGTGTTTGCATTGTGAACGTCAGTAGTCGATGACTGTACTGTATTGAAGAGAGCGCATTAGACAGTAACGTCTTCTTGCTTTTTTGCTTCTTGCTTTGACTCGGTCATTTCCAGCGTTGAAACAACAGGTGCATTCTGGATTCTTGGCTTTGTTTTCAGCCCTTTTTTTGTTGACGGGCGGAGATTCTTCTCCATTCCGTCCGTCATCAATTATTACTTAGCGCTCGGCCTCCGGTCTCCCGACAAGCCCGCCGATGGGCAAAAGTTGTCGAGAAGCACGCCAAGTTTAGAGATGAGCTGAGAAAAGCGCGTTGTTTGTTTACGACGGATGCACTGTTCTCGCAGCGTTTTCCCAAGCACGTCGTAGTACGTTGTAGCCTCGCTATCGGACAATCGGTCAGTACTTTTGTCCTCTCGGAAAGCCGAGCCTGCCCCCGATTAAAAGGGGGAGGGGGGAGGCCTTTGCATTTGAAGCGACGGGACCACTAAAGGGGAAAAGGCGCCTTTTCAGCAAATCCCAAAAGTAGGCCGCGCCGCATGAATTATTAAGGCGTATTAAACCTTTGCTTTATTTTTAAGGTTCCGATTTTTGAACCGCAACGGGACCGACCACTGGCGCTTTTATTTTTTGAATAGCACGTGGTATACGTATTGTCTAATGTTTTTGGTTTTCCGTGGCTTGAACGCTGGAAAATCCGTTTATCTGCATTGCTCTTATTTTTCCTTCCATCACGGGATCCCCCGTGTCCTCCTCCCTTCATGCCTCCCCCTCTTTCCCCCTCTCTCTCCCCCTCTTCAACGGAGGCGCTGCGTAAAAGACAGATGCCGCGCGAAACATAATCATTTCCTAGCGCACCGATCAACACGCGTAACATCAAATTAGAGATAAACTATTGCTTGCTTTCGCCGAGTCCCACCGGTGGACAGAATTTTCCGAGAAGACGTGTGTGTGTGTGCATGTGTATTTGTGCGTGTGTGTACGTGTGTGTCTGTGTGTGCATGTGCACGTGCATGTGTGTGTTAAGGGGCACATCCCATTACACTATATCTCATTATTCAGCCATTATCTCTTTTCTTTCTGGGGAAATGCTTCGCTTAAAGGAAAATATCCTCTATGCAGCTGAGCTATAAATTCAATTAAGCCGTTGCATTAGCGCGCGGATTTGCGCGCGTCTCTTAATTGCTTGAGAAATGCCTTTATTTGGAGAGAGGCTCAGACCTGTTTCCGGCAAAAAAGAAACAGGCGCAGCCATCTTTTTCTATTCAACAAAGCCCGTAAGCGGCCGACCGGCCGGTGGCGGAGGCGGAGGCGGAGGTTCTTGTAGCGTGGAGCGCTAATCCCTGTGGAACTAAATGGATCAACACTATTGAACATTCTTTAGATCTCTTTTTGGGGGGGAAGACAGCGTGCTCGGCTAAATTGGAGACGCTCTACTCCTTCTACAGTGTCATCAAATAGTAGAATGGAGTGGACTTGGTGGCCCATCGTTGTGACCAGTGTGCCACCGATAGCTTACCGTGTTGAGATTTGAGACATTCTCTCTCTCTCATAGGAAAAAAAATCTACGTACGCCAAAGCCATTATTTGGTTGGACTTATTAGCGACTGCCATTGATCCCCAATACTGAAAATGATTGGACTTTTTGATGGCGACCCACGGCATGCTAGTTCCCGTTCGGATGAGCCTCATCTTACCTTCTTGGACTGCCTCGTCCATAGCCATACTCGCAACCGCGTTGAAAACGGGTGGATTGTGTACTAGATACATATTGCTAGGCTAAATCGACTGCTTGACTTGCGATCACCTGACCTGACCCGAGCGCTCCTACTGGAAAGCGTGCTCCGCCTTCAAAGTTTGGGTCGTTGGGCCGTACGAGAAGGTAACCCCCAAAATTGGAACCGGGGAGAAATTCCATCTCAAGCCTAAGCCTCCATCTCTTCTCCAATCTCCTTCCCTTAAGGACCTCCCAAGCCTTCTTGGCCCCGCCTCTCCCTCCCTCTCCCTCCCTCGCCCTCCCTCTCCTTCCCTTCGCAATTTGCACACCCCGGCCGGCTTCTTTCTCAAAGTAAACAGAGAAGAGGAGAAGCCAAGCGGAAGCCCGGTCGGTCACTTCACTGCGCCTTGCCCGCACTTTGACTCCGCAGCAAAAAAAAAAAAAAAACGAGAAAAGACTTTTAGGCGGCGGCTTCATCGGCGCATCTGCGTCCGCCCGAGTCGTGAGCGTCTGCCGGCGCGTGGCCAAGGCGGGCAGGAGGGAGGGAGGGCGGGTGGTGGTATTTAGGATAAGGCATAGAAAGGACCAGAGAGGCAAAAAAAAAGAAGCAAAAAAGAGCATCTGTCCCTCCCTCCATCCATCCGTCCATCCGTCTCTATGAGTAAGGCGTCCCGTCTTCACATGCTGTGCTCCGTGGCAAACTCTGGCTGCCTGCTGCTGTCCGGGAGCGGGATGCTAGCCCCATCTCTGCAATGCCCACCCGCTTTGCTCTATCTGCCCCAGGTAAGGAGCCCGTCCGGCCGTCCGCCCGTCCGCCCGTCCTTGTACCACTTGTACCATGGCCAGCGCGGCTTTCCTCCGACTCCTCGTGGCAACTTTCACTTTTGTTTCAACTCCAGCCGATGGCCTTTTTCCTCCTCATCTTCAAATGAACGTATGGATGTTAATCCGTGTGTGTGCGCGATTGATTCAACACTTTTTAAATTCCGTGTGCCAATTAGGATGTGAATTATTGGCCGCCCCGGGCGGCGCCTAGACGTCCAATCATTTTGATCGGGAGGTGCGGATGAAGCTTCTCGCATCCGCCCCACCTGGTCCTCGAGAATTGGCCGTCCGGCGCCGTAGGCGGCCGCTTGAAATGAATGGGATGACCCTTCCGTGAGCGAAACGCCATGAACGAGTAGTGCCGTGTTTCAGTGTATATTTACGTTGTTCAATTTTGGATGTAGTTATTTACATTGCGGGATTTCATATAAGAGTGATGCAAAATATCTGCTTTTTTTCTGCATGACTCTAAATGGTCAGGTCCCTCAAAGGTCAAAGGTCTTCAGTGGGAATGTTTGGAAAGAAAGATTCTCCATGGCCTGCCTGCCTTTGGGTTTCTCTCAACTTGACTTCTGTTCGTGTGTGTGTGTGTGTGTGTGTGTGTGTGTGTGTGTGCGTGTGTGCGTGTGTGTGTGTGTGCGCGTGCGTGCGTGTGTGTGTGTGTGCGCGTGCGTGCGTGCGTGCGTGTGTGTGGCCTGCGCCGTGGGCGCACGTGCAGGCAGCGGGACAGTGACAGATGTCGGCTGCGGGCTGAATGAGACAATAGAAGCAAATGACTACTGGCGTGCTGGTTGAAGTGGCCCCGCCCCTCCGCTAGGCTCCCCCCCCTCCCCACTCTAACGGCCATGTTTCCATTAACCGTGCCTCATTTCCTCAGTTATCGCCCGCTTTGCCTCTACTGTAAAAGTATTCAATTGACTCCACGTCCGTCAATTGCCAGCCCGTGCGTTTGTTCGCCTTTTACGCCCGCCACGTGCGCACCCCCAAGACAGTTTGTTATGGCGGGCATATAAAATATGATAAGCCTAGAGAGAGAGAGATGCCATATCAAAATATGAGGGGGCCGCATCGAGCTAAGCTACCACGTCCAGCCTCCAAATAGGCCCCACACATCACCTTTACGGGACGCCCGGCTCGCCACTAACTGGGTGACGTGCGAGCGTCATCGCTCGGGGAACACGCGGCAGCTGGGAAGCGTGCACGCCCGGTTGGAGCCTCCCAAACTGGCGCATCTTTTTGGACTTGGTGAGCCACGGTGAACCGAATTCCCCTCGTCAAAGTACCACACTAAAGTCACCTCTTAAAGGCGAATGCTATTTCTACGCCGGTTGATGTCCGATCCAAAAACAAATATGGTCAATAAGCGAGTGGAAGACGCAGCCGTGGCTAGCCTTTAAGCCGCAAAGCGGAGGGGAAAAGTAGCATCTTATCCGGGTCCCCACGCCAATTCATCCAACATGCCTCTGGAGTCTGACTTGTTCTGTAAAAGTGGGAACGCGTGAGAAGATTGCAATTGTGCGTTAGCGCCGGACAGACGGCACTGCGGCACTTTTTTGGCTGGCTACCTTTACGCTTTCTGTACAATTTTTATGGGCCGAGAGTCGCGCTTCGGCTGGGCCGGCCGTCGTCGGCGCCCCTCGCCCGGCTTCCCTCCTTTTTAGCCGGATCCCACGCTCGGTGCGTCCTTTTGCAGACAACTTAGATCGCTGCTTAACATCCGTGCACTGGAAAACATTCACCTCCTCCCCATCCGTCCGTCCACGTATCGAATTTCCATTCTCTCTCTTCTCGGAGCCAGCCTTCTCTTTGTATCGCTGGCTGGCTGGCTGGCTGGCTGACTGGCTCTCTGCATTTTCCCCGGGCGACGGCTTGAGGGGGGAAGAAAAAAAAAAGTCCTCGTAAGTCAATACGATGTGTTAAATGTGCTTGTGCAAGCTCGCCTGCTCTCCCCCGGGGAGGAGAAGGAGGAAGAAGATGAAGGAATCCTCGGCGCTTCCTTCCTTCCTTCCTTTCCGGTGGCCAGAACTCACGGGGTACGGGAGCCTTTGCTCCGGCGCCCCCGCGGGCTTCGGCGCGGTCGTTTGGCCGATTCCGGTCTCCCGCCGTAATTGTAATCTCATTTTCCGAGAAAAAAACGGCGTGGCTTCGACGGCTGGCTCCAAATTGATGTGGTCGGCCGCCGGGCTTTTTATTTTTGCTTCTTAATTATTGCGGGGAGGTGGAACGGCTCGGACGCCACGTCGACACGCCGTCACTTTACTTGGGAAATAATTGCGCGGCTGGCCAATAAGTCGTTAAACCAAGGGTGCGGAATTACACGCGTTCGGACGGCTGGATCGTATGGGAGGCGTTCATAAACAACAGCGATTTGCTTTTTAAATTGTTTAAAAATATTGACCCATACCAATAACCAGTGTAGTGTTTTCTGTTCCATTTATTGCTTTCCTTTTAATCGTTAACTCCATCCAAAAAAAACCCATTCTTTTTGGCTCTGTTGGAAATCTGGCTAAATAGTGGAAACGCTTGACACTAATGAACATTTCCTGTATTTACTCAACGGTCTACTGCAGCATATGCATCAGCTAATTTAATTATCCAACACGCTGGGATCCATTGATGTGGCAATATTGTAATGGGGCCGTATTGTCGTCCTTAACTAGCAATATGCTTTAATAGCAGGCTTTTATTTCATTTGCCTAAATGCGTACGTACCCATTTGCGCTTTCGCGTAGATATCACGTTGCTATTTTTTCTGTACGGTTTGGACGTCCGTCCTCGTCTTGGCAACGAATGCTCCATTTTTCTCAGTGGCCGCCATCTTAGGTGGGGCGAGCCGCCGCTGGCACAACAGCTGCACCTTATTTCTCAAGCCCTTTTTTGTTTCTCTCTGCCGAGTGAGGGGTATTTGCGTCTCTGTCGTAAATCGGCCAACCTTACTTCGGTATTTTGGGCCGTTCCGTCAGGTGTGCGCGTGTCCGGGTGTCCAAAAGGTGGAAAAGAGCATCCGGCCTCAACCCCCGCCCGCATTGGCCGTCCTGTCAGCGTCTTTAACCATCTGTTCTATTCATCTGCCCACCCGGGAAATGTGTTTCCACTCCCAAGTCGAGTTGGAAAGCGTCGGTTGACCTGGCACGAGCCGTTCCATGGCAAAGGTTTTCCTGGGAAACCGATGACCGTTGCATATTTTATGTTTTAGATAACACCGGTGAGGATGGATGGTTTGGTTTTTCCATGAATAGTACTTTGTGAGATGTTTGTTGTGCTAGCAGAGGTGTTGAACATTTCAGAATGTGAATATCCGATTGTGCGACATTGTGTTTGAGCCAAGCCAGGGGACGCTTTGAGACACCGCAGCTTTTCCGCCACTGACTGTATCGGTCGGCTAAAGGTTTCCCAACAGGCGGCTAGCTTAAAGGTTATCCAGACAGGCTATCTGGTTAGCGCAGCATTGGGATGACAGCGTACAGTAGTTGAAATGGTCAGAAGGTCAGAGTTTGCCACCTGGAAATCATTCTGTCATTTCATTACGGTTACAGTTGTCTAGGAGGAACTGTGCTTTTTTTCCTTCTTCTGCTTGACGAGTATATAGTGTCAACGATTTGTGGGTTGGATGGATGGATTGTGTGGAGAGAAATCCCATAGCAACGTTTGTCCAAATAACTCAGCCACTGACACTGACTGTGATCGCAATCAAATGCATTTGAAATGAGCTCCCCATCATTTCTGTGGCTGTCCACACCACACCGCATACCATCTTGACCCGAACGTTAAAAAATAAATGAATGCAGCAACGTCACGTCCCTTGAAAAAGTTCATTTCAATCGGCGCCCTCGGCCCAGCTTTAATTAGTCTTGTTCCTTCCTGGTACTTCCTTTTTTTTCTTTTTTTTCTTCTCCCCAATGAGTTGAATGTGGCGTGCCCAGGGATATTTGAGCTCTCGCACCCGCACCTTTAGATGCATGACCGCTTCGTGTATACACGTGTTGGAACCTATTAGAGCTTGTCCCTTTGCCACCTCCTCTCCTAATGATCACTAATTGCCGCCATCAACGAGGAGGGAATGGAAGGCGCGCCCGGCGGAAGACTAATATACTAATTGACTGGCCATTTTTAAAGGCTTTTGTCGTCCAAATGCTTCACCATTAACCCTCATTTGCATAGATTGTCCACCTTTTACAAACATAGGTAGCCTATCGAGGAAGCATGCCTGTTCTGTGGTGAGCTGGGAGGGGGGGGGCGGGGGCACCCGTTGGAAATGATGCGCGGACCTGGTACCGCTTGACTAGCGCTCATGTGGGTAGGTGGACGGACGTGAACGGCGGACGTCCTAAGGGCTACCCACGATCCCCCGTTCTCGCTCTGCAGAGATTGATGGCGAGGCGTTCTAGCAAATCATATTTCCAAGAGGCGCAAAAGCGGACGCTTCGGGGGAGAGCTTTGTCAAATGCCACATTGCTAAAACTCACACTTGGATGACGGCCTACGGACGGCTTATGGACGGCCGGCCGGCTCCATGACAATGCCGGGACGGAGCCGGTTGGACATGAAATTGGACTAACATCGCCAGTTGACAATCGTTGCCAAACAAGCGTGTTGAAATATTTGGCCATGAGATCCTGCATCTTTTTCTTTTTTTCTTTTTGAAATGACACATAAAGCTCAGCATAGGGATTGATGTGCTTTGTAAAGCAATCCCTCTCTTTATGACTTTAACAGTGCTATAAAATGTCAGACTACCTGCGGCGGCTTGGAAAGAAAGAGCGCACTAAAAGCCAAAAGTAGACCACGACAAAGGTTGATTATAATTGCAAAATGAAAGAAACTTGGCGGGGAGATTGCAAATAAGTGCATTTCATTTAAAAAAAAGTGATGCTCAAGTCTTCCGAGTTCTCATCTCTGACCTCACTTCCTAGCATGGATGATGCTAGCGGCTATGTACGTATCTATTATAAATGAGAAACACTCCTCCTCGGCACGCGCCGGACTCCCACGCGGAAAAAGCTTCTGGTCATTTGGGCAGAAGAGCCGTGCGTCCGTTGACCCGAGCGAGGCCTCCCAATCATATTTCTATTGTGTCTTTGACCAAACGTATGGAAGAGAGAAGCCACCGACTCATTTGGATTTTTTCTCTCTGCCCCCTTTTGCTCTCGTCTTTGGGTTCAGACGCTCTTTGAAGACGTGGAATCCCTGTTGGCAGCCCCCCCACCCCCTCCGATTTTGTCACCTCTTTTTACCTCGGCCCATCTACCGACGAGCACGAGCACGAGGAGAAGCCGTTCCGTTTGGTCTGAAGCAAGCGCGTGCGCTCCGACCGCCGCTTCTTCTTTTTCCATGTTGCGCCCGATGAATTATACATGTGAATTACAGCATAGTAAGACATGCTCTTTCAACTGGGGCGTATCTCTCCATTGATCTCCTTCTCTTGCTGTGCAACGTGGTATGAACGTTGCCTCGCCTCGCCTCGCTTGCTTTCGCGCTCTCTCTCGCTCTCGCTCTCTCGGCGCATTCGTCTCGAGGTATGAAAGTCGGTCGGCTCTCAAACCAGATTAGTCGTGTCAACCTAGTGTAAACACATGTATGACACACGCGTGACTTGATGTGAATGAATGCACTTGTGTGACAGGATTTTGGAGCAGATAGACATTGGCCACGAGTAGGAAATAACGCGCTACCGTCGTCTTGAACTTGACTTCTTTGGAGAGCCATCGGGCGTCTGGCACGGTCTCGGTAAGCCCTCCTTCTTGCAGGCGGCCATCTTGGCCAGGTCAACGCCGCTTCGGTCATTGGATGTCAAAGAGTTCATACTGCGCCGCATTGGCACCTCTTTTTTTTTGCCCCGTACTTCCCGACGCGACCGCCGTCTTCTTGCGTGGAGTGCTTTATGGACGGGTGAAAGAACTTTTGATGAGGGAAGAAGCGTTCTTGTTTGAAGCGTGCGCCGAGAACATGTCGGATGATGGGATGCGCTCCGCTGTGTACCCATTTGCTCGCTTGAACATTTACAAGATCTTAAGCAAGAGTCATCAATGATGAATGTTTAATAGCGGCAGCCTTGAAATGTTGACTTTCAACTTTGTTTCTCTTTGTGTATCTGCTTCACGGCTCAGGGGCCTTCATTTCCTCCACAGGGGGGGGGGGCGCTTTGCCATCCCTCCATCAGATATTTTTCAACCGCCGCCGCCACAACATCGTACGCCGCTTTGACTTTGGAGCCCATTTCTTTCCCTCACTTGTCAAGTTGGAGTTCCGCCGAGGACGGACGGGATTGGACGGGGCGGGACTGGATGGGACGCAGTCCGTAGTGCTCGGATTCCGGTGGGTTGTCCGTGAATGATCACTTCCATGAATAGAATTTGACTCCCACTTTTTAAAGGCAACATCTTGTACGAGGAGACGCTAAAACTGTCTGCCGACTGCCGTGGCTTTATGCGTCGCGCGTGGAATAAACAAAAGGCAGCATATTCCTTATTCTCTCGGGGCTGCCTCGACTTGATATCAGCGGTAAGAATGGAGTGTGGGGCACCGTTAGGGCCCATTCAATTGGACTCTCTTACTTAATTATATAGCGGTGACCGGCCATATTTTCCCTCTCCGTTTCGTTTTCGCACTCATTGACGCTGTGGAATGAATGCGCGTTTGTGCTCGAGGCCGACTTTAGTGCGGCGTAGGCGCGTGTCTTTGCCAACTCGTTGCCTACAGCATCTTTACCACCGAATGCCTTTTCAAAATAAAATGCAGTCTTAGAATTGGCTTACCGTTATGTTGTGGATGGTGATTGTGATGGTGATTGGGATAGCGCCCTTTGGCCAGGGTGACTCAATGAAGTCGCGGAAGAAAAAAGATCGAGCGCCTCGAGACAAACAAAGCAAACAGTTCATTCTTTTTCTTTCTTTTTAACGGGCATCGTCGGCCTGCCATCGTCATGGATGGCCACGTTATTTCCTAGTCGCCCCGGTGACGTGCTTTTAGTGGCGTATCAAGCCAAAGCCTTTTGTTTATGGGCCGAATGTAAAATGCGCCTGTGGCGGAGTCTCCCGGCGAGCGTCTTTTTTGGACTGGACATTATGGGAGCGCAAGGAGCAGGCCGGCGTCGGCGTCTGTGTGCAAGCTTCCTGCCTTTGAGCGTTCCCCGGGGCCCAGCGGTGACATGGCATTTAATAGACTGCACGCTGTGAAACAAACTAGCTCAATTAATTCCTCCGACTCGGCCTTGGCCTTTTCCCCACTGGCGCGCACACAACACTCCGCCCCCCCCCCGCCCGAGCGTGACGCCCGCTTGAAACTGACTGGGCTCCCGTCTCCTCGCGGGCCGCGTTCAAAGAACGGACCTTATCCGTCATGGCGTCCATTTCCCGTTTGATGGCAATACGCGGAGGCGAAAGCGCCGCTTGTCGTGTCTGGAGGGACGGGGATGCTTTTGCCTGGTGTTTGTAACCCTTCCAAAAGCCATCCATTTGAAGTGGAGTCCCGTTGGCCATCCACCTCCAATTCCATTTGAGCGAGGGGCTGCCAAGCAGTAAGCAGTAAGCAGAGAAAAATACAATCTAGTACGTATATACAGTACATTGACTCCCCTACTTTTGCCATCAAACATTTATGATGGAAACACACTGGCTGGCTGGCACGCTTTCCTCCTGGTGATAACCTTGGCATTTTAATGCATTCCGTGGACTTTTACACCCACCTGTGATTATTTATTTATCTTTCTCACGAAAGGGAGGTGAAATTGATCATCGGTAGGAGAGCAAAAAAAGAGAGAGCCATCTGTGTTGAAATGAGAGATGTTGTACGGTTTGTTTTGCAGCTTTTTCCCCCCCTCCCCCTCATCGATATTGTTGTGATCGACTGATTTACACATGGAGGAGCGTACAGTGTTTTTGTGTGGGTGAGAGAGAATCTCATCACTTGGGTCGGCTAGATGCTTGAGCACTCTAAATTTCCTAACCCTAGCTATGATTGTCTCCTGATTGGCTGGCCACAGATTGAGGGCGGTCCCCCGCCTAATGCACGTACTTGGCTGGGATGGGCTCCAGCGCGACCCTTGTGAGGATAAGCCGAATGAATGACTATCTGTACTTGTGTTTGACCACGTCTGTGTGCGTCAGGTCAGGCATGTTGTGGTCTTCCAGCTTTGCGAATGCAGCCGTATTAGTTTAGCCCGTGGCTACGTTCTCTGGCCATTCATTGTCTCCCTCCAACCCTCGGCCTTCTCCGCCACACAACATGGCTCGGTGGCGTCGGTCGGGCCTCCAGTCTTTTCATTCGGCCCACCCTAGAAATAAAGTCCATTTTCCACATGGAGGACTTTGCGGGCTCTTTTCATTTTTTTTTCTTCTTTTTTTTCTCGGGCGGAGCGACGGGGGCAACCGACCGCGGCCGACCCAATGAATGCGTAGCGAGTGGCGTCCGCTCCGTCGGAAAATCTCCTCCCTCTTCCGATCCGTTGGGGGCGGAGGGGGGCGGTGGCTATCTCGAGGAGGCCGGCAGATCTCAAAGTGGACATATGCCGTGACGCCATTTTAGTGCTTTTTCGACGGCGTGGCCGCCACGCTAGAGCAAAAGTACCCGCGTACGTGGGAATAACTGGTGAGAAGGAGCTAGAGGATGAATTGGACACGAGGTAGTGTGGATGTGGGGAATTTTGTTAAGCAATAAGTGAAAAATGTTCAGCGCTGAATAATTGATGATGCCCCGTCCCTGCCTGTCCCTCATCCTCCACACACTGGCTGCCTCATTTGCACTCATACATGTTGATGAAGTGTCACATCTGTGCTCAGGAACGGAGGAACTACAACTTCTATCTCACACACACACACACACACACACACACGTTCACATGATAAGGCCCAGTGAAGCTCATTAAGATTCATGGGGAAGGAAGTTGTAGTAGAGGAGGGCGAATACACACACACACACACACACACACACACACACGCACATACGCACACACACAGACCTCCGCCGGCTGGGCAAATTGACTTAGCTGTCAAGCGGCACGCTTTGCCCGTATTTTGTACGGGATTTTCAATCTTTTTAACGGATACGGCCTACAGTAAAAATCATAGTGGAAAACACAAAAGTCAAATAGAAGACATATATATTGTGGCGTCTACAAGGACTGCTCCAACTTGCTTGGACTTTTCCCTGATTTATTTGCAAGCGAGAGCGAGAACAAGAGCGAGAGCACCAAGGCGGCTCCCTTGAAAACTACGGCCTTTGCGCTCCGGTCGGGGACCCGTGATTAACATTCTCTTTGTCGCCATCCCATTCATATGGTGTTAACATTTAATTTAAAAAAAAATGAGAAAACGTACGACCGTCGCATTCATCTGAATTACACACGCATTCCATTTTCCACGTGCAAGTGTGTGGAGCCAATTGGCGACGGCGTTGGATGATGGGAAAGCTCGGGCTGCGGAATGGGAAGGGCTTGATCCCTTTCACCGCTTTTGTTTTCTTGTCGTCCCGTTCAGAAGAGAGCAGCTTACGGTTTGGCATGCTTGTTCTTGCGAATAGCGCTAATTTTGGCTTTGTGTTTCCCTCGCGTGGGTTTTATTCATGGTGTCTTGGGGACAGAATGGGTCCATTTTTGGCCCCAGCCTAAAACAGGTGTACCACTTTGATGCGCCTTGGCTTTTTGAATTTGATGATGTCAGTGGATTGAATTTGATACAAAGTGTAGGACGAGATCCATTTGGAAATTGCCATTGGGAGTGAATGGGGCTTTTTTTTTGCCTTTGGTGAAAAAAGCCGCTTTTTAGTGATCCGTGTGTGCGTTCCCTCAACTCTTGCGTTTCTGCTTTGTCTGGGAAGCGGGAGTGTTTAATCTGCTTTTAATAAAAATGCTCTGTCATTTGCTGCAGGTGTCATGTCGTTGCTTTCACAGCCCGCTGCTTTTATTTCATCTCTTATTCATGATCGTCATGTTCCTGTCATCGGGGGGAGTGAGGATGGGGGGGGTCGCCCAACAACGGCAACATCCAGCGTATGATGAATGCAATCCTCGGGAATTCAAAAAGCCCGGCCGGATCCTTCATGAACGCTATGGCGTCCACGCTGACTTTCTTTAAACCGCCAAAGACCAAGCTGAGCTTGACCCAAAGTCAAATGCGCTAGAAAGCCACTCTGCCATCTTGCTAAGCCACATGTTCCTTGTAAAAAAGAAAAACAATTGTGCCATGACGCACGCCGCACCTTATTGCGCCGGCCGTCACCAGCGCACAATTCATAGTGTGGCATGTTAATATTCTTTAAAGGTCAGAGAGAGTGACCAAAGAGGAAAGAAAGTAGGCTTTTTTGTTGCACTTTTCCCCTCGGCGTGGTTCCCGCTAGCGACTGACCTTATCCCACGGGCCACGCCGGGAGCCCAGCCTGTCGCCGCCATCTTTGGAGAATGACGGATTATGGCGGACCCCGAGATGGTATAGAGGGCGGGCGGGAAAAGGGGCGGCCCTTGCGCCTGCCCTAAAAAGAGGGCGGGCGTCAACAGAAGAAGAAAAAACGCCAACTTTCTAAGTGGAAACGCTCCATTTTACAAATGGAAATGTACTTTGAAAGGAATAGACTTGTTTGGCCACGGCGGAAGGAAATGCCATTTGAGCCCATTTATTGGGGAGCGGGGTCGACGGGGGCCAACCTACAGCAATCTGTTCCTGCTGCTCGCAAGCTTGTAAAGACAGATGCTGCTGTTCCAGCAATACCACACCTTTCCTTTTTTTCTCCCCAGTAAATTTTCAGTCAACTTTACTTTGCGGGCTCGTTCGCCACTTCTTAACAAATGCCTTGTTTCCTTTCTTTTCTAACATGGGGACCGTCATCCCATAATCCATGCCACCTTCCCAGCGACTTAACCCTGAAACGGGCCTTTTCGGAACAGGAAAACAAGCCGTATTTGACACCCGCCGGCTCCGACATTTCCATTATTCAAAGCGCACGACGCCACGTCTCTCGCCAAGAGGAAGGAGTTCCCGTCCTCGTGCGTGTCGGCTGAGCAAGTGCACGATTTGCGTAAGGGCACCCCGGGGCGCTTTGGGGCGCTCGCTACGCCATTTGTCGGGGCGCTTGTCAGACAGCAGAAGAGCAAGACGACATAAATATTACGTGGAGAGAGAGAGGGATGGAGGGACTAGCATCCGTCGCGCAATACTTTTTGTTGGAGATCCAAAGGTCGAGGCGCGGTTAGCAGTGTGGCTATTTGGACCAATCGCCGGCCGGTTCACACGAGCTACTTTTTTGCACGCTAATCCCGTCGTGAACGGCCGACGGCGGATTCCGGGCGCCCAGCTGGGGAAGCCTGCCCGCTCGCTCGCGTTGGATCTCTCGCCCGCCCCCGGCGTGCGACGGGCATCTGTGGACGCTTGGCTTGCGTGACCGTCCGTCCGTCTTTTGAGACGCGGACAAGGAGAGGCTTGGAACGTCGAAGGGGGGGTGGGTGGATCATCCCTTGGGTACGTTACAACACATGGAATAAACGGCTTGCCTTTATTTCAAAACAAACATCTCTTTTCCATCTTTCTGTGATATTGCATCTCATCTTCATTTTTTTTTTCTTTCCCTCTCCTTGCAAATACTCCCCGCTGTTTTGCCCAAGCGGCGACTTTTGTAGAGAGTTTCGTCCCCGAATGATTGGAGTCGTAGTACGTCGTCGGTGGCGACTTTCCCATTCTAGTTTTGGGGCTAATTACGCCGACAAGCAAAATGGTGACATGGCCTGTAACTCTTCCCACTTAGCAGAAGCGTGCTCTTCAACGGAGAAAAAGAGAAAGAGAGAGAAAGAGAGAGAGAGAGAGAGAGATTCAGCAACGCCCTGTTGAATGTTTGATGCCATAGGACTGTTTTATTGTAAAAGGAGGGAGAGGCGAGCGATAACAAGGTTGCATGATTCATAAGTGCGTCGGGCCGGTTAGCGTTAGATTTGACACCACCGCATTCCTCTTTTTGCTTCAAATGAATCATCCGTGTAGGAATCCAAATGCATCAATGTCACCGCAACAAAGGAACATACGCTACACTGTTTTTTTTTCTTCTCTAAAGCCCATCAAAATGTACTCCTTTTGTGCTCTGTTCCCTTTTCTGTAACTGTGGCTTCTGGTGTGTGCTCGGTGGCAGTAACCCGCCCGCCCGCCCGCCCGCCCGCCACCGGCCGCTCCTTGACAGACGAGACGGATGAGATGAGGGGATGGCCGCCGATAGATCCGCATCTGGGCCGGTCCCCCGAGGGAAAGCGCCGATCTCTCTGGGCTCTTATCTCTGACGCCGATCCCCTCTGCGGCTCTCTCTTTGTCGTAAAAGTGGAGATTGCTTGTAAGGAAGCTAACCCACAAGTCCCTGGCTCCGCCCTCTCTCCCTCCATCTTTCTTCAAATCTCCCGTCGCACCACAGTACCACAGAAGGACTCTCCATTTTCCAACGGGGAGTCATTCTGTGGTGGCCCGACCACACACGCAACCCTCAACTCATGGACCGCCATTGATGTCCAGTACGTACCAATGAGGTCATTTTAGCGGCGTAGGTCAAGAGGGGCTGCAGGCACCGGCCGCCGTGGCTGTCCTCCTCTTTGAACGGGATTTCTCGGCGGCCGATGGCTTGCCCGCCTTCTCCGCTTGTCTTGTTCCCAAGCGAGGTTCGCCCGTCCGTCCCCGCTCGGCCGCCGAGTGTCGTCCAATCTCTGTTCGGCGGACCGTTAAATTAGATTCCGTTGCCTCTCCGTCACCTTTGCGCGGCAGACGCGACTCGTACCCGAGTCGCTCATTCGCGTGCTACGCTTATGATTACCGTGCAGAAGGGGGAGGGGAAAAATGTTTTGTTACGTCGCGGCCCGACCGTTTTGCGCGTGCTCGTATTTCAAGTCACGGGGCGGACGCCACTAGACGTCCGTTCCATTCATTTGAGCTGGAACGCGGAAGCCACCATGACATTTTGTCAACAGCGTTTGGCTCTTCCGTCCTCCTTACCTTCACCGCACGCACCCCAACCTCTGAGTGGGGTGTTTTTTTGGTCCTCTTTCCGGGCCCTCTGCAGTGCATATCAATATTAATCAACCCCTAAAGCGGCAAGTTTCTGGAGCCGCATACGGCAAAATTCCGCAGTCTGCTTGAGTGTACGTGGAGTATAGAGTCTGCTTGCGCCCAAACTCATGTCAAGCAAATATTGTGCATTCCCGTCATTCCGTTTTTTTTCTTTTTAAAGACGGCAGTAAAACCAAGCGTTTCAACTCTTCTGGCTTTATGTACAGCCCTTAAAGAACAAATCTCAAAATGAAATGTAAAAGTACATTTTATTTTGCAATGAGTTTTTGTGCTAGCGCCACGGTGGGTTGGGGGGACGACGTCAATGAAGACGAACGAGCGCACTAGTGTGAAAGAATCCGTGCAAATACTCGTCTCCCTCCGCTATGTTTCACAGATTAGCCTTTCCGTCACATCGCTAAAGGTTAATCTTTGTCTGGTCCGTCCGCAAAAATCTTGCCGTGTCTCCGTTTTTTATTGCAGGTTGTCTTGCCAACCAGAGCTTTGCATCTTTTGCTCGCCTGACTTTGCTTGGTTTTGGGGATATTTTTTTTCCGATGATGCAGGAAAGCAAAGAATAGGACGATACGAGAGAGAGACTACTCCTTTGCCAAAAGAACTTTTCAGCAGTCGTATTCATCAGAGAGCCCGGTTGTCCGTCTCTATTTGCCCCACCTGCAACACGTGGCCCTAAATCGGCGCTAATAGACTCCGGTCTCCCGGGATAAGTGGGATGGAAAATGGATGGGAGAGACTGAGTAGAGCTGAAAATTGTCCAAACCATTCCGCGTCTCCGGGTTCTTGCGCTTGACGTGGGCAAAAAAATAAAGAAAAATGCAAATGTTGGGGTTTTCCAGTCATTTGGAGGGAGATTTTCCCCAAAATGTTGGCTTTTTCGGGCCATTTCTAATGTTTGATCACCTCCGTGGGTGTCTTTTGCCATCTTTTTGGGGTTGCCGCGACCGAGTTGCCATTTATAATGGGAAAAATGCGGGTGTGGCGCACACCGTTTCCGTCTCGGTCAATTGAAAAGCGCCGTTTGAAAGTCAAACGGATTCCAGTTGTTTTTTTTTCTTTTCCTCGCCGCTCGCTCCAATTGACACCGGCTCCGGCGAAATGCCGCTTTCTTGTCGGCTAGAGAGAGAGAGAGACACATGTGACACGACACGCGAGGTCTCCGGTAATGTGTGCGCTGGAGTCCTAGCAGACGTTGTGCGTTGCGCTCTAGTGAGCCCAGGGGGGAGGGAGGGTGCGGGAATCCAATCCATGTGGGGCTGGCTGGATGATGTGAAGAGATAGATTGGGGTGAGGGGGGGCTTTTTGGGGGGGTCCGTAGGCTTGGATGGCATGATGAAGCTGATAGGAGAAATCATTTACCAGCACAATTTGTTGACAAGGATCTGGGAACGTCTCAATGTGTCGGCGTATCAATCAATTTGATGGAAGTGCTCCCCCTTTCCTCCCTTTCTCACTCTCACTCCCTCTCTCTCTCTCTCTCTCCCTCCCTCTCTCCTTCACTCCCTCGCACTGCGTCTTTTCAGCCCCAAAACGCCAGCTGAGCAAAAGCGCTTGGACGTGTTGCCGGTGGGCCTCCTGGAACAATAACATCCATCACGGTGGCTTCTTTGAGCAGCTCGCCGTTGGCTATTTGCATTCTCCGCTCACTTTTTATTCGGTCACGTCAAACGGCTTCTGTTTTACGCCTTTAAATCACTTCACATTAAAAGTGCTTATGGGCTTGCTTTGACTGGTATTTTCAGTTTCAGCTAATGGCACGCCTCTCTCTGTAAATGACAGCACTTTAGCTAGACACGTTTATTTTAATGCCCTTGAAATCAACGATAAAATGAACTCCCATCAGCACGACTGCAAGTTTTCAATATCGAGTGATGTCAAACGGACAGACGGGGACGATATTTTGCGACCTTGGAGTTATTTAGGATAATCATCAATGGAGAAAGAAATGGATTGTCTGTAATTGCTCAGACTGATGTGGCGCTTTGGGGGAAAAATGACCAAAAAGAAATTTGCAAGACCAGATTTTGCCCTTTTTGCGGCTGAAAATGGGCCCGCCTTTTTGCCATTTCATTTGGAAACCATGGCCACGGGTCCGAGTGTGCGGAAATAGCAATGTTACCATGTGAGGATAAGGCGGAAAGTGAAGTCTATCTCCTTAATCTCCATTTTCTCAGCTCACGTAAGCACTTAATCCGTCCACGGTGCTCTTTCACCCCCGTCCGTCGGAGCGCTCCTTCTAATTGACGTGCCCGCCGGCTAATAATGTCCCGCGGCCAATGATGATGAATCCATCTGACACGCGAGCATGCCGCCATTCTTCCGCACTGCTTGCAACCTTAATGGAATATGGCTTGAAAAAATGGAATAATCAATCTGGGCCACTTTTTGACAAAGGAAAGAAGCGGGCCTTTTTTGACCTTCGCCGTTTTCAAAGGTTTCCGCAATCGATGGCGCTATTGAAGTTGGCCGTCGTGGCGCATGGAGATGGATGGCATCGAGCGTCGCCGATGGTCCGCGTCGCGTGCTCAAATTAGGCTGGAATTTGTCGGCGCCAATCCGCAAAACGCGGTCGGGCGGAAGCAAAATGTCTAACATGAGATCCGTCTGATGTCATTGTCTTGTTTTTTGTACCCCAGGGTAATCAAGAAGCCCCGGCTCCCCCCGACGCCATGGCTCAAGCGTTCCCGGCGGCCCAGTACCCTCCTCCTCTTCCTCCGCCTCCTCCCGCCACGCACGACGGGATGGCCGGCGAGTACGCGGCGGCCCACGCCCACCCGCCCGCGGACTTTACCAACACGGTGGGCGAGCACGCCCTGACGCTGTACGCGCAGGGCGAGCCGCCCGTCAACGAAAGCAACGTGCCGGCGCTCGCGGCGCTGACGGCGCTCACCGGCCACGCTGTCACGGTGAGTAGATGACCAAAAAGAAAGGGGTCCCGTTTGGCTCCAAGGCCGCCCTTAAATCAAGGGAATGAATTTGCAAGAATGAGGGAGAGCTAGATGGCTAAAGGGCCACGCGCCAATGCTAAAAATGTCCAGCCCACTTGCGCAAGTTGGGAAAAGTGCGGGCAACAAGGCGAGAAACCTTTTCTTGAGCCAAAACATCCATTCCGTTTGACAGACTTTCTTTCTATACACTTCCGATGTAACAGCGGGCTGCTCTGTACGTATCCGCGCTGGCTCGCTCGCTAGCGTCTTTTGGGGCCGCGCTTGTTTACAGGACTGCGGCGTTGCTCGGGGCAGATCCCGAGCGCCCCCGTGGCTTTCATCTCCGTCCGTCTTCCGGAAAGGGCTCGGCTCGCCGGCGGAGACGCGGCCCGCCCTCGGCGCTATTCGATGGCATTCGCGGCGCCGAGTCGACCCCCCTTCGCCCGTCTTCTTGAGCGCTTGACCCGCAGGCTTTGTTTTTCGTAAAGATGCTCTGTCGGGAAGAGGCTCGCGCGGCCAACTGAGTTGTCCTGGGCGCTCCGTGGAGGTAGACGACCGTCGCTGGCTTGCCTTCAATGCAATTTGGACAATCAAAAGATTTTGGTCACCTTTGAAGTGGCACGCTTTTTAAGATCATTGCCGCGGAGAGTCTGGCTGGCGCGCTGAGAATCCCGCGGGGAGCCAGCTGAGGAACAACTTGAAGTTCCAAAGTAGTCCAAAGTAGGCCGTCCCCTGGGTGGACCCAAATCTCAACAACAGAGGAGTCTCAACGAGCAGTTTAGTTGCCTTTGACTAAAGTCGAGAGAAATGGCGGCTGGCGCCACGTGGGGCCAAAGTGGCTTCCGTTTGACCCCTCGGCGCCCCGTTTCTCTTCCGCCCAGAGAATACGGGCCAAGTGTGCCGGAAGCCTCCCGATCTGGCAACGCCGACTGCCACCCCGGCGACTTCAGATGGCCGGCAGATGGAACGTAGGGATGTTTGTTTTCTCTTGCAAAAGCAAAAGCTTGTGTGCATTTTGGATTTTTGCTCGCTCTCTCTCTCTCTCTCAAACTCGCTCTTCATCATTTCGCTCTATTTCATTTTGACTGGCGTTTACCGCGGCCAGTCACCCGTTTGTTGGCATTGCGGGTCTTCCCGAAGCAATGGTGGCGTGGTCATTCTTTGGCTCCAACTCTGGACTTTTTGCTCCAATTGCTGCCACCTTCAGCACTTCTCCCTCCCTCCCTCCTTCCCTCCGTCCGTCCGTCCGTCCGTCCGCCATCGATCGGAGGCCGGAAAAGCTGACATCATCTTCCCGTCTGGAGCTTTTGCCCCGATTCTCTCAATCTTCTTTTTTCCTCCCGTCTTGGATTTCTCGGTTTTCTCCGAGGCCAACTTTTGAAAGGGGCCAAGGAGAGGGAGAGGGAGGACGTGGAAAAGTGATCATCGTGCGATCCGTTCAAAGTCGGAAGGAAGGTTGACACATAAGCATAAGCATTCAAAATTTCACTCGTAAGCGACAGACACTGTGACGAATCACTACACTTTACATATGCATTCCCTTTTTGGGGGGCGGGCCTACTTTTTAAAGGAAGAAAACAAAAATGGGACAATTTTTCGCAAATCGCCAGCAGAATAGTCGCGATGTTTGGCTGGGCCGACGGGACTTTTGCTATTGGCGACGGGCGCTGACCTCTGGCCTTTGGTGTGCTTTCTTTTTCCCCCCCCGGCAGGTAGATGACATTCCGCAGTCGGAGGCTTCGCCGCACCTCCACCTGCAGCCCTGCGACCCGTCAGAGAAGCAGCAGCCCAAAAGACTACACGTCTCCAACATACCCTTTCGTTTTCGGGACCCCGACCTGCGGCAAATGTTTGGGGTAAGTCGGACGCAAAATCCACGGCTTTGCTATCTTTGCCGGCTTCCGTTCCGGTTCGCTGGCCGTCTCGACCGGGTGCCAAAATACGCCAAGCTTTGCCTCCTCCTGGCCACCGCCCGCTCATTTTTTTGCCCATCAAAAGGCATTTAAAAAGTGAAAGAAAAAAGGCCCAAAGTGAGTTGTGTCCCTCCCTCTGACTTGTTCGTGAGCTTCTCGCCCTCAAACTAAATCATTCACACCCTCACCTTGCTTTGCCCCTTCACCCAAATTAGACGAGGTTTATTCATTTTTTATTATTGCATGTCTGTCCTTAAGTGAAAGTCAGAGCGAGCCAGCCCAAAGCCACATTTTGCAGAAAGGAGCCACGGCACCGGCGGCTCATCAGATGACAAGAATCTTTCCCACGACAACAAAAGCTCCGTTGCATCGTGAACGCGTCGCGTCACGTCGCGCGCCACCAAAGTAGAAAGCCTGTTTTCCTGGACGTCGTGCCGTGCGTGAAGCCACACGGGCGCGGGACGGCCGACAGGTCAAAGACGCGTCTTATTGTGGCGAACAAATTATGAATATTTAATACGTAGCCAGGTCGCAGCCACGCACGCGTCTGCTACCGCCACGCTCGCCTTCCCGTTAGACAAATGCAGTTGAGGGATGGAGCTAGATGGAGCTGGCCTCCCGTGTCTTCCGCCGGCACCGAGCGCTCGCTTGACGTCGGGACGACGGAAGGGCTTGTCGCTAGAGACGCCCCTAATAGGATTCCTGGCCCAGGTTAAAAGGGACTTTATCCTCATTAGGTGTATGCGGACTGACAGCACCGGCCGGCTTCGGGGGCTCCAGAGTGAGTGAGTGAGCGAGCGAGCGAGCGAGCATTTGTTGAGTTAGAGAACGTACGTCTGTGTGCATGTGTTTGCGCGTGCATCTGCGTACTCCCGAGCTCTGCCGGGACTTCTCCCAGAAGTCTCCAGTCACTCAGTGGATTCTCCCAGGCACCCAACGCCGTAGCGCGGTGAACCAGGCAACCATCTGGTACTGGGGGAAAGGAAGAGCAGAACGGTAAAGGGGAACGCAAAGTGACAGGCGCTCTCCCCAGGCCCCGCTCAACGCTCTGCAACTCTCGCCGTCGCCGGAATGTGTGCCAGGAAGCGCTTGGTTCTTTCCCGGGCACGACTTTTGCGCTTAGGACCTGCCGGCGTTTGTTCGCGGACGGCATTGACGAACGCTCAAGTGAAAGGCAAAACTCTGAGCGGGCCCTTCTCCAAAGCCGCCTCCGTCCGTCCGTCCGTCCGTCCGTCCGTCCCAAGCGTTCCATCGTATGCATCGTCCTTAAAATTGTAGAACCGATGAGAGCGTTTTGAGGCAACGCGTCCGTCCTGACCAAAGCGCGCCACTTTGGCGAGGGAAGTAAAAGCTAAGCCGAACGGAGTGAGCGAGTGAGTAAGTCGCCAGCCGGCGCGTTGCTGCTGCCGAATGGCTTCTTTTTCTGGAGGTGAAGACATAAGCAATGACTGCAAAATATGTCCGTCTAACTTTATGGCTCACGACCACACAAAACGGCTTCTTTGGCTTCAATTGGGACGCGCCAACGGCGGGCGCCAATCTATTCCGCTTCCCTTCCACGACGACCGGCGGCGCGACGCGAAGAGAAAAAAAGGACAATAACTGGGCATTACGGCAAATGGAATTGTGAGTCATCTCGGCCCGCGCGGTAATCGCCCATCGTGATGAGAACATTAACGTAAGCGATATCAACAAGTTCAATCGTGGGCCAATCCCGGGGCCCCAGCGCCCCAGCGCTCGTGCAATTTCAACCATTCCTATTCCCTTTGCCATGCGGCCATTCCAATTAAAAATACCAACATTTCAAATGAGGTGATTCAGATCCAGTTTTATATTTCAACGATTCAAGTTCTTCGATGGGCTGGCTACACAAATAACGGGCTGAAAAGTCGGTTTGGCTCTTGCCTTTTTCTTCCCCCCCCTTTTTTTAAACCTTACGCGGGCTGAAACCCGACAAGTGTCCCTGGAGTATGGGCTGTGTTTAATTAATAAACAGGCACTTAGTGAGCCAACCGCAAGAGGGTCCTAGCTCTCAGTCTCCCAGAGGTAGAGATCCTAAATGAGTCATTAGATACTCAACGTGGCCGTCACGGTTTGCCTCCTTGCCTGCCTGCCTACTGGCTGCGTACGTGTGCTGTGGTGTCGGAGAGGGTGCCGTCGCCGCGCTAATGGCCTTTTAATGACGGCTACACCCGCCTAATCACCTGCTCGGGAGCTTTGGGCGGGCCGGGAAAGACGGGAAAGCCGGCGTCCTCCGTGGGGGATTTCTTTGCCGTGCGTGGTCTTCAAAGCGCCTCCCTCAATTGCATTCTCTCCATCTAAAGCAAATGAATATACCCATTCCGACCCCATACTACCATACCTTTTTTGTGGGGGGCATTCTAAGACTGAGTGAGTAGCTCCGTTGAATGTAAAGTCATTGCCGTCGTGGCCTAGATAGACAAGCGATTCCTCAAGTTAAGAGAGTGTCTGATTTTCAAAATGCAATGTATTAAGAGTCCGCTTTAAGATGCAGATAAATGCCTCCTAATTGCGTAGCGGGGCTTCATTAAGTCCACCTGGCACGCACGCACGCACGCACACACGCGTCTAAGCAACGACGACATTGACGGAGGAGCTCGGCTCAGCGATGCCGCGTCGCACTTCCAAATGCGGGTGACGTCTATCCATTCCAATTGTGGCGCTGACAAACTAAAGAGGATTAGATTAGCTGGAGTGGAGCGTCCCCCTTTCCCATCAAACATGCGCCGTTGGTCGTCCAATGCAACTCCAAGTACAAGATGACGCATTATCCCCTCGTCCATCATTATATTCGGCATCGGCCGCTTTATTCTGCCGCGATTTATTGCCATTGGCTTATGATGGCGGCCGTAAAAAGAAGACCACACGCGCGCGAATATTAAAAGATCAGCAGGAAATCGACGGGGATGTCCAAGTGCCGCTCCCGGAAATTGGGGGCGTCTGCATTTGTCTATGTCTGGGGGAGGGAAAAAAGAAAAAAAAAATCTGCCCTTTCTATTTCTGGCCTCCCGATGCTACTTTACACCCATTTTGAGAAAATCCCCAATCACTCCCAGTCACGTAAAGTCACCGCTATGGCGACGGCGTCCGATCCCTTTGAGGCGGGAGGTATGTACAATTGACCCGAGTTCTAACGGAACCATCCCCTTTCTCTCTCTCTCTCTCTCTCTCTTTTGCTCTCCCAGCAATTCGGCAAGATTTTAGACGTGGAGATCATCTTCAACGAGCGCGGCTCCAAGGTAAGACACTCTCCCCTCCCCATACTCTGTCTTCTATCTTTCCTTCCATCTGACAGTGATTCCAAATTGCGGTTCCCGTTGCCCCCCGGCCCGCCTAAACCTGACGATCCCTTTTTAGCCGCCGCTGGGTTGCAATATTTGTTTCTCTTGACCATATTCTTGCGCGTACTGGTGGAATATTTGGTGGCGTGGTGACCCTTCAAATTTGAAAATGAAAACAAATGTCCATCCTGCTAAAATGAATCGGATCGGGGACACGCTTAGTGGCTTCATTTAGCTCATGGATGACGACGCACCATGGATGCTACATTGAGTTACCTCGTGGTACGTGTCTGCGGCGGGAAGTGCGAGGTCTCCCAGAAGGGGAAACGCACACAATCTTGGGGTTCTTATCGAGGAGTGGAGTGGGTTAGGGTGCGCGTCTCCCGTCCGTCCGTCCGTCCGTCCGTCTTTGGCCACTCGGTAAGCTCCTTTTGGAAGCCTCCGATCCGAGCTTCTCATCTGTGCTTGTCTTTTTTTCTTCTTGTCTTTTTTTTCCCCCCCACCCCTGACCCGGCACCCTTGACCTGTGTTTATTTGGGGAACCCCCGACTCCCCGGCGAGCGCAGGGCTTTGGCTTTGTAACCTTTGAAAGCAGCGCAGATGCCGATCGCGCACGGGAGAAACTAAATGGTACAATCGTAGAGGGACGCAAAATAGAGGTGCCTGTCTCTTTTCCTCTCTATTTTTGCCTTCTAATTCCCCCCCCCCCTAGCCCCCCCCCCCCCCCCCCCCCAACCCTCCCTAACCCTTCCTGGCCATCCCCCCCAAAAGCCCCCCCGACACCCCCTCCCCTGACTCTTGTCTTTCCTTTTTCCTTCTGCCTGAAGTTTCCTGCAATATCTTCCCTCTCTTCCATTCATCTCGTGTCGTCCACCTGCCTGCTGCACCTTGAACGCTGCATGCCGAAGCCTGATCTGATCTGATCTGTAAGTGTTTGTGACAAAAGACAGAGGGAGAGGGAGAGAGAGAGAGAGAGAGAGAGAGAGAGAGTAAAGGGGGGGAGGAGAGAGGGAGAGAGAAAGAAGGAGCCGTCGGCCGACGTCCAAGTGTTTTTCCGTGTCTCCACGCAAACCACCGACAGCACTTTGCTCGTGACGGAGGGCGGCATGCGTGTTTGTTTGTGCATGCGCACGAGAGGGATAACTATCGTCCGTTGGCTCAGTTTGAAGGCCCGAACAAAGAAAAGCCACTTGAAATGATACCATCTCTTGAGTCCAGGAAGCACTTTTCTGCCTTCTACCTTCAATGGGAGGGAGGGAGGGAGGAAGTTAGCCCTGGTGGACTCTGGTTTAGTAGGATATGAAAGCCGTGGCTAATGGGCAAAGATGCTTTTGAATGCGGAGTACGCTAGGGGAAAAAATGTTTGTCAGATACAGCTTTGCCTCCTCATTATTCCCATGACTATATTTTGGACGTAGCAACGTAGGCCAAACGGAAGCGCCGACTTGACTGCATGTAGCCTGACAGCATGGAGCGTGGCGGATGATGCTTTTTGGGGCGTCTGACGCGGCCTAACGCTAAGCTCTGCCTTCTGCCTCCTTCCTCCCCGCCCGCCGACAGGTCAATAATGCCACCGCCAGAGTGATGACCAACAAAAAAGTGGCCAACCCCTACGCCAACGGTAAGTTTCAACCAAAGTTTGCACATGGTTGCTCACGTCTTGTCGTCGTCTTTTCCGGTTATTACGAGCTGACGTCATTGCAAACGTAAAGCGAACGGCCTTTTGGTTTTTCCACAAAGCGAAAGTCCACGTCTTCCAAATTGACTTTTAAAATGAAAAGGAGAGCCAAGCTGAACGCGCACCATCCTTTTACTCTGTCGAATGAAATGCATATTTGTCGTAGAGGATGCTAAATCCATATTTGCCATGGTGAATGCCGTTGAAAATATCAGCCAAATAGCAAAGTGCAAGCAGAAGTGAATGGCAAGCGCGAGCGAGCGAGCGAGCGACAAGATAAGCCAGATGGAAGAATAAATGAATCGCTTTGTTTAAAAAGAAGGAGAAGAAAAAAAGGCAGGCTACTTTGTTCTGACATTCAGACCAGTCCAATTGTGAGGAGAGTCTGGCCAAAAGTTGCTGTTTGTTTTCTTCTTGACTTGAAATGCCTCTTTAGTATTTGTCCTCTTGTGTGGCTACTCCAAACGCAAATAACCTCCACAACTGCAATTGGAATCAGAGTGCGTCATGCTTTCTGTGTCTTTCCAGGCTGGAAGCTGAATCCGGTGGTGGGGGCCGTCTACGGTCCGGAATTTTACGCAGGTAAGAAATAAAAAAGCTTTTATTGCAGTCCTAGGCACGTGCGTAGCCGGGCCGGACAAAGAATGTAACGCAGATGAGTGATTTCCACATTCCACAGAGAATTATTTGTCTAAGAGCGCTTTGAAAGAGCGGCCGGACTTTATCAGCCAAGTCCAGCCAGACCAGTCTAGCCCATTCCAGTAGTCTTTCTATTTACAACGGCCAATAAGGGGCAATTGAAAGAGGATAGGTACACATTTCGGGTTTGGCGGAATGCGTCCACCTCCCTCCTCCATCTCCAAAGGCCGGCCTTCTGTAAACGGTCTAATTTGCCCTGACAAACACCGTCAAATCAGGTGTCAGATGTAGCGCTAGTCACGTGTTGGTGGTGGTTCCATTTCCGTCGACGGAAAAGCCCCCTTTGAGAAGCTACTGGCTTTGACGTTGCTTTCAAAGCCGCAGCCCGGCTCATGGAGGCCAAGAGCCACATGTCCGGATTACCCCGACACAAGTCTTAAATAGTAGTCGCGCGGAATGACGGCCAGCGCATCGCATCCAGTTTGGGGCGCGAGGACGATGAATCAGCTGGCGTTTATCAGACGCTTCTTCCCATCAGCCGAACGGGCCTCCATAAATCCCGGCCGCCCGACGGCGCACTCCATCTCCATCGCTAGGCCGGGCTACGGGTTTATTGTGCGCAAATATCCTTCGGGAGGATGACGGATGACCCGCGGAAGGGAGCCGTCCGTCCCTCCGTCCGCCTCGCCCGTACCGGCCGGGAGAAATATTGAGCTCATTTATTAGCCGCTTTGTCCCCAAAAGCGGCGCGTCGTGGAAAATGAATCCGCAAACCACCGATTCCGCTTGTCGGTATCTCGGCGAGAGCGCCACCATTTGGTCATTGTGACCCTGTCGAGATGGCCCTCTCGTGGTTGCTCGGGGGTTAACGCCGCGAATGCCCCTTCTGAAAATGCCAAGTCCTAAAAGTCCCGTGCGGAGTGGAGCCACGAGAACGGTGCCGCTTCTGTTGCTCTCATTAAGGTGTCGCCGGGCGCTTTTCTTTCAGTGGCGGGCTTCCCGTACCCCACGGCGGGAGCAGCGGTGGCTTACCGGGGCGCCCATTTGAGAGGGAGAGGCCGGGCCGTCTACAACGCCTTCCGCGCCGCGCCAGCCCCGCCGCCCATCCCGGCCTACGGAGCGTGAGTGGACATTTATCAGCCCCCAAAAAACACACTCGCTGAAAGTGCCGCCGCCGCGGGGGACAACACGGGCGGATTCCCCAAAAAAGTTGTGGGGGGCGCCTTCTAATAGAGCGGAAAATTGCTCTTTGATTCCAGAATGGCCGGATTTACTTTTTTCTCCTTTTTCTTGCGTGTCACTCTTTATTCAGCTGCGAAGGAACGGCCCACACTTTGTGGGGACGGGGGTCTTGGCTTCATCTCATTTTGGACTCAAATGCACATGTCGGATTCGGGGGGGAAGGCCCGTCCATTTTTTTTTTTTTTTTTGCAGCACTCTCACGATACGGATTCCGGTCTTTCCGATACTTGACAAGCGGCGAATTTCCAACCAAAATGTCTGCATTTCGAATTTCAGACCAAATCTTGACGGTGTTGTTTTTGTTAACAGTGTGGTCTACCAGGATGGATTCTACGGAGCGGAAATATACGTGAGTGCACGCCTTTTGTTTGAAACAATATTCTCATGGTGTCTATTTGTTTGAATTGTTCCTGAATGTGTCACGCTTGAACGCCTGCTCTCTCTTGTTTTTTTTTTTTTTTTCCAGGGCGGCTACGCGGCTTACAGATACGCCCAACCAGCTGCCACCGCTGCAGCCGCATATAGTGACAGGTACCGTATGCTAGCCTTTGTTTTTTTTTTTTTTTTTTCCCCCGGCGTGCTCTTGTCAAGGTAAAGCGGGAGGGAGGGCTGGCAGCAAACATTCAAACGGTTCGGACGTCGACTCGCGGTGGGAGAGGCCGGAGGAAGAACAACTCATTTCATTATTTGCGCCGTTCCCTCCCGTGATGAATCCCCGGCTTTTTGATTGGCCACACCGCCGGCCGGGTCCGTATGTTTGGCCGAAACGTGGGTGGGACATAAAGAAGCCTTCCCCCCGGTCGTTATCGGCCAGAGTCACGCCGCAGGTTTTAAACGGGATATAAAACATAGGAATAAAAGATAAGATAGTCATATAAAATGCACCACGGCCGTGAACCACGCTCACCCTAATAAACTAGCCTCCCAGAAGCCGTCGGTTTCGGCGCCGAGACGCTTGTTTTTTGCCGCGCCCGCTCCGCCGGCCCTCCTCCGCAGATAACGCGCGTCGGGTCAGATAAGAAATGTTCACGCTGGCAATCTGTGGCCCTCCGATAATGTCAGGTGCAATAGAGGTGAGGAGAGCGTGGCGCTCTAGCCAAGAGTTATGGAGAAAGGGAAAGGGAAAGGAGGAGGAGGAGGAGGAGGAGGACGAAGACGCTCTGCGTACGTTCATTTCCAGCGCGTATTTCTTTCCTCTTTGTCATTGGCGGATTGTTTATTCTCCGTGATGCTTGAGCACGGCCTCTTTCTCTCCTCGGCTCTCGTATTTGAGTTCCACGCACTGGTGATTTAGAGGGAAGCCCGAGCCCCGAGGAGACGGGTCAGAGCGCGGGAGGAGCCGCTTGAATTTATTGTCCGTCCGGTAAGAGAGGAAGGACTTAAATAGAGCAGATAAGGCAGCCCGCTGGTCTTGGGCTCGTGCTACAACAAACCTCAACATACTTACTACCTTTCTCGCCTATGTCAATACTATAAAAAAGAGAAAAGAAATCAAGTTTATGGAGAGTGAATGCACGTTCAGTTAGGACTTCATTTTGACGTCAACGCGCTGGCTTTGAAGGCGATATCGCCCCCACCGACATGGCGGCCCCGAGGCTTTTTAACTTTGGACAGTCGAGGAAACGGCTGAATAATATCATCGTTGGATTAGTGCTGATGCTGGAATTACGGGCCCATTTTTTTTGCTCAACGTGGGCATATTTTGGCGACGGTCGCGCGATTTTATCGGATGGGGAAAATGAAACATTGATTGGACGGGGCCCCGCTTATGACTTGGACGGAGAGCCGTCAAAATGCTCCAGCGCGTGCCAACGCTCTTTTTGTGCTTCGCCATTTCAATTTCTTATTGATTACAAGAGGCATTATTTACAAAATGCTGCTGCCATATACACATTCTCTTTTGGTTTGAAGGCGGTTCAAGAAAGCCAAGGTTAAGCGCGCCAGCCGTCGTTTGCTCTTCCTTTTGAAAGAAATATAGCAGAGCAAAAACAAGAGGGACAAAGAGGACTCCCAATATCATCGCCACGAGAAAGGAGATGGGCTCTGGGTTAGGGGATGATGAGTTCCCATCCGAATTGGCCGATAGACTGGAAATAAATCTCGGGAGACGCACGGAGAATAGTAGTGGCTCACTCTTGCCGTCTAGTAAAAGAAGCTCCCATTCCTGCTCCTCTTCTCTTTGCAAAAGCATCCTCGATCCGTAGCTTTTAAGGCATTCTTGAATTCTTTTCCCTTGTGTGAGAGTGACCAGCCAATTCAAGAACCCCCTTTTTTCTTTTTGCTTTTCTTTTCCTCCGCAGTTACGGCCGAGTCTACGCCACGGCCGACCCGTACCACCACCACCACGCCGTGGCTCCCGCGCCCGCCGCGTACACGGTGGGCACCATGGTGAGTCACTTGTCGCTCCTTTTAACAAATGCCAGCCACGCTCCGTGACGTGATGGAGTACGCCAGTGTTTCCCTGGACATGGCTAGGTAGGGCTGCATGTCCACATTTCCCGCGTGCTTGGGAAACACTGGCGTACTGCACAAAATGATCCGGAGGGCCTCGGGTGATCAATTGTCATGTCCATGAAACGTGGGAACCCATTTCAATACGGAGATAGCGTATACGTAATGTATATTGAAGGAAGGGAATCTGCCCAAGCAAGCGGACGCCATCTTGGCCCCAAAGACCGGCAATTCGTTTTGGGGGGTCAGGGGAGTCGCTCGGTCAGTTTGTTTTTAGCCCACATCAAAGATGAAAATATCTTTCTTATTTTTCCTTTTTGCACAATGTCGAAAGACGGCTTGGGTCAATTTGGGGGCCGCGGATGACGTCATTTCCAAAAGCCTAGCTTACCTTCCTTGGTTCAGAGAATGGTCCGTATTAGCTGCGGTGTGCGCTGTTTTTTTTTTATTATTTCTTTTTTTTTCTCCATGCGGCATTTTGGCTTCTTCCTCCCAAAAAAAAAATCCCCTGTGGGTTAATGTTGCTGTGCTGGCACGCACGCGTGTGGCCATGGCAATGGCGAAGCCCCCTATGTATATCCATCTCCTCCAGTTCCCTCCCCTATAGTGCAGCTGCTAGCTAAAAGCCTTCATTAATTACAACCATTATTTCCTCTTCATTTACTTAATTAAAACAGCGGCCTGCCTGCCTGTGTTTTCCTCCCTATTACTTGAAACTTTTTTTTTTTTTTCTTCATCAAACGGCTCCTCCCGTTTGGCCCATCCTCCCATCCTCCCATCCTCCCATCCTCCCATCCTCCCACGCCAGGCGAAGGAACGCGCTCCTCTTCTAAACGTATCTTTTACATTTTTGGAAACTTTTCCGAGCTGACGTTTAAGCAGATGTTCTTGGCCAGCTTTTAGTCAATGAGGCGCAGCATCGTATCTGTCCCCGGCAAAGCCGTCACGACATTTTACGTAGCAACGGGTTCAACACTTTGAGTTGGAACCAAAAGTCTGTTGTTCACTTCGACCATCACATCATCAAAAATACCAGCCAGAATTCAGCACGGTTAACTGATTGGAGCTTTTTTTTCTTTTGTTTGTTTTTTTCTTCCTTTTTTTTCATCTTTGATGTTGCAGGCTAGCCTTTACAGAGGAGGGTGCAGTCGCTTCGCTCCCTACTAGAAAAGAGGTAGGGCCAGTGGGGGGGAGGGGCTCTCGTTCCTTCCCGGCAAAAGCGAACCCGTAAAAAAAGCAGCGGCAGATCTCGGGGGGAAAAATAATTCCGCTCGCTCGATGGAAGAAACATTTGTTTTGTTTTACCTTCTCGGAATCATGCATTGAAACGGAGGGGCTTCCCACGGAAAACGGGCCTTTTATCGAAACTGGCGCACTGTGACGACGGAAAAATGGCAGGCGACGGGACCCCCCCCCCCCCCCCCTCGTTGGCACGCTGTTGCACCAAATCCACCAGCGCGTCTTCCTCGCTCGTATAGAAGAAGAAAAGAGGCGCCCGCCCGCCCGCCCGCCTCACCAGTAAATAGCATCTGCGTCTGATGGGATCGTAAAGACGGGGTGGGCTGGGGGGGTCGCAAAGGGCAGCAGTAACCCGGGCAGATTACCGACTCCAGTCAATAGGCACTGATCTCATTTGAAGATAGAGCCGTCCGGCCAGCCGACTGGCCCGCTCGTCTTCTCCCCATCGGAAGTCCCCTCCGTCTCTCTCTTTTTTCTAAAATACGGCACGTTCGCCGCGGGAAATGGAGCCACCATATTCTACCTGGCCGTTAAAGAGACAAATAAAAGAGAGTAGAGCGAACAATCTGTCCATAGAAAGGCGTGGCGTAGCGTGGCGTGGAGTGCCTCAATACTGCAACGCGGCGGCGGAGGAAGAAAAAGTCCATTTGTTGACGAGTCGGCTAACCCGCTAGCTGCCGTTGGGGGCCATTGTTTGCCCGTTTTCCCCCAAGAGCTCGTGAACGTAGCCGAGTCGCCTCGTCCATCCGCCCGCCCGCCCTCACCCAAATCTGGACTAAAGCTAAAGTGGGAACTTCTGCCGGAGACCGGCGAGCGACGCGTTTGGAAGCCTCGCTCATTGTTCCCCGAATATTGTCTGAATTGTCTTTTGATAGCACAGAAATGACATTTGGGCGCATGTGTGCATTTACTCTTATTTGTGCTCTCTCTTTTTCTTTTTCTTTTTAGTAAATAAAAGTGTACGGTGATGCAAACACGTGGACCTCCAAAAGCCAGGAGCAAAATATGGAAGCGGAGGGGTGTCGTAAAAAAGCAAAAAGCTTCTCTTACGGGAGAATGGAAAGGAAAAGCACCTGGAGGAAAAAGACGGACGCACGCACGGACCGACAGATTGACGGACAGACGGAAAGCCGTCAGCCTACTTCCTCCTTAATTGTTGCGGGCAAGTGCGGTTCCACTCCTGGCGTGGTGTCATTTTCCCTTCAATAGAAGCAACCGTGTGGACGGACTCAAGGCTTTCCAAAAATGACAAGATAAGGTGTGGCCACTTCATGGTGTAGAGGTTTGTTCACCTGACTGCCATGTGAGCAGGTGGGGTTTGAATCCTGGTTGGGAAACAGTTTCCTTAATTATTTCTATATATGTGTGTTCAACACTTTCCAATAATGACAAAGTAAAGTGTGGCCACTTCATGGTGTAGAGGTTCACTCACCTGACTGCCATGTGGGCAGTTGGGGTTCAAATCCCAGTTGGGAATCCTTTTTCCCTTCAATAGAAACAACCTTGTGTAGTCAAGACTTTCCAATAAGGACAAAGCAAAGTGTGGCCACTTCATGGCGTAGAGGTTTGTTCACCTGACTGCCATATAGCAGTATATGGATGAACCTTTTTTTCATTCAAATAAAGACTTAGTCATTTTTTTATACAGTCGTTGACTGGCGACACCATGTGCGCCACCGGGACGGGCACCCTCGCCTGCGATGTGGCAGGCAGGTGACTGACCCTCTACACCAGGGCTGTCAAAGCGGTCCTCAAATGGCCACAGTGGGTGCAGGTTTTCATTCCAACTCAACAAGAGGGTACCTTTTGCAAGTGTAATCAGTTCATTCAAGTCAGGTGCTACTTCTTTTAGAAGACATTAGAAGATTGGTTAAAATGTCGGCACTGGATCGGTTGGAACAAAGATCAGGACTCACTGCGGCCCTCGCCGGAATTGCTTTGACACATGTGGGCTCTACACCATGAGGTGGCCCGCCTATAAAGGGTCATTTGATGCTTTTATTTAAGGAAAGACTTAGTCTTTTTAAGGGCAAAATAGTTGATACACCGGTCTGATTGGAACCTCACCTGGCCACACAGCAGTCAGGTGAGCGAACCTCTACACCACGTGTCAAAGCGATTGGGCCTTTGGGCCGCAGTGGGTCCTGCTCTTTGTTCCAACCGATCCAGTACCGACATTTTAACCAATCAGGTGACTTCTAAAAGAAGTAGCACCTGACTTGAATGAACTGATTACACTTGCAAAAGGTATCCTCTTGTTGAGTTGGAATGAAAACCTGCACCCACTGCGGCCCTTTGAGGACCGCTTTGACAGCCCTGCAGTGGCCACACTTCACTGAGTGATTATTGGAAAGTCTTGACGACACACGCTTGTTTGTTTTGAAGGGAAAAATGGTTCCCAACTGAGATTCGAATCCCGTTTCAATTTGGGCCGCTGCCAAATAGGCCAAACCTTCTGACGTACGTCCGCCAAGAGGGAGCTCCTCTTCTCTCCGATCTCAATAGCGCCACCTGGAAAGAGGAGGAGACTGGATTTGTATTTGGCATCTGCCATCCTTCCTCGTCCGTCGTCCATTTCAAGGTTGTACTAATCACATGCTGTCCCAGAGTCACTCAACTGTAGCCGTTTACTAATCTTCTATTTATTGTATTACTGCTAAGAAGACAAAAGATTTCTAGATGAATACTGCGGATATATATATGTATATATATATACATATATATCTATTTGTGAATACGTTGGTTGGCCTTTGCTTTTCAACTTCCACGCCGGCGCCGTCAATGTTTGATGAGCTTTCTATTGGTCTCATCTTTTATTCTCTTTAAGTTCATTTGTTTGGGGGATTTTTTGGTTTTGTTTTGTGTTCAGCTATTGAATGTAATTTAAAATCTCTTGGGAAATTTTTAGCTAGATGTTCTTCTTTTATATATACACACACTATATACATATATATATATATATTTCAAGATACAGTGGTCTGTAAATGATATAAATGTAAAAATGAGCAAAATGTTTCTGATAACATGCTTGACTTTTATCGACCCGGACCGACAAGTATGACGGGGGGCCCGCCTGGGGGGGGCGACAACAAAATGGGAGGAGCTACGGAAAGGGCCAATGTTTTGTCCGTTCAAATTTTGCTGGGACCAACGTCTCAAATTTGATGGGAAGGGAGAGCAGTGGGAATACCAGATGGAAAAGGCCTTTTTCATTGCTGACTACGTCTCCGCTTCCTCACTGCCAACGCAGCTAGTTGACGGACGGACGCACGGACGCACGGACGCACGGACCAATAAGTTTCTTCGATAGCACTGCGCGTCGACAAACGTAGCAGCCTTTGGTTTTTGGAGACTCGGAGGACACGGAGCGTCCCGCTTGTGTTCTTGCCCCCAAGCCCATCCCCCCTGACGCCCAAGCCGTCACGTGTTCCATTTCCAGGAGGAAAGGACTTTTTTACCTTGGTGGTTGGTGCACGTGGCGTGGGAGGACTTTGTCGCAGAGTGCCGCCAAATGTGTTGGCGATGGTACTTGGGACGGACGGACGGATCTCCGAGCGATCGTCGTCGTCGTCATCCGAGCGGAGCATTTGAACTGGAAAAAAACAGGAAGAAAAAAAACAAGACTGGAGACTTGACCGAAATAGAAACTCTGAAAGCAACTAACGATGTCAATCAGTGATCCAAGTTGACTCTGATCTCTGCCTTGTTCTAATCTGGATTTTTCTCTTCTTTGATATGGGTTAAAGACTTTGATCTTGTTTACGCGGATCTCCAGCCGTTGCAACTTTTGATTCATTTCCATAGTTGGAAGATCTCCGCCACATCCTTGAGCTTCCTAGCAGATTTTGGGGGACGGCGTAAACCCCCCCCTCTCCCTCTATGTCGCTTATGTTGCGTACGGTAATCCCTCCATTATCGCGGGTATTCATGTAGACCAGACATGGCCGTGATAAACCAAGTAGGATCACCCCTATTTAAACAAAAAAAAGATTTATTTTTTTACTACAGTGCTGAGTTCTAGTAGCGAGCGGAGGACAGGGGAGTGGCTTCCGCTTGTGAGTTTCAGCGTGGATTTTCACATCTTTATGAATTTACAAAAAAAAAATTCCCCCAGAAAAAAAATCCACAATGTAGTGAAACCGCGATATTCAAGGGATTACTGTATAACTCAGACGCATAACGCAGCTATCTCATATGCCGGCGACCGCAATCCATATGCCAAAACCACGCCTACCTCCCCCCCGGTAATCCGACGGACCTCGGCATCTGCGAGAGACCACGGTATGCGTACGCTTCTTTGCGGCTCGCTGACTTCGGCCGGTCTATCCGAACTCCGATCCACTTTTGGTTACGGCCAAAGCGAATGGGCTAAGAAGAAAATGTCCGAAAACTCACAGTTTAGAGCCGGCTTCGACTCGTAGCGTATCCGTAGCGTGGTCTCTCCGGCTTCGGCTTCGGCTCCGGCACCCCTCCCGGCCGAGCGTCCGTCCGCCCTCTGTCCATCCGTTCCTATGCAGATCCCCAAAGCACAAAGGTTTGAATGGTAGAAAGAAAAAGAAGAAGAAAAAAATCATTCGGCGCCATTGTACGTGTCCCATCTGTTTTGGGGTCTTGTTTTTTTTTGTTTTTTTATGTACAATTTGAAGCTTCAATGTGCTTTTTTTATTCTCATGTGCAGAAGAGAACTTTGCTTTTCTGTGTATCGTGCAAACTTGTGTGACTTCCTTCAAATGGCCTACTTTTTCTTGGAGCGTAATGAAGGCCAAGTATGTCTATTTACGCAACTCCGCAATGGCAAAAGACCAGCGTCCAAAGGTCTCCCGGCGGGAAAAATGTACATGGATATTCTTTATACGGGAAAGAGGGAATAAAAGATTTGGATGGAAAACAGCAGTCCCAAAGCAATCTCAGATGGGGTTGGCCACCAAGTGGGACGCCACATGGCTTGGTGGCCATGGTCATTTCAGTTGGCGGGCAAAGGACGCCGCGCCATCGGAGGTACGGCGGCAAAAGTGCTACTAGGCTAGGCAAGCGCGGGGAGAAGACGCAAACTCCACGCCGTAAGGAGCGCCCCGGGATCAAAGCCACAACTGTGAGGCCAACGTGCTAGCTAACGACTCGGCCTTCTTGGCTACATTTCTTTTAAAAATCCAAATAATTGCGACACGCTGGAGAAGGCGACGGGACTGGAAAGAACATGACTTATTTACGATGAATGAGGGAGACTAAAAAGGAAGGAAGTGAGCCTTACTACATTTCAAAGATGACAAACGCTCAAAGCAATACAATGCTCAATCTTTCACCGGTGAAAGAAAGGGTTAGGGCGCCGAACAAAATCGGCCAATCGTTGATACGGGAGGCCACGTACAAATGATTCCAATGTGGCGCATAGTTCTAAGGAGAAAAATCTTATCTGGTTGGCATGGTTTTCTCATCCAAAAGTTCGGGAGATCAAATGATCGGGAAGGAGGAGTTTTGGACAAAAAACAAACAAACAAAAAAAAGAAGCTGCACGCTCAAGTTGTAAATTGGCGCCCGTCTGCGCTCCGACCGTTAGCCGCTGTTGCGGCAGTCAATTTACAAGACAAGGGAGGTCACGCTACGGCCCGAACCAATTCGCCTCAATATATGGGATGTCCCGCTGCCGGATATTTACACTTGCAGGAATCGGGCTGCCTCGCGGCGATAACGGGGGCTAGGCAAAGAAAGAAAGAAAGAAAAAAAGGGGGGGGGGGTCTAAATCTGGCCTCCACTTTTTCGCCCCCACCCCGCTAGTGACTTTGTTTGCTCAACATAGCATTGTTGACGGCAGATATTTTTAGCAGTAGATGGTAGTTGGGTCACTATCCACCAATGGATTCCGTCATTTGCGAGGAATCCTTCTTTGGATGAGCAAATTGTCAAATGCTTCATGCTGATGAATGACATTTGAAAATGGCCTTAAATCCGCCGTTTACACGTGTTTTTCCCCAGGGAATGGGAGAAGGAAGGGCGCCATGGCGTGAGTGATGGCGCACTGTCAATGCGCGCGTGGAACATCTTTTAATCACAAGCACACGCCAGAGCGAGCGAGCGAGCGAGCGAGGTGCCTGACAAAAGTCGCAGCGCTTCAGCTGGGATTTATTTGCTGGAATGAATTACCCTGGGTAATTAAAAACCTTAATCTCTTTCCCAACACAACAATTTTCTTCAAAGCCACAGAAGCAATCCAAAATTAATTTACCGCACCACTGAGTAGTATTAACGCCTCGGCCCCGGCCTGGCCCACCTCGGCCAAACCGCGGCGACCTGGTCCGTCGGGCCGTGGGTGGCCGGACGGCTTGGGGCGGTGTCCCCGTCACGTTGGCGATGGCAAATAGATCGACGTTTGGCTAAAAGAGCGTTTGATGGGCCTGGCCCAAAAAATCCTTGGCTCAAGGAAACAAAAGTCCGTGGACAAAGAGCCGCCCCAATGAAGTGAGCGCTAGCCGTTGTTTTTGCCCATTTTTGGCCAATTTCCCTCAGCGCGGCGCAGCTAATTATTTTCTCATTAAATTGGAGTTTTCGGCCCGGACAAGACGGCTAATGAAAACGTACGCGGCGGCGGCGGCGGCGGCGGCGGCGGCTCTCTTACTCGGTCGGTCGGCTTTGAGGCGCGTCTCCCAGACAAAGAAAGGCGCGCGCGCGGCACCTTTAATTACAAAAGGCCACAGCGGGCAGAAAAGCCATTGTTTTTAATGAAAACGGGAGGACGGGAAGGCAAGCCTGACGTCCGCGTGTGGTTTCCGCTTAAAATAAAAGCCTCCTTTGTTGTCTCAACACACCGTCTAACGGTTGTCTTTTTGGACCCCCGCGGAAAACGGCTTCACGAGTACCCGAACGACGACGGCGAGCGCAAAGGCTCATTTGATCGTCCAATTTGATTCAATGTATAATTCATGGGAATGGCGCATTTGGGCGACGTGGTTCCTTCCACGTGGCTTTTTGCCAAACGTCAGCGTCTCTCTCGCTCCCTCCTAACCTGAGCCGGGCTGGGCCCCCTCGGCCCGGACCGAGCGAGCCGTCTGTTCCCGGCGCTGCTTTTAACAGCGGAAGCCGTGGCGGTAATTAATGGATTTACACGTTGAGCTCTTGTCAAACACGTGTCAAGGGCACGGAGCTATCCCAGCCCACCAGAAGCGATTAACTTCTCACAAAGACTTTCCTTGGTTCACACACTCGCCAATTGAGCCGCGGGTGCCTCCGATATGAAAACCCTAAGCCCCTCCCCAGCCCCAGCGTGGTTCAAGTATACATCCAAACACACAAAGGCAATTATCTGAAGCTACAAGCCAAGTGTTGGCTTTAGACGTGGCTTCGCCAATGCAAATGGCAATTTGCGGTGCTTTACAATGACGGCAAAGTCAACTCATAGTATTATTGCTGTTTCGGCATTTTCATTGGAAATGACCAGATACTCACTTTAAGATATAGCCGTTGCCATGGCGGGCTGCCATCGACGGCGGTAGACGTCCACTCCTTTTGAAGCGGGAGCCGATCCAAAGCCCAAAAAGTCCGGGAAATGAGGCGGAATCCAGAGCAAGCGATGTGTGATGGCCCTAGAATGACAAAAGAAAGTGAGCCACAATTAACAAGGACAACTCAAACAGGAAGGATCGTCATTGACGACGATCCGTGTCCAGGAGGCGGAGCCAGTCCAAGAGGATCCAATTGAAGCCCACCTGAAAAAAGTCGTCAAGCTAACGAATGAGTATTTTGGGGCATTTTCCTGCGCGCCATTTGTTCTATTTTTCTCTTTTCTATTTTCCCCTCCTCCTATAGGACATTTGGATGGTGACAAATGCCAGCGTCCCAACCCAATTCTAAAAAGAGAAAGTAAATGAGGACCACGGTGTCGCTTAATACATCAACGTAACCCCCAGATAACGTGCCTGCCACCCACCCAGGAGTTGCCAGCAGGATCAAGTCTACTCGCACAAGCTTAATATTCTTTTGCTTCGGGTCTCATGAGTTGGGCGCTCTGTGATTCGCCGTCGCATTTTCTGCCTCCGGATTCCACGCGGTACTTGCTAGCGACGTCGTTCAAGTCAAGTGACGACTGAATTACAAGTTAAAAGGTGTATATTTTCTGTAAGAAAAAAAAAAACGTTCTGATTCAGCTTGGGCAAAATCCAGGACGCGGAAAAGCCTCATTTGCGGCGCCAGTGCGGACATGGCCTTTTCACTGGCCGTCTTTGGTGGAGATAAGCGGATGGCGCCCGTGTATGTATGCTGCGCGTCAGCATAAAAGAAAACATAGATACAGGGCCTCCCAGTGTAAATATTTGCCCAGAGAAATGAGGTGGACGGGCCCAGCCGACCGCTAGAATATTAACTAGCGACGGAGACGGAGACGGAGACGGAGGCTGTCCGTCTCGCGTCAACTTTCTACCAAGGCAGCTTGGTCGTCGTTGGCCCTCCTCCTTCTTTAGCTAACTCTCCCCAATCTCTCGCTCCAACCTTAACGTGGCGGCGTCCGGCGGAGGAGCCACTTTTAATCATTCCTGCATTTTTCTGCTCATGATGACTTTTCCCTCTGGACATCCAGTGCCCCCCCACCGGATGCAGTCACAGATGAGACGAGACGGGGGGACCGATTGACAGAAGCCATTAATGTTTCATAGGACTCGGGCACCGGGAAAAAGAGCATGATTTTTTCATATTTTCAGCTTTGCTTTGTTTTGGCTTTTATCTTTTTTGGGCTACCTCCTGTCAAAGAATGGCTCAAATGCCATTGTCACACTGACGGACACGCGTCCACGCGTACACGCGGACGCCAATTTTGTGCCAAGTAGCATTGGGACTTTTTGGCCTGGGGAAAAAGCCCATGTTTTGGATTTTTTATTTCCTTTCTTTTAATCTGTCCCATCCTGTTCTGCTGCCCGGACACGGACAGTGAAATGAATTGAATTTAAAGGGACAGGACATATTAATGAGCATATACGGTAGATGTAAATACTATGTAAGATTGTAGCCGAGAGCTCGTTTCCATCTTTAGTCCCTTTTGTAGGTGGATTGGACAGACTTTAGAGTAGGGGTAGGCAAAGCGGTCGTCGAGGGCCGCCACATGGGACGCCACGTCTTCCTTCATATGTCCAATGCTTCATTTTGTTCGAGGAGCTCACTCACTTATCAATGGTCAAAAGTTTGCACTTTGATGGCCCACGTTTGAAATAGGTCCCCCCCTCCCCCCCCCCAAAATCTTGAATTGGCTCTTGACAGTTTATACCATGCAGGAGTGGCTTTGCAAAGGTGACACAGGCACATACATAGGTGAAAAAGTTGAATGGACGGGAGTTGGGCCGCTGTGGGAGGGGGGGGTGCTCCAGCAGCTTTTGCTTTTGCTTTTGCTCAAGCCATCTACCAGCGACCAAGCTGACAAACTTTGAACCAGCGGGGGTTGGGCTGAAAAAAGGAGCACCTGACGCCAATCCACTGATTGCACTTGCAGGACACTAGTATTGTGGAAAGCTTTGCTCTGTCCAGGTTCAAACCAAAGCACTCACTTTGGCCCTTATTTCAGTTTGCCCAGCCCTGTTAAATAAATGCCCAGTCTTATGGCATGCTATGTTTTTCTTCATATGTCCAATGCTTCTTTTTGTTCAAGGAGCTCACTCACTCATCCATGGTCAAAAGTTTGCGCTTTGATGGCCCATGTTTGAAATAGGTTAAAAAAAATTGTCTTGAACTGGCTTTTGACAGTTTATACCAGGCACATACATAGCTGACAAAATTGAATTAACGGGGGTTGAGTCGCTGTGGGTGGGTGGGGGCAGCTTTTTGCTAAAGTCATCCAGCAGCGAGCGAGCTGACTGACAAACTTGAAACGACGGGGGTTGGGCTGCAACAAGCACCTGATGCCAATCCACTGATTGCACTTGCAGGACACTAGTATTGTGGAAAGCTTTGCTCTGTCCAGGTTCAAACCAAAGCACTCACTTTGGCCCTTATTTCAGTTTGCCCAGCCCTGTTAAATAAATGCCCAGTCTTATAGCATGCTATGTTTTTCTTCATATGTCCAAGGCTTCAATTTGTTCGAGGCGCTCGCGCTCTCATCAATGGTCAGAAGTTTGCGCCTTGATGGCCCATGTTTGGAATAGGTCAAAAAAAAAGTCTTCAACAAACTGACAAACTTGAAGGAGCGGGGGTTGGGCAAGAGAAGCACCTGATGCCAATCCACTGATTGCACTTGTGGGACACTAGTATTGTGGAAAGCTTTCCTCTTTGGAGCTTGGAATGAAAACCTGCACCCCGGCAGCCACTGCGAACGGCCCGCAGTGGAATAGTTTGCCCAGCCCTGCTTTAGACTCTAAAACAATTTCACAGGAGTTGCGTTTGGACATCTAGTCACCGGTCGCCCTACCCAAGATGGCCACCGGCTAAAGAGCGCCGGTCGCCCTTGCCGAGATGATGGAACTTGCTTGCGTTTGCGGCCTTGTCGAAAAGCGGGGAAGTGTGTTCAATCTTTAATACCTAATAAAGCATCATGAAGCCAGGCTATTTATGTTTCCATATACCAAGGTACACAATGTGCTATGAAATATTAATGTCTCTTTGCACTTGCACCACCGCCGTCGTCCCGTATAGGCTGATCATTGAGCGCGGGCGGCCCTCCCATCGGCATACGCGTGCTAATAAATTGACGACGGCGCCACGTCTGTAGCGGCCCGTTGGTTCCACGCGCCGGCTCAATTAAAAATTGATATCGCTCGTGGCCCTCCCATATAGACGTGCGCGCGTGTATCCCGTGCCTTTATAGCCGCCTTTCCCGAGGAAACTGGCGAGCCACTCGGGAATGGAGTGGCAGGCTGGCAGCTCATTTGCGCCAGAGACGGATGACAAATGCCGTTGTCTGAAAAATGAATGGCAAAAGACACCACCCCGATGCGAATGCTCCCACTTTGTGATCGCCACGGCCCGGCGAAGTTACAGGAAGCTCATTGTGACGTAACATCTTTTTTTTATTTTTTTATTGAGCTGTCCGAAAATGAAGCCTAACATGTGATTTCGTCCAGCTTTTGCATCGGAGTGACAATTCTCTTTCTCTCTGATCTTGTACGTTACGTTTTAAAATGATGACGAATGCCAGTAAACGCATTGGCATTCTCTTGGGGGCCAACTCGGCGACCCTTTGCCCTCCCTTTATTTGGATTTTTTTTAGCACTCGAGTCTGCCATCTTGTGGCCGAAACGTTTCATCACTTCCCGAAGACATGTACACTGCATATTATACGCACAAATATCTGAAATACAAATACTACGACGCTTGCTTCGGTCTGAAAAAGAAGCACTTCAACGGCCTGGTTGAATTTACTGTTGATGATCTTTCCACAACTGAGAAGACTTTGTCGTAAAACAAGTGCAAAGTAATACACTGTTTTTATAGTGTTGTTAGTCGACTTTTTTTTTGCATTTGTTGCATTATTATTCCAGATAAATGGAGTACGGAGTCTTTTCATTAAAGTTGTTTGTGCTACCATTAAATGTTATATTCATTTTGTCATCGGAAGGTACGTTTCATTTTGAAATAATAAAAGTATATCATGTGGCCTTTTCACTGGAGTATAGGATCTTATTTTTATGTAGCTATACATATACAATACCCAAGTTTAATGGTCATTGTTTATTCATGATGTACTCGTGAGTGGCAAACGGCAATGGGAAAACTAAATCTCATACCCATACCTAGGACCTGGATTTGAACCCAGGACCCCAGAACTGTGAGCCCGACGTGCTAACCACTCAAGCCGCATTTTAAAGAAAAACGAAAATACACTAGTAGGAAACATGAACTAACACATCATTTACATTTTGGTGAGAAAGAGGAAACGCGTCACGTGATCAACGGATACCTCTAAAAAAACAAAAAACAATTAGCAATGCGTTAGCATCTAGACCCCAGCGCTGCCAAACGACTTTGTCAAAGAAGTGTACACCCACTTTGGTATACCCACCAAAAAGTGCTTTGACATTACTCAACGACACCCCAACTCTAACAAAACCAGTAAGTTAACCTATGTCTCAAAACAATAAAAGTTTCCCCACAGACACCTGTTTACCAATTTAATGAATCCACACCGACTAGTGGTGAATTCGTTCCCACAATCCCTTGCTGCAATTGCACATGCTGTTACACGGATCTGCCAATAGATGCCGTATTTTACTCATGTGAACAGTGTTTTAAAATCCTCTTATCACGTTGTTACACTTGCATACGTAAGACAGACATCTTTTCTCGTTTCGAACATTTCGACGACTTTACGCATACATAACATAATGGGTTTAAAGCTGAGACGTATGAATAGGCTTCAAATTTAACATCTTAGTGGTATCAAAAGTAGGGCTCAACTCCTTTTAGATAAGCACGGTTTCGTCTGCTAACAGTCAGTTATCTTAAAGAAACAGATACTAGGCACAAACGGGCTACACAGGGAAGGCTAGGTTAAACATAATAGCAACATATAGTTAGCCTGTATGTTTCATTTAATTTTGGAGTAACATCTACTACATAGAGAACATACTGTGTTTTGTTGTTGTAGGATGACCAGAAAAAAAATAATCTAGAAATAAAATTTGGCTGATGTAAATGTAAAAGATATTGGCTATAAATCAAGTATAATTGTTATATTATAATTAATCATTGCTACGTAAACTCACACACATTGGTTTAAATAACTTTAAAGCGCTCTGTTTGCCAGTCATCTAAAGTTTTTGTCCCAGTCTTAATTTTTCCTTGAGTTAAATGATTTCTAAATGAACTATCAATTTGTTTTCGGTCTTTAATCCCACGGGATTTGAACGCAACTCGAAGACGACATGCAGAATGCTGTTGTACACGTGCGCGACTGTTATCCAATCTGAGGGACAACAGTTTAGCCATGTGAGAGGCCTCTATCGTCGTGCCGATTGGCCGCTGTGTAACCAATAACAAAAATCGTCACCAGCTGACGTACACTCAACCAATCAGAAAAGAGCAAGCCGAGGCTGGGGCACAGATTTGGGCACAATCGACATGGGCGTGTGACGCCGCCGTTCTTTTGCCCATGCAAGGCCGAGCGCCTTAATTGGAAGGTCAACTACTTTGACTTGCAAGTAAAGTCGTCTTTGAATAATAAGTTGTTTGCACATATACGGGCGACGCCACGCATGTACTTTCTCTGATTGTACCCCAAAATAATTTCAACACAAATGACTAAAACACGTATAATGCGTTTGGCATGCTGTTATTCATGATGAAGAATGTCCTAATTTCTAAGTGATGAATATTGTTCTCCGGCACATATATTTATTTGTGCGCTCTCAATATCTGCCGGTAGTTGCTAGGGGAAGTGACGTAAGTGAACAACCCATTCTCACGACGACGGTGAAAAAAAGAAAAAAGAACTAGCATTACGATTTAGCAGAGCCGTACGAGAACCGGCCAAGGCTTTTAATCCGTTTCAATCCTGTCTTTTTGGGGCTAAAAATGAAATCTCAAAGATAGAGAGCATAAACTACATCTATTACCCTTTTGATTGATACCAAAATTGTATGTCATTTTTTTCCGGACAAGCAAATAGGGGATGGTGAATTTTGGATCGTATAGAAGAAACCGATTCCGGGGAGAAAAGAATTGAGAATTGCTAGCTGGTCAACCACTTCAACAAGGTGGTCAAATAAAGAAAAGGTGGAAGCTTAAAGTGTATCGAAGACCAAGAATCGTTGAATTTATTTGGCCGGCGACAAGATGGAACTTAGAGTCGGAAACCGATACAGACTCGGCAGAAAAATCGGAAGTGGTTCGTTTGGTGACATCTATTTAGGTAAGTAAAAACATAGTATACTAGATGTTTGCTATGTTCAACTATTTGATTGACGTCTGCTATTATCTAGCTAGCACGTTCTGGCAGACGTACAGAGAGTTTCCGTCATTAGGAGCGGACTTCACCTTTGTGTTACTACCAGCCACTTTTTCGCTAGCCTCTGTTTATGATCCCATTGGAGTTGCTTCGACTCCATTATGTGCTAATGTGTTGTCGATACGTGGTCGAAAACACGGCGATTGGGTTGAATCGTCATGTCAATGAGCGGAATATACGGCACTTTTTGGGAGGAAATGCTATCTCTTAGCCCGCTTTGCTCGAATATATTACGTAAAATGAAACGGCCTGTCAATGATGCATACTTGTGGGTTGTGTCAAGATGAGCCGAGAAGACCCACCCTTAAGTTCCTGTTGTTTACCCGTTGCTACAAGCTTCTCGTTTTCTTGCGAGTCGCTCGACAAACAGTTGGCGTAGTTACACAATACTACATACAACACCCCCCCTAACCTAAACCAACCTACCCTAACCCAACCCGTCAAGCACCATGAAGGCCGGCCACACTCAAGTCTCATCTTTCTCCCCTGAGAGAGAGAGAGAGAGAATCACTCGATCGTTTTCAAATCATTTTACAGCCAAATAGTCGTGTGGAATCGCTCCTCTACTAGCTATCATTTCAGTGAAACCGTATGATGGTGTATTAGGGCCTAAATAATGGGAGGGGGGGCTATTGTGACTACGAGAATAAAGTCATAATCATATGAGAATTAAGTTCAGTTATCCACGGCGTACTTTACGTATCGCTTCGTCAGCTAAAATGAGCTGTAGTTTGGAATCGGATACTGCTTTGACGCAGCTCCCGATTTATTTGCTCACTTTTACTGAGGCCGTTCCTAAAGTACGTTCGGGGTATTTTAGCTGTACTAGTCGTAATATTTCACATGGTCATACTACCACTTTAAATAGCATTTTCCAGCACAAAATGACAATGTGTCCAATTTACAGCAATTGTTCTTTTACGTCGATGAAAATGTTTTCCATTCACCGTTGTGTTTACGATTGTTTATTGTTTTAGGCACGGACATTTCTGTGGGCGAAGAGGTTGCCATTAAATTGGAATGTGTGAAGACCAAGCACCCCCAGCTTCACATTGAAAGCAAGATCTACAAAATGATGCAGGGAGGAGGTAAATTAACACTTTTTTTATATTTATATTTTTTTATTTTGTCCTTGCCTATTGACAGTCTGCTCTTCGCCACTTCAGCCGTCTTTGGAATTTCCACTGAATGAAAAATGTGTGTTTCTTTATCCTTTTTGTAGTGGGTATTCCAACTATAAAATGGTGCGGAGCAGAAGGTGACTATAATGTAATGGTGATGGAGCTGCTGGGACCCAGCCTGGAGGATCTCTTCAATTTTTGCTCCCGCAAGTTCAGCCTCAAAACAGTCCTCCTTCTCGCTGATCAAATGGTGAGATCATGGATATGTCCTAAAGCATTTTTTCAGTGATGATATTCCGTAAACCATCTGCATTAGAACGAGCCCTTCGTGTCTGCCTTGGCACATCTCCCCACAGACAATGCTGTAGGCGGGGCTTTCAAATTGAACAAATTCTTCTGTGGACCGTGCTCTGACAAGTTTAGTGGGGGGGGAACCAAAAAGTTATTGCGTAATCCCACTCTGTGGCATTTCTATCTGCTAAACAGTTTTTCGTGTCGGTACGGCGCCCACGAGAACATGTCTACGGACGGGTCCGAAAAATGGATCTGCGAGATGGTAGTTTGAGGGCCGAGTGGGTGGCGGTTTTCCCGGCGACCGGCAAAGGCCGACCAAACCTTAGTGTCCTCTAAGTACAATGAGTGGATTGGCGTCAGGGGGCGCTGGTTTTGGGCAGAAAGCTCCAACTCTTTGACTTGGGCTCGACTTGGTTGTCACGCGAGCGTATGCTCACTTTCTTGTTTCTCCTCCATTTTGCACAGATCAGCCGCATCGAGTACATCCACTCCAAGAACTTCATCCACAGAGACGTGAAGCCCGATAACTTTCTGATGGGGCTGGGGAAAAAGGGCAACCTGGTCTACATCATTGACTTTGGCCTGGCCAAAAAATACCGCGACGCCCGCACTCACCAGCACATCCCCTACCGCGAGAACAAGAACCTGACCGGCACGGCCAGATACGCCTCCATCAACACCCACCTGGGAATCGGTAGGCGCACTCGCCCCGATGCCAACGTGTTCCTACTCGTTGGTCCGTCCGTCCGACCGACGGGAACGGCAAGTGGAACATTTCCAGCCCTTTTTAATTTTTCTTTTCCTTTGTGAATTTTCTCTACAGAGCAGTCCAGGCGTGACGACTTGGAGTCCTTGGGCTACGTCCTGATGTATTTTAATTTGGGCTCTCTGCCTTGGCAAGGCCTCAAGGCCGCCACCAAGAGGCAAAAGTACGAGCGCATTAGCGAGAAGAAAATGTCCACCCCCATTGAGATCCTCTGCAAAGGATACCCATGTGAGTCAAGCACCCGGCCAATCCAAAGCCTTTTCTAGCCAGTCAGACGGTAACGTCCGTCTTGTGTGTGTCTGCGCCGCAGCCGAATTTGCCACCTACCTGAATTTCTGCCGTTCCCTGCGCTTCGACGACAAGCCCGACTACTCGTACCTGCGCCAGCTTTTCCGCAACCTTTTCCACAGGCAGGGATTCTCTTACGACTACGTGTTCGACTGGAATATGCTCAAGTTTGTGAGTATCCCTTCTATGACCGTAGAGTCAATCTCCCACTATCATCGGGAGCGAGAATCGTGTCGATTCTCTCATCCCGTGAAAACGCTCACGGCCTTGTCACCACCCGCAACAGGGAGCCAACCGTGCGGCGGAGGAAGCGGAAAGAGAGCGGCGTGACCGAGAGGACAGGCTGAGGAACCCGGCCGCCAGGGGAGTGCCGGCCGCGTCGGGACGCCCTCGGGGAGCCCAGGGTCGAGCCCCGCCCACCCCCCTCACGCCCACCTCGCACGCCGGTTGGTAGTCTATTGGGCGGAGGCCGTCGGTCGGTCGGTCGGGCAACTTTGACGCGTCGTCTCCCGTGCTCGCCAGCTTCCCCACGTCAAGCGTCCGGTATGGAGCGGGAGCGAAAGGTCAGCATGCGCCTTCACCGCGACGCCCCGGTCAACGTCTCCTCGTCGGATCTGACCGGACGACAGGACACCTCGCGCATGTCCACCTCGCAGGTACTCCCATTTCATTTCTCTTTTCGAACCAACGTGGCGTGTTTTTAGGCCGACGCTCCCGCCTTTTCGGCTAGACAAACCAAGGGATTCATTTTGGCCTCGGTCTGACAACTCACCGGGGAACAAATGACGGGCGTGAGGGATGTCCCCTGAAACCACGATCGGGTTCCGTCGTGCCCTGTACATAAAGAGCCAATGCCTTTGTGGCCTTGCTCAAATTTGGGGGAGCGGGCATTGGCGTGTGCTTTTTTTTGTTTCCCCATCCTGGAAACATTTCCGAGATATCGGATCGGCCCTCGCCGCGTGCCAAAATGCCCTGGGGACATCCCTGTGGCGCTTCGCTTGCTGTGGACTGGCGTTAAAAAAAAACGAGGAAGAAGGCAAAACAAATGCATGCCGTGCCGGTGAATGAAATCCAAATTTCTTCATTGCGGCTGCTGCTTCACAAAAAATGCTATTTGAGCTCAGTCCCAACATGACCGGGTCCAAGCCCGTTATTGCGGTGCCGCACGCCCGTCCGCCCGTCCACCTTGCATCGACCGGCAGCTTTCTGACTTGACATTTTGGGCCTTGTGTCTCCCTTCCCCCAACCTCAGAATAGCATTCCCTACGAACATCACGCCAAGTAGACGCTCGCCACGTGCTCGTGTGACCGTGGCAACGCCGGGTGAGTCGCGCCCCCCCCTCCCCCCCACCCCCCCCCCCCCCTCCCTAAGCACAAGGAATGCATTGATCTAGCTTCCAGTTCTAGTCTGTACTGCTTTTAAATGGATTGCCCTACTTGGTCTCCTCCCTCTTAGATATATTTTTTCCATCCAAGTGTCTGAAAGGTATCTGAGCAGACAAATTCAGATGGGTTTAAAAAACTATTACTGTTGACTCAATGAACTGAGGAACCTGTCGTCCAGTGTGGACGAGGGAGTCAGTAAATGGGCGTCTGATCTGAAGTGGCGGTCTCGAGAACTGGTCTGGATAATGCATGGCGGTGTGCGCCCTAGTTTAAGACCTCCTAATCTCCCCCACACGCCCCCCTCCCCTCATTGCCTCCTCGGACCCAAAAAGAAAGGCCCTTTCCCGCAGCTTTGTCTTTGTGGCTTGTTGCTTGCCAGCTCACAGCGATGGCACGTGCACACCACTCACTGGCTGCAAAACCCCTCCAGTGTGGCTTTCCCGTCTTGTTTTTACCTGGCCGCACGCACCTCCTCTGATTTTTTGAATTATTTTTCCCCCATGAATGATACTTGCACGAGATGAAGCTACTTTAAAACATTAGCATCTTTGCTTGAAGTTTGCGCATGGCTGTGGCTGGCTGAAAGCGCACCATCCAGTTGTTCCAACACGGAGCGCTCTCTCGGTTCCAAGTAGCGTTGCACCGATTCTAGTGTCATCCGTGGCGCGGCGATCTATCGTCCGGCGCCCGAGACGGCTCTCGACGAAAGGTCTTTTGGTGCTTCTGCCGTGAATGGGAATTCGCTGCTCACCGGTAGGCGGTAACGGCGCGAAATTGGAATCGGAAGCCCCCCAAAAAATTCAATCGGTGCAGCACTATTTTTAATAGGAGCGAGGTTTCCGACGTCCTTAAGCTCCGCCTTTACCAAACGTCAGCGGCGTGGCGTATTCGTGCACACGCTGTGTGTTGTGTAATGACTGGATGGCTACAAACCTTATTATCTGCGACGCCACTATTCGAGAGAAAAGGGAGCTATTTCTAATTTGTAAAAGAATCCATAGCCTCACATCTGGGAGTTTAGAATTGGACGTCTAGCGCGGTCAATGAAGCAAGTGGAAAATGTTCAACCATATTGAAGCACAATATTTCACCACATCCATATATCAGGTGTAGGTGGGTTTTTGTTTTTTGTTTTTTTCCTTCTTTCTGACTGTATCTGCGTCTGCGATTCCCTCCAGATGGTGTCGAGCGCCCTGCCCGCCGGTCTCCATCCTCTGGCTCCTCGGTGAGCCGGTGTCACGGTCCTCCGGTCCTCCGGTCCTCCGAGAGACAGACAGACAGACTGACAGACACGCACGCACGCAAGCAAGCCAATAGTACAGTACTACCGCCGCCGCTCTGAATTCCGACTGCGACCGCTGCCGCGGGAATCCAGCCACCACACTTCAACCAGCTCTCACTGGAAGCGCTTTTCTGGCCTACCCTACCTAACCAGCCAGCTCTCTCCAGCTCTCCATACTCACGTCTTTTTGCCCTCGGCCGGACGAGCCTCAACCTGTGGGCGTCCCGTGCTCGGGGACTCTTTTCCTTTTTTTTCTTCTTTTTTTTTAAACGTCCGCTTTTGCCAGGATATCGTGGATACGCCTCTTAAAGTGCATCGTCGCTTGCGGGCGAGGACTGGAAAAAAAAAAAAAAAGGTTCCCACGCCACGAGATTTGCTTTGCCCCCCACCCGTCGCCCTGGCCAAGATGGCCACCGTAAGAAAAGGAGCGCCTGTCAGGTGTCCAGTCGTCCTTCTGCTGTAAATTTCAAGCGGGTGGATTGCTGGGCCAGTTCCCGGCCATTCCAAGGGGAGGGGCCTTCAAATGCATTGGATCATCCCCCAAAAAAATGCTATCGGCGCATCACTTTTATTTGTAGTTTCAGGGTATGTGTAAATGAATAAGCTCATGCTTTGAATGTACCAAACATGCTTTGGTATTTCACGCGCAAAAGGCTTCTTTTGAAGTTGGCGCATTTTAGTCGTCCACCGACTCCTCCCCCTTTTTTTTAGTGCCGTTTAAAAAAGAAATAACACCAATGTGGGCAAGAATAGCAGCAGCACCAAACCACCCCCACCCCCACCCCACCCCGACACTTGATCCAATTTCTATTGGCTGTGTACAGATAAAACATTTTGCTCTGTCTTGGTAACGTTTGAAACTGTGAAATACTTGCAATGTAGATGTGTACATAGATTTGTTTTTTTTTTCTTCCTTTTCCTTCCTAGTTTAGGAACAAGTTTCGGCATTCTTTTCAAGCTCGGGTTTAGGAGGGAGGGAGGGCGGTCGTAATTGTGCGTCGTGTGTACTCGTCGTGTGTATCCTATCCTATCCCATCCCATCCCCGCACACTTTTTGGCCTCACGGTCAGTGTACTGAATGTGGACAGTTGTTTTTCATACCTAAAGATAGAGGTGGGGCATTTTGATTTGATTTTCTCCTCTCAAATTCCCTCCATTTGAAATTTGCCATGTAAGGGGCAAAGCTTTTGTTTTTGCATGCTTGTTGCGCTGAATTGGTTTGGGGTTTGTTTTTTAGTTTTATCCCCCCCCCCACCCCCCAAAAAAATTGGATTAGATTGTCTCGGACGTTTGGCGAAGACGTTGCTTATAATGTCAGTCTTTTTGCTGCCCTCTAGTGTGGCATTTTGACACTTTTCTGGTCAGCCAGTTAGAGAAAATAGCCAACATTTGTTCTCACATTTATATTTGCCACTTGTATTTGTGTACTTAAATTGTAAATAAATAACTCCTTGTACGGTGGTGTACCTTCCGTGTCTCCAACTCGGCTCGTCAACTGAGGCCTTTGCGCTACCATTTCTGGCGTTTACTTACGGGGAATTAGCAGACGATGAATGCCACAAAGATGTACACCTACGTTTATTTTCAATACGACATAGTATTCAATTCAATTCAATTCAATTTATTGTATAGTTCCAGAACAATAATTGTCATATGGAGAAATCAGATTGGTGATGACACGAGAAGACAAAAAGGTAGCCAACCAAGCCAATGTGGACTACACGTCCTTTTAGTCTTTTTTTTTAACAAGAAGCACAGAAACACAGCACTTTTTCCGGGCTAGCTTGCAATGGACTTTTTAAAAGGGGAATGATGTGACTATTGAGAAAAGTGCATGAAAATACATCCATGTTTCTTGAACGCCTATTGAAATAAAATCATTGGAGTGCAACGTTGACATAGGGCTCCTTTATAGGGACACTTGTCTGGGCAGATAAAAATGCCCACGTCGTGAAATGTTCCCAGGTGGCGCTAGCGAGCTGAAGGATTTCAATTCACGATGACAGTGAAGCCGTTTATACCGCTAACGGGATGACTATTCTTGGTCCTCCTCGCCACGTCGTCTTCCATCGTTAGGAGGATCCCTCTTCAGTATTCTCCCTCCCCTCCTCTTCCCGTTTCTCCTCCGTCTGCTTCCCCAGGCTCTCCTGCTCTTCCTCGGCGGCGGCGGGCGCGGCCATTTCCAGCGCGGCGTCGTCCGGATCTCGCCGTTTCTTTGCGATGCACAGGAAGTTCCCGGCGCCCATCAGGACGGCCGACAAGACGACCTCGCAGCCGGCCAGCAGGAAGACGTACATGTAATTGTGAGTGGCGTCCAGCAGGCGACCTGGGGTGAGCGGAAGGGAGAGGACGTGAATTTGGACGCCGTGCGCCGGGGATCCGCCTTCTGACTTTACCTGCCCCGGGAGGACCCAGCAGTACCGCTATGGCTTCCATCAAAAGGACCAGGCCGATGGCGCTGGGGAACTTGTCGGTGCCCACGATAGCCATGAGGACTTCAAACTGCAGGGCTCCCACCATGCCGTAGGATAAGCCAAAGAACATGCAGAAGACCACCAGACCGCCGTAATTGTGGGCCTGAATTTCAAGACGGGGAAAAATGACCGGCGCCTTAAAAAAATGGACTTGAACGAGCATCGCGCCGATACCGTCATCGGTCGCGGTCGAAAGCTATCCCCAAAACGCAGCAGCAGCAGCAGTATGGACAAGAGCTACGGGCTAACGGGATTTTTTTTTTTTTTAAATATCATTTTACCTGAGACCCGACGAGATCGGTGACGCCGTTGAAGATCATGGCGAAACTGAAGAAGTAGACGCACCTGGGTCGGACCCACTTGAGCCCCGCCACCACGCCGCACAGGGGACGGGCGAACATGTCCACGAAGCCCAAAACGGTGAGCAGGAGCGCCGAGTGGGTGTCCTCGTAGCCCAGGCCTTTGGCGTAGTTGACCACGAAGACGGGCGGCACGAACAAGCCCAGCACCATGACGGAGGCCGCCACCGTGTAGACCACGAAACCCTTGTCGCGGAACACGCTCAGGTCCAGCAACTTCCTCCCGGGCCGGGCTTTCTTCTCCGTCTCCGTCGCCGGGAGGCCGGCGTCCCCGCGCTTCCGGGGCGGCGCCAGGGGCCTCATCAGGGCCCCGCAGGCGCAGCAGTTGAGCAGCAACCCCCCCAGGATGAGGAAGCCGCCCCTCCAGCCGTAGCGGTACTGCAGGATTTGTCCCAGCGGGGACAGACAGCACAGGGCCACGGGGCTGCCGGCGGCCGCCAGGCCGTTGGCCAGGGGTCGCTTCTCGCTGAAGTAGCGGTTGAGCATGATCAGGGAGGGCTGGAAGTTCAAAGCCAGGCCCAGACCTGGGAGACACCGACGGAGGGTTAGCGGGGCTCAACTCGGCTCGGCTCGGGCCCAACGCTCTGCTGCTCACCCGTGACGACGCCCACGGAAAGGTAGATGTGCACGATGGTGGTGGCGAAAGAAGCCAGAACCATGCCCAGCGAGGCGAAGATCCCGCCCACCATCATCACCGGTCGACAGCCGAACCGGTTGACCAGAACGCTGCACAGGGGACCTGGAGGCACGCGGCGGGGGAGATGAAGACGGAAGGGGACGGACGGAGACGGACGGAGACGGCCGACCGGCTCACCGGCTCACCTGTGCCGTAGAGCATGGCCAGCAATATGGAGGATATCCAGGCCGTGTCACTGTAGCCCACGTGGAATTCTTTGATCAGCTCCTTGAAGAAGACGCTGACGGCCTTGGGGAAGGCGTAGGAGAAGCCCGTGATGACGAAGCAGCCCAGCAGGACGGCCCAGCCCCAGCCGCCGTCGGGGGCCTTGACCCCGCCGGGTCCCTCGTCCGCCACCGCTCCCCCCATCTTTTGGCCCAGTCACCGGCTGCTGCAACGGACGCGGGCTTCCTTTCAAACGGCGAGGCCGGGACCTCGGCGGTCCTTCCCCTTCCCCGACGCCGAGGCCGGGACCTCCGCCCGCCGTTGGCGTGGCCCGCAAATTGAACGTTGGAGTCCACGGCGTGTGGCCGTTCGGTCCCTTGGCGTGAGTGAGTGAGTGAGTAAATGGCAATTTTTAGCCCCCTAAAACATCAGTCACCACAGAGTGACTGCGCCTTTCCAACCAGAGCCAAAGAAATATCAACACCACGACTAATTTAAGAGCCACCCTGGTTCCCTAGACAAACATGCTTACACACGCACACACAGAGACACAAACACACGCGCGCACATACACAGACACACACAGAGTGGCTATCATACGGAACATTCTCATCCTTAGCACTCCACTAAAAGGGGAGCGAATAGGTAGGTACATGCTGTGTGTAGTGCGTACGTGCTTTGTGGGATGGTTTCACTTTCTTAGCCAAGCAAGCTTGTCACGCGCGGACCGTCATATTGTCTTGTTGGAAAATAAACGACATTAGCTTTGTTGTTGTTTTTTTGTTTGTTTGTTTGTTTGTTTGTTTCAAACAGTGTATTTGATTCTAATATTTTGCAAAAGCATCCTTCTATTCTGGGAAAGTCCCGTGTCTCCGTGAGCGTGACGTCACGCGGATGCTGGTTGGCTGGCCGGCTGGCGTACGTGAGGACCGCGGCGTCTCCTCGCGGAATCCATCGTGTCCACTTTGACGTCATTCGATGCCCCGGCGCTCATTTCAGGTGTCAAATTGCCGTCCGTCACGCCACTGTCATTTGAACCGATCTAAATGTCTTTGTTTTTCACCACCTTGGCGTGCGTGACTGCTGCTTGCAAATATTCCTTCGCCCCGCTTTTGAATCGCCCTTCTCGTCATCATCTTTTTTTTTTTCCTTTGCTACCTACCTGTTGCTTCTATTAGCAAACAAAATAAAACCTATTCATTCGTCGGGGAATATTAAAATGGGGATGACATGCCTTGGGCCACTTACCTGTGGAGATGCCGTCCCGTCACGTCCCGTTCCCTCCTGATTCTTCTCGTCTCGGTCGCCGGAGAGCCGCTTGAGTCCAGACCACGTGAAGGTACTGTCGTCACTGGTTTTATAAAGAGCGAGGCTGGGCAGTCCGGACCGGCCGGGCTGGGACAACCTCGGCACTTACATCATTCCAAAAGACCCTCCCCCTTTTCTTTTTTTTATCATGACAGGAACGAACGAAAGGCATTTTACAAATGATCTCCCTTTTTAACCCTACTAAAAGCCTTTTTTTATAAATACAATGTTGAGCCATATGGGCGTTATTCAAGTTGCAGTTTGGATTAAAAGCGTTAAATTGAAGAGGCTCTAGGAACCATCGATGGCTGTGCTCGCGTAGCTGGGGAAGAGTTGGCGACGTGCGGTTACCATGGAAACCCACCCAGGTACCGTCAAACGCCCTAGCCTAGCAGCTAGTCGGATTTCCTTTCAATCTTCCAATATATCTGGGCTGAGGGTGAAATGAAGTCCTACGGTAGTTTGACCTTTTGGATTTTAATCATCTGACAAAGAGCCAATCTCTCCCTCTCTCTCTCTCTCTCTCTCTCTCTCTCTCTTTCTCTTTTGCTATCTTTGTTTCACCAGAGAATTTGTTGAACACTTGCGAAAGGCGCCTGCTGCAACTTCATACAATGGAACCTGCTGCATTTTCAGGTAGGACTAAGCCAAGGCAAACAAAACCAAATTCTTGTGTGTGTTTTTTCAACTGGGCCTCATAGCTTGCTTTCTCCCGAAAGCCCCTTAAAAGCCGTACGCCAATTCCGTTACGTCAGAGCCCACCATGGGTATATTTTGTCGGCGTGGCCTTCAGTTGCCGCACGTCCATTCTTGCTCCGTGGCCTTTTAACGGCGTGCACTGCAAATGGCCTTTGGGCTCGCTGGCTCGGTCTGCCAGCTGCACCGCTCTCGCGGCCCCTTTGGCACCCAAGGGGAACCTTATCAAATAACGCTCAAAGGCCATGATGTCACGGTCGCTTCGGTCACGTCGGCAGAGCTGAAGAAATCCTTCGATAAATGAATGTGTGACAGCCTGGCCCAAAAAAGAACCCATGAAGAGGGCAAAATGGCCGCTGTCAGACTGCTGACTTATTTCAAGCCAATCCAACGGCTCAGACGGTCTTAAACGAGAACCCCACGCGCGCCATGTTGTTTGTCCCATGATATTTTAAGTGATGTGTGTTTACTGATATTGTTAGAGGAGCCAAAACTCTTATACAACATTTTATTCAGAATTGTCCAGGAATGGCATTTGTGTTAGTTGGTTACTTCAAAAACAAAGTGAGTAACCCTTGGAAAGGCCTGCTCACTTTCAGTTAACGTCAGACCATTTGTACCCTAGCTTAAGGATATTTTGCCTTCCCCTTCTAGGTTTCCCAGATATTGCCCTTTTCCTTCGTTTTTTTTTTGTTCAAAAGGAGAAAGAGGAGGAAGGACGGACGGACGGACGGACGGACGGACGGACGGACGGACGGACGGAGAGCAAGGTGAAGTTTGCCTGCCGCTAAGTTGGCCGGCCGGCCGGCCTCCCCCGCAACCCGACCTCTCGCCAAGCATCCCTCATTCGCTGCCAAAAGCGTTGCGCCCTCTTCGCCAGCTCTCTTTTAGCGAACGGGAGGCCATTGTTTTCAAATGTCACGCAGGACTTGGAGTCGGCGACGCCAACGTGGATCACGCAACGTCGTGCGCCAAACGATGCCCGACCTTTTCTCCTTTTCCTTTTGGGCCGGCGACAGCGGCGACGGCGGCGACAGCGGTGGCGCCCGAAAGGAGACGGGCGCGCCCGCTCCACTCGGCCAGACCTGCCATGTGGCCACCGTATGTAATTGCACTCTCCGGCCGGCCACCGTCTGTAAGCCAGGTCCTTTTCGATACGTTTTATTTTCAATTTCATCCTGAGTCAACGTGGAGCGAGCCAACCGGTATATCGAGTTTGAGGCCACGTTAAAAAAAACAGAGGCGAACCCGTCTTTTGTCAAGCTCCACTTTAATGATCGACAGGGAGGGAGCGCCAGAAGCGCCACGGCGGCCTTTAGGCCGACTTGTCGTGGATCTCCAGCTTGATGATGGCGTGGCCCTCGTTGGACATGCAGGCGGCCACTTCCAGCTCGCGCCCGCGGTACTCCACGCCGGAGCCGTCGGCCTTGTGGCGCACAAAGTCTCCCTGGTCCTTGGAGTTGTACATCTCCTTGTAGAGCTTCTCGTCGGTTTCGCGCGACTTGGGGAAGATGCCCACCCCCACCCAGTTCTTGTAGAAGGTGTAGTCGAAGGGCACGGAGAACATGACGGCCAACATCTCGCTGCACTGCTTCTTGCTCATGTGGAAGAGCTCGTAGGTCAGCAGGCCCACCGCGCCCGAGGCCGTGTTGTCGTCCTTGGTGAAGGAGCACACCTCGCCGCGGCCCAGGCGCACCGTGGGCTGCGGGGGGCTGTAGGGGAACCCGCTCTCCATGTGAACCCTGACGACCCAAAACGCCAGCAAAATTCATTCTCCGCTCACACTGCTAAGCTTACAAGTGTATCTGATGCGGTCGGCTAGTGCGCTCAGAACCCCAGTGCGCCATTTTCAAGTGGCTCTAGTATTCGATCGAGCCTGTGATCTTTAAACAGGTCGCGCAAGTGACGTTTTTTTTTTTTTGTCTTTTTTTTTTTAGCATTCACGTGGACTATTTTCAAGAGGACCTTTGCTCCCACCACCCAGAAGAAGAAGACAGAAGAAGCTGGCGTGTTGGCGACGGCGCGCCTACTTGGGGTTGTGGAGGCAGAAGGCCGAGGTGAGGTTGACGACCTCGATGGTGCAGTTGCGGTTGGTGGTCAAGTGGAAGGCGTGCGACTCGGCGGTCTCGGGCATGCTGGCCTGAAATCGACTTCTGTCATCAACATCAACATCATCATCGTCATACTCACCGCCATCAAGTACTCACTTTGATTAGGGCGACGCGCAGGAACGACGATTTGAGTCCGCTCTCGACGTGACTGCGTGGCAAAGTGGGAAAGACACTGACAAAGCGGAGGACAAACGGACGAACGACATTCCGGGCGGGCGGCATTCCACAAGACACGCCTCGGCCGCTCCCGTCCAAGCCCGCCACCTCCCCGACCGGTCGCCCGCTACCGCTGTCCAACCGCCGACGCGACGCCCTGGTCTGCGTGTCGCCAACGACGTCGCCCTCTGCTGGGCATCGTCGCAATAACTGAAGACTCCATTCATTTCATCCATGTATTTTATTGAGCAAAAAAAAATCGCTGCTTTACATCTTCTGAATCTCAAAGAGTCGAATGTCGGTGTCGTACCAGATGGGCGGATCCAGGTTCCTGCGGCGAGCGGGAAAGCACGTGAGGCGGGCCGCCGGCGGCGGTCACGCGGGTGTCCGAGCACTCACCGCAGGTAGACCACGCCCCACGCGTAGGTGCGGAACCACGAGGTGGTGGCGGCGTTGACTTGCGATTTGCGGATCAGGATGGGATGCGGCACCGGCAGGAGGCCCACCAAAGTGCCGTGCTGGAGGAACTTCAGGATCTCCCGCTCGTCCGTCAGAGCCCTGAGCGCCGGGCGGAAAAAAAACGCCATCGTCGCTCGTCTCGCCACGGATGGACGCAAAGAGCGCACACTTACTTGTCGATGCAAATCTTTTCCACTTGAGGGACGAGAACCTGCAGGAGTCGCATGATGGTCTGCAGGGGGAGTTTGGACTTCCAACACAGCGCCTGCAAGCCCCACACCGCCAGACAGACGGCGAGTGAACGGGGACCGTTTCAAAGGGGACGGGGCCCAATGTCAACCGGCGAGGTCGTGAAATCAACGGGGACCGACCCAGTCAGGTGTGGCGGTCCAAGGCGCCGAAGAGTCTCCTGAAAGGCGGGCGCCGCCTTCGCTCTCCGGCCGAGTGTCCTGAAAGCCATTGCTTGCGTTAAGATGGCCACGTCATTCAAGTTGTTTGCCTCAAAATTGGACAAAAGCCTCGGAGTCGGAAAAAAGGTGCGTACCTGGCGGCAACGCTCCCAGCTGGACTCGCTGTCAATGACTCCACCCACGCCAGGGCCCTCGTCCGGGGTCCGCGGAGGGTCCCCGACATCCTGACCCGTTTGCCCTTTCTCGGTGACATCGGGGATGCCCGAAGGGGGGCCGGTCGGAGCCGGCTCGCCCTCTCTCCTCTTCTTCTTCTTCCTGCGTAAAAGCGCCTCGCCGATGGATGCCGCGTCGGTTTGCGTGTTGGCCAACTGATAGAACAGTTGCCTTCGCCGGATCAAGGAGTAGACCAGGTTGCTGTTACCTGCCGGGGACGGCACGCAAGGCTTCGTTACCTGCCGACGGCGAGGACCGGGCCGGGGTCGTCCTCACCGTCAAACTGGTACTGGACGATGTTGTTGAAGGCTTCCAGCAGGAAGAAGACCAGTTGGTGGTTATTGGGGGCCGAGAACAGGAACCGGGGTTGGGAGAAAACCTCCAGAAGGTGCAGCAGCTTGTCGGCCGACACCATGGACAAACTCTTCAGGTACGGGGACACTAGTAACAAAGGCGGGGCTCTCGTCAACACGGACCTGGACTCGGGTCCCGGAGCGCCCCCGTCCTCCAGTCTAGCTTCCATATCTGGCTCCTCTACCACGCCTATATCAAACTGAATGGCAGACCGGGAGGGGTCCTCCGGGACCCGGGTTGGGCAGCCCTGACGCAGACAAACGGCAAACGCTAACCGTTTACGACGACAGTGAGCAGGCAGTCGAAGAGCGGCCGCAGTCGTCCGTGTCCACCGCCGGTCATCATCCTGTGGAAGATCTGCGGAGGCATCAGGAACGCTGGGCCGGCGCCCGACGCTCCCTCTCTCCCGCCGGCTCGTTACCACCACCAGCAGGTCGGCGTGCGTCCCGTTGAAGACGGGGACGTCCATGGGGACGCGCAGCGTGAAAGGTTTGTTGAGTCGCACGCCAAAATTCCTCTCGCCGCTCAGCAGGAGCAGGATGGCCACGCCCGTGTGCACCAGACCCACGTCGGCTACGGGACGCACGCCGGTCGTCAAGTTCCGGCGAGCCCGCGTCGCGTCGGCTGAAAACTCACCCGGGTCGGATCGGGCCTCGTCGAGGAAGAAGAGGACGGGCACCAGAATGTCCAGAACGTGGCTGCTCTTCAGCACCAGGAAGAGGAACTTCTGGAGAGGCGTGTCGGAGTTCCCGCCAAGCTGGGCTGGACGGATGTCGCCGCGGCTTCTTCTTACCTTGTTGAAGTGGCAGATCTTCCAGAAGAGGACCAGGAGCTCTCGGTGGAAGCCGATCTTCTGGCTGGAGTTTGGCAGGTACGTCTGCGCCAGAGGGTTGTTGAGGAGACGGCTCACGCCTTTCAGGATGAAGCTCAAATCCTAAAAAGTACAGGGAGGGAAGAAAAGGGCACGTGGCCATTGCCGTGGCCATCGCAATCGCCGTGGCCATCGCCGTGGTCTCGCGCCTCCTCACCTCTTCTCGGTGGATCCGGGACAGGAAGTCGACAAACTGGTTGTGGGCTTGGCCCGACTGCGCGGAAGCAAAGGCCGTCAAAAGCCGTGTTGGCTTCCGGCTACCAAGTTCGAGAAACTTAAGGAATCGCTCTCTCGCTCTCCATTGAGATTTTAGGCGCCACCGTGCTTAACCAAGGTTAACGGTGCCACCGTGTCGACTACTGCGTAGCGAGCGAGTGAGCCATTCCCGGCCGGTACGGGCGGCGAGTGGTCCTCACGTCTGCGTCGGGTTCCGGCTCGACTTCGGGGGGGCCTGGGCGCTCCAGGGCCACCACCAGCACCTGAAGCGCTTGTTCCACCAGGACGCGGCGCCGGTCCCAGAAGAGCAGGTGGCCGTACGGGAAGCCCCGCCCCCAGGGATCGTAGGCGCAGACCACGTTCAGCAGAGAGGTGAACAAGGGGAGGGCGTGTCTGCGCGCACCCCGCAATTGACTGCCCGCGGCTCGCCGGACGCTCCCGCCAACGACTCCAAGCCCAGGCGCGTTCGGAAATGAGTAGGCTTAGCTTTCGTTACCTGTTGGCGGCGGAGCAAAAGAAGAGCACCCATGGGTTGCCCTGGCTCTGGGCGGGCGACAGGTAAAGAACCTCGGAGAAGCACGTCAGCAGCAGTTTGAGGAGCTCCGTCCTCCACGCGACAAAAAGTCAGTCACAAGTCAAGGGCGCGAAAAATGGCGCCATAGGCAGGCGATGCCACCGCCGCCGCCTCACCTGTTGCTATCGTGGCTTGAGTTGAGCACAGGCGATGGGGCGAAACCCACGCCCGCCTCCCAGATCAACTCGCAACTGTCGACGGCCTCGGCGCCGGCTTCCTGGACCGGACGGAGAGTGCGCCTTCTTAGATGCTAGCATTTTCACTTGTGTCCATTAACAATGTTTAGTTTAGATAGTTCAACTGAAATACTCGGAAAGAAGTGAAATGCTTTGCGTCGAATGGGAATGACCATTCTTATGTACCTAGTACTAGTCATTTTCTAAAGTCACACATTTTTTAGCCTTATCTAAGGCAGGCCAGGGGGGTTTGCCTCCCCCTCGTGGGCGCCTGCCGTGTTTATTCAGGTTGTCGAGTTGCTCCGCCCGCTAATCAAACACGGTCCGTTTGAGCAGACAACCCGCCTCGGGTTAGCTTTAGCCGCGGAACCTACAAAAACTCCAATTTTCTGTCCGAGGCTACGGCCAGCCTAGCATGTGCAGCTTCCGGAGGAATTTCCAGGAGTCAATTCCACCTAAACGCCGTTTAGGAGGAAAGTTGAGTTGAGCGCAAATAGCGTCAGCTCCAAAACACTTTGTGTTTGTATTTAACGTTGCTGAACTTTTGCTGCACTTGTGAACACAATTCAAGAAGGGAAAACAAATATAACCTGTCCTTCCAGGACTCCAATATCTTTTTAAAGGAAGGACCGTCCCACGTGAATCAAGACGTACGGCCACCGTTGAAGACTCACCCGCACGCCGTCTCCGTGGCCCCGGACGGTCAGATGGGGACAGAAGAGGAGATCGGCGACGGCGAGGAGGAGCGACTCGGCCAGGGGGCGACCGCCGTCCCAGTCGTCGCCATCGTCGTCGGGGCAATGCTGCGGACGGCCAAAAGTCGACGCGGGTGCGAACGCCGGCCGGACGGCGATTTGGCGCCCACCCGACCTGCTTGAGCGCGGCAAGCGGGCCGGCCCAGAAGAATCCTCTCCAGTCGGCGTCCTCGTAGATGAACGGCAAAAGGCGGGTCAGCAGACGGGCGCAGTTCAGGGCGGCGGCGCGCTCCCGCTCTGACGGGCAACCGACGTCGGCCGCGCGGGACAACCTTTCCACGGCCTGGAGGCCAGGGAGTCGGTCGGCGAGGTCACGCCGGCCGTGGCGGCGGGCCCACCCACCTTGTAGCACAAGGTCGCCAGGTTGGACGGGGACTCCTCCCTCAGCGCTCGGACCTCGGCCGCCGGAACCAAGGCGAAGACGTCCTGGATGGAGGTGGACGGGCGGGCCCAGAACTGCTCCCAGAAGACGTCATCCCACGCTTCCACGGCCTGCACGGGGCAAAGTTTCCCCAATGCGGGGCATGTAACGTTTCCCCCCCCCCCAAAAATCTCAGGACTGACCGACACCTGCCACACAACAGTCTTAAATCCCGTGTTATACGTTTGGTGGCAAAATAACGATGCAGTGCCAAATCTACTTTTGAAAAGATGGCGTTTCCAAGCCAACGAACATTGGTTCTGCCTATCAGTCGGTAGACAAGAAAGGCTATCGGTGCCACAAGGCCAAAAGTACACAGACGTCACGAAAAGTGTGACTTTGAGAGAACAAAACTTTTGGGGGGAAGCAGACAAAAGTCAAACATGAAGCCGATAGCCTCAAACCTGTCATATTTTCCGAGAAAAAAAGTGACATCTGTTGGCGAGAGGGCTGTCCCGGTGAGGTGGTTGTCTGACCTGAGTGGTGCTGGCGAGCTGAACGACAGCCTTTCTGAAGTGAACTTTGCTGTCGCTGCTTCCCATCTCGGTTCGGTTTGGTTCGGCTGGGCTCGGCTGGGCTCGGCTGGGCTCGGCTGGGCTCGGCTGGACTCGGCTCTGCTCGGCTCCCTTTCCAAGAGCCGCAGGCTCGACTGACTGACAGCAGCAGGTCCGCTGATGAGGGTGAGGCGTTCAGGGACCCCCTCGAACGTAGTTACTTTACCTCATCACCGCAGCTGATTGGTTGCAAGGCGTCGCTGTCCTCACTCGTTCACCACTATACTAAGTTATTCAGTTCAACAATGTCGGCGTTGTTAAAACGTCCTCAGAGAGAGATCCCATTTGAATGCAGGTAACGTGGCGTCATCTCGAAAGCTCTCGCTTCCGAGGGTCTTCGAAGGCATCAGTCAACAGGAACTCACGGGATCGGCAGGATCTCCGGGATGGAAAAGTTTCCGACGTGACTACTTCCAAGCGTTCTTCTCATTCTAACCCTCTGCTGCAGGCCTCCCATGACTCCACTAGCCCATTGGAGGTTAGCTTTAGGGTTTGTTTTTTTAATATGCAGTGACACCACACGTGTGCATGTCCACCACCCTCCATAAACATGAACGTGTTGATGAGAGCGTGTAGCTACTAGTTTATGAACATAGATGTTAACGAATGAGTGCGTCTCATATCACTATGTTTGTGTACAGTCATGATCATTGATATTTATTTGTGCACGTATGTCAGTGTTCAATTGGGCATCTCCTTGTGTTTGTACGTGCATGGAAGTGATTGTTCTTTAATGACCTGTATGTATGTATATGTATGTGTGTGCGCGTGCGTGTGTTTATGTGTGTGTGTATGTGTGTGCGTGTGTGTCTGTGCGCACGTGCGTGTTCCTGCGTTCCAGCTTCCTGGGAGGCACCCCTCGCCTCACACTTGGCGTGTACGTGCAGCGCCATGCGCAGCGCCATGGCCTGGTTCCTACTCGCCTCGGCGTTTTGGTGCTCAGCGGTCGTCGGCGCTGGCGTAAGAGACCCCCGCTGGCGTCCACCGACCGTCTCCCCTTCCCGCCAAAGCCAAGCAAAGGGTGTTTGTTTTTCCAGAACCGACGCAGCCGGGAGCCCGGAAGAGGGCGGCGGCAGACGATCCGGTCCTCGTGGTGGAGCTCGGGTGAGTCAAGTCGCGACGCGTCGGGGGAGCCACGAGCGAGGCGGGCGGGCCCGCGCCCGTCTCCGTTTAAGCCGAGCTCTCCGCCATCCGCCTCCGCCAGCGATTTGCCAGAACGGAGGAACGTCCGTCCCCAGCCTGACGACGGGGCGACACTTGTTTTGCTTGTGCCCGGACACTTTTGAAGGAACTTTGTGCCAAACACGTGAGTTTCTTTTGCTCCGTTCACTCGGATGGGGAGAGCTAGGCGCTAGGTAGATGAATGGATCCATAGGAGGCTTGACTTGTCAAGTTTCTCAGCAGCCGTCGGCGCCGACTGCTACGAGGGCGTCGGAGTTTACTACCGCGGCTTGGCGTCCGTGTCGGAGAGCGGGCGCCCGTGCCTCCGATGGGACGAGCGCACCGGGCCACGCTACCTGAGCTCCGACGTGGACGGCGGCCGACACAACTACTGCAGGTCCGAGCGAGCGCCTCCGTTCTCTCGCCGTTATTACAAGCACGCACTAACTTCCAACTCTATCGTGGAGACCCGCGCGTGGCGTCCAATCGTGTGTCTCCCGTAGACGGGTCGCCACGTTGTGTCATCAAATATATTTGTTGCCTATTTTCAGGAATGTAGGCTTCAAGCGTCGTCCCTGGTGTCAAGTGTGGAAAAAACAGCGGCTGCTTTGGGAATATTGCGACGTTCCCCGATGCGACGACGGTAAATCCCGCCTTTTTATTTTCATTCTGCCTTTGACATTGCGGACTATTTAGAGTGCAAACCTATGGTGCTCTCGTAGTCCGACTTTTGGCTTCGCCGCGCTCCACCGTGGCCCCGCGGATTAGCCCACCGGGTAAGCTCCGCCCACCCCCTCTACGTTTTTGTGTGGTCGGAATATTCTGCGACTTTTTGGGTGAAAGCGAGTTTGCGCTCTCGCAGTCCGACCGATCACGTGGGCGGTGACCCGTCAACCGTCGCAGACCACACCGGCGGGTGAGCTCCGCCTCTTTATTGCTCGCGCGTGTCCTGCTCATTGAAATAATCACGCCCGGTAGCCGGAGCGGTGACGACGGCGGTGACGACGGCGGTGACGACGGCGGCGACCGAGCGACCGCCACGCACCGCCAGACCGGGTAAGGTCCGCCTCCTCATTTCTGGCGGCGGCGTGCCGACGCACGTTCCCCTTTTCCCGCCAGCGTGGGCCACGTGCGGGCGCCGGTCACGGCGGAAGCAGATGCGCATCGTCGGCGGCTCGGCGACGCCGGCGGAGTCGCACCCGTGGATGGCGGCCATCTTGTGGCGCGCCAGGTCCAAGGAAAGAGTCTTCCGCTGCGGGGGCACCTTGATCTCCGGGTGCTGGGTCCTCAGCGCCGCCCACTGCTTCCCCGACAGGTACTTGGGCTCCACCGATATCCCACCCGCGACACGACGCCTCGTGTGTTTCTCGGTACTCCCCGCTATCGAGCGACGAGTCCTTTTTAAGTATTGGAGAGCGGTACGGCTTCCTCTCCCGTAGATCCGTGGGTGCGGAGCGGCGCTTCCTGGTGGCGCTGGGCAAGAGCGCCCTCAACCGGACGGACGCCCTGGAGCAAACGTTCGGCGTGGAACAAATCATCCGGCACCCCGACTTCAACAACGACCAGGGGAATTACGACAACGACGTCGGTACGAGTGGCGGGGTGACTATCGTGCGGTCGTCCTTGATAACGGAACGCGCGTCCTCGCAGCGCTGCTGAAACTCAAGTCGCGAGCGAACGGTCGCTGCGCCCGGGAGAGCGCCGGCGCGCGGCGGGCGTGCCTGCCCCCGGAATCCCCGGAGTTCCCGGACATCGCGCCGGGCTCGCCGTGCGAGATCGCCGGCTTCGGCAAGGAGGAGCAGGGCTTGTGGTACCAATCGCAGCGGCTGCGCCGAGCGCACGTGAAAGTGCTGGCCGACGCCGTGTGCCGGCGGAGCGATTACTACGGCCACAAGATCAGCGACAACATGCTGTGCGCCGGCCTCCCCGACTGGACGCAGGACGCATGCGAGGTAGGTGGCGCCCGCCCGCTCGGCCCCGACCGACGTGACGCGTCTGAGCCTTGTCTGTTTCACGTTTCCACGTGACGTTTTGCATTCCAACCTGAAAAATATGATATGAAAATGCATCGAGCACATTTGCGGTGGTTTTCACGTCCAGGGCGACTCGGGCGGCCCGCTGGTGTGCCAAGTGGACGGGCGTTTCGTGTTGACGGGCGTCATCAGCTGGGGCGAAGGCTGCGCCCGCCAGCGGCGCCCCGGCGTCTACGCCAAAGTCAGGAACTACGTGCCGTGGATCCGCCGCTACGCCCCGATCTGACCCTCGTCTTTACTTTGGCGACGCTTTGAGTCGGGACGGCTCGGTGGAAGAGTGGTCCTTTCGGCTTGGATTTTTGGCCCCGATGACCTGGTCCGAGTCTCCTTGAGCAAGACGGCAAAGCCCGTGTCGCTCCCCATGCTAAATGAGCATAAGGTGTCCAAGTGCCTTGAGGAGGGACTTTTTTTTTTGCATTGACTTTTTATAAGATGAAAGTCATTTTGGACATTTCTCATGTGAATAAAAAAAGGATGATGTCACATGTGTGATTGAATGTTCTTTTTTCAGCCACCTGGTGGTGATGTGGTTCGTTCGCGGGGAGCCTGCATGGGCTCGGTTACAGAAAAAGAGGCCGTTCTTTTCGTTCCGATAGATTCGACGTACCTTATCGACGATGTCAATCCGGAAAGTCCAAAAAGTTGAAAAGTAGAAGTAAAAGAAAAAGGAAGTCGCGGGTTGTGGAGCACCGCCTTCGGGTTGGGTCAGGTGACGTTTACCTGCGAGTGGAAGGGCGGGGCAAGTTGGCGCTCGCTCCGGCTGGAATGCGAGTGAAATCGTCCCAGCCGGTTTGGCCGTCTTTGAGCTCCACCCGCTTAGGAAGCAGTGAGTGAGTGAGTGAGTGAGGGGGGCGGTTAGACCTACGACGACGTCCCGGAGGCAAAGCGAGAGCGAGGCAAGGCAAGGCAAGGCAAGACGAGGCGAGGCGGTTTCCTTCTTCCATTCCCGTTCCCGGACTAGCAGGCGCCGCTCACGCACGTTCCTCACGCGAAAGTCACGAGGACGGACGGCAGCAAACATGGAACAAGCTCAAGATGAAGAGCAGCAGGAGCAGCGGGAGCAGCAGGAGCAGGAAGGAGGGCAGAAGGACGAGCCGGCTCCAGGAAACGCTCCAAAGACAGCCCCGGAGGAAGAGACCAAAGGGGGAAGCCCCCAAATGGAAGCAGCTTCTGAACAAAACTCGGGTGAGGAGCACAGACGGGAAGACCGCAACTTTCCTTCCTTGACTAGCATTTTTTTTGGCACTCCCGATATCAACCGGTGCCGATCCTCTGCCGATACTGTGCCGATTTTGCTCCTTGAATTACCGACGGCATGCATGATCGCTTCAGTGGAAAGTCAATGAATGCCGTCATGGCTCGTTCAGACGCTGCTGGACTCATTGGCTTTGGCTGCCAATCACGGCGATCGAAGTGGGAGGACTGGCAGCCAATCAACCCATTTCAAATTGATTTTGATTATTACTATTCTTTTTGGACGACCACCGATGCTAACATTGACCTAGGATCATGGAAAAACTCTTTCCGCTCAGAGTCGTCGCGGGAGGACGACGTTTTGGACGAGGACGCGGTGGTCTGCGACTCGTGCATGGAGCGCCCGCGACGGGCCGTCAAGTCGTGCCTGACGTGTCTGGTGTCGTACTGCGAGGAGCACCTGCGGCCCCACCTGGAGAACGCCAAGTTCCACAACCACCGCCTGCTGGAGCCGCTGCGCGACATCGAGCGCCGCACCTGCGAGCTGCACAAGCGCCCCCTGGAGGTCTTCTGCCTGGCCGACGCCTGCTGCCTCTGCCCGGACTGCGTCGGAGACGAGCACCGGGGCCACGACGCCGTCCCCGTGGACGAGGCGCGCCGGCGGCTCGAGGTGGGTGGCCCCCTCGGTGGCGTTTTGGCCCCACGGTGAACGCCGCCCGTGGCTTTGGCGCGCGTCCGACTCGCGGTAACGCAACACCGCGGCTCTATTTGCGTCGCTCGGGACGTTGGGTGGCTTAAATGAGGAATGTTGCTAAGATTGTGTCCCGGGATTGGTTTCGCCGAGGCGCCGTAGTCCTTGCAGTGCTGGCATACTTACTTATTGCTTTGAGGGCACCACAACATTCCCAAATCACTTCCTGTTACTTGGGCTAGATTTCAGGGTGGTTGCTGATCACTTCCTGTTGATTTAGGGTCATACCCAGTCCTTTCTGTAGCATTCCTGAGCCCTTTCACAATGACATGTTTTTTTTTCATTCTTGCTTGGTGTTTGGTCTTGGCTCACTTCCTGGATTTTGGGGTGGTTCCCGATTGCTCACTTCCTGTTCATTTCTCGGTTAAAAACAAAACCGGGACTTTGCATGCCTCCACCTTTCGCAGAGAGAGCTGAAGGACAAACGCGCTGACATGAGCCAGACGCTGGCAGCGGCGGAAAAAGCCATCGAGAAGCTGCAGCTCAACGCCGTCTCCATCCAGACCTCGGCCGGCGCCGTGCGCGAGGTCATCCGGGTCCAGTTCGAGCAGCTGCTGGCGGCCGCCGAGGCCGCGCGGCGGGAGGTGGGCGACATCCTGGAGGCCGAGGAGAAGCAGGCCCTGCGGCAGGCCGAGGGCATCCGCGCCCACCTGGAAGGCCGCCGCGCCCGGCTCCAGGAGACGCGGGACCGGGTGGACAAGCTCTCCAGGAACAAGAACGACGTGGATTTCCTGCAGGTAGGCGGCGGGGCGGGGGACGGCCGCCGCGTCCGCGTGCCGATTGGCCCGTCCTCGCCACCCCCGCTCACGCCTCGGCCCCTCCAGGACTATTGCGAGTGGAAGAAAGAAGCCTTGGACATTTCCCTGCCCGGCGTCTACATCGGCCTGGTGGACCGCTTGGACTCGGTCAGCCGCGTCGTCGCCGAGGCCACGCGGGACCTCTGCGCCGCGCTGTCCACGTCCTTCGTGGACAAGGTCAAGGAGACGTGCAACACGGGTGAGCCGCCGGCACACAAACAGGGTTTTGGTCACCTTTGACCTTGACTTTAATTAAACATGGCACACTAGAGTTCATCTCACACACTAGAGTTCTAAGCACATTTCACCATCGCACACTAGACTTTTAGGTTGATGTCAAAATGGCACTTCCACAGTTGAATATCACACATTTGTCTTCTAAAAGCACCTTTTAACGTCAATAGCACACCGGCGACTTCGGGCTCATTTGAGTGTTACGCTCTAGAGTTGTAAATGCAAAGCAAAAATATTGAAATCATCAACTATTGACAGCAATCCGTTTCAACTGGTAGGCCTGACATTGATCATACGGTCGGGAATGATAAACGAACGCCAGGCCTTCCTTCCTTCCGAGTGCAGAAAGAGTCCCAAACGATTTAGGCCCACTTTATGCAAATCCTCCTGAAGTCAGTGGGAAACAAGTGAAAGATTCACACGGGGCTTGAACTTCAACGGGCGTGCCCTCACACGTGCGGAATGTTCCGGCCTCGTGTCAACTTCTACAAATTCTCGGCGACCGGGTGAAAAGTGCCCGACGCCCTGGGAACGTTTTCCAAAATGGCCGTGTGAAAACGGTCAAAGCGGCCAGGTACCGCTAATACGCAAAGGCAAAAGGTCGAGTCGAGGCCAGCGTTCAAAGACAAAACATTTGTGAAGGTGCTGCTCCGCTCCGCTTGTCTTTCAGACAAAATGGGAATCAAAACCACGGTGCAGGCCATGGTGGCGGCCAAACACAACAGCAACGTTCCAGAACCCGTCACAAGAGCCGACTTTCTCAAATGTGAGTGCCCGTTGCTCCCTCCAGCTTCCGCATTTGTCGTAGATGCTGAAAAAAAATACAGTCTAGATAGATCAAGGGTGTCAAACTCGGGATGGTTCACGGGCCACATTAACGTCAACGCCATTTCATGTGGGCCGGACCATTTTAGATCTAATATCTATATATATATATATTTTTTTAATTGGATTAAAAGAACTGGATCAAAAGCCCTAAATAGTCCATTTTTATAGATCTAAAGCAATGTTTATTTGAGCTTTTTTTCTTAGTATTGGAAAATGTCTGAAACAAAATATTTTTTAAAGTGGAAAACGGAAAATATTTGTATATTTAAACTAAAAACACAAAAGAAAAAAATGGATTAAAAAATTGGATTAAAAAATTGCAATGATTGATTTTAAAAAGGGTAAAATCAGGAAATGTAATATACATCTATACTCTTCATTTGAATTTGATCATAAAACAGAAAGTTGGCACTCATGATATACTTTCTTGGGCCACACAAAATGTGATGCGGCGGGCCAGATTTGGCCCCCGGGCCGCCACTTTGACACCTTTGGTCTAGATAGAGCTGTAACTGCATTGTTAAAACGTTATTATGAGCAAAAGATTTCTTTTTTTTATCAAACTTACTTCGAACCCGCAACAAATTCCATTTTCGTTTCTCTCTCTGTGCCGTAGACGGCGCTCACGTGAGTTTCGACCCGGACACGGCCCACGTCTTCCTGCGCCTGACGGAAGAGAACCGCAAGGTGACCAACACCACGCCCTGGCAGCACCCCTACCCGGATGTACCCGAGCGCTTCCAGGAGTGGCGGCAGGTGCTGGCGCTGCAGAGCTTCTACCTGGGTCGCCATTACTTCGAGGCCGACGTGGGCGGCGAGGGCACGCACGTGGGCCTCACCTACAAGAGCATCCAGCGCAAAGGCGCCGACGGCAACTGCTGCATCACCGGCAACAACTTCTCCTGGTGCCTTCAGTGGAACGGGCGAAGCTTCTCCGCCTGGCACGGCGGCGTGGAGACGCCGCTCGGCGAGGGGAAGTTCACGCGCATCGGTCAGTACTTTGGCGCGAATCTTTGCCAGCCTGCGCCTTTTGATATTGCACACATTCCAATCAATAGATTTGTAAGTGCATTTGAATATGGCACACTGGAGTTCCGGGAACATTTCAATCTCGCGCACTGGACTTCTAGGCGTATTTGAATATTGTCCGCTAGCTGAGTTGTGGACACTTTGAAACATTGCATACAAGAAGAGTCCGTTTTGAAAGAATGCTCCTTTTCCCGTGGAACCATTTTGTGTGTTTTTTTCCGCAGGTGTGTACGTGGACTCGCCCAAGGGCCTCCTGGCCTTCTACGGCGTGGACCAGGACATGAGCCTCATCCACAGCTACCGGGCCGAATTCCTCGAGCCGCTTTATCCCGCCTTCTGGTTGTCCAAGAAAGAGAACGTGGTGGTTCTGGTGCCGCCCGGCGAGCCCTTGCCTCTCAAGAGCCCCTCTCCTCCCACGTCGCCCGCCAACGCCGTCCCGCCTTCTTAAAGCGCTTCCGGAAATGCTGAACATTCAACTTCAAGATAATATGAATACAAAGAATTCTTGAATTTTTTTTGCACTTTCACAACTGCTAGGGGATCATTTTGAGCCATGAAATAAATGAAAATCAAATCAAATCAAATGCCTTTATTGTCATCATATACAGCTGCGTATATAACCAAATTGGTGGTGCTACCTCAAGCTTTTAAGTGTTTTCCCAGTTAAAAAAAAAACATAAATAGTAGTATAAAAGTAGAAAAAGTCACATCCCGGCCAGCTATGTCATCCAGTGAGGGCAGAGAGCAGCCCATGATTTTCTGGGCAGTGTTGATCACCCTCTGCATGGCCTTTCTGTCTGCTGCCGTGCTTCCAGCGTACCACATAGCTGATAAAATTGAATCAACGGGGGTTGGGCCGCTGTGGGTCGAAGGGGGGGGGGGGGGGGGGGGGGGCAGCTTTCCATCCAGCACCGACCAACTGAGCTGACTGACAAACTTGAACTAGCGGGGGTTGGGCTGCAAGAAGCACCTGACGCCAATCCACTGATTGCACTCGCAGGACACTAGTATTGTGGAAAGGCTTGCTCTTTATGAAAGCCTACATTTTGTGGAATCGTTTGAAATGAAAGCCTAGTCTTATGGCATGCTAGGCCTTTATATCAAATCAAAAGCCTTTATTGTCATCATACACAGCTGTGTATAAACCGAAATGGGTGAAATATCATTCATCAGGGCGCTCTTAAATGGGTGAAAATTGTCAAAAGTTTGCACTTTGATGGCCCACGTTTGAAATAGGTCCAAAAAAAGTGTTAAACTGGCTTTGACAGTTTATACCAGGCAGCTTTTCCATCCAGCGCACACACAGCTGGCAAAATTGAATCAACGGGGGTTGGGCCACTGTCGGTGGCGGCAGGTTTTTGCTCAAGCCATCCTGCACCGACCGAGCTGACTTGAAGCAACGGGGGTTGGGCTACGACAAGCACCTGACGCCAATCCACTGATTGCACTCGTAGGACACTAGTATTGTGGAAAGCTTGCTCTTTATGAAACACTACATTTTGTGGAATCGTTTGAAATGAAAGCCTAGTCTTATGGGATGTTATGCCTCGGAGTTTATATCAAATCAAAAGCCTCTATTGTCATCATACACAGCTGCGTATAATGAAATTGGTGGTGCTACTCCGCAAAGTGTGTTTTCCCAGTAAAAAAAAAAAAACAAATAGTAGTATAAAAGTAGAAAAAGTCACATCCCGGCTATGTCATCCAGTGAGCCCATGATCTTCTGGGCAGTGTTGATCATCCTCTGCATGGCCTTTCTGTCTGCTGCCGTGCATCCAGCGTACCACATAGCTGATAAAATTGAATCAACGGGGTTGGGCCGCTGTGGGTGGAGGGTGGAGGGTGGAGGATGGTGGGTGGGGGCATTTGTCCATCCAACACCGACCAACTGAGCTCACTGACAAACTTCAACTAGCGGGGGTTGGGCTGCAAGAAGCACCTGACGCCAATCCACTGATTGCACTCGCAGGACACTAGTATTGTGGAAAGGCTTGCTCTTTATGAAAGCCGACATTTTGTGGAATCGTTTGAAATGAAAGCCTAGTCTTATGGTATGCTAGGCCTTTATATCAAATCAAAAGCCGTTATTGTCATCATACACAGCTGCGTATAATGAAATTGGTGGTGCTACTCCGCAAAGTGTGTTTTCCCAGTAAAAAAAAAAAAACATAAATAGTAGTATAAAAGTAGAAAAAGTCACATCCCGGCTATGTCATCCAGTGAGCCCATGATCTTCTGGGCAGTGTTGATCATCCTCTGCATGGCCTTTCTGTCTGCTGCCGTGCATCCAGCGTACCACATAGCTGATAAAATTGAATCAACGGGGGTTGGGCCGCTGTGGGTGGAGGGTGGAGGGTGGAGGATGGGAGGATGGGGGGGTGGGGGCATTTGTCCATCCAGCACCGACCAACTGAGCTCACTGACAAACTTCAACTAGCGGGGGTTGGGCTGCAAGAAGCACCTGACGCCAATCCACTGATTGCACTCGCAGGACACTAGTATTGTGGAAAGGCTTGCTCTTTATGAAAGCCGACATTTTGTGGAATCGTTTGAAATGAAAGCCTAGTCTTATGGTATGCTAGGCCTTTATATCAAATCAAAAGCTGTTATTGTCATCATACACAGCTGCGTATAATGAAATTGGTGGTGCTACTCCACAAAGTGTGTTTTCCCAGTAAAAAAAAAAAACAAATAGTAGTATAAAACGTCACATCCTGGCTAGGTGAATTCTAAAATATTGCACAGATTTCTAAGATATTGCACATTGTTATTGCACACCCCAAAGTTATTGCACAGAAGGGATTGTGTGCGGTGCTAACGTCGGCCTTACGGCATTTGATGAGTGCCTGTGTCTCACTGGTCATCCAGGGTTTTTGCTTAGGAAAAACCCGTATCCCTTTATTAACAGTGACATTGTCCGTGCAGTTTTTGATGTAGGAAAGTATGTACAGTGTCCATGTAGTCCTGGAGGTTGTGGTGTTCAAAAAGTTCCCAAATGGTGCGGGAAAAACCGTCCTGCAGCTGAGAAAGTGGTGTTGACTTTATTGTTTGTTTTTCTCGTGCTTTGCATAATTTAACAAGTAAACACCCCCCCCCCAAATGACAATTCTGTTTTGTTTTTTCGTGAGTTTGTGCTGGCATGACCGTTATCCAATGATGTAGTACACACAGGTCACGTGATTATGGTTCTTTCCAAAGATGTGTCTTCTAATTCTACCAGAAAGTATTTGCTGACACCCTTCCATGGCAGAGGATTTTTTGATGTTTATGTATTTAGAGTAACAAAAGCTTTCAACCACATTTCACATGCGTCGCCCGGTTTTTTTCAATACGTGCAGATCACGTGACGGGGAAGGCGAAGGTCACGTGGGCGCCCCATCCAGTGACGTGTCTTCCAGCTAGCATGTAGCAGGAAATGTTAGCTCGTGTGTCAACATGCCCACAGACGTAAGTGACACTTGCGCGGTTTACAAAACGAGCTTTTGGAGAGTTTTAAACTCAAATCGATCGATATTTCAACCCTCTTAAGAAGAGCGTTCCGCCTGCCGAGTGTAACTTTTGACAAGCTAATGCTCCTTAAACGACATGACATACAGTTCCAACAGAAAATGTTTCCATTGGGTTTAGTTTAACACGAACTCAAAAAATAACAATAATAACAATCGTGTTCGTCATTCAACTTTTGAAATTGTGTCTGTTTTTCCACTTGGAATAAAATGTAAATAAAATGAATGAGTTCACCGAGGAAGCAAATTTGCATTGTTATATATAAAGAATTTTAAAACGCTATAAATAATGTAAACATAATTCAAATGAATTTTCAAATGAACACTTTAAATTCCAACAAATTGTAATGAATTAGGCGGTCATTTCAAACAAGTGTTATCGTGTTGACTGGTAGTTTTTGTTTGTTTGGCGTTTTCACGTAGCTTACTTAAGTCGTTCGCTGCGACCTCCTACTTCAAATTGAAAGTCTAAAACGTCTTTTCAATATGAAGTTAGAAAGGGTTCAAGTGCGTTTTTCCCCCATGTCAGCTGACGTCCGTCTTGTTTACTCGCCGTTCCCTCAGCAGAACAACGATGAAGACGTCTCGCTGTTTGACGCCGAGGAGGACGCCGAACAGAGGTTGTCCAAAAAGACAAAGATCAAGTGAGTCACTTTGCTCCGTCAATAGCAAGAGCGAGCTTTTTTTTTTTGCCTCGCTGACCCGGGCGAGCCACGGTGTCCGCAGGCACCCAGTGGCGTCCTTCTTCCATCTCTTCTTCAGGGTGGGGGCCATCTTGGTCTACCTGCTCTGCGAGAGGATCGGCGACGGCCTCGTCGGCGGCACGGTGGCCATCATTCTGCTGCTCTCCTGCGACTTCTGGACCGTCAAGGTCAGCCTCGTCCGTGGGCGGCCGGGCCGACGGACCGCGTCCGACGCTCGAGCGTCAACGCCGTCCCCTCTGGTCCGCCGGCAGAACATCACGGGCCGGCTGCTGGTGGCGCTGAGGTGGTGGAACCAAGTGGACGAGGACGGGCAAAGTCGCTGGATCTTCGAGTCGCGCAAGGTTTGCTTCGCTCACGTGAGCGGACGCGGCGCGGCGAGGCGAGGCTCGCCACCGACCGCCGGCTTTGTGTGCTTTTACTTCAGGGGGGCGGCAAGGCGCAGGGCTCCCATTCGGAGGCTCGGATCTTCTGGCTGGGTTTGATCGTGTGTCCGCTGGTGTGGGTGGTGTTCGCCTTCAGCACGCTCTTTCAGTTCAACATTAAGTGGCTGGTGAGATGGCGCTCGTTGTCGGCGATAAGGCGTCCGATCCATTTCGGTCGGGAGGAGTCGCTGATGCTATTTCTTCATTGGCTTGAAAACGAAAACGCTCCGTCCGGACGGAGCCCTCCCGATTTCAATGGATCGGACAAGTGATAAACTCATTTCAATCGATCATTTCAATTGACGGGTTTGTCTGGGTCTCGCGTCCGTGGCAGCCGGTGGTGCTGATGGGCCTGGTGCTGCAAGGGGCCAACCTCTACGGATACGTGCGCTGTAAAGTGGGAGGGAGGACCGACTTGAAAAATATGGCCACCAACTACTTTGGCAGGCAGTTTCTCAAACAGGTTAGGGATTTCAGTCAATTCACCCCATCCAACTGCCGTTATGACTGAGAGAGAAAAAAAAAAGTCACCTCTGTGTTTGCTTTCCACCTCAGACGCTGTCCAAAGAGGAAGAATCATAAGGCAACGTGGCCAACAGATCTTTTGCTTCAAATCTTCATTTTGTACCATATTTTCTGGATTATAAATCCCCCCGCGTTCATCGTTTTCCTAGGCCTGCGATTTATATAAGATTAGAAATCAAACTTTGCATCTTCTGAAATGTTATTATGATGACATTGGACACATTTAGGTACATTTTCCTTTAAAAAACAACAACAAAAACATTGACTTATATTTGAATGTGACCTATTTGTTTTTCTTTTTCTTCCTGATGCGTTTTTCGACTAAAGCTCCAGAGTGACTTCAGGTCCGGATAATACGGTATTTTATTTTCCACTCGTTGATTTGTACTACTTCAATTGTTTAAGAGTTGTTTTCTTCTATTTCTTCCTTACTCCAACTTCAGTTCTGTAGGTCAGAACATTATTTATGTTTGTCTTTTTTCCTATGTACATTTACGAACTGGGTTATTTATATATAATTCGCAGTAAAATAATTGAATGTCATACATTGTGTTTAAAAAAAAGTACATTACTAAATGACTCGAGTTGTTTTTCTGTATATATTTAGGTTTCATTAGTGACCTCCTGTGGACAAGCGGTATACTGCAGACTCGTCACATCCTAATTGTTCATTTTTTAAATTTGTCTTTTACCCTCATTTTGGCAGCACACCACAGTGAAAGTTAAACGATTTAAAAATGACAAAGACAACGTTATTTTCTTCAAATTTGCTGGAAAAACAGACATTGGGGCGAAGATGCTAAACACTTCCTGTCAGAAAGAGAACCAGGATACGCTACTAAGCAGAGCTTTTGACTTATTTTGAAGTCCAGCCCGGAAGCGTCTACGGAACAAGCTAGCTGGAGCTAACTGCCTAGCTTCTCGTCACGACGCTGTTTCCCGATCAAATAATGTGGAATTGATCGGTTTGAAAGCACTTTATAGGTTTATTGACGTCCTGTTCTTCCCAAGATGGTTCCCACCGAGGACGCGTCTGCCAGAAAGAGAGAAATTGAGGAGAAACTCCAGCAGGTGCCAATGTCCTCCTTCGTTTGGTTACTAACCAAAGCAACACCGCGACTGATGTGTTTGCGTCTTTTCAATATTCGATTTGGATTGGACGGTCTAAAGCGACGTGTCTCCTTCCTCACTCTCTAATGTACAGGAACAAGAAACTTTGGCCTTCATCCGCGAGAACTTGGAGAAGAGCGATCAGCTGACAAATGGGATGGTGAGGAAAAAAAACCAGTGTATACTATAGCTTTAGTTTTTGTGGACGGCGGTGAACGTCCAATCCACTTTATTAACGGGGGTGCATGACTAGGAAGTCGTTGGCTGCCATCGACGCCACCAAACGTCCAAGTGCCCTAACGCCACTGGCGCGCTTGTTTTTTTTTTGGTTGTCAGGTGTCCATCCTGTCGTCGTTCGAGAGCCGCCTGATGCAGCTGGAGAACGCCATCATTCCGGTACACAAGCAGACGGAGAATCTGCAGCGTCTGCAGGACAACGTGGACAAGACGCTGTCCTGCATGGACCACGTCATCAGCTACTACCACGTGGCCAAGGACACGGACCGCATCATCCGAGAGGGGTGAGCCGCCCGCCGGCGCGTCGACGGGGAGATCGCCGACGTTCTGGAACGCCGCCGACTTTGCCTCTCAGGCCCACGGGTCGGCTGGACGAGTACCTGGCGTGCATCGCCAAGATCCAGAAGGCCGTGGAGTACTTTCAGGACAACAATCCCGACAGCCCCGAGCTCAACACCGTGGTACCAGCCGCACTTTGGTGCCGTCTTGCGGGCCCCGTTCCCCTTTTTTTTTTGCCCCGCTCTCGCCACTTTCTCCCCCCCGCCACCCCTCAAGCCAGCGTCCGGTCGGTTTCGTTGCAGAAGGGGCGCTTGGAAAAGGGCAAGGAGCTGCTGGAGGCGGAGTTTCGCAGCCTGTTGACCCGCTACAGCAAGCCGGTGCCGCCCATCCTCATCCTGGACGCCATCGGTGGCGACGAAGAGCTGGAGGCGGCCGAGGACGTGCTGCTGGAGCACCTCCCGCAGGCCGTCCTCCACGACATCATCTGCATCGGCGGCTGGCTGGTGGAGTACGGACGCAATCAAGGTAAATTTCGCCGGTCGGCGGTGGTGGCCTGCCCGAGCGCTGTTTTCCTTTTTTTTCCCTTTCAGATTTCATGACGGTGTACTTCCAAATCCGCTCCAGTCAACTGGACCGCTCCATCAAGGGTCTGAAGGAGCACTTGCGCAAGAACAGCGCAACGTCGGGCGCCCTCTACTCGCCCGCCGTCCAGGCCAAGCGCAAAGACACGCCCACCAAGAAGGTGCCCAAGAGGCCCGGTAAGACCCCCGACCCGAGCCCGCCTCACTTGGCTTTTCCTCGCCGGCCACGTTGGACGTGTCGCACCTGGCATTGGCCACGTCCAACATGGCCGCACCGCATCGTCGCAGTCGTCGGAGGACCGCTAGCGCCGAAATGAATACGCGTTTGGATTTGATGGCCACAAATATATGAATACATCTGGGAACGGTAAAGTCCTCAAGTAATCATATTTAACGACACAACAAATGGTTTACGGAATGTCGCATGGGCTAATTGAGGCGGTAGCGGTCCTCCGTGGTCCACGTCTCTGTGGGTGTGTGTGGCACGGGATACCAAGGGGGCTTGACCTTTGTCGGGATGGAAAGGCGGGGCACGCGCTGCTGCGGATTTCTCACCGGGCGGCTGTGCTTTTCTCTACTTCCTTCCTTCCTTCCTTTTCTTGCTCCTCCTGTCGGGTCTCAGGGACCATTCGCAAGGCTCAGAACCTTCTCAAACAGTACTCACAGCATGGGCTGGATGGCAAAAAGGGGGGGTCCAACCTGGCACCTCTGGAAGGTAACTAGCACTTTTTCCTCACCTTCCTCTTTTGCTCTTTTTCTTGCGGTGGCGGCGGCGGCACCGCTCGCCTTCCGATTGTAGTGGCGCCAGCAGCCACGCCTCCCAAATGACATCTCATTGGAGGCGAAACCAAAAATCCACATCCGACCATCCCCTGAGCACAATCGGCAATGTGTTTCAAGAAGGCAATTGAATCAGTCATTGTTTAAAGGTCCCAGATCAAAAGTTGACTTTTCATTTCGATACTGGCCAAAAGTCAACGCATCTGTCCCATTATAGCTATAAAATATATCGGCCGCCAAATACGTTGGTGAACAGGTATGCGAAAGATTGTCGCCCAAGTCGTGAACATAATAGTAATACTATTAGTATATGTAATATTGGAGCCAACCTTGATTCGTAATAAATGAACAAGTGACTGAAAATCTACAGGAGGAAACCCGCAACGCCCCCCAATGGCATCTAGTGGTAGTGGGGCTATATTTCGATCTTTCTTCCTCCTTTTTCTTCTCTCCTCCCCCTTGCGCACCCACTTGGGCTTTTCTTGGGTTTTTGCCGTGCGGGCACGTTAGCTCGGGTGTTTGGTGGCGGGTCGTTCGGTTGGGGAGCTGGGCTCCAACACCCCCCACCCCCACCCTCCTGGACCCCTGACTAGGTCCGTCTCAGCAGGTCACGATCGCGACCCGCGAGTCAGGCACGCCGCCGAGGCTCCGGCCGACAAGCTCGCCGGCCCCCCAGGTGAGCGGCCGGCGAGGGCTTTTTTCCCCCCACGGCGGTCGGACTCCGATGCGTTGGAAGCGGCGGGAACGCTGGCGCGCCCACGGCTTTTCTGACCCCATCCCCTCCCCCCGATTGGCGTGCGCCGGGCAGGCAGGGACGAGGCGCTGGACGCGGAGATGGACGCGTACATCCACTGCATCAGCGCCTTCGTCAAGCTGGCGCAGAGCGAGTACGCCCTCCTGTGCGAGGTGATCCCCGAGCACCACCAGAAGAAGACCTTTGATTCGCTGATTCAGGTATAGCCCCGCCCCCGGTAGCCGGTGGGCAAACGGGCCGTGACACGGCGTGACGCGCAGGAGGCCCTGGACAACCTGATGCTGGAGGGCGACAACATCGTGGGCGCCGCCCGCCGCGCCATCCTCCGCCACGACTACTCGGCCGTGCTCACCATCTTCCCCATCCTGAGGCACCTGAAGATCAACAAGGCCGACTTTGACGCCACGCTGCAGGTAGGCGGCCCGGGAAAGGGGGCTCGGCCGGCCGCCCGTCCGTTTGTCCGCCGCTGAGCGACTTTGCCGCTCCCGAAGGGGACGGCGGCCGGGACCAAGAACAAGCTGCCGGCGCTCATCGCGTCCATGGAGAGCATCGGCGCCAAGGCGCTGGAGGAGTTTGCCGACAGCATCAAGGTTCCTCCTCGGCGTGGTTTTGCCGCGGCCGCCTCCACCGCCGCCCCGCTTTTCTTCCTCGTCCGGCGCCCATCGTCCTTCCTCGGCGCTGCCGTTCTTCGGCCGCCCCGGCAAAAAGGTGTTTGTTTTCCACCTGCCTATTCTCCTCTCGCCCCCGTCAGAACGACCCCGACAAGGAGTACAACATGCCCAAGGACGGCACGGTGCACGAGCTGACCAGCAACGTACGTGAGGCGGACTTGGGTCCAAGCCATTTCCATCCGTCCATTTGTCCGTCCTTTTTTTCTGTCCCCCTCCCTTGCAGGCCATCCTCTTCCTGCAGCAGCTGCTGGACTTCCACGAGACGGCGGGCGCCATGCTGGCCTCGCAAGGTACGCCAGGTAGCGCGGTAGCATCCGACTTCCTCTCTTGATACTCACGCTTATTCACCGCGGCATGTTTTTGTTGTTGTTGTTTTTTCGCACCAAGTTTTTTTTTTTCCGGCGTATTGTTTGTTTGCTCTGTCCTCGCCGCTTGCCGTCCCTCCTTTCTGTCACCTTTGTGTTTATTGGGACCGGACCTTGCTGATGTTTCTACTTCCCGTGCACTAACATCTGGCTTTTCTTCTTCTGCTTCTTCTTCTTCTTTGTTGTTGTTGTCGGGGCGCTTTTAGTCCTGGGGGACACTTACAATATCCCCTTAGACCCCCGAGGTAAGCGCGCCCCCTAGAGGCATTCGGGATTGGGCGTTTTGTCTCTCAACTTGGCCTCTGTCTTGCGCTCCTTGCCAGAATCCACGTCCACGTCCAGCAGTTACACGTCGGACTTCAACAAGCGGCTCCTGAGCACGTATATCTGTAAAGTTCTGGGGAACCTTCAGCTCAACCTGCTCAGCAAGTCCAAAGTGTACGAGGACTCGGCTCTCAGCGCCATCTTCCTCCACAACAACTACAATTACATCCTCAAGTCTCTGGAAAAGTGAGAAGGCAAACGCCCACCCGCCCGTCGCGCCCACGTGAACCTAGCGACGGATTTGTGCGTGCGTGCGTCCGTGCGTCCGTCCAGGTCGGAGCTGATCCAACTTGTGACGGTGACTCAGAGGCGAGCGGAGAGTTCCTACCGAGAACTCATCGAGCAACAGATCCACGTTTACCAGCGTAGGCACGTGCATCGACCGTGTCTTCTGTTTGTCCTCCTCGGCTGACTCTGCCTCTTCCGTTCTTCCACGCCCACGGGGACACGCCCCCCCGGGACACGCCCACGGGGACACGCCTCCTCCAACCCTTCTCCACCACCGCTCTCTCTCTCTCTCTCTCCCTCTCAGCTGGATAAAAGTGACGGAACACCTGACCGAGCGGAACCTTCCCTCTTTCCAGCCCGGCGCCAAGGTCGGCGACCCCGCCCACACCGTAGACAAAACGGGTCATCCATCGATAGCGCTCGCCGTCCAACATTTCTTTCGACTCCCACGCTAGCTTCGGACATTCCGTCCATCGGACGTCGAGCGACGACGCGCTGCTTTTTAGAGTTTCCATCCCATTCCATTCAATAATCACCACACGCTCCTCCCCTTTCAGCTCAAGGACAAAGAACGGCAGGTCATCAAGGACAAGTTCAAGGTGAGGAAAGAGTGGCGGTGGCGGCCGGTCTCGGCGCGGCCGGCTGACGTGCCGCCGCCGCCGTCACCGCCAGGGTTTCAACGAGGGTCTGGAGGAGATCTGCAAGATCCAGAAGGGTTGGGCCGTGCCGGACAAGGAGCAGAGGAACTTCATCCGACGGGCTCAGAGGACCGTCGTCAGCGACGCCTACGCTGCCTTCCTGCGCAGGTGCGCCCTAGCTAGCTAGCTTTTGGGGGGGTCCGACGTGTGGTAACGTGACTTGTCGCACGGTTGCTAGATGCGCCGACCTGCCCTTCACCAAGAACCCCGACAAGTACCGCAAGTACCGACCGGAGGAGGTGGAGGAGATGATCGACAGACTTTTCGACACCTCCGCTTGACGGCGCGCTTTGTCCCCGCTTGGGGCAAATACCACTCCAGAAATAAAGCCGTCCAACTTGGATTGTCCAATGCGAGTCGTTCATTGACCAAGCAAAACAAAGAGTGCAACCTTGGTGTGGTCTGAATCCCAGTTGGGAATCCTTTTTCCCTTAAATAGAAACAACCGTGTGTAGTCAAGACTTTCCAATAATGACAAAGTCAAGTGTGGCCATTTCATGGTGTAGAGGTTCACTCACTTGACTGCCTTGCGGGCAGGTGTGGTTCAAATCCTGCTATCGTTTGACTGATCACTACACTATTTAGTTCAGCATATTGATGAACCTTTTTTCATTAAAAAATAAAGACAGTCATTTTTTTCAGCAAAACAATTGCAAGACAGTTGCTGTTCGCCAGCAACAGCAACCAACCAACGACTGTATTGGTTAAAGCAACAGTCTTATCGTTGCTTGTTTGATGCAGCAGAGCCTGCAGAACTGATTGTGAAGGCCTTGAGGCAGATTTCTGACCCTGGTAACAAATAATGGCTGAAATGTGATTGGTTAAATGCTTCAATATGAAAACACATCTGGAGATAGTGCAACCAGGGGGAAAAGCAATGAAAGGAAGCTAACAGACAATTTGGAATTATTTAATAAATAATCATGGACAAAATATCATTAACATCAGTCAGTGATTCAGATATTTCTTAGGCCAGCAGAGAAGGCCTTGAAGGCCCTGACGGCACACCACTGCTGGTTTGGCTTGAGGAGTCGAAAGCTTGGCTAACAGTTGTCGAGGTCCGGATCAATTCCTACGCGTCCGGGAGTGAGAAGACGTTCACCGTTGCACACTGGGGCCGCCTCGTGGCATTTTAGTGCCACTACCACGAACACTGCTTGAAGTACGTACTATATAGTAGGTGGCCGCCGGTAAAAAAAAAACGGGCCTACGGGCAAAGCGGGCCGCCGGTAAAGGTGCCCGTTTGGGGCTCGAGCGCTGCTCCATTCGTCCTTTTCCCCAAGAAACCGGGGGGGACCCTTCCTCTTCTCTTACTTTTCCGTTTATTGAGGCATCGCTGGAGTTCCGTGCAGTCAACTTGTGGTAGGGGCGTTCATTTCCGCCCTACAGGGCGTTTCAGAAGCGAGTGGCGGCCGTGCGAGCCAATGGGAAGCCTCGCTTGTTCGCCGTCGACCAATGGCAGCGCAAAGAGCCCTTACGCGCTTCAAAACCTTTAGTAACAGGACGGCCAGGTAAGTCACCGTGTGGTGGCATTCTTTGGGTTTAGATGAACAAAGTGGACAGCAGGCGTGTCTGCGCGAGATGCTCGGCCGTCTTCACCTTCGTATTCCGCCCGGGACGAGCTAGTTTGCGCTTGGCTTTTTTTTTTTTTTGCAATCCAAAGTCTCGGAGGGAGCGTTTCGCTCGGGCTAGCTTAGCGCACTTGAGCTAACTCAATTCGGCCGCTCAACTCTTCGACGCGCTACAAAAGTGAGCTAGCGGCTGGCAACAGCTGGAGATAAAGATGGAGATGAAGATGGAGATGGAAATGGAGATGGAAATGAAGATGGAGATGGAGCGGCAGCTCGTCCGGAAGCTCGTCCGAAACGGGGCTCGCTCGAGAGGAATCGCCTGACGAATCCATTTCACTCTCGTGGGACGGATGACTAGAAAAGCTACAACTCAGGTGAATGTGCACCAATTGCTGGCCAACTTCTTCAAGTGAACATTCGAGGTTCTATTTTGAGGGGATTTAGATTTTTCTTGGATCTGAGATGTCCTGACTTTCTCTACTTTCTTTAGCAAGTCATTCAAAATAAAGGCAGCCTCACGTCTAAATAAATCAACCACTTTCACTCACTTCAAAAGAGGTTAACTCATTGGTGATCAATATTTTTGACACGAAACACTTGCGTGAGTTTCCCAAACTTAACAGGACGTGACCCAAAATGGACTGATGGGGTCCCGGAAATACCCCAACATCAACAGGAAGTCACCCAAATCAGTAGGAGGTGGCCCGAAATCTCTGGAAGCGACCCAGATGAGCCCCAAATCATCAGGAAGCCATTGATGAACAGAAAGTGGTTCATAATGTCCATTCGTTTGCCGCTCCCAGGCAAAATGGACGTCTAACACTGTCAATGGTTGTCGATTGGGAAAATAAGTTAAAATGATTGGAATTGCAGCCTCTGGACAGTAAATTTCCCATGCCGTTGATTGCAGATGATTGACATTTAGCTCCTCCAAGTTCCGGCGCCACGGCACTCGGCGACTGTCTGCGGCGCTCTCGTCCAGCGGACGACGACGATGACAACGCCGCACACGAGCAGTCCACGAGCATGGACTTGAAGGTACAAGATTCTTCTTTTTAAGTTGTGATGTTTTTGAAATGCTTTTAGGTAGTGGAATACTTTTCAGCCTGAATTGACATAAAACTATTTGTCAATGGCGTCCAGTTTTAAAAAAACAAGACAATTTGTTCTTCCCCCGGCCAAGATGCACCCAGTTTATTACTAGTAGACATTAGGATCCATTTGCAGGGGCAAGATGACAGCAAACAATATAAAGCAAAGAACATTTGATTGGGAAATCCTCACATTTATACGCATCCAAAAGTAAGCAGTCAAATGATAACCTTTACTAAAACTATATATTATAACGATTGAAACTAAAATGCAACACGTCAATAATATAACACACATTTGAAATGATTGTTTTCATTCTGCGCCCTAGCGGCGAGTGCGAGTATTGCGTGTGGTGGCTGGCCTGTTGGGCGCATGCGCACACGGTCGCTCGTGTGTTTGTCAGCTCAAAGCCGAGCGAGCAGCTAGCCGCCATTTTCTCAGCGTCTCTCCCTAAAAGCGGAGAAAAAGACGAGCGTTCAACGGCCGCTCTGAGCACATTCGAGCCATCGCAAATCGGCGTTTTCGCCGCCAGAGGCTCTCCGCTTGACCCGGCGAGGCCCGGGAGGACTTGTTCGACGGCCTGCTGTTGAAATTGGCCGCGGCGAGGCGAGCGAGGGAGCGAGCAAGCGAGGGAGCGGGCGAACGAAGCAACGAAAGAGCGAGCGAGCGAGCGAGCAAGGTGTAGCTCGGTGATTCGTCCACTGCCTCAATCCGGAACGAAGCCGAGTGGCCCCCGCCAGGCGGGCCCCCGGTGGCATTTTTGGAGCAAATTGATGGCATAGAGGTCCATTCCAGCCGCCTTTTTTTGCCCTTGCCCCCCTCCCAGTCCCCTCCCACCCAAGTGCAGGGAATTGTTAGCCGAATTCCCTCGGATAGAGCAACTCGTCACGTGGTAGGTTCCTCCTTTTTCTTTGTTAGCCGCGGCCGAGCTAGCTCGCGGTGTTTCCTCGTCACTGTCGTCGTCCGCTCTAAGGCTCTACGGGGGCGGCGGTGGTGGTGGTGGAGGTGGCGGCGGTGTTTGCGGTGGGGGGGCGAACGAACGGACGGAAGGACGCCGACGCGACGCCTCGCGTTGCGGCCGCACGTCCGACGTCGGCCCGTTCCGCTTAAGCGTCACGGTGGGTCGTCGAGCGAACGCGGCGTCGCCAAAGCGGAGGGGGCCGCGACGTACGCCGCTTGACAATCCCACCGAAAGCCCGGCGGTGGGTCGGGCTTTGCTTTCGTCGGGTTTGTTGCATCAGCGGCGGGCGGGCGGCGCAGTTAGCCGCGCTAACGTTAGCCACCTCGCTCGATGACATTTCCCCCCGCTCGACTGGCGCCAACGCGAGGGCGTACGTTTAGTAAACAGCAGACAGACATTTTGGACGTTTACACATAGTCGCGTACGCACGCACGGGCTCAACGCTACGAGATGCGCCCTTTTTGGGGCGGGGACGAGGGCGACGGCGGGAGACCACCGTGTTTATGTGCAAAAAGGCAACATTACATAATGGGCTTCGGAAGTCCCAACATGGCGCGGCGCGGAAAGTGCAGCCACCCAAAAAGCGAGCAAGCGAGCGAGGCCGTTCACGTGACGGACGGGAAAGCCGTTCTTCATGTTCGTCACGACCTTTCATGTGCACGCGACGCAGCCCTTTGACACAATAGCGGCAATGTGGAGCAGACGCCATGACGTCATGGGGTCCAAATCCGGCGACTTAGCAACACCTGAAGGAAGCCTGCCTGCCTGCCTTCAATTTTCAAACGACACTCCGATGTGGCCGAAGGCAGACCGTGGTTTTTTTGGGGGGGTGGACTGGAGTGTCGTTTTTGCGTTCCTCCCAAGGACCAACACAACCTGTACTTCACGTTTCCCGCGTCTGTCGCCGGGCCGGGACTTTTATCCACGACCGCAGCTATCTGGCGAAGTTTGGGTCAAGCGTGGGAGGCCCGGAAGGGGATTTGCGCCCAATCGAGCCGGATCGGACGTCCATGAGCGATTCGATGATTTCAATAGGCGACGAAAGCACCAAAGAGTTTTTGACGCCCCTACCGACGTGGCGCCCGCCGTGGCGCCGGGGTCGACGCCCCCTTCAAAGTGTTGATGTTAAAATGAGGTAAAAACTAGTATTATGTCAAGGTCAAATAAGGGCTGCGATTGAATGGCAATCCATTCGCAGTCGAGGCGGTTTGGCGGCAAATGAAGGTTTGTTCGTTCGCTGCCGGGCCTTTTGACCAATTGAGGTAGGGTGGGCCTTGGCCAGAGGAAGACCATGCGGGGAAAATGCGATTTTCCCTGCAAAAAAGTCCACTTCAATTAAGCAACTCGTCGCGTTAATTCCCACCTTCAAAATACATAGAGTAGCGCCGCAAAAGGTATTTTGAGGGTGGCCCGCCCACGCTAATGCTAACGCTTCTGTCCTCTTTCCACAGGCTGTCCTTCGGGGGGGCAGTAAGCGGGGGGCGTGGAGCAGGCCGCCGTGCCCGTCCCTCTGCGCTGCATGGCTGCGATGGCGCCCGCTCTCACCGACGCCCCAGCCGAAGCTCACCACATCCGTTTCAAACTGGCCGCCCCTTCGTCGAGTCTGTCGCCGGGCGGCGGCGGCGGCGAGAACCGCGCCGACTCCGGCGATATCCTGGTCCGTGGCTCGCCCAAGCGCAAAGCGGCCCCCGAAGACACCGAGGCGCAGCAGGAACAGCAGCGGGCGCCTCAGGGCGACTCCCTGGGGAAGCTCCAGCCCCTGGTGGCGTCCTACCTGTGCTCCGACGTGACGCCGGTCCCCCCCGGCAAAGAGTCCATCACGCTGCAAGGGGTCCTCATCAAGCAGTCGGTCCTGAAGAGCCACCGAATCCTGCCCGGCTCGCTGCTCAACGGCGGCGGCGCCGGCGGCGGGGACTTTGTGCTGCGCAAGCGCCAAGCCGCCCAACTTTCGGCCGGCCGGCTGAAAAGACCCGCGAGCGGCGGGCGACCCGTCAACGGCCTCGCCAAGAATCCGCCCGCCGCCGTGTCGGTCAACGGCGACGAGCCTCCCGCCGAGGGATCCCCGGGAGCACTCTCCGACCGGCGGCCGCCGACCATGACGACCGCGGCGGCCACCACGACCGTGACCACCACGACCGCGGCCACGTCGCCCGCGCCCTCCCCGGCCAGTCCCTCCCGCCAGGACCCGGAGAGGCCCGGGGTCCCCCCATCCCGCGCCTCCCCCTGGGAGACTCGGGCGGCGGAGCGCGCCCGCCTCAACGGCTGCCGGCAAGCGGAGATCGAGGGCCGGCTGCGGCGGCTGCGCAAGCGGCTGCAGGTGGTGCAGGCCAAGCAAGTGGAGCGCCACGTCCAGCAGCAGCTGGGCGGCTTCATGGACGTGGCCGCCGGCCGGTTGTCGGCCGGCGGGCGGCGGGAGCGAGAGCGGCCCTCCGCCCCCTGGAGGCGGCAGCCGGCGGGCGAGCGCGACGCCCTGGCCCGCTTCCTCAAGAGCGGCTCGGTGCCGCTGGAGCTGGAGCGCCTGTGCCTCAGCGGCTCGGCCAACCTGCGCTCGGCCGAGAGGGCCTTCGACTCGGACGTGACCGAGAGCAGCTCCGGCGGCGACTCGGACCTGGAGGAGGACCAGCTGAGCCGGGCCGACGTGGACCGCCGCCACGTTAAAATGTGAGTGCCCGAAGCCGCGCCGTTCCATCCCGCGGGGGACGGGCCTCGCGCCCGTCACGTCAAAACGCCAAGCCCGCCACGGGGACGGGGCTCGTCCGGGTGCCGCGTTTATATTATGCTTTCCGGCCGACGTACGCCCCGCCGTGGACGCCGTCGCCGTTTGAAGCGCCAGACCGGGCTAGAAATGAACGTTGACGTGCATCCGTGGGTGCCTGCCAGCGTTTTATGGTATCATCCCTCATCTTGCGCATTACACCATTAGCAAATGTCAAACGGTGATTAAAAAGAAAAATGCGGTACACGGATGTACACAAATTCGCAGACATCTGGACAATTGCAACTGTAATGAAACGGCGGCCAAAACTGTCGCTTCGGCCGTGACCTCGTTATGTCGGGCCGATGCGTGGATTATTGTTATTTTTTTCCATCGTTTGCATTGTTGCTTTGAACGGCTCAACTCAAAATACGTGGCGCTAGCTTTTGTCTTTCGTTGCCTTTGCGCTGCTGATAAAGTTTTCCATTGCGCCCCCGCCCAAACGTGACACCCCCGGCCGGCCTCAATCACACGAGACCGACGGCGGACCCAACGGGCTCCGTCGCCATAACGGGGGCGTAGGTGCGTCGCTCGCCAGTAGCTTCCCGGTGCCATTCCACGACCGGCGTCCTTTGGGCCGGCTTTTGTCACCGAGGCCGCGTGGAGCGCCCGTCAAATTTTGAAACATCTGGCTTCCTAAACACGGAGCCAGCACGCCCGCCTGCCTGCCAGCCTGCCACTCTCAGTCGTTATGTAACAAGCCCTCGCTTCCATTCCCCTCTCTGGCTTTTTATGTAACGACTGGCGCAGTTGTTTCCTGCCCACGCCCATTCAGCGGGTCCTGGGACGCTTTCCGGAAAGGAATATTGGACCGGGCTCGCTGGCGGCTCCAGTCGCTTCAGTCTCGGTGTTGCCACTTATTTTTCTTCCGGGGCTTAGCGGGACCCGTTGATTTTGCTCCAGTGAATTAACAGGCCAGCGGTGCCCTAAAAATGCCCAAATGTCCTCCACCACTATCAAAATCCAGTTTATTCCAGCAGATTTTTTTTAAAATCAAGAAATAAAATGAGAGCAAATTTCCACTGAGCCTTGCTCACGCAAAAACAAATAAGCGCCGTTTCCACATTGGACACTTTGCCAGACTCTCTTGCTGGTTGAGCAACAGCGCTAATCTCAGGACTGGCTAAAAGTCACCGTGTGTTTATCCCGGGAAAAGCTGCTTTGCCTTTTGCCTGACCATCTTTGTTCCGCAGGCCCACGGGTAGTTTTGCGGTCGCGGCGATGATCTCGGTCATCGCTTGGCACGTCGGGCCGAGAGATGAACTTTTTTTCCGTGCCTGGCCTTTGCTCATGGTCATTCTGCCACCCCCTAGTGGCCAGTGTGAAATGTTGACGTAGCGGAATTCCAAATGGAACTTCTATAAGCAGTGTCTTCTTTCCGGGTCCACGTGGCCGCGGGCTAAATTGGCCGGAAGGTCTTGGCACCGTCCGGCCTCCGCCAACAAAGCGCTTGGTGTTTTTCAGCTGGAAACGCGCCGAGAGCCGCTACACCCTGGAGCGGGCGGCCATCATCAGTCACTGGAACTGGCTGCAGGCGCACATCTCCGACCTGGAGTACCGCATCCGCCAGCAGACCGACATCTTCCGCCAGATTCGCGCCAGCAAGGTAGGATCCCCGTCTCGGGGTAGCCGCCGCTCTTATCGGACGAGCCTGGCCTCGCCGGCCTCTGAAAGTCCTTTCCCGTTGGAGCGCAGGGCTCGCTGGAGTTGGGGGGGGTTGGACCTCGAGAAGCCAAGACGGAGCAGGCCGACGCGCAGGTAACCTCCTCCGAAGTTACGACGTGACGAGATTCTAGCGGCGGCGCCGCTTCCAACCTGAAACTAACTCTCCGTGCCGTGTCATTGGCCGCAGGACGCGGGGCCGGAGCACGCCGGCGCCGCCGAACCTTGGAAAGGGCAAAACGGGCAGCCGGTCAACGGCGTCCTCGGCAGGTACGCTCCGGGGGGCGAAGGGCGTTAACGGGCCATCCGTTAACGGGGGAACGGCGTCCCCGTAGGGCGACGGAGAGCGCGGATGGCGCGGCGGCCCGCACGCGCCCGCTGCTCGGCTGGAGGCGACGCAGGCTCGTCCGACCCGACGCCGTGGCCGACCTCCGCGGAAAGGTGAGCTCCTCGGCGGCGCCGCTCGCTCGCTCGCTCTCGTCTCAACCGACCTGGCCCCCCCGACCTTGACAGGCGGTGCGGCGGAGCGGCGGGGCCTGCGGGATCAACCCCGCCTGCGTGATGTGCGGCGGGCGCCCCGTCCCCAGGGAGGACCCCCGCTTCCAGCTGCCCGTCCTGGAGCGGCTGTCCGGACTGGACCCGGGCGTCCACCCCATCCTCTCCTTCCCGGACGGTGGGTGCGGTCGTCTCTCTCTCTCTCTCTCTCTCTGCCGAGCCGGCCCTGCTCCCGGCCGCTTCCCAACGCGTGTACTTGCGCGCAGACGTGGGCGTGGGACTTCGCGTCCAGCAGGCCATGAAGACTTGCTGGAGCGGGCGCTCGCCGGAGAGGAGCAAGCCCCTCAAGAAGTTCTCGCTCAAGCGCAAGCTGTCCTCGTCCAAAGAGAAGCACAAGTTCACCAGCTCGCTCATGGCAGTCCGTGAGTTTGCGCTCCGGCCGCCGCGTGCTCTTATCGGGCCAAACGAGGGCGGGTGGCTGACGGGCGCCCGCCTGCGCTCGCAGGACTGAGCCACTACAAGAACCGGGCCGACAAGTCCGGGACCCCGGAAGGCTGCAAGGCGGAACGACTGTCCGGCGCCGCCCCGCCGCCGGGCCCGTACGACAGGGGCTACGGTCGCAAGCGATCGCGAGAGCACTCGGCGGACGGGAGCGACGGTGAGGAGACCGCGGCGCCGTTTGGCCGGGCGCTCTCCCTTTTAACGCACGCTCCCCGCAGCCTCCCCCAAGTTCTCGGCGGAGTCGGCCGCCTGCCCGCCTCCGTCGTCGTCGTCTGGCCTCCACAGCCCCTTGGCCCGGCTGCCCCCCACCCCGTCGGACGTCCCGCCGGGCACGCTGGTAAGCGCGCCGCCTGCGCTCGTCGACGGGCCGGCCTCTCGGCCCGTCCGCCCCGCTAATTGCGCCGACGTCCTCCAGTTGCAGCCCGTCAGACGGAGGCGGGGCGAAAGCTCTTTCGACATCAACAACATCGTCATTCCCATGTCGGTGGCCGCCACCACCCGAGTGGAGAAGCTGCAATACAAGGAGATCATCACGCCCAGGTAAGACGTCGACCCACCGAGCGAGCGACCCCCAACCTTGACCGAGCTGCCGTGGGGATTATCTGTCCAGCTGGCGAGCCGCGGACGTCGCGCCGCTGCCCGCGCCCGACGACGACGGCCATCCAGAGGTGAGTTTTTTTACCGACCGACCTTGGCCTCGAGATAATGAGAAGTGATTATTCATTAAAACTTGGAAACGCCGATTTGGTTTTCGTATTCAAAAAGTGCGTTGGCCAAAACCAAAAGATTTCAATGTGGATCTGCCCAATGTCAATTTGGCCAGCATGAAAAAACCAACCACATCATGCTTCAATTAGTAGCCGAGGGCTTAACTCGGGCAGGGCTGGCTGGGCAAAAGAACTCGTGGAGGCCGGCCGTTCCATGTGTTACAGCTTTTTGCTCCACAGACAAAGTTGAAGCGAGGGGAAGGGATGTTGGGCTGAAACAAGCAGCACCTGACTGCACTTGTAACATACTAGAGTTGTGGAAAGGAAAGCTTTCCGCTTTGGAGCTTGGAAGGAACCAAAGCACCCCCGCAGTGGTATCATTTGCCCACCCACCCCTGTTAAATGAACGGCTAGCCTTATGGGATGCTACGTCTTGGCGTGTCCGAGCCTTCAATTTCATCAAGGTGCTTTTAAGTGGGTCAAAATGGGCAAAAGTCTGCCCTTTCCACACATCATAAATAGGTCCCAAAAAGTCTTGGACTGCCTTCCACACTCTACACCAGGGGAGGAGGGCAAAGCAGTCCTCGTGGGCCAATGTGGGTGGGGGAGGGGGAGGGGGGAGCTTTTCCTTTTCCCTTTCCAAACCATCCAGCACAGACATAGGTGACAAAATTGAATCAACGAGGGTTGGGCCAACGTGGCTGGGTGGGGGAGGGAGCAGCTTTCCGTTCAAGTCATCCAGCAGCGACCGAGCTGACAAACTTTGAAGCCACGGGGGTTGGGCTGCCAGAAGCACCTGACTGCAATTCCCTGATTGCACTTGTGGGACACTAGTATTGTGGAAAGCTTTCCTCTTAGGAGCTTGGAATGAAAACCTGCACCCCCGCAGCCACTGCAGGCGGGCGGCTATTTGTTTACTTTCTTTAGTTTGTCCAGCCCTCCCCGTTAAATGAATGCCTAGTCTTATCAGATGCTTCTGTCTGTCTAACAATTGAATTTCATCAAGGCGCTCTCCAATGGGTCAAAATGGTCAAAAGTCTGGTCGCTGAGGTTGAAATAAGTCTTGGACCGGCTTTGCCACTCTACACAAGAGGAGGGCAAAGCGGTCCTCGAGGGCTACTGTGGGTGGGGGTAGTAGCTTCCAAGTTCCAAACCACCCACCCAGCACCGACCGACCGACCGACCGACTGAGCTGACTGACAAACTAGAAGCGACGGGGGTTGGGCTGAAACAAGGAGCACCTGACGCCGATCCACTGATTGCACTCGTAGGACACTAGTTTTGTGGAAAGCTTTCCTTTTTACAAGTTGGAACCAAAGCACCCCCACACCCACTGCGGCCCTTTCTTTACTTTGTTTGCTTTGCCCACGCCTGTTAAATTCATGCCCAGTCTTACGGGATGCTACGTCCCCCCCCCCATATATGTCCAACGCTTCAATTTCATCAAGGTGCTTTTAAATGGGACAAAATGGTCAAAAGTCTGCACTTTGATCATCCATGTTTTTAAAATTAAGACCCAAAAAGTCTTCGACTGGTCCTCGAGAGCCTAACGTGGGTGGGTGGGTGCAGTTTTGTGTTCTAAGCCGTCCAGCACGGACACTGACTGAGTTGAAGCAACGGAACGGGGGTTGTGCTGAAACGAGCAGCACCTGATTGCACTTGTAACATACCAGAGTTGTGGAAAGCTTTCCTCTTTACAGCTTGGAATGAAAACCTGCACCCCCACAGCCAATGCGGAGTGGAATAGTTTGCCCACCCACCACTGTCTTAACTCTTCAAGGTCCATCGACAATTAACCTTTGCGTCTGGTTTTCCAGGTGGAGGACTTGTCGGACGCGGCTTTCGTGCAACTCCATCAGCCGTACGAGGACCAGGAGCGCTCCCGCTGGACCTGGATGGCCTTGGCGCCGGCCAAGCGGAGGGGCAGCAGGTGAGTGGCCCGGTCTCCAGCCCCGCCCCGTCCCGCCGGGCTCCGCCGGGCTTCCCCTCACCCGGACCCACTCCCCTCTGGGCCAGGTCGTACAAGTCGGCGGACGGGCGCACCACGCCGCTCTTGTGCGGCACCAACCCCCCGACCCCGCAGCCGGCCTCGCCCGAGCACGACTACGGCCACCTGGCCTCGCCCGTTAGCCCCCCCAGCCCCGACACGCCCTGCTCGCGAGACTGGCACCGCCCGGCGTCCAGCGAGGACACCCGCTGCTCCACGCCCGACTTGGCCTTCGAAGAGAGGGTACGAAGCCGACGCTCGCTCGCGCGCGCCCGTCCGGCCCCACCCCCCGTGGCTATTTTCCAATGGAACTTTTTTGTGGGTCCGCCTCCAGACGGTGGCGCCGTGGGAGCGGCGAAACTTCCCGATGCCCGAAGACCCGGCGCCGGAGCCCGAGCCACGGAGCCCGCCGGCGGGGCGTCGGCGCGACTGGGACGACGGCGAGCCTTCCTGTTGCCACGACGACGAGCGGTCGTGAGCCCGCCCGCCCGACCGACCGACCAATCGATGGCCCGCCAGCGCGAGCGCGCTTCCTGTTGTTTGATATTCAAACACCAGCCTAATTCTTTCACGGTTTTTAGTGAAGACCGCGCGGATTGGCGTCGTGGGCTCAAAGGTGGTGGTGGTGGTGGTGGGGGGTTGGAGGGGGGATGCCATGTCCTAACGCGCTAGCGCACAATGTAGCGGCTCCTCCAAATGTGGCCAAAGGGTGTTTTTCTATCCTTGACTTTGCTTGTAATTCCCGTGTACATTTTAGTGGAGTGACTAATGAGGAAAAAAAAAAAAGGAAGTCAGCGGCTGGGCCCCCCCCATACCCTTGGCCCCACCCCTTGGGCCCCCCCTCCCCCAGCAAACTGGTACATTTCACACCTGAGCAGAGCACTTGTTGACCTGAGTCGCTTTCTTTTTCCATTCCCGACACGTTTGTACGTCGTGTGTTCCAGCGTAACCTTGTGCGTCTTTTGAGCGGCGAAGCGTTCATTCCTACCCGTCGTCGCGGGCGGGCCACGCCTGGCTGGCTCGCCCCGTCCCGTCCGTCGACTCTGACTATGCAAAAGTTAAAGAAAGGAGGGGTTAAAAAAGGGACCCCACCGAGTTTGCTTTTGGCCACAGCACCCCATCACTGTTCTCTCTCTCTCTCCTCTCTCGCTCTCTCTCTCTTCAGTAGTGACGTCACATGTTTATGTACATGTTGGATTGTTGCAGCAGTTCTCACTATTGTTTGCTTTTTGTAAATAGTTCCATTAAAAACATTTATGTTCAGCTCGGAGCACTCTTTCTTGCATTTTTTTTAAACTCATGGTCCGTATGTCCCGACGGGCCATCCGTGTTTTCCCAGCGACATTATTACCACCGGGTGAGCTGTGTCTTGAACTGGCCATCCATCCATCTCTAGTGTCTCACCCTGAAGTCCCTCCCATCCACTTGGATGACACATTCCTTCCACTTGAAAATGTTTGTTTGCCTGTCTACTTGTTTCAAGTGACTGCAGACCAGTGGTGTGCCGTCAGGACCTTCAAGGCCTTCTCTGCTGGCCTAAGAAATATCTGAATCACAGACTGATGTTAATGATATTTTGTCCATGAATACTTATGAAATTATTCCAAATGGTCTGTTAGCTTCCTTTCATTGCTCCCCCCCCCCCCCCTGGTTGCACTGCTTCCAGATGTGTGTTTTCATATTGAAGCATTTAACCAATCACATTTCAGCCATTATTTGTTGCCGCCAGGGTCAGAAATCTGCCTCAAGGCCTTCAGTTCTGCAGACTTTGCTGCATTAAACAAGACTTGCTTTAACCAATCAGAATTTAATTTGGTGACACCAAGGCCTTGTCGCAGGCGTAGGGATACGTCATCACTTTCACCAACTATGATTGGGTAGAGTGGACTAGCCAGAGCTAGCAAGCTGTATCTGTAGTGAGCTGCACAAAGCAAATATATTGTTGTGTTGATTTAATAGCGGTTTTGTCAACCCGCAATGGCTGAAGGGGGAGAAGAAATGGATTTGTTTGCAGATGTACTGTCAAAGCCATTTTCAAGACGGACTTTTCAAGAAAAAAAAGCTGGACATCATTAAGAAGGGTCGGACAACTCCAAAGGAAGCAAGCATGTCACAACCGGGAACGAACATTTTCAGCACTAAATCGAATAAAAACATATGCCAGAAATACGACAGGACGGGCTCGACTTTCAGCATTAGCTTCGATGGCCATAGAAAAGGAGGATGCATATTGTGTACAGGTAAAAATTATTTTTGGTGAGTAAAATATGGCTATATTCCTAAATTATATTTCAATTGTATGAGGTTATTATTGATTATTTTTTATGTGTCGCAGCTGTAGCTGCGGTAGAGGTTTTATAGCCATAAAATAGTTTTTGCTGAAGGTGTTACCAGAAAATGCACGGACCGCCACTGCCAGACGTTTGAAAAAATGGCTTACATCGTGGAGAAAGTGAGAACGGACGGATGAAAATGCCCTCTTTTTTTTTAGTTACATCGCGCAGCCTGGCCCACGCATGTCACGATACCCATCAAGTGAACGGTCTAGGGGCGAGGGCGCTCTCTGCTGGGGAGCTGCGCACTTGCCGACAAGACTCCAAGATAGAAAGAAGTGAGGGGGAGGGGCCAGGCTAGCCAATGGTTTGTCATTTGTCTACAAGCGCAATCAGTGGATTGCAGTCAGGTGCTGCTTGTTTAGGCAGAAGAAAAGCCAGCGCTTCCTTTGCCACGCCTGAGTTCGTTCATCGGGGCTTGGGGCCCTGCACCCTACACTATGTAGTATAACATTTCCCAGCTATCGGCACTGGGGAAAAACCAAAGTGGCCACTCTACTTTAAAAAGAAAGAAAAAAAAAGACGTGGAACGAGTAGTCTTTATTGTCCAACACAATTGTACAGACATTTAAATGCACAAGAAGAAGAAGAAGAAGACGACACATCACATTCGGAGGGCCGGTCAGTGACACCGGAAAGTGGCCGACCGGCTCCCGGTGATGACGCCATTGAAGAAGTTAGCATGCACTTGGTAAGAAAACACGACAAACGCTGGCATTACCCTGAATCCAACATTCCCCACGTCCCATCCGGCAGGCCGGCGTGGAGAAGCACGCTTTTGCGCCATGCCATGCCGGCCGGAAGCACCGCTCACGTTTACACGGGGACGAGCGTGGAAAAAGGGAACCCCTAACCCACACAAACACTTTCCACCGGGACCGAGGCCAAGGTACGCCTCAAATCCGGGGGAAGCCCGGTCGACCGATCCGCCGACCGACCGCCTCGGACAAGGACGTGACAAACTTTCAGTAAGAAACCATGGTGAACGCGATGCCTTCCCTCGCCGTCGAAAGGAGAGGAGGCGGGCCCTGCCCTAATGTGGAGGAAGGGGGAGGAGGGCAAACGAGCATACGAAACCAAAAAGTCCGGCGAGGAGGAGGACGGGAGCGTGGGGGAGGGGGGGACCCTCACAGCCCCTGCTGGGCCAGCGAGGCGCTGACCTGGTCGGCCAGCGTGGACAACTGCGGGGGGTCGGCCATGTTGAGGCTGCCGGACGACGAGACGGCGCTGAGCTCCCCGGTGGGCGAGTCCTCCAGCGAGACGATCTCAGCGCCGTGGTCCGTGCGCGCCTTGGCGCTCTCGCGGAAGCTCAGCTTGTGGCTCTCGATCTGGACACAAGAGGCCGGGCCGGGTCAGGCCAGGTAGCCCGTTAGCCCCGTCAGCCGTCGCCGAGCGAGCGGCGGGCGGGCGTGGGCCCGCGGCGTACGGCGCCGATACGCGACGGTGAAGTCGAGGACGACGCGTCGGTATACTTACCGGCGTTCTCCGCCTAGACCGGCGAGCGGAGGGGGGGAGAGGCCGTCCGGGGGCCTCCGCTCGCCCTCGGCCGCTCGCTACGCTGGATCGGGATTGGGTGGGTGGTTGGGTTGGACGGGGAAATGAGGTGGTGACAAAAATAATAGGTGATGGAGTCAACACAAAGCAAATCATAAGCATGAAAATGAATAGATGAAAAATAGACATGGCACATCCAGGATGACTGACTGAAGGAATTGGGGGAGCTTGGGGGGGGGTTCATGTTTTTCTCATCTCATCACACGCATAATCATTCCGTTTATTATTCGTGGGACTGCTTTATCTTTAGTTTCATTTGCCCAATCAAAAACAGCGTGGAGTATCGGATGGAACGCGAGTGGAAAAATTCCGCTCCAGACGTCCAACGCGGGTGAGCGGCCGACGGCCGACGGCCGGCCCAACGTCCCGCTTCAATTCCATTGGACGTCTGGGAGCCATCCACTCATTTCAATGGACGCCACGAGAACTTTCCCGTCCACCGTCTGAAATCAAATCTAGCGCCTTGGGAGATGGAAAGAGTCTAGCGCTGAGTGTGTGTGGTTCCGTGCACTTCACTGTGTGTGTGTGTGTGTACCTTTTTCTGTCCTCCCCCAGGGACGTGGTTGATGTTGCCCAGCGAGCCCACCTTGGACTGAACTTTGAACTCCAACTTCTCGCTTTTAATCTCGACGTTGCCGCCTCCTGGGGACGACGCCAAGCGTCAAGCGGCGTGGAAGCTGGCGAGCGAGCGAAGAGCTCACCTGGCTTGTGACGGATGTTGTCTTTGGAGCCGCACTTGGACGACACGCTGCCCAGGTCCACCTTTTTGTGGACGATTTGGACCTGAAGGGAGAAAGACGGAAACCTCGTCATTCGGTGAGCGCGCCGTGCCGTCGTCGCGCCGCGGGCCGCGTCACGGGGGGACCTCCGGCACGCCGAGGGACGACGAGGGGTCGCTAGTGTTGCGCCGATGCTCTCGGAACGGCAAGTGGCGATGGACGCGATACCATGCCCTTTCCCAGACGTAAGTGGGTGGGATTTGTGCGGGGGCCGCCGATCTGATGGGATTTGGGGCGGCGAGCCACCGTCTCGGGCCCGGCGCCGTTCGACCGGGTGCGGGCTTCTCGGTCAACGCGGTCGGAGAAAGGCACCGTAAAAATCAAGCGTACTTATTTAACGCCGGCGTCTCTTAAGAGGGAGAAAGCCGGTATCGGTGCAACGCGAGTCGTCCTGGTTACCGAGCCGCCATAAAGGGGAGCGGCCCTCGCGTCAATGCCGCTTTACTTTTGGTCGCCCGGAGCGGCGTGGCGCGGACTCACCTTGCCGCCCCCCGGTGTGTGCTTCATGTTGTCTTTGGAGCCGCAGCGTGCTTGGACGCTGGCCAGGTCCAGCTTCTTGTCCAGGATTTGGACCTGAGGGACAAGGAGGAGGGCATCTTGGGACAAAGTGCAGCATGGCACAGCATGGCACAGCATGGCGCGGCCGGCGCGAGCGCAGGCGACTCACGTTGCCCCCGCCGGGCATGTGCTTGATGTTGGCCTTGGAGCCGCACTTGGACTGCACGTTGCTGTAGTCCACCTTCTGGTCCAGGATCTGCACCTGCAAAAGAGGCGGGCCACGCCAGCTCTCGCCGCCACTCCTCCCCCACGCCCCCGGCCGTCGCCCACTCACGTTGCCGCCGCCGGGCTGGTGCTTGAGGTTTTTGGTGGAGCCCACCTTGGACTTGACCGTCTTGAGGTCGGCTATGGGAGGGGCGGCGGCCAGGGGGGCCGGGGACCGCGTCTTGAGGGAGCCGGGCGATTTGGGGGAACTCCGCACCACCGCCACCTTCTTGACCTTGTGGGCGTCGCCCGCCACCTTGCCGGGGAGCGCCTGGCCGGAAGGCGACTTGGGGCTGTTCTGCCCGTTGGCGCCGTCTGCCAGAGACGGCGACCAAACGCTCGAGACTCGGATGGGGTGGTCGAATCGACCGATTGGCTCGGATCGGCACCTACCCGGCTGAGCTCCGCCCGAGGGTTTGATGGCGGGAGCTCGTGGGGACACCTTCCCGTCGCGGGCGCCTTCGCATACCTTCTCGGCGGCGTTGTTGTCCATGGTGGCGGCGTGAGCTGCGGGACGGAGCCCGGCCCGTCAACGATTTCCGGCGGGCGCTCGGCACGGCGCTACCGACGCTTTTTCCGAGCGGCTCGCGACCGGAAATCGAGGCCCGCCCCTCGCCTCCGACTTTGGCGGGGGACGAACGGACACCGCTTCACTCATCTTACGTTCCCAAAATAGAAGGCCGTCCCCGACCGGCCGCGGCTAGTTTTCCCGCCAGCTTGACGGACGGCCAAAGTGGGAGGGACCGACGGAGAAGAAAGAGGAGCGAGGAGGGCCCGCCCCCCTCTCTCCTGCCGGTGGCTTTCCCACGGCCGGCTTTGAAGCGCTTTGGCCGTGAGAGCGAGCGGCATTAGGCCCGACCTCCGACCCCGGCGGCACGCGTCGCCGCCATCTTCCGCTCGCTCTCGCCTCAATGGCGCTTTTGTCCGCTAAAGGGAGAGCGCGCCGGGGTCCGCCATCCCCGGGCCTTCGGCCTCCTTTGTTTGCCGTCCGATCGTTCTAGTGTCAACGGAACGCGGTTTAGCAGACGCTACAAATGGCGCGGACGTCCCACGCCGTCAACGGGGGATGCTTTGATTTTATTTTGATCAAATAATGACTGGAGAAGACGATAGTAGGGGCCACGAAAGCTCTTTTCATGTCTCGGCCCTCCATTTCAAAGAGGAGTCCCGTCTAATGGTAGCGGGCTGACTGGCTCGCTTGCCGCCAGCCCTCCTGCCTCAAATGCATTGGACGTCTGGCGCCGTTATTGTTGCTGGAGCTAGGGCACGCTGCCTCCATGTTCTGGAATAATGCCGCGCGACTATATGCTGGCGCGCCAGCGTGCACGCGCCAGACAAAGGGCCGCGCGCTCGTCGTCGTCGTCGTCGGTGGTGGGAGAACCTGCTCGAAGGATGCGGCGTGCACGCGCCCGCGCCCGCGCCCATCGACGCCCGCTGCACGTCGGATTCCAGCAAAAGACGTCGAGTGCCATTGGAGGACGACAAAAAAGCGCATGTCGCGCGCGGGCGGGCAAGCGGGCCCATTTTGCAAATACACGTCGTCGTCGTCGTCTGTGTCGTCCGCGTCGTCTAGAACCAAATTCGGACCCCCCACCCCCACCCCGGCCTGTCGCGTCGTGGCACTGGCCGAGTCGCGCGCACGTGCCAGGCAGCGATGGAATGAGGTGGTCCGGTCGGAGGAAAGGGGGGGGGGGCGCCTCGTAAAAACGTCACTCGCTCGGTCGGTCGGATTCGGGTTCGGGCTCGAGCTCGAGCTCGAGCTCGCTTGCGTTCGATTTCCTACCTGCTAAGTGTGCGGCTGCGGTGGCTCGTTCGCTCGTTCGTTCGGTCGTTCGCTCGCTCGGCAGGCGCGCACGCAAGCACGGACGGCTCCTCCTCGCGGTGCACGCTCCCGCCGCTGGGGGGCGCGCGCCCCCGACTCGACATGGGTACGCCCACCCCAAGTCAGCCCCCCCCCACACACACACACACCGTAATGGACGTTTAAAAGGCTCGTCCATTACTTCTCGCGTTCTCTTCCCATCGCTCGCGTTGCATCATTCACTTGTCATTCATTCATTCCGTTTATGTGAGTTAGAGAAGAGACTGAAGGAATTGGTCCTGGTTATACCCACAATCCTTTGCAGTCTGTTCACGCTCTCTCACTGGAGCGCGGCTCAGCCTCAGCCAAGCGGCCCGCCCTTTCTCCCTCGTGCTCGCCTTCCGATGATGGCTCCGACTCATTGAGCGCCATTGACGGCGCCCGACGGCCAACCCGCTCGACGGCGCGAGGCTGGCCGGACGTCTGTCGTCGGCACAGAAAGAGACGTCATCGCCGGCCAAAAGCGGCCTTGACCCCACGCCACGTTTGCTTCGGGCGAATGGAGGTGTCTCTCGCGACTCGGTGGCCAAGCGTTACGTCGCCGGTCGCCAGCGCTGCAGTCTCCTTCTCGTCCTCTTGCCGTCCTCGAACCACCCTCCCTCCTTGGCAGCCTGCCTTCCTCTCTCTCTCTCTCCCTGGCAGCCTAAATCCCTCCCTCCCTCCCTCTAGCTACGATCGCACTCAGCAAAGCAACTGCGGCGCCGAGATGTTGGCCGTCTTCGTCGCGTCGGACAACCGGGCCTCGAGCTTCTGTCTTGCGGTGAGTTAACTCTTGGTCCTCCTAATTTTGCTCGGTGATTCCGCAATCGGCGCGCAACGTCCCCTTGGCCGCACCGCTAGCCAACCCCCAAAACGTCCCCAAACAACCCCCCCCCCCCCCCCCCCCCCAGGTGACATTCAGCCAACTTTTGCTTTGCAGCAAGTGTCCGTGTTCCCGCCTCCCCCACACCTGCCTCCGATGATGTGAACTCATCAGGAAGCTCGAGAAGCCATCCGACGATTGGATTCAGGTGCGTCGGGGGTGCCGACGGGACGACCGCGGTCGCTCAGCTTTAGCGTCTGGCCCGCCTGCGCTCACGTGGCTGGAAACGGGACCCTTCAGGAGTTCCTCCCCCTTTGCTCAGGTGCCGACGAGGGGGGCTCGGTCCGAGGGGGGGCCCGCTCAAAGTCACAAAGCATGTCCCGGTGCGGGAACGCGCTTCACCCGTCCGCGGAGGAGGTTGGTCCCGCCCGCGACGGTGGCCGGACATCGGGAGGACGTCCTCCGGACCTCGAGGAGGGCCGGAGATCCCGCGCGCCGCGGCGACGCTTCCCTTCGCCGGCCGCGGCCGGATCTCCCCCGCTCTGGCGGAATGGGGCTTCTCGGCCGCGGCGCTCCGAGGCCCCCGCCCACCGGGAAAAGCCTCTTCGCTCCGTGGTCTCCTTCAGCTACGTGCGCAAGTCGTACGTCCGGACTTTAGTCGGCGGGGAAGAATCCCGGCCGGGCCGGCGAGGATTCGGTGAGCTGACCGCCTCCCCGGAGGAGCCCGGACGGCCGTCCTTGGCCCGCCGCGGCTCCCCCGAGCGCCCCGGCGGAACCTTCGGTCCGACGGCGCGACGAAAGCGAGCCGAGCGAAGGAGGAGAGAGCGCCTCCTGCTGGGCCCCGTGGTCCCGGACTTTCCGGACGAAGACGCTTCCGAGAGCCCCGGAGGATCTTCGCCGAGCTCCGACGGGGTGACGGGAGGCGCGGGGGGGCCGGAGTCGCCGGGGCGGAGCGACGGGACCAGCTCGGGAATACAGGTGGGACCCCCCCCTCTGGACGACGCGAACTTCTAAAATGCCAAAATGGTCCTGGCGGGGAATAATGGGCGAGAAAATGTCCCAGCTGAGGCCCGGCGACCCTCTTTTTCGCAGAGCGACTGCGCCGCACCCGTCCCGTCGCTGCGCTGCCAGAAGACGGCCCGGGCCAAGTGGGCCTTCCTCTTCGGACCCGAGGAGCACCGTGCCGTCGCCCCGAGTAACCCACACGGCGAACCTCGCATGCGCCCCGAGGCCCGACGTCTTCTTAGAAGTCGTGCGCTTGTCGGTGACGAGAGGAAAGAAATGATTGCGAGCTCGACACCTCGTTGGCTGGGGCCAATCAAAAAAATATATATATATAAAAAAAAGAAAACAAAGACAACAATCCAACTGAGGAAAAAAGGCCAAAGGGCAAAAGGCTAAATGCAAAAACACAGCAATTAAAAACAAGACCAAGTATAATAATACTTCATCCCTCCCTAATAATGGGCAAAACCCTAACCTAACGTACGTAAATCACACATGGCCGTTTTCGAATGAGCTTTGTCTTTTTCTCCTGGCCGCAGACGTGGGCTCGGCGACGGCGCCCCCGAGTGCAAGCGACCGCGACCCCGATCGGCGCGTGCAGCACGTGGAGGTGGAAGCGGCCGACCCGCGCTTTCCCCGAACGGCCGTCGTCGGCCGGACCCTAGAGTACTCGGAGACCGACCTGGACGCCGTGCCGCTGCGCTGTTACCGGGAGACGGACCTGGACCGGCCGCCCGAGGAGGATTCGGCCTTCGGGAGCCTCTGCCAAGGAGGGGAGCCGGCCCCAGCGCACGGTCCGGAGCCGGACGGGGAGGAGGCGCGGTCGTCGGTGAGGCCGGGACCGCTCGGGAGTCCACGACAACGAGGATCCCCCAGGAGGTAGACGCCAACCCTTACCGTCCGAAGCGCGAAGCCCTGCCTTAGCGACGGCCTTAGCGACGGGCTTTTCTCTGCGGTAGGGCGTCGGAGCGCATCTCGGACCCCCTCCGTCCCAGCCGCCGTGCGGAGGACACCTTCGGCTGTCATTTTCTGAGCACGGCGGAATCGGGCCGCGTCGGGGGGACGTACCGCCACGACCCCGCGCCGTCCGACTCGGTGGAGGGCGAATCGGACGCCACGCGGGCGCCGTCCAGCGAGAGGCTGAGCGGAGGCTCGCCCCCCGAGAGGCGCCGGGTCCCGGTGGCGGGCCAGGTGCCACGGCTCTGCGGGGGGTGAGTGGGAGTGGGCTTTTCTTCCCTCCATTTGTTACCGTTGTCGCGGTGCGTCCGCGCCGAGCGCTCGGGTGCACCGTGGTATTTGTCTGCGGCTCGCCAGGCGGGGCCACGCAGATAACCACGAAAAAAGGGGCACGAAAGATCTCCCAAATTGTCCTTTTTGCTAAATTGTGGTTGGTTCAGTCATCATGGGCTAGCTATCGCTCACTAGCTTCCGCTCGTGGCTCGTGTGGGTGCGAGACATCTCCCTCCCACCTGCGAGCCTGCTAGCCTCGAGCCGGGTTAATGTTAGGCTTAGCTAGAGGCCGGGTGCCATTGACGCCCTGGTTTTTCGTGCGTGTGGCGGGTTAGACTTTGAAACTTTTCTGAGCTTTTCTCTGTTTTTGTGCGCGCAGGGTGTCGAGCGAGGACGCAGGCGTCCCGGGCCAGAGTCCCGAGCGGGAGAGCGACCACTCTCGCTCGTCTCGCCGCCATTTTCAGTGCAACCCTTCCGTTTTTTCATCAGTGGGTGAGAACATTCGCTACCGACAATTTGTGTGTACGTGTGAAAATGGCCAAGAAATGGCCTGCCAAGTGTCCCGTCGCCACCAGGGGGCCACCGAGGAAATCGTAACCCTCCATTTGTCACTCGTTTGACTCTAATTGTGAACTCCGGATGCTTGAAGCTCGCTAGCACTTTGTCGTTGAATGGTCATGTTCGGCGTGTTTTGCTAGTCTTTGAAAAGTGGCTATTTCTTCTCCCCCAGATGCCCTTCACACGCTGACGGGCGCGCCGGTGCTGCTCAACGCCGATGGCGACCTGCACGGCCCGGTGAGTGTGCACCTTGTCAAATCCGTACATAGCGTCTTTTCAACGAGTGTCACTCGAAAGCGAGGGTCAAATCAATGCTCGCTCGGAGGCGGCACCTTGCCAAAGCTCAATTCGGCCTACTTTCTTGAGCACTTCCCAGTTGGAACACTAGATGGAGCTAAAACTGCCTCCCCATTAGCTCGGGGCTCAAAAGCTGACAAGGTGTTGAAATCAAGGGGTCCCATTTGGCTCTTTTCTTTCCCAGAAATCAACTTAGATAGTGATAAATGAAAGGGAAGCTACTTGTGTTTTTTTTGTCATCGCTCTCACCGTATTAGCGCAAAAGCAGCCATCTCCGTATATTGCCGTCCCATCCCTTTGGAGCGGGCCCCCTGCGCCCCATGAGCGCATACTTCAATTGGACACCCGTGCGATCGAGTGTCAGCCTTCTAAGAATGCCATGTTGCCGTTTGTCAGAACATCGACGAGAAGTCGCCGGGGGCAAAGTCGGTCCACGACATGGAAGGACTCGACGAGGGACGGCGCTTCCCCGAACATCTGCTCAAGGTAGTGGCTTTGCTATCTCTCTTGGCTTTTCACTGTTGGCTGTCATCGTTTTGATTCGGACCATACGTAAAAAGCAAATGATGCCAGAACGCCCCCCCAAACCATCGGAAATGAAGAGGAAGTGAGCCGTTGTTCTGGCATGGTTGTCCTCCCTCCCCGTGCGAAAGCAAAATATAAGAGGAAGCGAGGCGCACTTGCCAAACCATCCAATGTGTACAGGAAGTGCGCACGGGAGGGGGCAAATTGGACCCCCAATCAAGTCATTGCCCTTAAAGGTCCACCACGTGGGTGGTTTCCTTCTCCGAGCGTACGCGAGTGTCCCCGGAGCGGTCGCCACGGCGACACGACAGAGTGGTTCCGCGCGGTCGCCGTGGCAACCGGGTTCGTCCGTCCGTCCGCCCGCTCGGCCGTTGGCATCGTTTACACGTCCTCTAATTCGGGAAATGAAGGCGGCCCGGTTGTGTGCGCGCCTTTTGCCAACAAGCTACGGTTCCACCTTCATTTGAGCACATTTCAACAATTATTTCTACCCCCCCCCCCCAAAATCATCTGATATCAACAAGAAATCACCTGAAAAAGCCCTTCCCAAATCAACACCAAGTGAACCCAAATCAACAGGAAGTGGAGTAAGGAGGTGACCCAAAATTGGGGGTGCCAGTGGAAGTCTGATTCCTTGAAACTGGGAGGAGTTTGACCCAAGGAAAGGGGAAGGAAAGGAAAGCATCCCCAGGGAAGCCGTAGAGAGCAAAGCGTCCCCACGGTTGGCAGAAAAGGCCTTTTTTTGTTTTCTTTGTGTTTTTTTTCCACCCAGAAAAGGCCTTTTTTCATTTGGTTTGTTTGTTTGTTTTTCCGTCAACATCTTTCTTTCTCTGCGCTCCGCGATGGCGCCGACGCTTCCGAGCGGCGTTTTCTCTGGCCAGCGCCACGGAGGAAGCGGCCGTGGAACATTTGCACCTTTTCTCCCACCCGGCGCCACCACGGAACAGAACGTGAGGGAAAGAGGACGGGAGGTACGGGGGCGGTGAGAAGGAGAGGCGCTCGGCAGCCGCCGACATTGGGCAGCCTCCCGGTCGCCGTGGCAACACCGAAGGGGGGCGAGTCGAAAAAGGCAGGAAAAAAAAGCAGCGAGAGAACGAAACGAGGCTCCGGCGCCGCCGCTCTCTCGCTCGCTCGCTCGCCAGCCAGCAAGCCAGCCGTCTTTTCTTTTCTCCGCACGGTGACGAAAGCCGCGGCGCTCGGAATCCCCGTCCTCCGAGCCCGCCCTCCCGGCAGAAGCCGGGCGTCCCGGACCGGCACACCCCCCGAACCCCCCACCCGCCCTCTCGGGTCGGGCGCACGCTCTCGGCGTCCGGCCATGATCGGCGTCAACAGCCTGCACTCGGCGGGACGCCTGCGCTCGCGCTCGCTGTGCACGGTCCGCTACGGCCGCGACTTCCGCGTGATGGACCCCTTCCGCTACCCCAGGACGCCGCGCTCGCGTTCCCTGAAGCCGCTGGTCTTTCCGGACCTGCTGGGGAAAGCGCAGGACGGCCAGAACCACCCGCAGGCCCGCAAAAGGAGGAAGGTACGCCCCCGGGCGCTTGGCCTTGGCGGCTTCCGTCAGGTGCGGGGTCAGCCAACGGGCCTCCCTCTTCAGGGAAATGTGAAGGAAAAAAAAGTCGGTCTGGAGAGAAATGTGGACCCGGAAAAAAGTCGTTCGGTCGGATCGCCGTGTCGGAGCGTCCCGGTTTGTCGTTGACGACGGCCTTTGTTTTTGTGTCTGTGCAGGCGCTCTACAACTCCATCAAGAATCAGAGGCTACAGTGGACACTGTAAGTCAAACGCACGCGTTCCCGTTGGAGAAAATGTCCGCGGCGTACGGCTTTGGTCCCACCGTTTGGCAAACGGACTTCCAAATTCCCCTCGGGTGGCTCGCTTCGTCCATTTGGAAAAAAAAGGCTCCCGATGGTGGCAATGCGGCTTCCTTTGGGCCCTGGTGTCGAGCAGTCGAGCGTTGCGCTCGCTGCATTTGGCGGGAGGGTAGCGTTGTCCCGGTGACACATTTTTTGCACCTTCACGTTTGCAGACTCGCACGGGACTTGATTTCTTCCAGTTAGCTAGCGCCGGGGCTTCGTTTGCGCTTCCGCCGGCCGCTGTCGGAAGCTTGCGTCGTAGAAACGATGGCCTTTTTTTTTCTTCCCTTTTTGGCCTCCCTCCGCAAAAGGAATCCGTCGAACGCCGGCGAATGGCGGCGATGGCCGACGTCGGCAGAAGGCCGGCCTGCTGGCCGGCGAGCGGGCTCCGTTGCCGTGGCGACCGCTCTCTGGCGTGCCGCCGGCCTCGCCCGCATCCTCCCACTACCTCTCCCGGAATAGCCGCCGGAACAAAATACTCGGTCTCCGTGGCGACGCCGCTCCGTGACGTCACGTGACTACCTGAGGGGGCGTGTCGAGCGTCGCCGTGGAAACGCGTCCTTCCGACCCCTCTCGCCGGCGTCGAGTCGCTCGGCAGTTGCCGGGCGACGGGCCGCGCGCCGATTGGCCGACCGCCGTGGCGCTCGTCTTCCTCCCGAGCTCGATGCCGTTTAAACGGGGTGGGCGGGACCGTCGAATCGGCGCCGTTGACCCGATTGTTTTTCTGGTTTGTTTGTTTTTTTCCTGCACATTTTGTGAGAAAGCCCCTCGCGCGTCCCGCGGTCCGTCGCTAACCCCCGCCGTCAAGACGAGCCGACGGTGGCGGCGGCGGCGGCGGCGGCGGCGGCTATCCGAGTCTGCGCTCTCCGCAGGGACGAAGAGGAGCTGAGGAAGTCCTTCTCGGAATTGGGGGACAGCCCGTCCGACTCCTCCGGAATGGCCGGGGCGGGCGGCGGCGGCGAGGAAGGGACGGCGGATCGGCCGGCTCCCCGTGGAACGGCGCTCTACAAGAATGGCTTCCTGGTGCGCAAAGTGCACGCCGACCGCGACGGAAAAAGAAGTAAGTGAGCACGTACAATCGGACACGCTTTCCTAGCGACCTCCTCGAATGCGGCGAAGCGAGCGTCTCGCTTCGAGTGGCGCCACGTGGCTTTGGTTCCCTTTGCCGCGGCGAGAACAAAGACTTTGTGTCTGTCTGGCAGCGCCCAGAGGCAAGCGGGGCTGGAAGACCTTCTACGCCATCTTGAAGGGCCTCATCCTCTACCTGCAAAAGGCGAGTCCCTCCCGCCGTAGCGCTAAGCTAAGCTAAACGGAAAGGCGGCGTGACTGACGGCCAACGCGCAGGGCGAGCACCGCGGCGACAAGCCGCTGACCGACGAGGACCTGAAGAACGCCGTGTCCATCCATCACTCGCTGGCCACACAAGCGTGCGACTACAGCAAACGCGACAACGTCTTCTACCTGCGCACCGCCGACTGGAGGCTCTTCCTCTTCCAGGCGCCGTGAGTACCCGCCGCCCACGTAGTAACGCACGTTGGGATTTTTTGCACCGGTGCTGCTGGCAAAGCGGGGGAAAAGTTCAAGTCCTTCCATCCCCGTCACATCACGTGACACGGTCTTATTTCCGCGACAGCACGGCCGAGCAGATGCACTCGTGGATCGCTCGCATCAACACGGTGGCGGCGACGCTGTCGGCGCCGCCTTTGCCGCCGCCGTCGGCATCGGCGGGGGCGGCGCTCTCCCGCCGCAAGTCGGGAGGGCCGGCGCTGTCGGGCGACGTGAGCAAACTCTCTCAGGTGAGCGGACGGACGAACGACGTGGCGTCGGCCACGCTGACCCGCTTGCTCGGCGCAGGAGGAGCAGGCGCGCTCGCACGAGGCCCGCCTGCGAGCCGTGGCGTCGGAACTGGCCCAATTGGATTCCCGACCTCCGGACGGCAAAGTCAAGGAGCGACGACGAAGGGACCAGCACCTGCGCTTTGAGGTACGCGCCCCCGTGGAAACGCGTCCGCTCTCGGTTCCCCGTCCCCACGCTTTAACTGCCTCCCACGGCATTAGAGGTCCCAAGGCCAATGAACGTTCCCGCTCGGGACCCTCGACGGACGGGACGCCAGACCGTCGGATATTTCCGCGCGACTGATAAAAGCATTTGGAATTTTGTAGAAGACGCGCTACGAGACGTACGTGGCCCTGCTGCGGGCCAAGGCGGAAGGCGACGGCGAGGACCCGCGGGAGGACCGGGGCGCGCCGAGCGGGGCGCGGTGCCGTCCCGACCCGCAGGAGGACCGAGGCGGGGCCACCAACGTGGGCCAGGACGTCCAGAGACACAGCTACAGACAAGCCGTGAAAAAGTGAGGGCTTTTAGTACTTGGCTTTGCCCAGGGGGGCGGAGTTTGGCGGCACCTCCACCGGTGGTCTTCACTTGTGGTCTCCACCTTCCTGAAATCAAAAGGCATTGCTCCACTCTGGCATTTTTTACTGGTCTGCGGGCCCCGCCAGTATTGCAGCTTGGGCCAACGCCGGGCGGGGCCCCATGTGCCGGGGCTCCCAAAAGCATGACATCATTAACTTATTAGCCAATGAAACGCTTTGAAATAGGGCCGGGCAGCCAATCGGAAACACAACGCCGTTTTCCGCAGCCAATCGGAAACACGTCGCCGTTTTCCAGCTGCTCTGCATTCAATCCATTTGTAGTATTGCCACACTCAGTCGGTCGTTCAACGATTGACCTAACAAACGTGGTAAAGATAAGTCAAAATGTTCAAAAAAAAACAACCTTTTCCAAACTCCTTTATTAAGCTCAATAAATAAGGAAACTTTGATATAGTCATCCCTACACTGTAGCGCTTTAGCCTACTATAACATTATTCTTTTGAACCTGGATGAAAATAAAATGTCAGTTTCCAAACGTGATGTCCAGTTGGCAGTTTTTTATAGAACAAAACACAGATAAGCAGCCAATGAGCAAAGTGCATCTAAGCAGGCACCCCTTATTCTCCAGGCTTATATTTCTACATTCAAAAATGGCTGGTATACTTTTGGCAAAAAAAAATAAAACAAGGAACCATTCAAGGGAAACTTGGGCCACAATAGAATGAGTTTTATTTGCAAATTATTATTGAATAGAATTTTACATTTTCTGAACGCGTAGTCCACGATGACACTTTGCACACGCCGTAGGAAGAAAATTGACCGGAAGAAGAATAAAAAAAAAATCCATTCCGCCTATCATCGCGAGAGTCGCGAGGGTGATGAAGCCAATCCGGGCTAACTGTAGGCGGGTTTCCGGTGGCGGGGTTTCCCGTTTATATTGTTTTTTTCGCAATTGGAAGAATGTCCGATAGGTACGCGGAGCAAATAGGCTTCCGTTCGACGCGGCCGAGCAAAGGGGAAGAAGACGAGCTCGTGAGACAACCGAACATGCCATATTTTTTTCCGTCGAGAGCGAAGCGAATTGTAAAGTGTTGCCGAATGTTCGTGGGCTCTTGAAGGCTCCTCGGCGTTGGATGACGTGACGGACGCGACGCCGAAAAGTCCTTCGCTGGCGGCTAAAGAGTGCTCGCTGTCGGACTTTGTGGACGGCCGAGACACCACAACACGAAAGACGAGACACACGAGTGTCGCCCGTCTTCATGTAGGAAGAGGCGCTACGACGTGAGTCTTTTTCTTTCTCTGGGCCAGCAGCATTTTCTCCCGGGGAGAGCAAAGAGAGCCAGCTAGCTAATGCTAACATCAACAACTCGCGACCCAGGAGGTAGACGGAGCCAAGACAGCCAGCCAGCTAGCGAGTTAGCTGGCTCTCTTTGCCGGTGGCTCCATCTACCTCCTGGGGCGCGAGTTGTTGATGTTAGCATTAGCTAGCGGATAGCCGTCAGCGTCATGGCGGCTCTTCCTCCTTTTCGTTCAATTCGGCGCCCGTAAGTCGCGTGGCGCGTGTTTATTAACCAGACGTTTTGTGGTTAAGAGTGACGCGAGACGTTGAATTGGGTTATGCTTCTGCGTCCCCAGGGTGTAGTCGTCCCCTGTGCCGACGGACTGTCTGCCTCTGTGCTTGGGCACGATGGATCAGCCTCCCTTCAGACACAGCAACCATAAATGCGGCGACTGGGAGCTGAAGGAGCGCCTGGGAATGGGGGGCTTTGCCCACGTTTACCTCTACCAGCACCAGGTGAGTCGATGGGGCCTTCACTTTTGGGGAGTACTAAGGAATCTTGCGCCGATGCCACAACACGATATATGCACACTCTGTGAGCTCGGGTCCAAATGCTGGTTGCCCGACCCAGCGACGCGGCTCAAAATGACGGGACGTGTGGTGTCGTCGCGCAGGTGAGCGGTGACAAGCTGGCGGTGAAGATGTGCCGACTGGAGCTGACGCCCAGGAACAAGGACCGCTGGAGTCGCGAGATCCAGATCATGAAGAAGTGGGTTTGGCGCCCGCCCGTCCGCTGAAAGGGAACGTGTCAAAAACGGGCCGCCGTTTGCCGACGCTCAGGTTGAACCACATCAACGTGGTGACGGCGCGAGACGTCCCCGAAGAAATCAACTTGATCGCCCTGAACGATCTGCCGCTGCTCGCCATGGAGTTCTGCTCGCACGGCGACCTCCGCAAGGTACGACCGCCGTTGTTGCCGCCGCCGACGCCGCTGGCCCGGTCTCCGCTCGTCACATCCGCGTGTCCACCACCCTCTCAGGTTCTGAGCCGGCCGGAGAACTGCTGCGGCCTGAAGGAGAGCGACGTCCTGGCCCTGCTCAACGACGTGGGTGCGTAGGCCTCCCGCCGCCTTCCCAAATCGAAGCGCTCTTTAAAACCCAAATGCCAGCTGCGTACACTTTGAGATGTGCTTGGCGGCCTAGCCGAGATGGCCGCCAGCTTACCGGCCCAACTCCAACGTTCCTCAGGTTCTGGCATCCGGTACCTGCACGAAAACAAGATCATCCACCGCGACCTGAAGCCTGAGAACATCGTGCTGCAGGAAGTCAACGGCAAGGTGACGCGCTGCCAATTTTCTTAATTGAAAAAAAAAAAGTTTTTTTGTTCAATGAAACCCTCCTCTCTGGCTCCAGCTGGTGCACAAGATCATTGACCTGGGCTACGCCAAAGACTTGGACCAGGGCAGCCTGTGCACGTCCTTCGTGGGCACGCTGCAGTACCTGGTGAGACGACGGCTGCGGCGGCGGGCGGCGTTTTCGGCGTGGCGGCGGGGTCACCCGGTGCTTTGCCCGCAGGCGCCCGAGCTGTTTGAGAACAAAGCGTACACGGTCAGCGTGGACTACTGGAGCTTCGGGACCATGATCTTCGAATGCAGCTGCGGCTTCAGGCCCTTCCTGCACAACCTGCAGCCGGTGCAGTGGTTCGTGAGGCCGTCGCTGTCGGGCCGGGTTGACTCGGGGCCGGCCGGCTAACCCGGTTGGGGGGGTCTAACCCAGGGCCAGCAAGGTACGCAACAAGGGGCCCAAGGACATCATGGCGGTGGAGGAAGCCAACGGAGAAGTGCGCTTCTCCACTCATCTGCCGTACCCCAACAACCTGAGCAGGTGAGAGCGAGCTAGCGTGCGGGATTTCCTAGGAAATGTTTTTGTCCCCTAAACCCCCGTAGGACTCTGCTGGAGCCCATGGAGGCGCTGTTGCAGCTGATGCTGAAGTGGGACCCGGTCCACAGGGGGGGTGGCGTCCACCCCGACGGCAAGAACCCGCTCTGCTTCGACCTCCTGGACCAGATCCTCGCCATGAAGGTCAGGACTTGTAACGGGACTCGACCTCGGAGGAATTGACCGCACGAATGCGTCCCAATGCAGGTGGTGCACGTCCTCAACATGACCACGGCCCAGGTGCACTCCTTCCGCCTGGCGCCCGACGAGTCGCTGCACAGCCTGCAGAAACGCGTGGAGGCGGAGAGCGGGATCCACGTGGCCCACCAGGAACTGCTGCAGGAGACGGGCGTGTCCCTGGACCCCCGCAAGCCGGCGGCGCAGTGCGTCCTGGACGGCGTGGTACGTCCCGCCGATGGGCCGAGCGAACGAGCGATGGGCGCCGCCTCACTCCGTCCTTCCCGCCGCAGCGAGGCTGGGACGCTTACATGGTGTACCTGTTCGACAAGAGTGCCGGCGAGTACGCGGGGCCGTTGAGCGCCCGGCGGTTGCCCGACAAGGTCAAGGCTATCGGTGAGCCAGCCGACCGGCCGGCGCTCCGCGTCCGCTGGGGTTCCAACTCGCCGTTTGGCCCGCTTTCAGTCCAGGAGGCCCAGACGCCGTTGCCGCTGGGCGTCCTGAAGAAGGTCTGGGCCGAGGCGCTCAGCTACATCTGCGGCCTGAAAGACGACTACGGCCGCTTGTTCCAAGGCCAGCGCGCTGCCATGTGAGTGTGTCCCGCCGGCCCCGCCCTTTGTTGCCCCTAACCCTTCGCCCTAACCCCCCCCGCCCCTCCAGGTTGAGTCTCCTGCGATACAACACCAACCTGACGCGCTGTAAGAACAGCATGTTCGGCTTCTCCCAGCAGCTGAAAGCCAAGCTGGACTTCTTCCGTAGCAGCATCCAGTACGACCTGGAAAAGTACAGTGACCAGATGCACTACGGCATCTGTGAGGCTCGCCCGGCGTCCTCGCCGCTCTCCGCCGTCCGCCTCCGCCCCCGCCCCTCTCTCCACCTCTCCCCTTCTTGTCGTGTCTTGGGCAGCGTCGGAGAAGATGCTGAAGGCCTGGCAGGAAAACGAGGAGCGAGCCGCCGCCTTTGCTCAGGTCGGAAAAACCTTTCCGTATCTTCCGTTTTTTTTGTTCCCCCCCCGTGGCATCAGGCGATAATGAACCAACAGCAGTTTTTGTTTTTAGGGGGGTTAAACCCCCAACCCACATCGTCATTTGACTGCAATCTTAGCTCGGTCAGCCACCGCTAATTAGCTTAGTTAGCGCTGACGGTAGGGTTATGTCAAGGGCTAGCTGTCGGCGAGGCGCCGATGTCGTTGGCAAAAAAAAAACAGACGCTGACGCTGGACCCTGGCGCCGTCCGACAGGTGGCGGAGGTGAGCCACCTGGATGACCAGATCATGGCCCTGCACACGGAGATCGTGGAGCTGCAGCGGAGTCCCTACGCGCGGCGACGAGGAGACAAGATGGAGCAGCTGTGAGCGCCTGCGTCCGTCCGTTCGCCTGCGTCCGTTCGCCCCCTCCCGGCTCGAGTCTAACGGACATTTGATTCATTTTCAGGGAGGAGCGAGCCACAGAGCTCTACAAGCAGCTGAAGATCAAATGTAAAGGTCAGAAGCGCTTTCTCGCCCCGACGGCGGCGCGACGGCAGCGGCGATGACGACGCTGCGATGACGACGCTGCGATTTTGTCTGTTGGCAGTGCCGGAGGCGGACCTGAGCGGCGACAGTTCGGAGATGGTCAAGGCCATCATCCAGACCGTGAAAAACCAGGACAGGGTGCTGAAAGATCTCTACGCGCACCTCAGGTAAGAACGACGACGACGCGACCGCGGTGTCTCGCGACTCAAAACGTGGTGGTTGGCCTCCCCAGTAAGATCCTGAACAGCAAACAGAAAATCATCGACCTGTTCCCGCGGATCGAGAAGACCTTGGAGAGCATCAAAGAGGCGGACAACACCGTCATGCAGATGCAGATCAAGCGCCAGCGGGAGTTCTGGCACCTCCTCAAGATCGCTTGCGTAAGCCGTTGCCACTGCCGCCGGAAAGGGGCGACGGTGGGTTCTCACGCCACCGCCTTGGCCCCCCCCGCCAGGCGCAGAACTCCACGCGAGACTCGGTCTCGGCGACCGGTTGCGAGTCCACGGACCTCCCCCCGGCGTCCCAGTGGGGCGGATCGGCGGCAGCGGCGGCACCGGTCCCGGCCCTGGTGCCTCATCCGCTCACCTCGCTGCCCGGTCCAGACGACAGGTACTCACTTTTATCTTGACTTTTGATTTACCGGTGACGATTAGGCTTTTCCAATGGATTTTTTTGTAGATAGGAAGGTAGTTGGAAGCAGCTACCTTTTGATTTGAACTGTTTTATATATGTGTATGTCATTTTTTTGGTCCACAATTTTGAGTGGCTTCAAGAAGTTGAAAATGAATTTTTGGAGGGATTAAAATGTCTCCACAGACCTAGTTAAAAGCCAATGGGAAGTTCTGCTCTGAACCCGTCTGTATGAGTGTGTCTGAATGCCATTTGGCGTGCGTGCAGGGACGCGGCCCCCCGCCTCCTGGAGGAGACCCACAAGTACCTGAGTCACCTGAACAGCCTCATGCGCGAAGCGGCCGACGAGCAGGCCAAAAGCATGGTGGTGAGTGAGTAGCGGCGCCGCCCCCGATTGGCCGCCCCGGCCTTTGCCGCCTCCCACCAATTTTTGCCTCCCCTGGGCCCCAAGGATCAAGACTGGAGTTGGACCAAGTACGAGACGTTCGGCGGCAAATTGAAGAAGTGAGGGGACGTCCTTCCGACCCCGAGAGGCGGCGGTCAATTTCTCTCCCGCGGAGTTTGCCGCTCGTCGGCGGAAGGGTCGGCAGAGAGCCTCCCTCTCGGAATCGACGGATGGGCTGCCTGCTCGCGATCCCCTCCACTTGAGTTTTGTCGCGAGCAGGCAGACGTCCGACGGGCCCGTGACGTTGTCGCCGATCCCGGCGCCGGCCGTCCCACCGCCGACGCTTTCGCCAGGAGGAAGAAGAAAGACGCTTTTCCCCAAATAGCGGTGAGAAGTCCCCATCGCGAGCGTACTGGCCGCGCAGACTTGGGCGGGCCGCGTGCCGGCCTCCAAAATGAAGGCCACTGGTGAGACTTGCAGACAAACAAATCCTTTTAATCCAACAAATGGCTCGGTTTTCGAGATGGAATAAACGGACAAAGAAATGGCGTGTGCCAGTGTCTTCTTCCTTGTTCTACGTGGCCGCCCTCTGGCTCCTCTCCAGCGCCATCTTCTCCAGACGCTCGGCGTAGAAGCCGTTGAAGTCCAGCCTGCGGGAGGACGGAGCCTTTAGAAGGCGGCGCAGACGTCGGCGGCGCCGCCAACGTCTGCGCGTCCCCACCTGTAGATGATGCTGATCATGCTGTGCTCGCAGTTGTTGGTGCTGAAGATGCTGAGTTTGTCCAGGAGGTCCAGCAGCAGGACGCTGAAGTTGTTGTCAAAGTTGACGATGGACGCGTCCAAGCCGGCGTCCGAGGTCGGACCGGCGGCCGGGCCACTGACATCCTCCTCTGGCCTGAGGCTCTGAGCGAAACGCTAGAGAGGGGAGGGAGGCGCGTGTCAGTCGGACGGACGCCGGCGGGCTATTCCCTCCCACGTCCGCTCTCCTCACCTGCATGCGACCCGTAAACATGATGCACAGCGACATGAGCTTGGAGAAGATGCGCAGGAGCTCCGGGTTGGTCAGCATGCAGTCTTTCAGGCAGTTGTCCAGGAAGCCCGTGTGGTGCCACAGCAGGTCGTCGATGTTGGACGCCTGAGATGGAGAGACGGACGGACGCAAGGAGTCAAAAGCTGATTTGGATGGCTGGCGAGGGCCGGTTCCAGCGCCCGACCACTCCCGAGAACCGAGCGTCGGCGCCGGCTCTTTTGGGCTCACCGTTTTCAGGTTGTTCTCCATCAGGTGCCAGGTGGGTTCGATGACCTCAAACATCATGTAGTACTGGATGTTCTGCACAAAGTTCAACATGCGCTGGCGCAACGCAAACGCCGCCGCGAACCTGCAGACGAGAGCGTGCGGCAGCGAGAGGGAGCGACCCGGCCGGCCGGCGTCGCGCACGGCCACTCACCATTTGGCGGCGTGCGAGCGGTGGCGGTCGGCGCGCTTGTTGCTGATCCACACGTTGCACAGCAGCCGCTCCACGTGCTTGCAGTAGAACATGTGGCGGAACAACATCTGGTACCTGGTCAGGGCCTTCCTGCTGATGATGAGCGACAGGGGCCACTTGACCACGTAGTCGAAGGAGAAGGCCTCCAGGCCGCTGAGGGTGCCGTCGCCGGGCTCGCCCTGGGCCACGCTCTTCTCCTGCTTGGTCTCGATGGCCAGCACCCGAAGGAGCTGGGTGATCACGTCGTTGGGCATCAGGTCGATCTGCCGGGCGTTGCCGAGGGCGAGAGTGAGGTAAGGCGAGGGCGGGGTGGGATGGCACGGGACCCGCCCACCGAGGACGGGGCCCACCTTGAGGTCGTCCTTGTAGGGGTCGTTGTTGGCCGTGCTCATGCGCAGCGCCAGCTCCAGCAGCGCCTCCAGCCGCGGCGGGACGATGTCGTCCACGGGCTTCCTCAGCTCCTCGTCCGTCAGGTCCATAAAGTGTACGAAGAAGTCGCCTTTGTCCAGCAGGAAGTAGTGCTTGATGGACCTGGCCGAGGGGGGGGATCTCCTCAGATTTAGCTGGCCGGGCCCCTCCCGAGAGCCGTCGCACGCCACGACCGAGCGCCCACCTCAGCCGCGCCACCAGCTCTTTCTCGTCCAGCAGGAAGCGCAGGAGCACCTTGCTGGCGTAGTTGAAGGCCTTCTCGATGTGCTCCACGTAGGCCCGCTCCTTCAGCGTGTACACCACCTCCTTGGCGTCGGGACACGTCACGTCGCGGCCGCACTCGCGCACCACGTTCAGGTACTTCCCTGTCGGGGCCGGCCCGGCGGTGAGACGAGCGCGGGAAATCCGGGCGGGAACCACGTCGCCACGACCTCACCGGTGTTGAGGATCTTTTCAGCCATCTTCTGCAGGAAGGAGGGAATTCGGTGCTGTACGATGGTGTACCTCTGGTCCCAGTACTTGTCGTTGTAGTCCTCCTGGATGTTCTCCTTCTGCAGCTCGTGCTCCTCCACCATGAACTCGCTGCGCACCCAAAGGTTGAATGGCACGGGTGAACGGGTGGGGGAATATTGCTTTGTTTTTGTTTTTTGACCAAAATTGGCAGGTTTTCTCTCTATGTAGAAACTTTGAAAACTGGTCTAAAGTATCTGCCTGGAGAAAGAGCAAGCTCCCGAAAAAAAACCCACAGAACTCTTGTCCTCAAGTTTTGGCTCACCTGTAGGGATCGCGGATGATGCCCCGGTAGATCCACTTTTCCAGGATCTCAAAGTAGGGCACGCTGGCGGCCTTGGTCAGGTACAGACACACCTCTTGCGCTTGGGCGTCGCCCGTGAAGTTGAAGGTGCGGTCGTGAAGGAGGCTGAGCGTGGCCCCGCCCATGCACTCGCCCTTGTCCACCGACGATGCTGCGGATAGAGGAAGGGGAGTTGGAAGGGGAGGCCCCCCGCGGGACCTTCCGCTTTCTACGGCCGAGCGCAAACGCTACCGATGGAGGCCAGGATGTCCATGGTCCTCATGGTGGGCTGCAGGTAGAACCAGAGCTTCTGCAGGGACAGCAGCCCCCGGCGGTGCACGTGCTCCAGTTGGGCCACCAGGATCAGGTACTCCTTGAGCAGGGTCCGCATGGCCGCCGTCAGCGCGTGGTTCACCTGCCCGTACTCGAAGGACGACTTCTCCTCCACGAAGCTGCGCGGCCAAAAACAGGCTTCCGAGCTGGCCGCGGTGGGAGACGCCGCGAGGGAGCCGCTCGCCCCACCCACCGCGTGACGGCGGAGTAGTAGGACGCCACGGGGAGGATGCGCTGCACCAGCTCCTTGACCGAGGCGTCCAGCGCGGCCTCCACCACGAAGGAGCGGTTCTGCCGGCCCAGTACGGGCTGGGAGATGACCTCGCGGCCGTCCACGCCCACCAGAACGAAGAGCAGGTCCTCCAGCACCAGGTGCTCCTGCGCCGCCGCCGTCAGCGCGCCTGCCGGAGAGCCGGGTTCATAACGGGGCGGCCCGGCTTCCGCGCGGAGCCCGACGGCGCTCACCCGCTGCCGACTCGCCGGCCGGGGCGGGGGGGCCGGGCGCAAAGTCCCCCAGCAGGGCGGGTCGCTCGTACGCCCAGCCGGGAAAGACGGGGAGGAGCTGAGCCGGGTTCTTCTTGGTGTGTTTGTCGCGTAGCATCTTGCGCGTCACCTCCGACGACTGGGGATCAGGCGGGGCGGCGGCATTCAGGTGGGGGGGGCGGCGGCTGTCGGACGGGACGCCGGCGAGGCACCCACCAGAGGGGCGTTGGACACGGCCGTGGCGTTGCCAATCTTCTTGCGCAGCTCGTCTAACTCCCGCATGGACATGACCGAAGCGCCGGTGGTTGTCGCGCACGGCGCCGGCGGGGGCGCGCCGGCCTCGGAACGATCTTTGGCGTTTTGCCGCAGACGCTGCAGAGTCTGGGCGGCGGACGCAAAGCGCTCAGAGCCCATCGGACCCTCGCAACCCGGGACGCCCTCCCCCCTCGCCGCCTTACTTGAGGGTCCTCGCACAGGCGGGACAGCAGGTAGACCAACGGGTCCAGGTGGCGGACATTCCTGGATTTGATCTCCTCGTACTTCCTGAGGAAGTCTTCCGGCGTCTTGGAGAACTCTGCGAGCTTGACCTTGGCGCCGTGGGCGGAGACGGTGGTGGTGACGTAAGGCGCGCGGTGCTTCTGCAGAAGGTCGATGTAGCCTTCCGCTCCGTCGCCCCCTCGCACGTCCAACAGGCTCAGCAGCTCGTTGACGTCGTGGTGGATGCGAAACTCGCTCATGTTGTTGCCGCAGACCCGGACGGGTCAGAGACGGTCAAAGACACCGAGGGCGTCGGGCGGCGACGAATATGGCCTCCCTACCAAAACAAAAAAACCCAAAAATGGCATGAAACAGCTAGCTTGGCGGTTATTTATGGAAACAAAAAGGCACGTGTTCACCGTTGCAACTGCATCTCCCATGAGCCACTTTCACGCTCGTGATGGCCTACGTACCGCGAGGGGCTTCCGGCGTCGTCACCTGACGACAAATCTACGCGTGTGGGACCTGTAAAACAATCACATCCAGGAGCTGCTCCACATCTTCCCGGCTTCTCATGACTCGGAAGTGGCGCCGTCGTCCCGCGTTTCTTCTTCGAAGGAGCGCGAGACCGCCCCCGGGCGGAGCCCAAGCTCACTACAATCAATAACAACGTCTTTTTGGTCGTTTGGTCATTTTTTTTTACATCACATTTCATTCATTTGACGCTATGATCTGATGCAACGTAAACTAACGTCAGCTTTGTTTTGATTATGTCCAGGCGAGCGCCTTTCATTTTTGTCCTCGCCTGTTCCACAGTGCCCTCAAGCGGACGGGAAGCCAAATTTCACGCGCCAGACGAGCCGAGCCGCCGCGCGTGACGTCGCGGTCGCGAGCAGGAAGCGTCGCCTTCGACTGCGCGACGTCAAACGTCGCGGTGGGTCGAGACGAGCAGCCGACGTCACCGTCACCGCGCTCTCCCTCGACGACGACGACGAAGGCGACGAAGGCGGCGACGGCGGATCGCGACGATTCGGTCTGGCCTGGCGCTCACGGTTCGGCCGTTCCCGTGGTTCGGTGAGCCGGTCAGCCAGTTAGCCGGTTAGCCATTAGCCAGCGGCGACGTCATGACCGAGCCGCAGGTGCTTGAAGCGGCGGCCGAGCAGGGGGAGCCGCCGCAGCACCCCCGCGGGCCGCCCAAGGGCAAGCCGACCCCCCCGCGCTGGGTGCGCCTCAACGTGGGCGGCACCTACTTCGTCACCACCAGGCAGACCCTGTGCAAGGAGCCCAAGTCGTTCCTCTTCCGACTGTGCCAGGACCACCCGGACCTGGACTCGGACAAAGTGAGCCCTCCGCCTTTCGCCCGCCCGCCCGCCGGCCGGGGTCCTCGGCTCTTTCTCCCCGCGGCCTCGAACCGCGAACCTCCGGGCCCGTGGTCCACGGAACCCTCGGAACGTGCCCGGGATATTCGGCCAGGTGGCGATAAATCGGGAGACGTAGCCAGGCCACCAAAAATGGCCATACGTAGCCACGTGGCGATGCATGGGGGGATACTTTACACCCCACGACGCTCCCGCCCAGGCTCCCTAGACTTACGCCGTCTCCTTGTGTGGCATTCAGGACGCCACCGGGGCCTTCCTGATCGACCGTGACCCCGCCTACTTTGGCCCCGTCCTCAACTATCTGCGTCACGGAAAGCTCATCGTGGACAAGAACCTGGCCGAGGAAGGTGAGAGGCGGAGGAGGCGACAGACCGGCGCCCGACCCACCTTTCTCTTCCCCTTCCTTTTTTTCAGGCGTTCTGGAAGAGGCCGAGTTCTACAACATCGCCTCCCTAGTGCGGCTGGTGAAGGAGCGCATCCGGGACAACGAGAATCGCACCTCGCAGGTAGGCCCCCCCCCCGTGGCCCGGCCTCGCCCGGCGGCCAGCCCCATAACGGCCGGCCAGCCCCGTAACGGCGCCCCGCTCTGCGCAGGGTCCCGTCAAACACGTCTACCGCGTGCTGCAGTGCCAGGAGGAGGAGCTGACGCAGATGGTCTCCACCATGTCGGACGGCTGGAAGTTCGAACAGGTGAGCCCGCTCATCCACTCCAGTGGAGGAGGGCGCGGCAAAACCACTTATTTTTGGGCGCCCTTTTGACCGCCAGCTGATCAGCATCGGCTCCTCCTACAATTACGGCAACGAGGACCAGGCCGAGTTTCTGTGCGTGGTGTCGCGGGAACTCAACAACGCCGCCAACGGCGTCGTCACCGAGTCCAGCCAGAAGGCCAAGGTGGGTGAGAGGACCCGCCCCGCGCGTAGCTAGGCCCCTCCCAGATTGGCGCTTCTCCTAGAAAACGTCAGCCCAGTGGCTCGCCTAGATGAAGGAGACTGTTTGTTTTTTGAGGTGCCACAATTTCTCCACTCAGCCAGCGTTTTTCCTTCTTCAGATCCTGCAGGAGCGAGGCTCGCGCATGTGACAGCGCCGCGCTAAGGTCGGCCCCGCGCGCAACTCCAGGAACGGACGGCCCGCTCCACCTTCCCGTCCGGAGGCAAAAATCTCCCCGGGCCGGGGCGCTCGCCGTTGGACGCTCCGCCGCAAACGAAGCGGGACCCCTGGGCGGCGTTTAGCGGGCCCTCGCCGGTGGGACGGGAGCTCGCCGGTATTCCGCTCTTGGGGGAAAATGGCGACTTGTGGGCCAGAACCGCCGGACGGCCACAATTGGTGATCTCGGTCGGCGTGGTTACGAAGGGAGCATGGGCGATATTTGGTTAGCGATGCGTGTACCGAAAAGAAGTTGACGCGTGTCTTTGCAAGACTCCCACGGTGATGGTCAGGTCCGGTAGCGTGGCCCGAGACCAAAGGAGAGGAAACCAGCGGGTGCACGGCGTAGACGTCCAGTCCAAATGAATGGCGGTGAAAGATGAGCTGGCAAATGAATTTGGCGGCGCAGTGCATTTTGGCTCATTTCCTTGAAAATGGGAGTGCACTACTAGCACTCTTCCTTTGGCCTGACCTTTACATTGATTGAATGGGGTCCGTTGCATTTGATTTCAGGGCACTTTGTGTTCCGTGGCAGTTGATTTTGGACAGACTCTCCGTGGTTATTCTGTTTTGGGACATTTTTGGCACGCCTTACTTTCATGAATGTTTCCCTTTGTAAATGATAGGAATGGAATTTGAAAAAAATGTAGCACGAGTAAATGATTTTAGGAGCGTTATTAATCAAATATGAAAGCAAGCCATTGTACAGGCAACGAGTGGATATCCGGCGGTCGGCGAGCCACCTGGGGCCGCTTCGTCAGAGAAATAGATATTCACGTTTTCCATCTCGCCCTACAATACTTGAAATGATAAGAATTGCTAATATGCTTCAGACTCGTTTTTTGCCATCGTGTACCTCGTATGTGCATAAATAACCTTATGAAAAAATGGAGGTCTGGTAATGCTTTAATGTCCAACATAATTCCATAATCAATTTTCCTTTCTTGCACCCACTGTATGCCATCACTAGGCTTTACTCCCAGTAAACTTCTGGCTGCTAACATCCGGCTAGCTTGCTAGGCTCCAACGGCCGCTAGCATCCGGCTGGCTAGCTTGCTAGGCTCCAAAGGTCGCTTTCCTGAAGCGACCGACCGCTCATCATAACGGTTAATGATCGTTTGATTCCCATCTTTTCGTCGGCGTGCTCTTTTTTGACTTTATTTTGTCCGCTGGCCCTACGAATAAAACCCATCCGTCACGTGACCTCGCCTGTCAACAGGAGGAAAAGAACCAGGAGCAAAGTTCGCCCCCACCCCTCCACCTCCACCTCATGTGCAAGTGAAAGTAAAACAAAAAAGGAGGAAGCGAAGAAAGACGTCGTGGGTGAGTGAGCAACGTGCCAAGCGACTTTTTTTTCGACTCGACTGCACCGGAATGTCGGCATTTCACCACCCGAGTCAACCACGCGATTTCCCCCCTTTTGATACGTTCCGGTGACCGGGGGGGGGGCTTCGAAGAAAGTGGCTCGCTAGCTCGTCGATATTTGCAAACGTCTTCTTTGACTTTGGAAAACAAACGTCCGCATTTGCACTCATTTTGCTAGCCGAGGCGAGCCCACGGCCCAATGTTGTTTGCTCTCCACTTGTTTCGAAAAAGAAATTGAAGGGTTGCTTGCCATCGTGCCTGCTGGCTTCCTATTCACTTTCTTGCGTCGTCCAATCCCGAACGAAGGAGGCCGTGGGTGGGCGGGCGTTCGCCGACGGGACGGGATTGGGAGTCCCGAGCGACCCGGAAATGCCCCGACATCAACAAAATCAACTCGTTGCCAAGCCCTCATCCTATTTGTCCCATGACAATATAGTCACGATATTCAGCATTCCATTCAATTTCCCTTCCGCTTCTCCAAGGGTTAGGCTCGTGGGGGGTGCTAGAGTCTATCCCAGCCAACCACGGGCAGTCCGCCCGAACCAGTGCACCGTCGGGTCGTCCCCCACCGCACGCACGCCTTCGCAAATTCATGTGAACCGGGGACGTCCCGTCTTTTTTTGTCGTTCGCCCTTCGCCCCAACGGACGTGTGGCGCCGTCGGCCGACGGGCGGGCGGGCGGCGATGATGTCGTACGACGTGCGTGGTATTTGGGGGCTAGCGGTGTGCTTTGGGCAACTGTTTTGCAGGTGTGGGCCATGTCTGGGTGGATTGTGCTTTTCTTTTTGCCGGCGGCGCTGCTGGCGCTCCTGGATGGCCTGTTGGCGCAGACCTTGTGGTGGCTTCCGCCGGCGGGGCTGTGCTTGGCTCTGGCTGGCCTCTTCCGAGAGGCGGCGGGCGCCGGCGCGGACGCGGACGTTGGCACGACGCTCGCCAGGCTGCTCGGCTACCTGCGACCCGACGGCCCCTTCCTCTTGTCCGGCGTGGCCTTCATCGTCCTCACCGTGGCGTGTGAGTGGCGTCTCGTCTCGGGGGTCCAACGGAAGCTTATTGTGCGGAACGGAATTGGACGTTATTCGCGCTCTGCCGCGGGCTAATCCAAAAGATTTTTCCATTTTTCCCATTGGCAGGCGACACGTCGATGGCGCCGCTGCAGGGCGCCCTGATGGACCTTCTCCGACGCGGACCACCGGGCTCCGACTTCTACTCGGCGATGGGGTGGCTGGCGGCCGTCTCGGCGGGAAGGTAGGAGATGCGGGCCAACGCCTCATCCCTCCGCCCCGCCCGGCCCCGGCCCACCCGAGTGAGCCGCCCGCTTTTGGCAGCTGCCTTTTCTCGGGCCTGAGGTCGGGATGCTTCAAGATCTCGCACGCTCGACTGAACAAGCGTCTGCAGTTGGCGCTGTTCCGCTCGTTGCTGAACCAGGAAGTGGCCTTTTTCCAGGAGAACGATTCAGGTGAGCGCCACCGACGCGTTCGGAGCCCAACGGGCGGCGAGCTGAGCCGTGGCTCCACCGCAGGGAGCCTGTCGTCGCGCCTGCACGCCGACGTGGACCTCACGGGCCTGACGGTGGCCCTCAACGCCAACGCCGTGACGCGTAGCTCGCTCAAGGCGCTCCTGATGCTGGCGTCCATGTTGCGTCTCTCGCCTCCGCTGGCGGCGCTGGCGTGCGCGGAGACCGCCCTCTTGGCCGCTCTGCAGAGACGGCAGGTCGCCTGCGACAAGGTCGGTCGGTCCGTCGGCCGGCGACACCAGTCGACGCCACTCGCAATGAGGGCGCTTGGGCCCGGCGCTTGGGCCCGGCGCTTGGGCCCGGCGCTCAGGCCGGCACTCAGGCCGGCGGTCTGATCCCCGCAGGAATGCAAAGAGCAGAGGCAGGACGTCCTGGCGCGCCTCCAGAAGCTGTGCCATCAGTCCACGGGCGGGATACGCCTGGTCCGCGGCTTCGGCGGCCGAGGGGACGAAAGCCGGAGATTCCGAGGAGAGCTGGAACGTCTGCGGGACGTGGACACGCGAGCGGCGCGCCACAGAGCCGTCCTCGTCCTCCTGCGGAAGGTGAGGCGTCGCCGTCCGGTGCGGGGGCGTGGCCCGCTTTCCGCCCGCCGCCGGAGCCCTCTTGTCTCGTCCAGTTGGGCGGCTTGTGCGCAGAGCTGGCCACGCTGCTGGCGGCGCGCCGGCTGGTGGCCGACGGGCGGCTGAGCGCCGGGACCTTGCTGACTTTCTTGCTGTTCAGGAACCCCATGTCGCACAGTCTCAAGGTACGAAGGAGCGAGTGGGCCCCAGTCCTTTCCCTTTGGCCTCCTCCCCGTCCTCCTTTCCCTTTGGCGTTCCTCCCGTCCTTTCCTTCACTTCCCTCCCCCGGGCTTTGACTCCCCTTCCGCCAGGAGATCTTTGTGTGCTGCGGCGACACACTGGCCACCGTGGGGGTCATCGCCAAAGTCTTTAGCTACCTGGACCGCCAGCCCCGCCGCCGCCCCGAAGGCGTCCTGGCTCCCGCCGCGCTGCGGGGGAGCGTGGAGTTCAGGAACGTCTCCTTCGCCTACCTGTCGGCCGAGGGGGAGCGAGCGGCCTTGAAGGTGAGCCCACGGCCCGGCGACCTCCGCGCTAAGCGCCCATCCATCCCTCGCCAAATTTTGGCACTCAGGACTTCTCCCTGGTACTGGAGGCGGGAAAGGTGACGGCCCTGGTGGGACCGTCGGGCGGCGGCAAGACTTCCTGCGTGGAGCTCCTCAAGAGACTCTACGAACACCAGCGAGGGGACATCCTGTTGGACGGAGAGCCGCTGCACTCCTACCGGAACGCCTACCTGCAGCGCAAGGTACCGTATTTTGGGCCCCCGCCCGATACCATTCCCACGCCTTTTTAAACAATATTTTGTTTCTCTCGAACACAAGTGCGGCGTACGTCTCGGCGGCGTCATTTTAATGCCATCGCTAGCAACTAGCGACTAGCGTGAGCCAAAGTGGACGGCTCGTCAAGCAAGCGGGCGAAGAGATGACCCAAAAACCCCCAAAATCAAATCAAAATCAAAGCCAGGAAACACTAGCCTGCCGTGTCTTTCAGGTGGTTTGGGTTCCCCAGAACCCCGTCCTGATGCGCGGCTCTTTGCTTTACAACGTGGCGTACGGCCTGGACGCCCGCGACTGCGACCTGGGACGAGTGCGAGAGGTCGCCCTGAGGATCGGAGCCCACGACCTCCTGGCCAAGCTGGAGGCGGACCGCCACGCGGGTACGAAAAGTGTCGCCGCAGAGTGGCCGGCCCGGGGGTCTCACTGGCTTTCTGTCCGGACCGCGCACAGACCAGGCCGCCGCCGCCGCCGCGGGCCTGTCGGAGGGCGAGAAGCAGACCCTGGCGCTGCTTCGGGCGCTGGTGCGCCGACCGCGGGTTCTCCTCCTGGACGAGGCCACCAGCCAGATGGACGTCCGCGCCCAACACACCGTGGGTGGACGGCCGCCGCCGCCGCCGGGGTGACGACCCGGGCCCGCCACGGACTCATCCTCTTTTCGGTGGACGCCCGCAGGTCCTGGAGGAGGTGGCGGGCGCTGGCGTCACGGTCCTGATGGTGGCGCACCGTCCGGGCGGCGCCGAGCGAGCGCACCGCGTGGTCTTGCTGGAGGACGGGGCGGTGATGGAGGAGGGTACGCATGCGGAGCTCCTGGCCAGGCGGGGGCGGTACCACGCGCTCTACCACCACTGGTCTTGAAGTCGCGGGCCAACATTTGCGCTGGGACACGCCCCTTTGGAAGCAGCTACCTGCAGCCAAGATGATTCCTTTCCCACACCTCTCAATCTCTTTCAAATAAACTTTTCCTTAGCCAATCAGAGTCGTTTTGCGCACCCTCTGCTGGCAGGCTTGAGCTGAGCTGTGCTTGGGATCTGTTGCTGTTTTTTTTTTCTTTCTTCTCCTTCCTGGCTAGCTGGCCGTCGTCGTCGTCGGTCTTGTTTTTTTTCTTCTTCTTCCTACTTGGTTGCAGCCATCATGATCTCCAACGTGGCGTCCCGAAGATTCCTCCTGCTCGCCAAGACGCCCGCGCTCCTTCGTGCGTGCACCTGGGGGAGCCGTCGGTGAGTTTTGCACAACTTTTCGAGCGATTGCACCCCGAACGATCGCACGCCCGCCCGACGTTGGCTGAGGAAACTTGGCACTTGTGATGCGCGCGCGTGATAGAAAGCATCACGAAACAACGACCAAAATCAGCTTCGGGTGCGCGCTTTGGAAATGGGCAAAACACGCGCCCTTGTGAGGAGCGTGCACTCGGTCTCGGTACGGCTTCAGTGGCGACCAGTCGTTGCCTGTGTGGGTCCGGCTTCAGCGGCGACCAGTCGTTGCCTCCGACACGAGCGCTAGCGCTTTTGCTGACGTCTTCCTGGCGCTTTGCACGGTGACCGATGGCCACTTTCACCTCACCGTCTCGTCTCGTCTCCTTCGTCCAAATGTGCCCCGACGTCAGTGCGGTTGACCGGGTGTCGTGACCAGTCTGACGGCGCGGGTGTTCGGAAAGGGACTCGGGACCAGTCGGTTTATCCTTTCTTACCTTCACCACCGCCACCCGTACCAAGCTCGGTATCGGCCCGTGTCCATACCTTTTTCCTCCGACGGCAGCGCCATCCACGTGGACACGCCGCCGACGGTGCCCACGCTGACCACCAGCTACGCCCACGGCACGTCGTCCTTCTCGCTGCTGGACGCCACCGTGGGCGAGGCTTTGACGCGGGCGGCCGACGCCTGGCCCGACAGGGAGGCCGCCGTCTTCGTGGAGGACGGCGTGAGGAAGACCTTTGCCGACTTTCACCGAGACGTGAGGCCACCGCCGTCGCCGCCGCCGCGTGCGGCAGACCTACCTCGTCCGATCCGCGCCCGTTTGTTCCGTGGCCGTAGGTGGAGACGGCCGCCTCGGGCCTGCTGGCGCTGGGCCTGCGACCGGGTGAGCGCCTGGGCATCTGGGGGCCCAACACCTACCAGTGGCTCCTGTTCCAGTTCGCCACGGCCAAGGCCGGCATCATCATGGTGGGTCCGGATGGATAAAAGGAGCTTGTTTTTTTCCGTGGCGGCCACGCATGAGCGGAGGTCGCCTTTCCTAATGACCACCCATCCCACCGCCGCAGGTCTCGGTCAACCCGGCCTATCGGCCAGAGGAAGCGGAGTTTGCGCTCAGGAAGGTGAGCTGCGGCGGGCGTCCGTCCGTCCGTCCATCCATCCGTCTTTCTTCATCCGTCCGTCCGTCCATCCGTCTCCTTAGGTGGGCTGCAAAGCGCTGGTGTGTCCCGCCGCCTTCAAGAGCCAAAACTACTGCGACATGCTGCGCCTGATCTGTCCGGAAATTCCCACCTGCCCGCCCGGAGACATCCGCAGCGCCCGGTAACACCGCCGCCACCCTGGCAAACGCATTTCTAGTGGCACTTTAATCTGGCTGGATTTTTGAGGGGGTGCGGGGGCATTTCCCAGTCAGTCAGGCCAAATCAAAGCTGTTTTTTTGTTGTCGTTGTACGCTAGCACGTTAGCTAGCAGAAATCTGCCGCTCATTCTGGCTCTTTCTAGTGGAAAAGAGCCATTGGATTTGCCTTTTCACGGACGAATGGGCGTCCCAAATGGGCTCCGTGATCACGCCGGCCCCTCTCCACGGCAGACTTCCCGACCTTCGCTCGGTGATCGTCCTGGACGGCCGGCAGGACGGAATGTTCCACCTGGACGACGTGATGGGGGCGGGCGACGCCCGCTCCCTGCGGCGACTGCACGAGGCGCAAAAGGAGATTTCCTGCGAGCTGCCCGTCAACATCCTCTTCACGTCGGTAAGCCGGCGCTCGCCGGCGCCCGGCGGGTAAACCGGCGCGCCCTCGCGGATTGAAGGCCGCCTCCGTTGCCAGGGAACCACGGGCCGGCCCAAAGGCGCCACGCTGACGCATCGCAACGTGGTCAACAACGCCTTTTTCGTGGGCAAGCGCGTGGGCTTCGACTGGCAGGTGAGTCGGGCGAGCACCCAGGAAAGGTGGCCCGCCCGCCCGCCCGTCCGCCTGGCCAGCTTTGCTCATGTTGCGGGCTGTTTCCCCCCCAAATTTTTTTTGCAGCCCAACACGCGAGTCTGCCTCCCCGTGCCTCTCTACCACTGCTTCGGCTCGGTGGGCGGCGGCGTCTGCATGGCCGTCCACGGCATCTCGCTGGTCTTCCCTTCGCAGGCGTATTGCGGCAAGCGCAACCTGGCCGCCATTCAGGACGAGAAGTAAGCGTGGCCTTCGTGGTTTTCTTCTACATTTCTGCACTCCATTTCTGGCCGGGCCGGTCTCTCTAGTATCTATCGATGTCAATGAAGCGCTACGCTAAATAAGAAAAGCATGAAGAGTGTGTTAGGCTTTTGGCTTTCGGGGGTTTAGTCTGCATTTGTAGGCTTGGCTTTTTGTCCCCTGTGTGAGCTGTTCTTGCGATGGCCCATTGACTTCCCTTGTGGTTTCCCCCTCCCCCTCCCCCTCCCCCGCCCTGCTCGCCCAGGTGTATCCAATAGTCTCGTTGAGCCACGTCTGTCTATTTGGCAGTTCTTGTGCGGCTCGTCTGCCGCTCCAAGGGTAGAAACGCTTCTAGCCTGCCCTTTCTGCCTGTTCCCACCTGTTCCCATTCATGTTTGGCCACCAAAGACAATGCGCTGACACTCAAATCAAAGTGGTTCATTTGTAAATAGTCTAACCCTACGCTACGCTCCGCTCCGTTGTTACGCTCCTCATCGACCCTTTGAAATTCACAGCAGAGGGAAGGTGGAAAAGGGCTGGCGTTTCACGGCGTCAGCACCTTCTTTCTTGGTACCGGCCGTGCCACGGGCTTGACACATTTGTGGATGTTTTTGCTTTCAGGTGCACCTTTGTGTACGGGACGCCCACCATGTACGTGGACATGATCGGCCAGCCTGACGTCGGCGAGTACGACCTTTCGTCCGTGGTGGCAGGTGAGGAGAGGAGAGGAGAGGGGGGAGGGACGGACGGACGGACGTATTTTCTTTCCCGCCGCTTCCGTACCATCCCACGCTGACTTTCCGTCGCAGGCATCGTGGCGGGCTCGCCGTGTCCTCCCGAGCTGGTTCGCGACGTCATCTCCGTCTTGGGCATCCAGGATGTGACGGTGAGCCAAAACCCGTCGACGGAAAAGCTATTTTAGGCCACGGCGCGTAGCGGACACCAAATCCAAATCGTGACGTGCACGTGGAAGGCGTCCGCCACATTTAGAATTCGTCCACGATAAGGCAGCCAATCGCCAAACAAAGAAAGCTGAAAGAAAAGTCCGCAACGGTGGTCAAGCTTGCTTTAATGGAGCAAAGGAGCAACGTGAGTGAGTGAGTGAGTGACGCTGATGCTACTTGAAGCTCGGGAGGGCGGCACTTAGCGTTGTTAGCGAACAAGCGGGGAGGGGGGGGTCTTGGGTTGGGGCGGCACGGAGGCGGACCCACCCACTCGGAGAAATTCGTCCAATCCGTCAGCCAGCTAGTCAGTCGCGTGTCGCCCGAAAGGAAGTGACTTGGCGTCCGGTCCGGTCCAGTCCGTCCTCAGTGAAGTCAAACGCCACGGGCGAAGGAGCCCCGGCGTGAAAGCATTGAAGCGGGACCGGCCTGCGTCCGGTCGGTCGCCCCCCCGCCCCCCGTCGACTGGCGACCGGCGACCTTGTTCTCGTGGGCCCGGCAGGCGGCGAAGGCGGAGCTGTCCCGGACCCGCTTGCCCCGCTGCGACGGCGGCGAAGCGCACACGGCGTCCGTCGCCCTCCGGCCGTCGGCGTCCATCCACCTGCGCCCAGGCGCGGGTGGAGGGTTAGGGGGCCGCGGGAAGCCGCGCCTTGCCCGCGTTGGCGTTTACCTGCGCAGCGGCGCCAGCTGGCAGCCGCACGTCCAGGGGTTGTCGGCCAGCGTCAGGTTGGTCACCCGCGACAGGTCCAGGCTCTTGGGCAGCGTTCGCAGTTTGTTGCCCTCCAGGTGCAGCGAGGTCAGCGCCGTCACCCCGGCGAACGCCTCGTCCGACATCTGAAACGCCAGGCGTGTCCGTGGGGTCAGGACAAGCGGGCTCCGTCAATGCTAGCGCGGGCGCCACCGAAAGTGGGAGGGAGGGCGTGAAGAAGGGAGGGAGGTGAGGGAGGGAAGGGGGGAGCCAGGGCTTTCCCATCTTCCCTCTGTTCATGGATAGGATGCCTTCAATGGCAGACAATATTGAAGTCAATTGCATCCATCCAATCATCTTGGAAATGAATAAGCTCCTGATGACTTGAATGTCAAGATGTTGTATTTTGATGGGCAAGTTGGCCACCCACCCCGAGGCCTTTTGCCTCGTCTTTTTGCCCCGTAGCGACTAAGTGCGGGAAAGGAGGGGGGGGGGGGTCATTTGCGGTGGTGGGAAGTTTGGTGCGGTCGTAGGCGTGCGACGTGAAAGGCTCCTCTCAGCTCCTCGCTCGTCAACATCCTGCCGGCCGGCGCTAAAAGCATCGCGCAGGTGTGACACACGCTGGCTGGAAATTTCCAGCCCAGCAAAGGAAGCGTCTGTACTCCGCTTACAAACACGCCGTGTTTACCCGACGCCACACAAACTCCCATCTCCCTGCTGCTTTTTGCCCCCTTTTTTTCCTCCGTCCCTCCCTCCCTCCCTCCGTCCGGTGCCGGCGGCGGAGAGGATACTTTCAATGGACTATTTCGCCGCCATCTCGGCGAGACCGACGCGTCGCCCCGCCGATGGCGAACTGGGTTTTGGCCAAAAGGTACCAAAGCGCCACTTTGACACGCGGCGGGCCTCGGGGGTCACGGGGAAGCGCAAAAACGGCGACGGGCGGAGTGTGCTTTTGCGCAAACGGACTTTTGTTTTGGGCGGAGGCGAGCGCGGCACTGACCTTCTCCAGGCCGGCGCGGTCCAGGCGGAGCGTCTCCAGGTAGCGTCCGAAGCTCAGGAAGGCCCGGTCGGGGACGCTCCCCAAGGGGTTGGCGCCCAGCGCCAGCTCCTCCACCACCCGCAGGCCGGCCAGGGCGGCGACGGGGAAGGCGGCCAGCCGGTTGCCGTCCAGGCTCAGCGCCGCCAGGTTCTCCACGTCGTCCAGCGAGCCGGCGCGCAGCTCGCTCAACCGGTTGGCGCTCAGCTGCAGGCGCCGCAGGTCCTTGGCACCGGCGAAGGTCCCGGCGCGCAGCCCCCGCAGCCGGTTGTGGTTCAGCAGCAGCGCAAACAGGTTGACCAGCGGCGAGAAGACGCCGCCGGCCAGCTCGCCGATGCGGTTGTGCTCCAGGTGCAGGTAGGTGAGCCGGCCCAGGTCCCGGAAGGCCCGGGGGTGGACGGCCGTTATGCGGTTGTGCGACAGGTACAGGTAGACCAGCCGCTTCAGGCCCCGAAAGGCTCCGTCCGCCAGGCCCCGCAGGCCGCAGCGCTGCATGTGCAGCGACACCAGGCCGCCGCCGCCGTCGGCGAAGGCGCCGGCGGGGACGCCGCCCAGCGGGTTGCGCTGGAGGTCCAGCAGCTGCGCCGAGGCCCCCACGCGTGGGATCTTCTTCAGGCCGGCGCCCTCGCAGACCACGTGGCGCAGCTCGCCGTGGCAGCGGCACGCCGACGGGCAGCGGGCGGGGGGCGCCGCTCCCCCGACCAGTAGCACGCTCGTCAACAGCAGCAGGCAGCCCGCGCGCCGCATCTCGTCCGAGTGAGCCGGCGTCCCCGGCGGGCGCCGAGAAAAGACGGGGGGCGGGCGGGCGCTCGCGAGGGCGCGAGTGGGCGCGACTTGGAACGCTCGGCCTTCTCGAGCGGCTCGCCAGCCCAGAGAGGGAAAAAAAAAAAGGAAAAAAAAGTCCAGTGAGGAGGACGTTTGTGTGGGCTGTGGAGCTTTACTGGAATGTGCAGTTGACTCGCCAATTCTGACACGGCTTTGGCAAGCCTCTGACTTTCTGTGGCGCCCGGCAGATCGGCTACGGCACCACGGAGAACAGTCCCGTCACCTTTTGCGGCTCGCCGCTGGACGGCCTCCGCCGAAAGTGCCACACGGTCGGCTACGTCATGGACCACACCGAGGTGCGCGGAACGGGCGGACGAGACCCCACTCTGGGACGAGACCCCGCGTCCCGCATTTTCCCCGCCGCCCGTCCGTTCACCGCCGGGGGAAATGTGCGCGCAGGCCAAGATCGTCGACCCGGCCAGCGGTCGGACGCTCCCGTTGGGCCGCTCGGGCGAGATCCTCATCCGAGGCTACTGCGTCATGTCGGGTTACTGGAATGACCCGGACCAAACCCGCGAGTGCATCGGAAAGGACGGCTGGTACAAAACCGGGTGAGTCTGTGTTCGCTCATCTCTTCTTCGGGGGCCGGCGGCGTACTCAACTGGGACTCTTGTTCAGGGACATGGGCAGCTTGGACGCCTTTGGCTACTGTCGCATCGATGGTCGCATCAAGGACATGATCATCAGAGGAGGCGAAAACGTCTACCCCGCCGAAATTGAACACTTCCTCCACGCGCACCCTAAAATCAAGGAAGTGCAGGTGAGCGCGTCCGAGACGAATCCTCCCGGCCGCTCGGAGCTCGCCTGCGCCGTGCTCTGCGTTGACGCGCCCCTTTGGCCTCAGGTGGTGGGCGTGGCGGACGCCCGCATGGGCGAGGAGATTTGCGCCTGCGTCAAAGTGAAGGACGGCGACGAGTTGAGCGAAGACGAGGTCAAGAGTTTCTGCACAGGAAAGGTGGGTTGGCGCTCGAAAAGGACGTCTCGCATTTCTGCCTTTGCACCCTTTGTTGCGTCCCCCGTCACCGGTTCGGCGCACTGGCGTAGCGTACTCATGCTAGGTTTTGTTTGGTGCCTTGTCACCGGAACCTAAAGTCCCGGCAATCGCGAGGCGAGGCACGTGTTCGAGTTGCGTGGAGCGCCTGCTCCTGCGCCGCCGTGTCACCTGCCTTTTGTTTACGTCCTGGCAGATTTCCCACTTCAAGATTCCTCGCTACGTGGTGTTGGTGGACAGCTTTCCGCTGACCGTCACCGGAAAGGTGAGCTCCACCCCTCGGAGAGCGACCGGGGGAGACGGGGGAGAGCAGGGGGGTGACCTCAAAGGCCGCTTCCCGTTTCAGGTCCAGAAACGGACGCTGCGGCGAGAGGCGCAGGAACGGCTGGGAATCGTTCAGGAGGCCCAATGAAACCCCTGAAAATGGGCCTTTTCCAACCCTTTCACCTCTGCCTGTTATGTCCAAATAAATGTCAAGCGCGCTTGTGGCGAGCGATCTGCTGACCTCGTCACTAGCCGTCTCACTTAGCGTTAGCGACGACCGGTGACCGCTTCGCTAGGGCGCGTCCTCCGGCGACCGTGACTCGTGTGGCGAGGCAGATACAAAAGAAGAAGAGGCTGGCCCGGCGCGCTATCAAAATAAAACTTTAATACTGTCAGGCCGAAGACGAGGCGCGGGCCCATCGGCTTCCTTGCAAAAGAAACGGCGTGCGGATTGGAAAAAAAAAGCCTGGGGCGGGACCAAAAATAAAAGCAGAGGCACTCCGTCAAAAGACTCCGTAAGCGTCGCCGCCGGACACGGCGAAGGCGGGGTAGGCCTCAAAGGTGGCGTACGCGGTGGCCCCGTCCTGGCTCAAAGAGACGGCCGGCTTCAGCGCAGAGGCCACGCCCCCCGGCCCGGCCAAGGCGTAACCTGCAAGACACGCGCCGCTCCGTTACTCCCGTTCTCGCCGTGGGCCGGCGTGGCGAGGCAGGCGTGGCGAGGCGAGGCGAGGCGTGGCTCTAACTCTAACCCACGGCGCCGGCTACAGACCTTCACATACCTGGAAAGGCCACCGCGGCCAGGGTGGCGTCGGGGGCCGGGCCGGCGCCCTCGCCGGCCACGCCCAGCGTTTGCAGCGTGTGCTCGGCGGCGTGCGCCTTGGCTTCCTCCACGCCGGCGCTCAGCTTGCTCGGGGTGAACGGGAGTCTGCGGAGGAACCCGGCCCACCTCAAAATCACCCCGACCCGTCTGCCGTAGGCACGCGGAGCTTACACGTTGGGGTTCTGCGTGGCCAGCGCCGGGACGGTGACCTTGTAGAGGAAGAGTTGGCGCCGGTCGGGACCCGTGGCCGAGTGCAGCTGGTACACCGGCGTCCCCCAGCTGTTCTTCTCGCACAGCTCCTCCAGAACCTGCGCACGCGGCCACCCCTCGTCAGCGCCGGGGCCGGCCGGGAACCGACCGTCGGCCCGCCCCCTCACCTGGGGCGCCGGCTTGAGGGCGGCGGCCTCGGGCCCGACGGCGGCCGGCGTCATGGGCGTCAACTCCATGCCGGGCAGTAGGTCGTACAGCTTGTCGTCGCCGCGCTTGGGGAGCGGGCCTTGGCGGCCGCCTCCCCCGGCGTAGCTAAGGTAGCCCCGCCCGCCCAGCCCTCGGACCCCCGCCGCCCCTACGGGCACACTGGTGTAAACTTCTACAGGAGAAACCAACCACATCGGGCGCAATCAGCATCAATCACACGCATGCACGACGGGCGTCTGGTGACGGAGGGAGGGACGGCCCTTCCTGCCATTCCCCTTGATTGTCGACTCCTGCTGGACGTCCGAACGCCGGCCCTCCCGACATCCATCGCCCGTCCGGAAAAAGGCAAGTGGGCTTTTTCCTCTAGTATGTACCACGATTTGCCAATGTCCAAACCCATGTGAACGTCAGCTTAGCCCGAGTGCCGGACGTCCAGCAGTGGTCGTTTGATTGAGGGTCGACGTAGCGTACGTAAAGGCGAGCGCTCACCCCGAACCGACGGCGTCCGGATCCAGCCGCGAGCCGCCACCTGACCTTTGGCGGGCGGGAAGCGGAAGTGGGGCGGGGCGGCGGTGTACGCGGGCGGGGCGTAGAACACCGGTGCCCCCAGGTAGGCCACGGTGGGGTCGTACACCTGCGACGGCAGAAAAACAACATCACCAGCGGGTCAGGTCCAGTGGCCGTGAGTCCCTCCCTCCCTCCGTCCGTCGTGACCAAACGGGGAGGCGGCGGCGCCCCGTACCTGTCCCAAGGCCAGGGTGGCGTAGTCCTCCCGCGGCAGCGCGGCGGCGCGTCCCGCCCGGCCTCCTCGTCCCCCCGTCCCTCTGGTGTAGCGCACGTAGCTGTCCTTGTCCACCGGCTTGGCCAGCGTCACCTCCAGCGCCGAGCCGTCCAGGACCTCCGAGAGAAAAGGAGGGACGGCGTGAGAGAGCGGCCGTGGTCCCCCGAGCCCACCCACGCGCCTCGCCGCCGCCGCCGCCACCTTGCCGTCCAGGGCCTTCATGGCGGCCAGGGCGTCGGCGCGCTGGGCAAAGTGGACGAAGGCGTAATCTCGGATCTTCTTGACGCGCTCCACGGCGCCGGCTTTGATGGCGTCAAACTCTTTGTGAATGCTCTCCTCGCTGGTGTGAAGCATGAGGTTCCTGACGTAGAGGATCTTGACGGCGGCCATGGTGTCCTCGTCCACCTCCACCTCGGGCTCCGCCCAGTCCACGGCGATGGCATGACCCCACAGCTGGATGCGACCTGAGAGCGGGAGGTCGCCGACGAGCGGGTCAGGTCCGCTCGCCGTCCGCCGTCCGCCCGGCTTACCCGGCAACAGCTTGCGTCGCGCCATGGCGGCCGCGCGGTGGCTGTCGTACTCCACGAAGGCGAAGCCCCTGTTTTTGTTCTTGTCCGCCGCGCTGGGATAGACGATGACCTCCACGGCGCCGTCCGTCACCTTGCGCATCTCGGCCAGGATCTCCTCGCGCTTCTTGCTCTTGGGGATGCCGCCCACAAACAGGCGACAGTTGTCCACGCTGGCGCACACGCCCAGCAGGCGACCGCTCCTGCGAGGCCGCGGAACGTGCCCTCGTGGGGCGTCTCGAATTGGGCGGGAGGCGGAGCTCCGCCCGGCCCGGCCCGGCGGAGGGGCGTCCCGCGGTGGGCGGGAGGCGGAGCTCCGCCTGGTCCAGCGGAGGGGCGCCTCACCTGATCTCGAAGTTGTTGAGCTGCTTGGTGGCCGCTCGCGCTTCTTGTTTGTTGGCGAAGGTGACGAAGGCGTACCCGCGGTTGTTGCCGTTGAAGTCCATCATCATCCTCACCTCGAAGACGGTGCCCCACTGGCGCCAGACGGAGGCCAACGGCCGTCAGCGAGGCCAGAGGGCGGCCCGGCCCGGCCCGGCCCGACCCGACCCGGCCAACCTTACCTTCTCGCAGAGCGGCACCAGCTCGTCCTCGAAGAGATCTCGCGGGAGTTTCCCCACGAAGATTTCGCTCCCTCTCTCCGGGGGGGGTCCGTCCCAGCCGGGCGGGGGGCCGCCGTAGCGCCGCTGCCCGTTCTCCTGTCCCCGTTTTTTTTGGAGCGGAAAGTGGTCAGGCAGAGAGCGGCGATGGGCCTGGGCCGACCCGGCCGGCCGCGCTCACCTGCTGGAGGCGGTACCCCGTCCTCTGCACCAGCGCCCTCAGACCGGCCTCCTTCTGTGCCCCCGCTAGTCCCTCCCCCGCTGCCCTCTGATTGGTTTCCATTGGTTCTGATTGACGGCTGGACAAATCACCCAAATTAGCTGAGCTCACTGGGGAGAAGACAAAGTCAGGAAGAGGAGGGTTAGCGCTCTGATTGGCCACCATGTGCTAAGGAGGTGACATTGCTGTAGGTAGGCTTAGGCCTGGCCTTCGGCTTGAACCCTGACCTAACCTAACCCAGAGGACATCCCTCGAAGGCACGGGTGCTCCGGGAAAAGCTTCTCCGTTTACTTCTGGCCATGGCTTCCACGTTTGCTCACGATGGCTAGCTTGCTAGCTTGCCGCTGGTGTCAAAAGGCCTTGAGTCGAGTGGCAGCGCGTTGCGTGTGATTGTTGCTTAGCGTGCGTTGCCGTGTGCGTGTATAGCAAACACGGTGGATACGGCCCAGCGATACCAGCGCAAATCCTGCTCTTCCACGACCGGACTCGGTACACGGTACGCTCAAGACGCCGAGCCGCCGAGCCGCCGAGCCGCCGAGGTCAAGGTTGTTAGATGGGACCGTGTGGCCTGGCCGGGGCCAATTTTCTATCACCGCGGGTGTCTGTGCTTTGCTCACTGGTGTATTTGTCTGTTGTGTGCTCGTCTCTTCAGAGTGCACATGCGCACGCGTTCTGTCTCTACTTAGCGTTCTGTCTGTATCTCTTAGCATGTGTTTTGTGTGAAGGATGGCGTCGGGAGCACATACGCGCATCCGCGGGCGAAACACGGACCACGTGTGGAGTCAAAGGTCACGAGAGCCCACCAATCGGTGGCGGCGGTGACGGAGGCGGCGGCGTGGCGGACCCTCTGCTCGCCTTGTTTGTTTGTTTGGAATCAATAGCAAAGATGGAAACAAATGGGGGGTCTTTTCCACAGACGCGGCCTTTTACATGGAGCCCCATTTCTTTTTCTCTTCCTAAAACGACTTTTGGTCGAAAGCCGAGCTCGCTCGATCGACGAGCGATGGATTCGTGGCGGCCGTTTGTTCGGGCGCGACCCCGTGCGAAGACGGGTGGCCTTTTGGGCACGCGGACGTACGCCCCCCCTCACCGCCACGCCAAAGCCGCCGGACGTTCGAACGTCGGCGTCATGCTTTTTCTCTCGCCCGCCGGGAGCAAAATGACCATCACTCACCTGAGCAATTTGCGAGATGGCCTCCCTCCACTCAGCGCTGCGTCATTGTGAACGCTCGGCGCGATCGCGTCATATCAAACTCCAAAGGTTGAGCGTCTGGGTGTTAGCTTTACGAGGCGCCATTAATGTTTAACCCGCCGCTATCTGTCAGCGCACACATGTGGCCCACTTGTTGTCACCAAAGGGAAGGAAAAGACTCTTCTTTCATTCCAGTGATCAAGATCCTCGTGGGGATGAACCCCAAAGTGCCCTTGAGCCAGGCCAATGGTCTACTGGGAGCCCCAAATCCTCCCCTTGGATTGGATTGATTTGAGCGTTGCAAACCTTTATTGGTTCAAAAAATGACCACATATAGTAAGGCTGTTTTTGTTCCCCCCAAAAAATGCCATGTATAATACATATACACACATATGTAAAGGGTTATTTTTTAAAGACCAAAAAAACAGTCTGACTATACATGGTCTATTTTTTTAAAGAAAAAAGCCTTACTATACATGGTCTTTTTTTTTTAAATTGAAGAAAGCCTTACTATAAATGGTCTTTTTTTAAGGAAAAAATATCGTACTATACATTGTCTTTTTTATTGCCGAAAGCTTTACTATATACATGGTCTTTTTTTCGGGGGAAAAGGCTTATACTCGCCACGGTCATTTTTTCTTCAACGTACGGCAGAGAACGGGGGCGAAAATCCACTCTCCATTGACGCTTACTGCAGACATGCCAAATTGAAAAAAAAGCCTTACTATACTGTCATTTTTTAAAGAAAAAAAGCCTTACCATACTATGTCGTTTTTGTATAACTAAAAACACAAAAGAAAGAAAAAGAAAAATGTGCAATTCTTGATTTAAAAAGGGGAAAATCAGGAAATATAATATACATCTATACTCGTCATTTGAAATTGATCCTAAAACAGAAAATCAGCACCATGATTTACTTTCTCGGGCCGCACAAAATGATGCAGCGGGCCAGATTTGGCCCCCGGGCTGCCACTTTGACACTTGTGATGTCATCCCAAAGAATGCCACCACACGGTGACTTACTTGGCCACCTGTTAGAGCTCTTTCTGCTGCCATTGGTCGACGGTGAACAAGCGAGGCTTCTCATTGGCTCGCACGGCCGCCACTCTCTTGTGAAACGCCCCGTAGGGCGGAAATGAACGCCCCTACCAAAAGTTGACTGCACGGAACTCCAGCGATGCCTCAATCAACGGAAAAGTAAGAGAAGGGGAAGCGTCCCCCGCCCCGCCCGGTTTCTTGGGGGAAAAGGACCAATGGAGCAGCGCTCGAGCCCCAAACGGGCACCTTTACCGGCGGCCCGCTTTTATCGGAGGCCCGTTTTTTTTTTTTTTTACCGGCGGCCACCTACTACTAGTATGTACTTCAAGCAGTATTCGTGGTAGTGGCACTAAAATGCCACGAGGCGGCCCCAGTGTGCAACGGTGAACGTCTTCTCACTCCCGGACGCGTAGGAATTGATCCGGACCTCGACAACTGTTAGCCAAGCTTTCAACACCTCAAGCCAAAGCAGCGGTGGTGGGTAAGTCCCACAATGATTTATGTCGAAGAAACATTGTATTTGATGGAAAAAAATGAACTGGACTAGAGTACCCTTAACCAAGCCTGCCTATATAAATGTAAATTCAGTGATCATGGCAGGATGGCAAATACCAGCTTACAATAGTAATGTTCAGAAGGGACCGTATGGGAAACCGTGGCGGGGGACTGTGTTAGGGAACACCTTCAATGTCAACACATTTCTATCTGTTGACATTTAAGGTGGCTCAATGTCCTCAACCTTGAATGCATCAATCAGCCTTAAAATATCGCACAGATGTCAATGACTTCCTCTACTACCTTCTCTAAAGATCTTCGGCCCTACTTGGGGAATGCCACACAAAAAATGAAGTTATCTTGCTTGGAGATTGAAATATGAACTGGCTGGATAAATGAAATGGGAGACAGTTGAAATCAGCGTGAAGCGTATTTGACTTGACGCAACTCCTCAAAAGCCCTTCTAGACTCGCTGCTTCTTCGGAAACATGCGCGGCAGATGCGCTCTTTTCCCATAAGTGGGAGAGAATCCAAAAGAGGTTGGCTAGGATCACAGGCCTATCAGCCCATAAACTCAGTCCTTCTCAAGAAAGCTTCCCCAAAATAGATACGCATGGGCCCAAAAAAAAACAAAACATATCAGAGCAAATGAGAGTACCAAAAAAGGGAGATCCCAAAACATTATCAATTGGGACGATGACCTCTACCATAACCATACTAATAATGTCAGCGGTCGGTTTTTGAAAATATCAAATGAAAAGTGGATAAAGGTCATTGGTGCGGTTCATTGATCTCAAAAAGGCATTTGACACCAGACTGCTGACTAAACGCTCTCCTTTTCATTTCTCTCCAAGCACGCTAAATTGGATGGAATCATAGTTTCCTGGAAGATCACAATGCGGCAGGATAAAATCATTTTAAAGCCTGACAGTTAGACAAACAAAATGGCCAAAAACTCTGCTACGTGTGTGTATGTGTATGTGGGTCATCGTTTATCTTCAAGCTACACTAAAGATGGAAATTAGCCCTGGGCTAAAATCTTCCATATTTATGTGCATTAATATGAATAGAAATACTATGTGCTGTTCCTCATTGAATAAGTCCAACTCAAAATGTTTGTAATTCCTTCCATTTTTTAATTTTATTCTTTCCTGGTATGGTTGAAAAAGCCAAACACCAAATGCAAAACCCACCAACGAGATTTGTTTGGCGCGAGACCTCGCCATCATCAAGTTAGCCAATACGAAGACGGATGCTCGCCGCTGCGGGCTTTTTTCGCCCTTCTGCCCGTTGACCGCAACGAGTCGTCCCGTCGTCGCCGCCGCTCAGTCGTTCCGTTGTCGTCGTGGTTCCGTCGTCGTCGTGGTTCCGTCGCCCCGCTTCCGACGTCTGCGAGCCATTAAACGGGTTGAAATTCACGGGCGATGGAGGGCCAGATGGTCGTCTGGGATGTGGCCGTGGGCGCTTCCAAACTGGCGGCCTTCCGCGTCGCCGCTTTGCTTTTTCGCTTCTCGATCCCGTGGTTTTAGCGGCGCGACGGTATCGACGCTAGCGTTAGTGTGGAAATGGCATCGGCACGGACGCGCGCGTGGCCTACGGGGAGTGGAAAAGACCGTCCCCAGCGGATGCGCCCATCGCCGAGAGAAAGGTCGCGCTCGTGGTGGCGGGCGGGCGATGGAGCTGGCGCTCTTGAAAAGCGCCTGCAGATCCGCCCCCTCCGTTCCCTCCCCCCTCTTCCCGACCTTGAAATAGAAGGTGGCAGATGACGCCGGAGCGCCAGCTTCCTTTAAAAGGGTGCCCTGCCGGGGACAGCGAGCGCCGTCCGTCCAAGCCTTTTGGAAACAGCCGGCCGCATCCCTCCCTCCCTCCCTCGCTCCATTACACTCCAGTACAAGATCCCGCAACACCCTCCTCCCCTCCCCTCCCCTCCCCTCCCCTCCGCGTCAGCTTAAAAGGATGACAAGATGGTCCAAATGTGGCTCCCGTCCCGGAGGGCCCCGGACACAAACGGCCCCGGCCGGCCACGATGGAGATGGCGCCGCTTCCATAAATAAAGCAGAGCGCTCCATTTGTTTCCAATCGACGGCGCTCACACTTTATTCGTCGGCGTAAAGACGGGCCACCGGGGAGGTGCCATTTTGCCACACTCGAGTGACTCAAGTTCCAACGGCATCCAAAAAGTACGCAAGCGCTATGGGTAACACGCACGGCAAGAAAATGAAGACCAGGAGAACTTTTTCCACCACAGATTTATAACATGATCACCATCATCTTTTCACACGATTTGAGTCCACGAACACAAAGAGCAGCAAAACAAGGTTTTTGTAACAAAATCTTTGCATGGTGGGAAGTTTCTCGATGCACGAGAGCTTTTGCTTTGCCACGCCACGTGAGAAGGAGGCCTTTTTCAAGCGCTCTTCTCTCATTGGCTCGTCTTGCCAGTTACATTTGTCGAGCAACGAAAAAACATTTCACGTCTTTAGCGGGAAAAATGAGCATAAATAACAACAATAAGGACAAGAAAGACGAGCGGCGGCTGACGCGGGCCCTCGACATCCCCCAAAATCCAGAAGACCCACGACGGAAAGCCATCGCTCGGTCGCGTCGGTTAACGTCTCCGGCGCCAAAGCCTTCCACGGCCACCGACTTCCTCCGGCGCTAGAACCGGATGACCACGGCGGCGGCCCGGATTGGGAAAGCACGGGCGTTAGCGTGACCGGCGGCCGGCTCCCCATTCCGAAACCCGGCCGTGCCGCAGACACTTTTTTTTTTTCCCCTTTGAATACGACGTGACATCTTTCCGCTCCGCACGGATGGGCCGTCTACTGGCGGTAAGCTCATTTGGATCGGAAGCGCTCGTAGCCGGCGGCCATCTTTGAACCCGGCGCCGAGTCAAAGAGGAGATCTGCAAAAGCGCGGCATCGGCGGCTCATTCCTAGCATTTCCTGGTTTGAGCGGCGGCGTGTCGTCATCGAGACCGGTTAGGAAGGCTCGGGGAAACGCCCGTTTCCCCGAGCGGCGGCGGCAGCGGCGTGGCGCCGTCCCGAGCGGGAACGCGAGGTCCGCCCGCTGCTGCTGCTGCTGCTGCTGCCGCTCACAGCGAGGTGGACTGCTTGATGCTGTGGAAGCTGACCCGCGAGGGCGAGGTGGGGATGGAGGCGGCCTGCGTCATCCGGGCCCGGAGCGAGTGCTGCTCCTGCCAGCGGCGGAAACGCTTCCTGGCCGCCGAGCGCACCTGCGGCCCAACGAGAGTGGACGCAGAGCGGCTTAGGCTTGGGGTTCCGCCAAGCGGACGGTCCTCGGGGGCCGGCCGCCGCCGCGGCTTTTGGTTCCGAGCCGTCCGACCCAAACGCTTTTAACCAATGAGGTTTCTGCTGAAACGACAAGCACCTGACTGCAATCCACCGATTGCACTTGTAAGATACCAGATTGGTGGAGAGCTTTCCTCTTACGGCTTGGAAGGAAAAGCCGCACCCACTGCGGCCCACGGTGGAATAGTTTGGAGTGCCCTGGGTTAGGGTTAACCTCCGTCCCTCCTCCAAAACAGGACTTCCACGGAAGACCTTCCAATGGACGCACCCAGACTCGTGCCACGGGAGGCGCTTTTTTTTGCCTCTCTGTTTCCCTCAGCTTTGGCTCTTTTTGGTTTTGTTTATTTCTCTCAGTCTGCCCAGTACTGACGGCTGGGTCTCTCCTTCGGCGAATTTGCCGGCCTCCCAATAGCGAGTCTAGTGCCTCCGAGGATTACCGTCAGGCGCTTTGGATGACCAACAACAACAACTCCAAAACAGGTGCCATTCATCCAGACGGCCGGCCGGACGGACGGCCGGATGCTACAGCATGCACACCCAGACCCCAAGCAACATGCGCGCGCCAATCGGAGGCGCGGCGCGGCGCCAGTCATCGTATTTGCCAGCAGTCTCCCATGGAAAACGTTTGGTCGGACGCGGCCTCTGCACGTCCCCGTGGAGACCGGGCCCCGCCCCCACGGCGACCCACGGGCGAGCTAGCGGACGACCCCGCGTCGACCCGCCACGTCGGACAAGCAAACACGCGTTTCCTTCCCGAACGACCGGCGTCGACCTCCTCGGTCCGAGCGGACGTCGGTCGCCTAGGCGACCGACGTTCGCTCGCATCCAGGACGACAGACGCCAATTCCAATCGCGCGACATCCGGTCAGCCTCCCGCAATCTACTTGACGTCCGATCCATTTAAAGCGGCACGGGAACGCCCTGGGCGACGCGTGTGTGGCGGCGATGCGGCGAAGGAGGCGGAGGCGGAGGCGGAGGCGGAGGCGGACTTACTTCGCTGTTGAGGAAGCAGTAAAAGACCGAGACGAAGAATCCCTGCCAAAGGACGGACGTCAGTGATGGGTGGCAAGGGGGGCGGGGCACCCGCTTCTTGGGCGTCGGCCTCACCTGGAAGGACTCCAAGAAGGAGTTGAAGTAGATGAAGACCAGCTGCGATATCTCATCCTCACCGGGATTGACGAAGAAAAGCATGTAGGTGATGCCCAGCAGGGGCAGCAGCACCAACGTGGCCTTCACCGCTTTCCTGAGGAGGGAGAGGGGGAGGGAGGAGCGTGGTCATCATCCCCGTGGATGGGCTGGCCCTCCGCCGACCCTCCGTCCGCCCCGCTCTACCTGTACTGAATGGTCTCCGAGGTGGTGGACGCTCGCAGTTTGGTCATCAGGATCCTGACGATGTTGAAGAGAAAGATGAAGTTGATCTGAAAAGACAGCGTGGCTAATCTCGGCGGAACTTTGGCCCGGGCGCAGGCGCCTTCCCGTGGCTCCTCCCCCCCCCCCCCGTGCCGTGGTTTGCGGCCCGGCGTCAAATGGAGGGACTCACCACCAGAACCAGGATCATGGGACCCTGGTAGATGTAGTCGGTGTAGACGCCCGCCCGCTTCCCGAACCAGCACCTGTCGACGGAGAGGTTGACGTGAGCCAAATTCTACGGGGGTGTTTCCCCTCGAGGCGAGGGGGAACCGGAGGAAGACTGACTTTTCGTTGTCGTAGTAGAGCTTCCCGATGGCCCAGGCCACGATGATGGGGAAGGGGATACCTGCGTGCAAACGCAAGCAAACGGCTCAGCGCGGGGGGCGGGCGGGCCTCGGCCGGCCCTCGAGAAGGCCCTCTCGACGGGGCGGCGCCGCCTACACCAGCCGATGCAGATGAACATCCACTTGCGCAGTTTGTCGGTGGAGTAGGTGAGAACGATGGCCGTGTGCAAGTAGCAGCCCTCGCCGAACATCCAGAAGAAGTTGGTGGAGTGGAAGTAGTTGAAGGAAGCCGTCACCAGCCGGCACCAGGCCTTCCAAAGAAAAAGAAAAAAGGGCGTGGCCAAAAGGGCTCGCAGGCTGGAAGGGAAGGTGGACAAGGGTGGGAAGGCCCCACCCTCCCTCACCCCCCAAAGAATGCCCCGCTCCGACCCCCGCTCACCACGTTGCTCTCGTGCACCTCGGGGCTCATGGTCAGCTGCACCACGAACCAGGTGGCGTTCCTCAAGATGAAGGCGCCGATCAGGTTCCAGTGGATGATGTTCCTCAGGCAGCGGATGCTCCTGGAAGAAGGAGGCGGTGGTGCCGGTGCCGGTGGCAGGGGGGGGGGAAACAAGAACCAAAAACAAAACAAAGGCTGACCCCGCTCAAAGACAGAAACAAAAGAAGCGCTCCGACGATGACGCTAGCTAGCCGTCCCAATTGGACCGTCGAAGGAAAGCCAGCCCTTGGCTAAGCCTAACCTCCAATGCACAGCTGGGGAAGAACTGGGTTGGGGCGACGATGCCGGCCGTGTATTTGTGGCCAACGTAGCGGGCCAATCGGCACGTCTTGCCTTGATTATTGTAAGGCTTTTCATTGTTTGCCGGCTCCGCACGTTTTTCTTTCTTTCGTCCAATATGGCTCTTTTGATCATTTTGGCCGCCACGCTTCTTTGCCGGTCCCGTTCGTGGCTTTTTTGGGGGCTCTTTGGCTCCATTCGCCGCCACTCCACTTTAGTCGGCCTCCTCCCTCCGGGGGAACGGCTTGCCTCCAACACCACTTGTGCATAAATGCGCCGGTGTCCAGCCCCGCCCCCTTCACGCTTTTCGCACTCTGGAGGGTGGAGCCGCTCTGAGAAAGACGGACGGACGGACGGGGGGCGTCGTTGGCACGCGGACCGCCGCCCGCCCTAATCGTCCCCTTCTCCCCCATCGGGCCTAGATAGAAGCTCCCGGTGGCCGGCCTTTGGAATGCTCTGCCCCGCCCCCGTTAAAGGTAGAGTCTTGTGCCACTCTGCCGGCCGGCCGGCCGGCAAAGGCGGCTTTGGAACGAGAGGCCGCTTACCTCAAACACAGGAAGAGGAAAAAGGCCACCAGCAACGCCACCATGGAGACGCAGTGACCCAAAAAGTTGATGATGACAGCCAACTGGTAATGCATCTTGCCCTTCTTCTGAAAAGCAACACGTCGGCAGCGCCGAATGCGCCGTTAGCAAAACTCGCCGATCGGCCGCCGCCACGTCGGCATCGCCACGTGCGCCGTTAGCAAAATTCGCATCCCCGAGAGCGCCGTTAGCAAAACTCGCATCGTCAGCCTCTGGGGTCCGATCGCCGACCGGGCGGGGGTGACGACATCTTTTTCGTACGAGCCGTTCTGCCATTTTTGGCCTTTTCTGTCTTTGGGTTGGAAATTTGGAGCCGATGCGGGGATTTACGTAACCTCGCTGCGCCCGCGCGGGGATTACGGCCGTTAATCCGCTCTCGGCGTGGCGTGGGCGCAATATGGCCAGACGGCGGGGTCGCGGATCCCCTCCGGAGGGGGGGGGGGGGCGGATCCCTTCCGTCCCCCACGCCGATGCCTCGAGCTGTCGTTGCCGTTGATTCGCGACAGCCAAACGGACTTGCTCCGACGCCATTCTTTGGTCACGGGGTTTGGGTTAGGCTCAGGCTCATTTTGCTCTTCGATTGTAAGCGCGCCACGTTAACACGGAGAGTGGCGGTTTTACTTGAAGCGGGGAATAACGCGGCAACGTCAACTCACTGAGCCATTCGGAGAACAACGCCTTTTCGAGAGCGAGCGGAGAACATGTGGCTTAAGTGACGGCCGTGAAACGGGGACAAAAGATGGGAGGCGCCGGCTAACCGGCTAGCTAGCCGGCTAGCTGGCTGCTTTGCTCACCTCCTGGTGCAGGATGGCCTTGCACATGGAGTAATTGCCCTTTGCCGCCCAGGTCCCATTCCGCAGGCACTTCCTGTACACGCTGTCTACACAAACACACAAACACACAAAGGCACACATTTCCGTTAAGAACAAAATGGGACGTTCCGGAGGGTGACGCCATCTTGCAATTTCAGAACCTTTCAAAGTTGGAACCTTTAAGTGGCCCGACAAGAAAAATCAATCAATAGACAGAGAAGCAAAAGAGGACGCCGGACTCACGCCTGCTGGCGCGTGACCTTTGAGGGTGTGACTTGTCACATCGTTTGCCTTTCCGCCTCATTAACGGGGACAGGCGCTCGCTCCTCTTTCCGTGTCAGAAGGTCCCCCGACGGAGGGGCCGTTTTTCGGGGTGCCCGCCTCGCCCGGTCCGCACGCTTGTCGGACGTGGACGTTTGTGCTTCCATAGAGCGATTGGACGCGGCCGCTCCTTTCTGCCATTGGATGCGGCCGGCGGGCGGGCGGGCGGGCGGAGTCGCCCATTTAACGGCCACTTGAGATTCTCCACGCGGCCACCGATGCACGCTCGTAATCCAATCGGAGAGGCGGCGAGTCCATTTCCTCACCGGATAACTCGAAGGGGAGATCGTTGGACGAGGCCGCCGTTTGATTCCCCGACCCGAGCGGATTCTCCCGGGCCGGCCCCCTCCGGAGGGGAGGGGAGGGGCCGACGTACCCGGGCTCGCTCCAATGGCTTCTGGGCGGGCACCGCCACGGTGGGGCCCGAATGGCAGGTGCCTGAGGCCGACACGCTCCCCGTCCGCTAATGAAGCTTTCGCGGAAAGGATTTAGCGGGATTGACGCGTGCGGTCTCCGTGGCGACGGAGACCACGCGCTTTGCCCGGTCTCGCCACGGGTGATGACATGATTTCGACGGCTGACCAATTAGCCACCACGTCCTGGGGTGGAAATAGCACGTAGCCTCTCCTTTTGCGGAAAGCCCAAATGACGAGACAATCATCTGCGACGCAAAGGCTCACGGCTCTTTTTTTTGTTGCAAATACGGCCGACAAGGATTGGAAAGTTATGACGTGGCTCCCTGGGGCCAACCGGCTCAGGTTGTCGCAGTCAAAGGGGGAAATTGGCCTTGTACTTTGGGGCTCCCTTTTTCTTGCTTCTGGCTGACTCCCCCATGTTTGGGGCTCGGTGGCTCCCGATTTTGTTGGCCCGGCCTTTGGGGCTCACTCAAGCCCATCAATTACGGGACCACTTGACGTTAGCCGTTTCCCCTCTTGATTTTAGCGCTCAATTGCCGGAGGCGCCCGCCCGCCCCCAAAGGCGTGGAGGTCGTCCCGAACGTCTCATCGATCGGAAAGTACATGATCCGTTTGAAAGTGCTCATCAATTATTCAGCTTGGTGAATAGTTCATGAGGCGAGCGGCCAGGTCACGTGACACCATCCTCTATTTTTAGAGAACGGACGCGCGGGCGACCCGGCGAGCCGCGCCCCCACGCCACCGCTCTTTCCGCCCGGGCTCCGAGAGGTCGACGGAAGCCGCCGTGGGACGAAGGTGTCCCCAAAGGAGCGTTTCAAAGTGGCGACGGCGAGCGAGAGAAGCGCCGCCGCCGCCATCCCCAATAAAGCCTCGCCATCCCAAAAATAGCTGGTCCATTGTGCGCCGGCCGGGGCCAATGCGTTCCGTGAATCATCCCGCTTAGAATTGCGGCGCTTTTCCAAAATTAGACCCCGACAAATCCCAGACTTTGCCGCTTTCTTTTTTTTTTTTTTTTCGAGCTTCCATTTCCAACGGGAGAGAAGTGAAAATGGACGCCCCCAAAATGAATGCCCCACGTGAATCCGCAGGAATTGAGCCCTCGTGACAAAGGCCGTCTTCTGCTATGGATTTGGGGATTTGGGGCAGGTGCAAATTGGGGAAACGCTGCGGTTAAAAGTAGGACGCCCGACGCGGCGTAAAAATGTGGAGGCGCCGCTCGCTCGCTCGCTGCCTGCTGTCTTTTGATGAGATTTGCATTGAGGGTTTTTTTAAATGTCAGCACGAGGCGAGGAAATCTCCGCACCAGCGCTAATGAGCCGTCACGGCGGCGAAAACAAATCCCGAGAAAAGACCGCTCTTGATGACGACGTGCCTTTCTTTCCTTTCCTTTTTTTTTTTTTGCTCTTCCCTGCCCTGGTGCTAATTCGTGAGAAGTATTTTTGGCACTTGGTTTTGAGTGCCGCCGGCGGTCACGCGCCGCCGAGGGGAAACGCGTTGCTCACGAGACGACGACGGTCGCCCCAGATTGCTAATCTGTCATCCGCAAAGAGAGAGAGAGATAAAGAAAGAAAGAAAGAGAGAGTGAGAGAAAACACTGGACATCCCAACCGTTTGAAGCGGGAAGAAATGTTCTTTGGCGGCCAAGCCACTTCAGCCAATTCACGCGGATGGGATGTCCAATGTTGAGCCAGCCAGCCATTCATTTCAAGGTCCCACGGAGAGAAACAAGCCTCAATGCTTACTGGTGGTGTTGTAGCGGACGCCGTAGAAGATCTCGGGGCACGGTCGGGCCACCAGCCGAGCGGAGGGGCTGCGAGGCCAGCACGTCCCGATGCCGTCCAGCGCCGCCTCGCAGAAGACCTCGCCGCCGCCGCCGCCACCACCGCCGCCGCCGCCTGACGCACACACACAGAGTCACCCGGGTCCGCGCCGTCATCGTGTCCATCGCGGCCGGCTCACCGCCGCCGTCCGTCTCGTTCCACCAGGGCCACGCTGCGAGCGGAAAGCGCGCGTCACCTTCAAAGCAACGTCCTTTACCGGGGGGGCCCCGGCAGATTTTTGAAAAAAAACGTGCCGGCTCCCCCGACAATGGCAAATGTCTTTTGCCTGAAATCATATGCCAATCTACAAAACGCTCTTAACCTGGCCCAAAATACACGCAAGAGAAAGCGGCCCCGGGCCCCCAAATCGACGACAAGCCCGATTGGAAATGATACCAAATGATGGGGCGGACGGGGATGGGCCGGAAATGGACAGCGGGGCGACCGCAAATGCCGCTCCGCCAAACGTCGAGAGGCGTGGACCGATCGACGGGGAAGTCGAGCCAGCTCGAAATAAATGGAAAAGGTACAGCGCGTTTGTCTTAAGGCCAACGTTAAGCCACGGAGACAGGGGCCCCCCCGAGGCTACAAACAGAAAGAGAGAGAGAAAGTGAGAGAGAGAAAAACGTGCCCCCCGGGCGCGGCCCTTCCGCCGACCGGTCGGAGACGTCGGCGGGAATTAAAGCGACGTCGCGATGAAGGATTTGCGAGGGGGCGTCGGCCGGGGCGCCAACCGGGGAGCTCGTTAGCGCGTGGGGGCCGCCTCCCTCCCTCCCTTCCTCCCTTCCTTCCTTCCTCGGTGACGAGCGCCGACGCTCGCCCTACAATTCATTCATGGTGACAAGTCAAAGCGTGATTCATTCGCCGACGGAGACCGTGACGTCCTTGGCCCATTTCAGCCACGCTGGCCGTCTCGGCGACGTCTCGGGAACGACAGACGTTCGCCGCTTGGCAAAAACGCCGCTAGGGGTCTGCGACTAGGAAATGAAAAATGGCTACTCCTCCGGGTATAATGAGGAGAGCTAGCCGGACGGGACCGTCGCTCGCCGTTCGGAGCGTTAGCCAAAACGGAGCCACCCGCGTACGTGCTAGCCAAACGGACAAAATGGCGGCCGCGGAGCTCGAGGACCGCCGCCTCGTCGGTGCCGGTCCATTTTTAATTGGACTGGCTCTCCTCTCGCCGGCGTCTTTGCCACAGCGAGGGTACAACATGATACATGTATATATATAATTCCACTCCTATCTTTTTAGTTTTTTTTCTCTGTCTGTCGGTTTGGCGTGGACTTACCGGCGGAGGGGGCGTCGGCCACCGTCACGGCGTCGCACGTGGAATTTGCCCGGGAGGCCGGCGGCAGAAAGAACAGGAAGGCGGCGCACATCTGCGGAAAGACGGGAAAAAGAGGTGGCGGGGGGGGGGGACATTATTTGGGGCCCATCATCCGGCCGGGGCCCCATCCTTTGGGGCCCGCCCGACGGCGACCCCCACGCGTTGTGCAAATGGAGTTTGCGTTTCCGCCCTCTGGTGGTTCCAAGCTTTCTTTGGACGGATAAAGATATTGAAGGCTTTGGCTGGCGTCGTGGACACTGCGAGCGGAACGCCAGCGCGACCTTTGTCTCCCTCCCTTCCTCCCTCCCTCCCGCTCCAAATGGATTGGGCCCGCTCCCTCGCTATTCCTTTTGCATCCATTTTTGGGGCACGGCTAGCTCACGACCTGTTCCTTTGGAATCGCTCCCCGCTACGGGTGACTTTAGGCTCGTCCATTGCGGATTGCTTGCTGTTCATTTTGCAATTCAATTCACTCATTCAATGCGATTGAAGAGCACATGCCGCATTAGTTTTTTTCTTGTTGAAAATCATGCCTAGTGAAAGCTCCCAGCCGGGAAGGAGCCCGCCCGGCCGGCAGACAGCTCGCGGACGGCGTTGGCCTCTAAAGCAGCTGCGGCGTCACGCCAGTCAGTCAAGCGACACGTGACACGTGTTTGAGTTGGACGGAAAAGGCGCCAGGAGAGCCCAGCTGCGGCCGGCCTTTCATCCGAGATGGCCGAGCGTGGAAAGGTCGTGACGGCAAAAATCCCGAGCGGAAGCGCGCCGCGGGAACATCCCCGGCGGAACCAAAGCGGATCCGCGCCGAGAAAGACGCGGAGCGCCTCCCCTGGCCTACGACGTCTGACCGAGCGCCGAACTCCCGCAAATGTCCGTGAGCGCCGGGGGCCGTTCCCGTCCACTGGGAGGGAGCCAGTTAAGTTAGGCTTGGGCGGCGGACGGGCCTCGGGGTCGCCGGGGCCAAGCTAACCCCGTCCGACTCGAGGCGCCGACGTCCCCATTGAAGCCGATTCGTCAAACCACGATGGGATGGACGACAACGACGGAGGCTTCCCGCGCATCGGGGCTCGTTCAATCTAGGACGGAGGAGGACCGGGCGCGCCGCCATTGGACGTCCGACACGCCGAGGGTCCGTTCCGAGGTTAAATGCAATGTCAAAAGTTTCAGGCATCAAGCACTTTGCGAAAAGCTCACCTGCAGGAGCAGCATGTTCAGCTCACATCCTTCTCAGCAGAGCGAAAGAGGCGGAATCGGAAGGAGAGGAAGAAAAAGAAGAAGAAGAAGATGAAGAAGAACAAGTCGAAGAGAAGCCAACAACGCTGACGGAGGAGCGAGTGTTGCATTCAGGGACGCAAGAAGGTAGCGCTGGTGGATCCCCAGTGTTGTTGTCTGCGGCTGCCTCCCGTTTCTCCCGCTCCAACTGCTCCTCCCGCTCCTCCTCTTTCTCGTAAATCTCCTCGTCCTCCGGGCGCTACGTCCGCGTCCGCATCCAGCTCGCGTCGCGGACCGGCGCGTGGACGCCACGCCACGCCAAGGCACGCCGAGCCGAGCCAAGCCCCGCCCCCTTGCCAGATGCTTGCCTGGCACACGCGCGCGCGTGCGCACGACCTCACGATTGCGGGGAAAGGTGAGGCGAGAGAGCCAAAGTTGCACGCGCACGCACGCTAGCTAGCCCCAAAGAAAAAGAAAGACCAAGCCAAAGAAAAAGACAAAAGGAAGAAATGAAGAGTGGCGCGATGGGCTTTGGTGCGGTGCACGAACATCACGTGTTTCCATTTGGACCGGCGCCGGAGTGGGAGGGACTTAGCGCACTGACGCCCCAAGAGAGAGAGAGAGGGGGGGAGAGAGAGAGAGAGAGAGACTAAAAAAAGGGAGGTGACGTCAGCGGTTCTCATTCAATTAGCGGCAAGAAGTCCGAGGAAGCCACCATGCACCAAATGGGAGGGAGTCCATGCGAGAGAGGAGAGAGAGAGAGAGAGAGAGAGAGAGAGTCAAAGCAAAGCATCTTCACGCCATTTCTCCACTACTTTTCATTCCAACTCAACAAGAGGATACCTTTTGCAAGTGTAAACAGTTCATTCAAGTCAGGTGCTACTTCTTTTAGAAGACACCTGATTGGTTAAAATGTCGCCACTGGATCGGTTGGAACAAAGAGCAGGACCCACTGCGGCCCAAAGGCCCAATCGCTTTGACACATGTGCTCTAATGTGTGTGTGTGTGTGTGTTTGTGTCGTCTGCTTTATCCAGACCTGCGTGCACGCACATCTGTGTGTGTGTGCGTTGGTTTATATACGGTTTCTGAGGACATTTGGCCTGACTACACACCTGGGCTCCAGGGACACTTTGAAATAGGGGGACTTTGCCAAAGTCCTCACAAAGCTAGGAGCTAGCGTATCTGTAGTTGTTGGGCCCTAAATCACGGGCTTTGCCTGCGCACGTGTGTTTGCACATGTTGGCCGGCGCCACGCCGGCGTTGGCCAACATCAACAAACTTGGCGCCACCTGAAGTCCCGATCGGTTTCCAAGACGTAAACAAAGGCGGCGTGGGTCGGCACGTTCCCCGTCGGCCAATCCCAACAAAGGGATTTGAAAGGGCCTTCTGGGAGGAAAGCTTGGCTCCTTTTCAACTTTTCTGCTTTCTTTTCCTCCAACGGCCAGGCCAGGCCAGGCCAGGCCAGGCCGCCACCACCATTTGCTTCTTTCTGATCAAGCGTTCCCGATCGTCGTGGCGCTCTCCATTCCAATCCCGTTTCCAGTCACCTCCAATGTTGGGAAGGGCGAATGAATATTGGTTGACAGATGAGCATTGACACAAATGAATTGGACATCTATCGTAATGGATGGCAAACAAGCAGTTATTTTGGTTTGGAATCCGTTTCGGGTCCTGTTCCTTCCTGTACATTTTGGGTCACTTCCTCTATACAGAAACACAGACGCATCTGCACAAACACAGTAAGTAAGCAGTGGGGGATGCGCACACGCACACACATGCACACGCACACATCCACCTTCTTGAAACGAGATGGTTAGAGCACACAACGCAGCAAAGTAAGCAAAGCCAGCCAAAGCATACACACAAAAGAAGACGGGGGTGCGCGCCGGTGTTTCTCGTTTTCTGGGTCAACGCTTGACGAGCTGACAAAATCTTTCAAGTTTTTCTTAAGCCTCCAAACTACTTTGCAAAAGTATTCAATCAGGAGTAAAGTACTTTCTGCGAGTATTTAGCGGCGAGCGCTAAACATCAAAGTGCCCCCCCGCCCCCAACTGTCTATTTCTGCAACTTAACAACTGGGTCAGAGGCTCTAAAAACATTTGTGCGAGCCGGCGGCGGCGAAAGACGAAGACCACGCCGCCGCCGCCGCCGCCGCCACCGCTTGACGTTTGCTCGCCGCCACCAATGGCTCGGACGCTTAAATCTTCATTTGAAGAGCAAACTCATCCCCGTTCCTTTTCCGGTGGCTTCCTGTCAATTTTCTCTCGCCGTTATTGGCGGGCGACCGGCTTTGGAGCGGGGTTGACGTGCGCCGGCGGGACAGGATTGAAATGGACCGCCTCGCCGATTGTGCGCCCGCGATCTCGCCTGATTGAAGACAAATTGTCTTTTAGATTATAGTGGGGGGGGTTGGGGGACGTGGGCGGCGGGTGGCGGGAGGAGGAACATTGTCGCACTACCAGCTGCAGGGAAATTGATTAAAATATCTGCGTTATGCAACCACTGCCAAGGAAAACACAGCTGCCTCGTCCAGTCGGGTTCCGGCGGCCAATGAGCAGCCGGCGATTGTCCGCTCGGCCAATGGTCTCCGTCCATCCGTCCGTCCGCTCGCTCGCTCCTCGACGTTTGTTTTGACCTCCTTTCTGCGTCACCGTTCAACCTTTTCCTCTCCTTGTTTTTCTTTGCCGCCGCCGCTATAGCTTAGCCACGAGATACGGCAAACCAGACCGGAGGGCCTTCGGCTAAGGACCCAATTTTTGGGGAACGCTCCCCGGAATAGCATTCCCGGGACGCGGCAAAACCTAGCCAGCGCGTTTCCCGGCAGCCGTCGCTCGCCTATTGATTTTGTGACACGGCGGCGTGGGGAAAAGGGCTTATGGCCCGCTCCACGACTTTGAGATTCCATTTGTCACTGGCCGACGAGCCGCCCGTCAACGAGCGCGCCGGCGAAGACGAGACGTGATCGACGAGCGAGCGCTCCCAAAGTCGCCAGATCAATCTCCGAGCGATGGCGGCCGACCGGACAAACGCTCGCCCGGCCCGACCTCGCGTCGCCGCCGGCCGGCGCGTATCCGCGCTCCCCGCCTCGTTCGGTTGCGGCCTTCCCTTTCGTTGGGCTGCCCGTTGACTGGAGGTCATCGGTAGGTCACCGAACCCCCGAGAGCGACTCACCGAAGCCCACGGGTCCGATCCAACCCGGGTTAAGAACCACTGGCTCGGGCTTGGCCCCGAGAATCCAAAATAATGCCTCGAGGAAGCGATGACGGCCGCTCAGTCCGGCGACGGGTGAGCGCGTTAGGCCCGGGTCGTGCTCGCTTCGACGTTTCGTGGCGGTCCAACGCAAAGACGACGGCTCTTTTTGAGCTGGATTCGAAAGGGACCCAAAATCGCCACTTCTTCTCAGCTCGTTTCGCTTTATCCCGCCCGGTTCAAAGTGCCTGCAGAGCAGGTGGGCGCCAGCCGCCAGGCAGGGCAGGGCAGCAAGTCTACAGGCACGCCCGCTTCTCTACTGCCCTCTGCTGCTCGGTAGGTGTCACCGCAAGCGACGCCAAAACAAGGCCTTTTGTGGGTCGCGTGCGTTTACGCGGACAGCCAGCAGAGGGCGCACTGTCGCGGTGAGAGGGGCGTCGCTTGCAGTGCACTTTGACGCCGCTAGGCGGCCATCTCGCGAAGCGGGACCACCAGACCACCGCGAATGAGGCGGGGAGCGTCGCGACGACCGATCGCTCCGTTTGTCCGTCATGACATGTAGCTGCGACGATGGCGGCCGTGTGTCGTGTGCTCGTCTTGGCGTGCGTGTGCGCGCTCCGGGAGGCCAAGTCCGTGCATGAGCATTTTGGTGAGATTTCGCCGAGATTTCGCGGTGGAGACCGAGAAAACAGGGAGGGAGAGTGTGAGGGAGATAGTGTGAGGGAGGGGGGCAATGGGAGCGAATGTTCGCCGTCGTGTTTGCCGTCGCCTCGCCTTCCTCCTCCTTTGTCGTTCCCTTCAGCCTCCTCTTCATCCTCGCCCGCCCATCGTCACGAGCACGCGCGCTCGACCCGTGCGGACAACGGTCGGTCGGGATAGTGACGTGACGACCTAGCCGCCTGACGTGCTCGCGCAGCCGTGCACAAAGAGGCTAAAATGGCGGTGGATGCTCTGCGTGACGTCACCGGGACCCTACACAACACGCACACGCGGCCCTTTGGCGCAGCCTTTAGGCGACACCACTTGATTAGATTTTTCCTTCAACCCAAACGCAAACGGATCGGACGTCCGTGGCCGTCGATGGAAGGGCGAGGCTTTTTCCCCCCACCCTAACTCGTGCTGTCTTTCCTTTGCGCAGAGGTCCAAATCCGAGTGCAGGTGCTGGACAACAGCGACCTGTCGCCGCTGGCCGACGCCCTGGTGGAGGTCCACGGCAACCGGAGCCTGGTGGCCGGGGGGCGGGTCGGCGCCGACGGCTCGGCCAGGCTGGATTTCCGCTACCGGGCCGGCGCGCGGGTCATCATCAGCGCCGCCAAAGACAACTACGTCACCAACTCGCTGCCCTGGCACTCGCCTCGCGCGCCCCGTAAGATGGAGCTCGGTTCGGCCCGGTCCGGTCCGCACCGCCCCGTCCGGTCACTTGACGCCTTCTCTTTTTCAGTGTACGCCTCGGTCACTCTGTATCTGGCGCTACAACGGCCCGGGACGCTGATGGTCTACGATGACGCCCTTCAAATTCTGTCTGCTTTGCCAGGTAAAAGAGAAAAAAAAAAAAGAAACTCTCACTTTATCGTCAATCTATAGCAGGGGGGGGGGGGGGGTCGGTTTATGAGCTCGAGCGGTCCTCAGGGGCCGCTGCGGGTGCAGCTTTTTGTTCCACACACACTTGAAGCAACGAACGGGGGTTGTGCTGTAACGAGAATCACCCGACTGCAATCCACTGATTGCACTCGTAGGACACTAGTTTTGTGGAAAGCTTTCCTCTTTGGAGGTTGAAACCGAAGCACTCACTTTTGCCCTTTTTTTGTTTGCCCAGCCCTGTTAAATGAATGCCTAGTCTTAGGGCAAGGGTGTCAAACTCGGGTTGCTTGGCGGGCCGCAATAACATCAACTCTATTTCATGTGGGCCGGACCATTTTAGATAAAATATTTAGATTTTTTTTTAAATTGGATTATAAGAACTGGATCAAAAGCCCTAAATATTCCGTTTTTTATAGATATAAAACTGTTTATTTGAACTTTTTTTTCCATCTCAGCCATCTAATAATCATTTGTTTTTCATTTCAAATGGAAACAATTTTTAAAAAAATAATATTCAATATTAAAGTGGAAAACCTTGAACCACTTGAATTTCATCAAGGCGCTCTCCAATGGGTCAAGATGGTCAAAAGTCTGTGCGTCTGATCGCTGAGGTTGAAATAAGTCTCGGACCGGCTTTGCCACTGTGGGTGGGGCTAGTAGCTTCCAAGTTCCAAACCACCCAGCCAGCACCGACCGACCGACCGACCGACCGACCCACTGAGCTGACTGACAAACTTGAAGCAACGGGGGTTGGGCTGAAACAAGGAGCACCTGACTGCAATTCCCTGATTGCACTTGTGGGACACTAGTATTGTGGAAAGCTTTCCTCTTTGGAGCTTGGAATGAAAACCTGCACCCCCGCAGCCACTGCAGGCGGGCGGCTATTTGTTTACTTTCTTTAGTCTTTTTTATTTTTATTTTGCCCAGCCCTGTTAAATAAATGCCTGGTCTTTGGGGATGCTATGTCTTCCTTCATATGTCCAATGCTTCAATTTCTTTGAGGCGCTCACTCCCTCTTCAATGGTCAAAAGTTTGCACTTTTATGGCCCATGTTTGAAATAGGTTAAAAAAAAGTCTTGAACAGTTTATACCAGGCAGCTTTTCATTTTGCAAGCCATCCAGCACACACATAGCTGGCAAAGTTGCATCTACGGGGGTTGGGCCAACGTGGGTGGGTGGGGAGGGAGCAGCTTTTCACTCAAACTATCCTGCGCTGACCGAGCTGACTGACAAACTTGAAGGAGCGGGGGTTGGGCTGCCAGAAGCACCTGACGGCAATTCCCTGATTGCACTTGTGGGACACTAGTATTGTGGAAAGCTTTCCTCTTTGGAGCTTGGAATGAAAACCTGCACCCCCGCAGCCACTGCAGGCGGGCGGCTATTTGTTTACTTTCTTTAGTTTGTCCAGCCCTCCCTGTTAAATGAATGCCTAATCTTATCAGATGCTTCTGTCTGTCTAACAATTGAATTTCATCAAGGCGCTCTCCAATGGGTCAAAATGGTCAAAAGTCTGTGCGTCTGATCGCTGTGGTTGAAATAAGTCTCGGACCGGCTTTGCCACTGTGGGTGGGAGTAGTAGCTTCCAAGTTCCAAAGCACCCAGCCAGCACCGACCGACCGACCGACCCACTGAGCTGACTGACAAACTAGAAGCGACGGGGGTTGGGCTGAAACAAGGAGCACCTGACGCCAATCCACTGATTGCACTCGTAGGACACTAGTTTTGTAGAAAGCTTTCCTCTTTAGAGCTTGGAACGAAAACCTGCACCCCCGCAGTAGAATAGTTTGGCCCACCCCGAAAACCTGGTCGCCGTGGTGTCAAAATGCCATCCCTCCCTCTCCTGCAACGTCGAGCGACGGTGTCGTGCGCCGGCCGGCGGCCGTTCAAGCGGGCCCGGTGAAAACGTGACCGTGGCCCATTTGTCTCTGTCACAGCGGGCGGGGGCAAGCGCAGCGTGGCGCAGCTGGCCCGGAGGTCCTTGGCGAGCGACGGCGCCACGCTTTCGGCCCGGCTGACTGCCGCCAGGACCCGCCAGGAGATCGCCGCCTTCCCCTTTCTGCTGGGCCGCGACGACAACGGATCAGGTGAGGGCGCCGGTGCGCCGGTCGGCCGCGCGTACGTGGACCGCCTCCGGTTCCTGGCGTCGTCGCCCCGGTGGTCCGCACCTACGCACGTCGACCCCCTCCCGAGCCGCTGTCGGTGTTCAGGCGGCGACGCCGGTTGGATGGACTTGATGCCGCTGGCGCTGGTGAGCGTGGAACTGTCGGACAAAGATGGCGCCCCGGTGGCCCTCCGGGACCCGCTCCACGTCTCGGTGCCGCTGCCGTCCGACACCCGCAACCGGGCGGCCACCAGCGTGCCTTCGTGGATGTATCGGCCCGACGCGGGTGAGGCGGCGGGGATTCGGGATGACGTCCGTGACGTTCTTTCCCAATTTGTCGCTAGTGGACGTCGACGGAGTTCCCGTAACAATGTGCCCCCCGTTTGTGTGCGGCACAGGCTTGTGGGTCCGCAACGGGACGGGCTACATCCAGAAGGAAGGCTCCCACTTTGTGTGGAACGCCGTGCTTCCGCAGATGGGATACTGGTTGGCTGCTTTCCCCGCCTCCTCAGGTAACGCTTCCCGCTGGCTGGGGGCGATTCTAGCTCGCTCACTCTCCCGTCAAAAGGAAGCGTACGGTTCTGCGGTCACGGGGGACGACATTTTTTTTTCCTGCGTCTGGCCATCTGCAGGCCACGCCCTGAACCAGCCGGCCTCGCGAGACATCACGGCCTACCACACCCTCTTCCTGCTGGCCGTCCTGGGCTCCCTGGCTCTTCTGGTTCTCGTCCTGCTCTGCGTGCTGCTCTACTACTGCAGGCGCGTCCCCGCCCGCCAGCCCGCCCGCCCGGGTAAGCGTCGCCCGCGCCGCGGCGCCGGGCCCTGACGGCGCTCCCCCGCTCTCTTCCCCCCCGGCAGGCGGAGGTGTCTGAAACCTCGCCGGCAGCTGGGGAAAGCGCCGCCCCCCGGGGGAGTCAAGCGGGACCAAGGCACGTCCACGTCGCGCCTCAACCTGATCTGCGGCGGGCGGGCCGAGCCGGCCACGCGCGACAAGGAGGCGGAGCGGTCCCCTTCCGGAGAGGACCCCGGCAAACGGGCGGCGGCCGCGGCGTTGGGGAAAATGGCCCCCGGCCGCCGGCGCGGCGAAAGCTTCCCCATGAGGGCCGCGGACGGCAACGACCTGGACGAGCCGGCGGCGACGCGCGACGACTACGACCGCGGCGCCAACGACAATAGGGGGTACTCGTCGGACCCGCCGTCCCCGCCGCGCTTCCGCGGCTACGCCCCGACGGGAGCCGACAAACCGCCGGAGTACTCGGCGGCCGACAGCCTGGCCCGGCCCGCCTCCCTGGACGCCCGAGCGGGCCGGATCATCTTTTGCGGCTCCATCGAGCAGATGAAGGAGAACGTGTACCGCGGCATGGTGCCCACCCTGCTCATCCCCGCCCACTACATGCGCCTGCCCTCCGAGTTCGCCCCCAAGGACGGCGACGAGCGGCGGGACGCCGACGGGGACGGGGCCCAGGCGGGAGGAGCCCGGCAGAAGCGAGCGGCGGGCGCGGCCCGCGGGGACGACTCGGAGGAGCCCGGCTGGGCGTCCGACTCGGCCGGGGGCCCCGTGGCCATCCCGGTGCTCTTCGACGACTCGGCCGTGGCCCGGATGAGCGGGGAGCTCCAGGCCCTGACCGAGAAGAAGCTCCTGGAGCTGGGCGTGGACAAGCCCCCCCGAGCCTGGTTCATCTCCTTGGACGGCCGGGCCAACGCCCACGTGCGCCACTCCTACATCGAAGCCGGCAACGATCTGAGCGGCGGCGGCGGTGGCGGCGCGCGGGGCTGCGGGAGCTCGTCCAGAGACGGCGACACGGTCCCCCCCGCGGAAGCTCGCAAGATGGCCAAAGAAGAATGGCGGGCGGGGAAAAGCTACTCCAAGCTGGCCTTCCCCGAGCGCGGCGCCGACGGGAGGGAGGGTCGTCCCACCTCCCCCGAGGAGAACTCTCTGACGCCGCTTCTGGACCAGGGCCCGGCCGTCCCCGGGAAGGCGGCATCCCGCCGCCGACGCCGCGACTCGGCGGCCCCGGAGAGCGGTCCGGAGGACGACGCGGACGACAAAGAGGAGAACAAAAAGAGCCCCTGGCAGAAGATCGAAGACAGGCCGCTCATGGTCTTCCATCCCAGGAAGTGAAGACGCGCACCGTGCAGTCACCACCGCGAGCGCGAGCACGAGCACAAGCAGCCCAGTCCCCGATGGCTGGCTTTTCGGGTGCACTTTGGGTAAGAAGAGCCATTGTCGCTCGCTGGCGCACCTCCAGCCTGCGGGGCTTGACCCCCTCGACTGGCTTCCATCACAATGCCGTTGATTTGTGACACCGGCGTCGTGGTTTTTGCCACACGTTTTTCACGTTGTAGTTTTTCTTGTTGTGGAGATTTTCCATCCCATTGAACGGTCGTTTTCATCCAATTTTCATCCCATCGAACGGGTAGACTTGCGCCGTTGGCGCTGCAACAAAATGGGTGGCGGTGGCGTTGGCGTTTACGGCAAAAGCGGCCAGCAGACACGCCTTGGCTTGAATCCTGGCGTTCCCGCCATCTGTGCCTTCTTACCTGGCAAGATGGCCGCTTTAGCGTGGAGGCTGCCAACGTCAACACCCCCCGCTCTTTCACTCACACGCATGTTTCGACTACTCCAAGTTGACTTCCGGTCGTTAAAGTTTACACCGACGGGAACGCCGTCTTTTTCTTCATTGAAAAAATGAAAACTTGCGGCACGTGTTACCGATTGATATTCAAGTGCCGGTTTGTCTTTGAATCCACCGCACTTTTTTCATTCTTCTTCTTGATGTTGTGAGGATGAGGAGGCCCGGCCGGCCTTCATCACGAGTGATCCTTGTGTTCAAAGTAGAAATAAATTGTGTTTTCTCTCTCTCCCGGTGCGGCCTTTTTTATCGAAGTTTGCAACTTGCAATAAAACAAACTAACAAAAAAATTGGAAGAAAAACCCAATAGAGTTTGATTGATTTAATACATTTGTTTATGTTTTTTCCCCAAAAAATGTCCAGTTACTCCAAAATTGGACAAAACTTTCCTCATTCATTTGCATTGAGTGACTGGATAAGAACTGGAAGCTCCAAGGTGAAGTGAGAGAGCCGAAATGGTAACGTCCACCCCCGTTGCCACATCGTACTGTCCCTTTAAGAAGCGGTGGCAGGAAGGTCATGTGCCGCCAAGTCATGTGACTGCGTTTGCTTATTTTGGGGGGGGCTAGCAACATTGCCCGTTTCATGATTTAAGTTCCTTTTTGTCCTGCTGTCCCAGTCGTTCCATTCGTGTTTTTGTCTGCTGTGACTCAGATGGGGCGCTTTTGACTCGTCGCTTTGACTAACACAACCCAGTAAGAAAGTCAACCCTTTTTTAAGCTAGCTTGGACATAACCACCTAGCGTGCTAGACTAATGTTAGCTTCAATTGGATAGCTCAAGAGACAGACCAAGGCTGTGGGATGAAAAAGAGGATTTAAACTTTTAAATGGGGTGTTAAATCTTCCGTTTCCTGTCTCAAACATCCATATTTCATAAAAGTGTTGTTTTTTTCGTGACAAGTTCGAGGAGGAGCACACAAGCGCGTGAGGACTGACATCTTCGGTGACGTCCTGCCATCGACGATGGTAAGTAAGGAGGAGCCTAATTACAACAGGCGCAACAGGTTTTTGTGACGGCGATAGGCGTCCAATCCGTTTGAAATGGCAAGTGACCCCGGAAAACACCAACGTGTGCAGTAGGTGACCTAAAATGAACAGAATGTGACCCGGAAATGCCCCCATATCAACAGGAAGTGTGCAATGAGCAGGGTAAGAACCCCAAAAGCTACAGGAATTCACAGGAAGTGGCCCGCAAATAAATGCCCCCCAATCCACAAGAAGTGTCCGACCAATAGGAAGCCGAGCGGAAATGCCCTAAAATCCGTAGGAAATGATCTGCAGCGAGTGACCCTGCCCTGGAACGCTTATGTTTACGTTGTCTGTGTTTCAGCCTTTGTCCTGTTGGTGCGTCCTGTTGGCGTGCACGGTGTGCGCGGCGTTGGTTTGCCCCGACGGCAGCTCGTGTTCGGACGGAAGCACGTGTTGTGAAGACGTCCTGGGACGCTACGGATGCTGTCCCCTGCCTCGGGTCAGCCGCGCCCCCGCCCGGCGGCCCCGCCTTTACCGTTGCCGCCAACATTTCCCCGCGGGCGGGCCGGGGCCGTACGTCCGGCCCAGCCATTGCTTTCCAATTGTCGCCAACTTTTCCGCGCAGGCCGTGTGCTGCTCGGACGCCATCCATTGTTGTCCGGAAGCTACCGTTTGCGACCTGGAGCACTCCACCTGCACCAACGAGACGGTGACTCTGCCCTGGAAGAGGTCACTTCCCGCTAAGACGGTAGGGGGCGCCGACCCGAGCCGCCCGCGTGCGGAAATGGAACAATTGTTTGGGCGCGTTGTGGAAAAGTGTGGCACGCCTTGCGTGGTCCAGGCCAACGAGAGCGCCGGGGCCGTCATGTGCCCGGACCGGCAGTCGGAATGCCCGGACGCCGCCACCTGTTGCCAGCTTCCTGACGGCTCCTGGGGCTGCTGCCCGCTAACCAAGGTGACGGCCTACGTCCTTCCGGCCTGACCTTTGGGCTACGGCCCCCGTCCTTCCGGCCTGACCTCCTTTGGGCTACGGCCCCCCCTCCTTCCGGCCTGACCTTTGCCCCCGCCCCCAGGCGGTGTGCTGCGACGACAAGCGCCACTGTTGCCCCGAGGGAAGCGTCTGCGATCTGGCCCAGTCCAAATGCGTATCGCCGGGCGGCCTTTGGCGACCCCTGTCGGACAAACTTCCCGCCGTGCTACGCCGGAACGTCTCGCCGCTCGGCCGACGGCTTGACGCCGAGCCCGGCGACCGTAAGAGGGCGCCGATCTCTTTATTGTTTTCAGTTCATTGTTAAAGCGGAGCTTTTTCAAAATGAGGGGGGGGGGGGGGGCTCGCCCCTCTCGGGCCGGCGCCCGGTTGGCGCCCGGGTGGCGGCTCGCTCTCTTGCACCGAATCCGATGGCATCTCCAAAAGCCGCAAAGCAACGGGGCTTTTGTTCCGCCGTCTCGCAGTGATTTGCCCCGACAAGAAGTCGACGTGTCCCGACGAGACCACCTGCTGCCAAATGAGTTCGGGCGAGTACGGCTGCTGCCCCATGCCCGACGTAAGTCTACGCTTGGGTCTACACAAGTTCAAGCTAATGTGACTGACTGCTTTTATTTTTTGCTAACAAGTTGGCCAAAGTCCACATTGACTGTCCTTTGCGTGTAAATGCAATTGTTTCCAGGCTGTGTGCTGTTCGGACCGCCTCCACTGTTGCCCTCACGGCACCGTGTGCAATGTAGCCGCCGCCACCTGCGAGCAGGCGTCCGTCGCCGTCGCCGCCGCCACCGCCCCGACGCCCAAACGTGTGAACGCCTGCGACGAACGAACCGGCTGCCCCCAAGGCGCCACCTGCTGCTTCATGAAGAGCTCCGGCGAGTGGGGTTGCTGCCCGCTTCCGCAGGTGAGCGCTCCGCCAACGTGCTGGCTAAAGCCGCCCGCTGGATTGAACCCACAAACAAAGCCGATGGAATAGGCCGACTGCCGTGTTCGCCGTTTGGTTTGGGGGGGGCTTTTGTGCTTCTCGGTGGACGTGGCATAAGCGCAGGGGACAAAACGGGCAAACCCACGGACTGCTGTTTTTCGGCGTGCGCCCGTAGGCGGTGTGCTGCGAGGACGGCTCGCACTGCTGCCCGGCCGGGCACACGTGCCGGCCGGGTCGCTCGTCCTGTTGGCGAGGACTCGCCGAGGTCCCCTGGTCGAGCAAAACGGCCGCCGTGGCCACCGCCGCCGACGACGTCAAGTGCGACGACAAGAGCGGCTGCGCGGCGGGCACCACCTGCTGCAAGCTGCCCTCCGGAGAGTGGGGGTGCTGCCCGCTCATCAAGGTAGGCCCCCGCCCGGGGTTTGCCCCATCCTTTCTTTTTTGGGTTCTCCCTGTGCATGCTACCGGCCCATCAGAGTTAGGAAATCCCCAAAAAGTAAATGCATTTCTTCATCTGTTATTTTATTTTGAAAATATGGTCCCAGGACCATGCATCGTTTCTCACTTTAGAACCGGGCTACACTCTACTGGGCTATCATTGGCTGTACAGTCAATACTTACGAATGGGGCTATTGCCAACCTCCACTTACGGCTGCCTCTAGATAGGAAATTTCCAGGTTACGAAAGCTTTATATATTCAAATGAGTTCCTCGAGATTGGAAAAAAGATCCAAGTTCCGAAATCCCTCCAAAAGTAAATGCATTTCCTTGGGTCCACACTTGGACCAATTTGAAAGGGTTGAGTTGGTAGTTGTGTGGGGAGGACCGTGGAACAAACGAGAGAATTGACTTTTAGAAGTACCGCTGTACCTACCAAATGACGTTCAAGTTACGGGAAAGTTCCAGAAGCAATTGATTTTGTAAGTAGAGGTCCGACCGTAGTCGCCCGTGCCGACGTTGCCTTTCTCCCAATCTACCACCAGGCCGTGTGCTGCGCCGACCACGAGCACTGCTGCCCGCAGGGCTACTCCTGCAACATGGCCACGGGAACGTGCGAGAAGAAGGCGCCGGACGTGCTGTAGGGGCGCCGCCTCCCGGTAGGCCCTCTGCCCCTCCCACGGGTACCTTCCGTCCCCTCCGATAGGGGCTGGCGTGGCCGGTTCAACCCCCTGGCGCCTTTGCGTGCGTGCGTGCAGGCCATTTGCTGCGCTGACGTGGATGGAACATTGTTGCCCCACCCTCTTTTCCTGCTACCCCAGCGGCGTCTGCGTCCGGAGACCAAGTCTTCTTTAGCCACGACCAGATACGCCCCCCCTTCCTCAAAACAAAGTAGAATTGATTTGATTTGATCATGACTTTGTCGCCTCCGCCACGGGTGAAAGTGTTTCTTTGGGTTCAATTTCAATAAAATCAAATGTCTTTAAGGTTTGGTCTTTTTTCATGTTATGCAATGAGAAATGCTGAAGAAAGTGCCATTTTGTGGATCGTTCTCCACACTGCGCTCAAAGACATTTTCCTCGGCCCGACGCTCGATGACTTGACAAGGCTTGTTAGCTTAGCGCGCGCCGCAGCCTGACATGAGCTTGATGCTCCAAGCAGCTGGTGGCCTTTAAACAGCTGAGCTGGCGTAACGGCTGACGATGGCGGCCCCACCCCCTTTTGGGAAAGCGCCGGCATCTAGGGGGGGGTTTGCAAGAGGGCCTCGTTGACACTTGACCCATAAAGAAAGGTCCGGACGCTCGGGAAGGAGCGCCACTGCCAAACTCGGGGAAAATCGTGGGCCTACGCGAAGGATCCAAACCAGGTCGGTGCTAGTGATCCAAAAGTGTGTGTGTGTGTGTCATTGCTTGCCGACCGCTTCAATTTGTTCAAGGAGGAGGACTCCTCGTTGAAACTAGGGTTTCGCCGTCACGGGGATCGAAACCCTAACCTCCATGGATCCTCGCTCGCTATCGAGGAGTACGAAGAAATAACACACCTCGTAGAGATCTGGTTTCCAATCGCCTACCCGAGACGGTGAGCTGCTACGCCGGTACTCTCTTTTGACGCCGGTGTATTCAACTTCTTGAAGGAGGAACAAGGTGACTGTTTTTAGCTGGTCGGGCTTGTCACTCTGGACTTTGGCATCAAGTCAACGCCTGGCGGCGGTGGCGGCAGTGGCGAGCGGGCGACCCCTCTCGCTCGAGCCATGCTGCTGGGAACGGCCAGAGAAGCCGTGGGACCTTTCAGCGCGTGCGTCGTGGCTCAGGCCCAAAGTGAGTGGAGACGCTCGGCCGCCGCCGCCTCCACCGCCACCGCCACCGCTCGCCCTCACGCGTGCCTCACGTTGACAGGGGAAGACTTCCAAGAGTTCAGCCCCACCCACGTGCGCACTTGCCGCTCGCGACTGCGTCCTCTCGACAGCTTCGGGTGCGTTGCAGATGACAAGCGTCTCGATATGGACGCCGTTCAATGCCCCCCCTTTGCTAGCTCCTCCAGCTTTTGGGGCAGCGTGGCTTACAGTCAGGAAAAACTCTGAATATTTGCCACCGCTGCCTCTTACGTGTGTTTCAGGAAGGGACGCGGGCAGGCCGGGAAAGAAGACTCTCACGTCGCCGCCGGTCCCGATGGCTCCCCGTCATCCGACTTTGCGCCCACGTTACTTTGCCACGTCATCCCCCCGCCCCCTCAGTTTATGGACGGCGCGACGTCGTCGGACGACGACGACGACGACGACTCCGCCGGCCGCCGACCGGGGCCGAGCGAGAGCGAAGCCGCGCCGTCGTCCGCTTTGGACACCTCGTCTTCGTCGACCGAACCGGAACTGGTTTTCGCCCCTTCGCCGGCTGGCAGAGACGTGCGGCTTTGTCCGGCGGTGCCCCCCATCTCCTGTCGCCGCCGCCCCCGCCACCTGCCAGACTGGAGGACAAACCACAACCGGGGCTTTGTGGCGGACCGTGGCCGTAAACGCGCAACACCTAAAATGGCATTGAGTACGCTTCACCTCCGTTGCTTACCATGCACTTATCGCCACGTTAAAGATGGCCGTGGATAGCATCCGCCTCCATGGGTCGCAATGCGGTATACTAAGTTCCTTGGCCCGAGTTGACAGTCTGCGTCTTTCCCTCCGCAGCGGGCGATCCGAGCGGCGCCCGGGTGCGCGACCAAGTGGACGGGCGCGGGGCGGCACTCGCCGCCGCGTCTGCCGTCGTGCGCTGGGTCAGCCCCTGGAGGACGGCGGCGGCGGCAGACGAGGACTCGGACGCGGGAGAGGCCGACCCGCTCGCCCGGGAGCGGGAAAGCCCCCCCGCGTCTCTGCGGGACGAGCCGGACCGCTGTTCCGACTCGGACGTGGACATCTACGTGGGAGAGGAGGGCGACTGCCTGGCCCACCATTGCCAGGGCGACTCCTGGGACCACCATTACGAGGGCGACTGCGAGGACGACTGCGAGGACGACTGCGAGGACGACTGCGAGGGCAACAGCCGGGGGCACGAAGACAAAGACGAAGAGGAGGACGAGGAGGCTGACGCAAAAGAAGCCTCAAAGCTTTACCTCCGAGCTCTGCTGGATGTCTTCCCTCTGTTGCGGAGAGGCCTGCAGTCCGGACGGGGGGGCTCGGAAGCCCGGCCGGGAGACCCACGAGAAGGTCGGTCCACCTGAGGTTTGCTCGCAAACATGACCACTTGAATTCAGGTCACTTTTGGGGGAAGGGCGGGGGCTAGGGGGCATTCCAAGGTCACTTCCTGTTCATTTGGGGCCGTACGTTGTACGTTTTTGCAAGATGCGGCCCACCTGACCCCGGAGCCACGAGACCACCCTCCTTCCTGCTTCAGCAGCTCCTCGCTGGCCTCGTTAAAGGTACGCGCGTCCACGTGTGGGTGTCCGTGCACTCTCTGCAACGCTGAATTTTTTGGTTTGTTTGTTTGTTTGTTTTGCCCGGCAGGACTCGGATTGTTCATCGGACGACGCCGGCTCGGCGCCGGAGAATTTGCCTTGGGCGGGGCTTCGCGCCGTGACCGAGCCCGACTCGTGCCCGCCATGGACCTGGCGCGTCGGAGGCGGCAAAGCCCAATTTCCGGTGAGCTCGAGCCGGCCCCGCCCACCCGCCCGCTTTTGGCGGAAGGCGCCATTTCTGCACCAGCGCCGGCCCCTACTTCCCTAGCCTAAAAATAGCCAGCAAACAAATCAATGTGGGTCATTCAAATGGAACTTCCCGTGTTGAAATGATGTATTTTTTGGAAACGATGTTTCAACTCTATGGAATGAATAGGTTTCAACCCTCTTTGCACACTCTGTTGTTGTTGATAAGAAAAAAAGGGTTCGGGTCTTTTGAAAATGACTAATCACAAACATCAGTGGATGCCCACTTTTCAGAGCATAAGAATCCACAATACCCTTTATTATTGGACAAACACATTTTTAAAAATTCACATTTTCAAAAAAGCTGACATATCTTTTATTTTATTACTTTTTTTGACGTAACGACTTATTTAGCTCATTTGCTGCTTTCGGTAGGTTAAAATGACCCAGAGGCGCTTTAAAAATCAACTATTGTTACCCTGGCCGCTCAGTAACTCTGGCATTGTAGCCATTAAAACTACTACTATAACTACTCTAACTACTACTACTCAATCGGCTTTAATGTTATTTCATGAAGTCACATTGGGCGACACTGACGATGGTAGACGTCTAATCCGGGCTGGCATTGAATGAGTTAAGAGTTATTCACCTTTGACTTGTCTGTTTGTAATAAACATAAATGTTTGTTTTAGTCTCGAATTTGAGGGAGTGCTTGTTTGAAGGCGTTTCCTACCCAGAGGCCCATCGAAAGCTCTTTTCCTTGCATTTCCGCGACATTTTGTGCAAATTCCACACGGCAGAGCGGGCGGCCGTTTCCTGATTGGATGGCGGACATCAAGAAGGCGGGTCCTGAGTGACACTTATCACGCTGCAATTGGCTCGTGCCTGATAGTAGGAGGTTCCTCTGCGCCGGCGTCAACCCGGCTGCGCAAGAAGCCATTTTGAACTAACGGCCAATATAACGGAAGATAACGTAAACATCCACAAGAGAGCCTTGGAAAAAGGTAAAAATGCTCCCGAAAGCCACGGCGCAGGCCCGGTGCCCCGTCGCCTCGAGCCCGAGCGCCTCGGCGTCCGAACCGAGCCGTTCAACCGAGCTTTTAGCGCGAGGTCACGTTCGCCTCTCCTTCGCTGTGACGCGGCACTTAGCGGCTAACATTTTGGAGCTACCGAGGCCCGTCTCGCCAATCGTTGTTTCGCTTAGCCCGCTTGGCACAAACGGGACATATGCCCGAACTAGCCGAAAACGAACATCCAAGAGCGCGGGGCTCGGCGAAAGGGGACTTTTCCGGTGACACCGTCCGCTAAACTAGCCGAACGAGTTTGCGTATCCGCCCTAAGGGTAGAGTGGCTAGCTTTAGCAGCGACGCTAGTTTTGGCCCGAGCTGCCGGCTGATGAATCGTTCCGAAAGACGCCCGCTATTGTTTGCCACTCTTTGTGTGCTATTTTATGGCGAGCCTGCCGTCGAGGGTTCGTTTGCTCCCCGAGTTGAACGATTGAAATGATCGGTTTCGTTTGGGGGACAACAGGCCGCTCGCCCGCTCCGACCGATTAGTCAGAGCTGACAAATGTCACTTTTCAGCAGCGGCAAATTTCCCCCTCGTAGTGTTTGCCAGCCAAAAGTCAACTTTGGAATGTCCCCCACGGTCAACATAGGCAGCCCCCAGTTTCCAGATGTTAACTAACCCACGAAGCCTAACCATTTCCTTGTTCCTCCTGCCCAGCGTCGTCGTCATGGGGAATATGTTCACCACCGTTTTCAAGGGCCTTTTTGGCAAGAAGGAGATGAGGATCCTGATGGTGGGTCTGGATGCCGCAGGGAAGACCACCATCCTCTACAAGCTCAAGCTCGGAGAAATAGTCACCACCATTCCCACTATCGGTACGTAGAGCCGCCGACTTTTGCGCGCCCGTCGCCGCCGTCCTTCCCTTCGCGTACTTCTCGGAACGGCAAAGGAGCGCATATTCGCTTGAATGTCGTTAAAGTCGTCGCTAAGACGGCTCTGCGACGTCCAAGCCTTTTGAAACGGGAGGATGGACCAGCGTTGGTCCCACCGCTTTGAACGGCTTGGGCAGGCGCCCGCAAACGACGGGACTCCTTAACACCCGAAGGACGATAGGTCCTCTATCGTCGACAAGCGGGCTCTTTTTTTGGAATTGTTGCGGTTTAACGGCTCGGGTAGGGCCATCGAAAGTTGCAAAATAGACCTTGAGAAGGACGCGTTGCGCCCTAAGCCCGGTTCCCGCCACGTCGTTTTAGTGCCGTCGACGACCCGGAAAACGATCCTTGGGCGCTGAAATGAAGTGAACTGGACTTGATCCGCAGGTTTTAATGTGGAGACGGTAGAATACAAGAACATCAGTTTCACCGTGTGGGATGTGGGCGGTCAGGACAAAATCAGGCCGCTGTGGCGCCACTACTTCCAGAACACTCAAGGTGAGTCGCCGTCGGCGCCGCCGGACCCGCCGACCGATGGCGAGCTGACGGACGGGGGCCCGCCCCACGCGCAGGTCTCATCTTCGTGGTGGACAGCAACGACCGGGAGCGAGTCAACGAGGCGCGAGAGGAGCTCTCCAGAATGCTGTCGGAGGACGAGCTGCGAGAAGCCGTTCTCCTGGTCTTTGCCAACAAACAGGTGAGACGCCCACCGAAAGCCGTCGGCGGTTTCCGCGCGGCCGTCCGTCGGAGTCCGCCGAGTAAAGCGGTGCTCCGCCCGAACCGCGTCGTTGCGATGGACGTCCCGAGCGACGTGGAAGGCACTAACGGGCGTGTCGTCCCCGGGCGGGCGGGCAGGACCTTCCGAACGCCATGAACGCGGCGGAGATCACGGACAAGCTGGGCCTTCACTCCCTGCGCCAGCGCAGCTGGTACATCCAGGCCACGTGCGCCACCAGCGGCGACGGCCTGTACGAGGGCCTGGACTGGCTCTCCAATCAGCTGAGGAACCAGAAATGAGCGCTCGCCTCCGGCCGACCGACCGACACGACGCGCCTTTGTTGTTTCTTTGTTCTCTCCCCGCGAGGCGGAGCCTGACTTTAAGGGTTCCGCGCGATCCCAAAACACCCCCCGTCCCCCAGGTCCGGCTCCCACTTTCTCCCCCAGGTGTAGAATCCCGCTTCCTTCCTCCCTTCCTCCCTTCCCCCCTCCCTTCCGCCTCCTCGCTCGTCTAGGGGGTCGTCGTGGGCCGAGACGGGAAGGACGCCGGCGTGCCCTTTTCCAGCCGTGCGGCCGGCCGACCAAACTCCCTCTCGCAACGACCCCCGGAGGAAGCATGGTTTTCATGGCCCCTCCCCCTTCTCCCATCCCCGACTGTACGAAAGCTCCTATCGCTAGATGTCACTTCACTCCCGTAAGAAGCATTTAACCTGTATCAGGTCACTGTCATTCCTCATTTCTCCCACCCCTCTCCCCTCTCTCCCCCCCTCCTCCCCGCTTCCCTCCCCTCGAGCTGTCCATCATGAAAAACATGCTGTCTCTGACGCCGTGACCCCGCCCACCCCTCACAGCACAAGGCGCGTCGGCGGGAGGAGTCCAGAGACGAAGGAGACTTTGTGACGAGCTTGGTTGTCAAATGTTTTTCTTCTTCTTCTTCTTCTTCATCTTCTCCTTTTTCTCCTCCCTCTTCTCCTTCTTCTGGCTGTCGCTCGATCTCCATTCTCTTTGTACTTCTGAGTGCGCAAACAACCAAAAGCATCCCGGGCGCTTTTGGCGTCATCCGTGAAAATCCAACCAAGAGCGTCCGGCAGCCGGGGGCGGCGAGACGGCCCCCGCCGCCTCCGCCGCTGCCGTGATTGTAAATGTGTAAACTGTTTGTGTGGGCTTCTTTGAATACGCAAGAATAAAATCAACCAATTTGAATCAGCCCTCCCCTCCAAAACAAAACTTGACAAAGCCTTTTTGCAACGTACTAAGCGAGTTGTGCCCGCTCGCCGCCGCCCTGTGGCGGGCGACAGAGAAGCACAAGTGAAGAAGGTTCCTTTTACAGCGCAGGTAGACTTGTTTTTTTTTTTTTTTTTTTCTTAGGCAAACTAAAGCTTGATTTCTCCTTTAATTTCATGGCGTGACTTTTATTTAATTGTCATTTTCAAGATAAATTGTAAAAAAAAAACCGTTTCAATTTTCATTCTAATAAATGCGTATTTGTGCAACAAAGTAGTTCACTGAAAGGTTGAGGTTGTTTTCTTTCATTTTCCTCCACGTACATTTGTGCAGCCTTAATGTGGGAATCTAAATAAAGTTTCAGTGATTTTGAAAGCAAATGTCAAGTGATTAAGCAACCAAGACCCCCCCCCCCCCCTTTCCTCCCACTTGAAATGGACGGGGCGTCTAGCGCCGTCATTCGCCGACGATGGCTTTAAGACAGGAGTGTCAAACCGATTCCGACCTGTCGGCCAGTCCGTTTATTTGACCAAGTAGTATCTCCTAGCACCTAGCTCCTCTACACACCTGTGAAATGTGTAGCAGGCAGGTCAGGGCTTTAAGCCTCCTGCTGACGGACTGCTGTAAACAAACTACCACTGTGGTCGGACTCATCTCAGGAGGGGATGAGTCGGCCTACAGAGATGAGGTCAACAAACTCTTTGTGTTGCTCGGTGAACAATCTCACACTGAACATCACGAAAACTAAAGAAACAATCATGGACTTTTGCAAACAGCACAGATCTGGCCCCACTCCTCATAAATGGAGTATGTGTAGACAGGGTCCAGTCCTTTAAATTCCTGGGGGTCCATGTCACGGATAAGCTCTCCTGGTCTTCATACACCACGGCAGTAGTGAAGAAGGCCCAGAAACGACTCCATTTCCTCAGGGTACTCAGGAGGAACAACTTGGACACTAAGCTTCTGGTAACCTTCTATAGAGCCACTGTGGAGAGCATCCTGGCATACTGCATTACAGTGTGCTACGCTGGAAGCACGGCGGCAGACAAAAAGGCCACGCGGAGAGTGATTAACACTGCCCAGAAGATCGTCGGCTGCTCTCTGCCCTCGCTGGAAGATGTTGCCCGCCCTCGTTACCTCGGCAGAGCCGGGAACATTGTCGGGGACCCGTACCACCCTGGTCACAACCTGTTCCAGCTGCTGCCCTCTGGCACACGCTACAGATCTCACAAAGTACGGACAAATAGGCTTAATGACAGTTTTTTTCCCACCGCCATTAGGACTCTGAACTTGCGGTAGCACGACACACAATCCCTTCTGTGTAATAACTTTGGGGTGAGGTAACATGAAGGACGTTGGACGGTGATCTGCCTCCTACTGGCTGACTGAAGGTAAGTGAGGAGACAGTGGGAGGTAAGTGAGATGTTTTTTTTTTTTCTTTGTTAGCATCTGCGAGGCAAACTTTTTCTGCAGTCGCCGGGATTTGCTTGCGCTCGAGGGGTGATGCCATGTATCCATCACGGCAGAATGCCAACAAGTCTGAAATGATCACTTCTAATGGTGCGCCTTTTGCCGGGAAAGCGCACCTTGTGGACAAGCCCTACCAATTTTGTCATACGCAGCTGAGTATGATGACAATTAGGCTTTTGTCGAGTCAATAATGATGACGAGCCTATGTCCGATTATTATTTAAAAATTGGGCACCCACCCCTGATTTAAAAAATGCAGTATGAAAAGGAAAGTTTGGAAGAAAAAAAAACCCATTTCTATATATATTGCTCTGGTATTGGCAGAGGGTATTGAAACAGAGAGCCAAAGACCCCATTGGTTTTTCGAAGGCGGATTATGTAGAATGGTGCTATCCGATGAAACGCCCGTTTGGGCGGAGCCTGACAAAATGTCAATGGGCCCCCAGGGTGCAAGTTGGAACCCCCTCTTGGGGAGCCGCGTGCGTAAACTCGCAAACACAAATGTCCACGCGCATTCAGACATGTGTATGTGTATATGTGTGTGAGATGCTGATGCTGAGATCAAAGTGCTTTCAGATGGGGTGTCGGCCCTTTAAGGGGGTGTATGTGTGTGTGTGTGTGTGTGTGTGTCTCCCCCAGCCCCGCCCCCCCTCTCTCTCTCTCGCTTTTCTCCTCCATTAAAAAATAGGGCTTGATCGAGGCAGCCAGCGAGCGCGGGCTCACATCCTCCTCTGCCTTCTCTCCTGCGGTAAACGCTCGCAATACCCGGCGCCCCCGCCACCCCCCCCCCCCCCCCCCGGCCATCTGACAGGAGGACGACCGCGACCACGACCGGCACCACCGCCATGTGAAAGCGGAAGCGGAGACCGCGACCGACCGACTCGGCATGGGCAACGCGTCCTTCCCAGGCATGTAGTCGCAGGTAGTCTTTAACTTTGTCTCTGCGTGTACTGACAGCCCTCCCTCCCCCTTTTTTATTTGTATTTTGGGGTGTCGCTGTGCCCAGTCAGCTGCAACACGGGCGACATTCATCACGTGAGCGTGCCACCCGGCGCAGGTACTACCTAGCGCTCGTCCAAGAGGATGCTTGAGCTGCTATTTTGGTGGCCACGGCCATTCCGCGGGTGCGAAGCCGTCCGTCGAATGATTTTCTCGCCGAAGAAAAGCTAACGACGGGCTAGCGCTGACTACGGTCCGACATTCGCAGGTGTCGAAGCAGAAAGGGCCCAGGCGCAGGTTTTGCTAGCGCCGCCACCGCGCCGTCCGCCAAGTGCCAACGGTGGCCGGCGGTCAGGCGCGGTCGCTGCTTTCGGCGGAAACCGACAAGTGTTTGGCTTCGGCTAGGCTCGGTCCCGCTCGCAAATGGCACGTACGTATCGCCGCTATCGATAACGCGGACGCCGTCGGTGGCCGGTGCCTCCGACGGCTTCGGCGCTCGGGGCGACTAACTTGTGGCGTCGGTACGCTCCGCTCTTAAGTTATCTCCGCGCGTCTTGCTATGACCGGCAATGGGAGCGCCGGCTAATGGCGCTTTTGCCACCAAAGACCGGATTGGCGCTAAGGACGGGATCGCCGATAGCGGCAGGCCATCTGGCGCTGTGGCCCCGCACAATTCGTCGTACTGCCCCAGACGCCGGCAGCGACCCATCCGTCCACGTACGCGCCTAAATGCAAGTCCACGCGAAAAGCGGGCCGCCCGCCATTGGGTCGACGTCACGTTTTCCCTGGAATAGTGCCAGATTGCGCCATTTGACGCCGCCGTGTCTGTTCATCCAGTTCTCTTTGCTAACTTTGCTTGTCACGGCATCGGCGTCGCTACCGTTCATACTGGATGGGACGCACGGCACTCGACGGTGGCGTCGTCGTCTCCGGTGTAAAAGTTGGAGACGTCACGTGGCCCAAAATGGGGGCGCGCATCCATTCTCCATTGGATATTTATGATCTCTCTGACTCGATGTATTTGGATGGCCTTTTTCTCCCCCGTCGGTGTCCTTTTCTCTACGGGGTTCGGACAACGATCGGTGGACGCGGGGAGCGAACGAACGTCTCGTCCTCCTTGGGGAAAGGCCGCCACGCGGGCGGGAACACTGCGACATCGTAAAAGGCGGGAAGTCTGCGCTGGAAGGGGGAAGGGGGAGGGAAGGGAGGGGGCGGAGGATGGTGCTCGCCGGTGGCTGGAGTGCGGCGTTCAGATAGCGGAGAAGAAGGGGAGCTAAAGTAGAGCGAGAGAGAGAGATATAGAAAAGCTCCGCTCTTCGCCAGAGAGGATTAAGCGTGCAGCGCCAAAAGGGAGAGAGAGAGACCATTTGGGCACGTGTGGACTCGTGGCCACGTGACGCCGTCGACGGACCCCCAATCTTCGGCCGCGAGTTCATCACGAGCCGACGTCCGACCCGCTCGGAGTGGCAGGCTGGCAGCCCGTGCGCCCACCTTCAAACGCTTCCCGCTTCAAATGGATCCATGGCGGCTGATGAGTTTGTGAGAAAGTAGCGAGCCCAAAATGGACAGCAAGCGAACCCAAACGGAAAAAGGACATCCTCAGGAAGTGACCCCAAAATACTGTCAAACAGGAGTGGGCAAACTATTCCAGAAAGGGCCGTAGTAGTGGCTTTGCTTTCAAGCTTACAAGACCAAAGCTTTCCACCAATCTGGTATGCCACAAGTGCAATCAGTCAGACTGCAGTCAGGTGCTTCTTTTTTTCAGCAGAAACCTCATTGATTGGTTAAACGGTTTGTGTTGGATGGCTTGAAACTAAAAGCTGCCCCCCCCCCCCCCCCCCCCCCTCACGCCTCAGCGGCCCTCCTGGACCGCTTTGCTCGTTAAGGTTATCTGAGAGGACCTGGGAACCATCAGAAAGTGCCTTGGACAAGGTCTTCCGGCTGGCTGGGGGCCTTGGAATCGGGACCACACAAAAGAAAAAAAAAATGCTCAACTAAACTTGGATAAGATAAGTCAGCTCAGCCATCGGCGCTTCAACATGCAAAGAACACTCACGCGCGTCAATAAATAATGACCTTAATGGGCGCTTTTGGAGCCCAGCCAGATCGGTGACTTGCGTGTGCGCACCACTTGTGGCCGGGCGGGCGCCAGTCAAGCCGTACGCTGGCCTCCGTTCGTTCTTGAGCTTCCCGACGGACGTGGCCAAGAAGGAGCAAAACCACTTGAATGTCCCTTCCCTTCTAGCAAAGCTTGATCGGCCGCCGTGGGTGGGCTAGCCATCCACCCAAAGAGCTTTTCTGGCCCAACGGTCCCCCGGGGGAGCCCGGACACGTCCGTGCGGCCGGCCACGTTGAGATGCCAGCCAGTTGGGGCCGTCTCATTTCGTACGCTCATTTGCCATTTATCCGTCGGCGTCCCACCGGCTAACGACGGGCGCGTCTCCGCCTTCTTCCAGGGCGAGACAAGAGAAGAAATCCCATGATCGCTGCCGGCGACGTCCCGTTCCGGCGGGAATACCGGGCGCCGACCGGCGGCGGCTCCGACGGGGGCTCCATGTCCCCGTCGCCGGAGCGGAGGCGCCCCGCCGAGGCCCCGGACGGCGACAAGATGGACGGCGGCCCGTCGACGGGAGGCGCCGCTTGGGGACGGCAGGTACGACGGCCGCCGTGGGCTCGTTCTCGTCTTGGCCTTGGGACAAAAAATCGTGGCAGAGTTGTCGCTTTACGGCCCGCCAAAGTCTTAGTCCTAGTCTTAGTCCTAGTCTTAGACCCTAGTCGTAGACCCCCACATTGACGCCCGCCAGTCGACGAGGGAAAATCTGCCCAAAGTGAACCCGTGACATCAAATGACTGAGTTAGGGGTACTTTTGCAGTCCGACACGGCGCATTTCAGTCCGGCGACTCTCCGCCGGCCCAATCGGACGCCCATTGCTGCCGACGCGTCGAGCGAGGGGGCGGATACCGTCGTCGTCCCGAGGAGACGCCGCGCGTGAGCGCCGTTACGTGATTGACGGCGGCGAGGCGGGTGGCGGGAGGGACGCGGGAAGGCGGGGCTTTTTGTCAGGAGCGAGAGACGGTGACAGACGGTGGAGAGGGAGGGAGGGAGGGAGGGGGGAGGGAGAGAGCGAGAGAGAGAGAGAGAGAGAAAGGAAGAGGCGCAAGAAGGAGGGGGCGAGCGGGATGCGGATCACCTCCGAGCAGCCGCCGTAGCGACCGGGAGGAACGCCGCCACCGCGTCTTCCGGAGCGCCGGCAAAACCGCCGAGAAAAATGGCACCAGAGGACCGGAGGGGAAGAGGGATGCCGCATTACCACGGTAACCGTCTCTGCCTCCCGCTCGCGTGTGCGTCTCCTTCCTCTGCGGCCCAACGTCCGTACAAGATGGCTCCCAGCTGGTGAAGATGTCACTTCCTGCCGAGTGCCAAAAAACAGCGATCGGATGGCGCACGGTCCGCGTTTTGTGCCACGGCGCTCGCTGACCACGGGCCCGGCCCGAGCCATTTATCCAGAGGGGTGGGCCTGGCAAAAAGGATCCCATTTTTCTTCCTAGTTTTCACAGCGAGCAGCTACCCGGCCCGACCCGACTTTGGACGAGTGGCCCGATCTGGCAGTTGTTTGCGTTCCGAGCGACGCGATTGGGGTCTCCGGTCCCGGTGGGGTTAGGATGGAAGCCACCGTCCCGGTGGCCCCGTCCTTATGGTTCCTCAACGGTCTTTTTGGGGCATCCGTGAAATGGAAAGGGTTCTACGAGGCGCGCGGCATGCAAAGTTGCTTGAACGCATATTGTCATCACTAATGTCCCTTTTTCTCTTTGTTTTTATGTTTTGTTCCCTCAGCAACAAGCTAACTATTGGAGCTTCAAGGTCAGCACTTTGATTTTCCTTCTTATTTTGGCCAGGAGTTGAACATTCTTTTTCACCGCTTTTGGAACGGCGCGTCACCGAGTCGTTGCTGCCACCTGTGCGTCGTGGCACAGCGCGGTACTGCAGCGGCAAGGGGTCAAAACGTCTTGGAAATTCCACGCGTTAGCGTTAGCGTCAGGGCCCGGCCAGGTGCGACCTCCCGTTAGGTGCGGGGCAATAACGGAGGCCACGCTTTCCCTCTTCCCTTTGGACAGAGCCGGACGCCCGGCCCGGCGCGGGGGGCGGGGCGAGCTCCATTTTCGCCCGCCGAACACCCGGACGCCATGTCGGACCGCGACCTTTCGGCGGCGGCCTTCAGCCGCACCAACCGCCTCCGCCAGAGCCTGCCGCTCTCCCGCTCCTCCGGCGGTGGTGGCGGCCAGGCCAAGCTTCAGGCGCCAGGTGCCACGGCGACGCCGCCTTGCCGCCTTGCCGCCTTGCCGCCATTGGCATTTGGCTCCATTGGCCTCCCCTTTTTGACCCGTCTCCGGGCAGGCGTGCTGTTCCTGCAGCTGGGCGAGGAGACTCGGCGCGTGCACTTGACTCACCAGCTGAGCAGCCTGGAGACTCTGCGAGCGCTCATCGTGCACATGTTCCCCCAGAGGCTCAGCATGGCTACGCTCAGGTAAGGCGGGCCGGGAGGGGGTTTGGGGGGGGGCGTGGTTGCCGTAGACGGCCATCTTTCCTTCCGTCCTTCCTTCAGGTCTCCCAGCACGGCTCTGCTGATCAAAGACGAGAGCCGCAACGTCTTCTACGAGCTGGAGGACCCGCGAGACGTGCGCGACCGCTGCGTCATCAAGATCTACTGCAAGGAGCCCGTCTACGGGACCTACCCGGGACCCCGAAACTCGCCCCTGGCCAACGGTGACCTGAGGGTGAGGACGTCTTTTCTGCTTCCCGCCGCCGCCACCGACACCGCCGAGACTGAAAATGGACACTGAGACGGACATTGGGAGGGAAACGGAATTTCCTTCCTTCCTGGGCGGCGGCCTTTCATTCCTTCCTCCCCTCTCTCCCCTTTCTTGATCCCGCCCTCCCATCCTCTCTCCCTACCTGACTCCCCCCCTCCCTCCAGCGAGAAATGGTATACGCCCCCCAGGACTCACCCCCCGGCCGGCGCCCCGGCGCGGCCCCGCCGGCCTCGCCTCAGGGCTCGCCGTCGCGCACTCGCCTCCTCTACGGCGGCGGCCGCCCCTCCTCGTACGCCGGGCCGCCGCCCTCCCGCCACGGCGTCTCGCCGGCGCACCACGCGTCGCCTCCGCAGCAGCCGCTCTTCGGCGCCTCCTCCAGCGCCATCCTGGAACGGCGCGACGTGAAGCCGGACGACGAGGCGGGCGGGGCCCGGGTGGCGCTCCTCCCGCGGGCCGACGAGCGGGGCGGCGTCTACGCCGAGCCCTACTGTCCGGAGCCCCGCGGGGGTTTCTGCGGGACGCCGCACTCGCCGCTCCCCGCTCGGAACGACCCGTACGGCTCTTTGTATCGGCGAGGGGGGGGGGACGGCGGCGTGCGCCCCGATGGAGGGCGTCGGCCTTTACAGAGCGGGTGGCCCCTTTTACACCGACGCCTACGCGGCGTCCGCGTTGGCCGTCGGGCTGCGCGTGCCCGCGACTCCCTCCTCGCCGCAGAAGATGGGCGAGGTGCGCGACCCCTACGGCGGGACGCTTCCGTCCCGCGGCTCTCCGGGAAGGGCGGAGCGCCGCCGCGACTCGGTGTGCCTGGGCGGAGACGGTCCCAGGGTCAGGGGGCTGACTTCGGAGCAGCTGTGCCTGATGGCGGCGGCGGCGGGAACCGACGGGCTCCGAGCGGACGAGACGGACACCAGGTGGCGTCGAGGCCGCGCGGAAGGCGACCCCCGCCCCTTTCCCGCTAACGAGCGTGCGCCCTCGTCAAGGGAGCGCATGGAGGCGATGGAAAAGCAGATCGCCAGCCTGACGGGACTTTTGCAGAGAGTCCTCGGCAGAGGGCCCGAAGACGACGTTCCGTAAGTGGCGCGTTGCTTCCCTGCCGTCCCTCCTCGGCAAATTGCCTTTGACGTCTCCCCGCAGGGACCAAATGGAATCGGCCAGCGACGGCTCGGGAACCGAACGTGAGTAAGGACGAGGAACGGCGGGCGGGCGGGCGGGCGGGCACGTGGTGAAGGCTAGCTCCTAACGTCACGGCGCTCTCGATATGCAAGGGCGTACGGCTAGCTTTGAAATGCTAATGCTAATGCACCATTCACCCCATGGCCAAGCTAAATGCCGCTAGCATGTAAATGCCGCTCGCGCTTCTCCCTCTAGCCGGAGCCGCAAAAAAAAAAATCCCAGAAAGGATACGTGCCAATGGTTTGCTCGGCGGCGGTTGTTTGTGTCGGGACGTCGTTTGCAGCCGCCTACCTCTATCTTACTAGCTTTGAAATGCTAAGGTGTGGCGCCATTCACCCCCAGAGCCACGCTAAACGCCGCTCGCATGTAACTCATGCTTCTTGTTCCAGCTGGACCTGCTAAAAAAATCAGACCAGGTACTTTATCCATCACTTGGTTAGCGACAGATGTTTGTGTCAGCATGTTTCTTTGGCTGTCTGAATGCGTGTCTATGTGCCAGCTAGCGTCTTCTTGTTTGGTGCCTGGCTTTTTTTCTCTTGGCGTTTTTGGTACGCACGCGTATGTCGGCCGGGGGAGTCCAAACTCTCGCCCAAACCAACGGTGGAGTCGTTTGGGAATCTCCGGCTCACGTTAGCGTGCGCGCGATTGCCAAAACGCATTGAAGGTATTGAACAAAGCGTTTGGCGACAGCGGCCACTCCGTCCGGGCCCCTGGCCCTGATGCCGCCGCCGTCGTCCCCCGACGCCCGGCCGCCCGACGCGTCTAGCGGGCAGATGCGGCGCCGGCTGCTGGGCCTGCAGCAGAGCACCGACGCGCTGCGTGGGCAACTCTCGCAGCTGCGCTCCATGCAGGTGAGACGGAGAGAAGGCGGCGCCGGGGTGAAGCCGGCCGGCGGGCCGAGCAAATCGGCGCCGCCGCCGCTAACGCGCCGCCCGCCGCTCAGCTGGAAAATCGGGATTCGGTGCTGGCCCTGCTGAGGCAGACGGAGGCGGAGCTCGGCGCGCTGACTCTGGAGGCCGCGGCGCGCGCGCAAGAAGATCCTCTGCAGCGACAGCGCCTCCTGGTGGAGGAGGAGCGCCTCAAGTACCTGAAACGGCAGGAGGCGCTGGTGCAACAGCTGCAGTCAGTATGCCGCTTGCCCGGCCCGACCTACGCTGGACTCCCCCCGGCCGCATTGACCTTTAACCTCTGCCGTCTAGCGAGCTGGAAGCCTGGGTGGAGGATCTCCTCTCCAAGCCGGTCGCCAGCCCGCGAGACCTTCAGATGAAAAGCCAAGAAGTCCAAACGCTGGCCGACACGCTGGCCGGGCTGAAGAGTGAGTAGGGCCCAGTTGAAAGTTCCCGCCGCGACTCTGGCGGGCTTCTTCTTCTTCTCCTCCTGCCGCCGGCTTCGGCCTTTGGCTTTCCAGGTCAGTTCCCGGGTCTTCAGAGCAAGATGCGCGTGGTGTTACGCGTGGAGGTGGAGGCGGTGAAGTTCCTGAAGGAGGAGCCTCACCGCCTGGACGTGTTGCTGCAACGATGCCACAACATCCGACACTCGCTCGGCACGCTTCGCAAGTAACGGCAGCGCAAGCTTTGTCTTCTTCTTCTTTCTTCTTCTGGAGCGTTCCTTGCTCATCTTTTCCCTCTACTTACTACTTTGCCCTCAACTGTCCACTCTTGACTCTTCCTTCCCCTGTGGCTGCTTTCTTTTCCCCCTTTCCTTTCCTTTCCTTTCCTTTCCCTTTTGGCTTTCCAGGCCTCTGGCTGTCTTTGGCCGTTCCTTCCGCTTTGTCTTCCCTCATGCTATTTCTTGCCTTTTGCTGACGCTCGCCACACCCGAGCCAAAGCCTAACCCACTCGCTCACCTTCTCGCTTTCCCCCTTTGTTCTCCCCCAAGCCCCTTGGCCTTCCCTGACCCCGACCCTCTGCTCTTCCCTTTCCTCGGCCTCGCCTTCCCTCGTTCCCGTCGCGCCGACGCAGACGGGTCGGCGAGAAGGAGCCGCGAGACGCCGGCGAGCGGCCCCCGGGCCCGACGGACGACGACCACGACGACGAGCCGGCGAGCTTCGCGACTCGGGCCGCGGGCGAGAGGAGGCCCGAGGGGCGCGCTCTGACCTCCGTCGACGTCACCCTGGTGAGCCGCTTCTGCCGCAGAAATCCCCCCCCCCCAAAAAAAAACAAACGACAACGTCGACGTTTCAGGCGGCGGAGCGCGACTGGGAGGCCAAGCGGGCCAGCCTGACGCAGTTCAGCGCTCGGGACATCCATCGTCTGCTGGAGGAGACGCAGGCCGAGCTCCTCAAGGCGCTGCCCGACTTGGACGCGGCCGCCAAGAACCCGGCCAAGCCCGCCGTGCCCCCCAAACCTCAAATGGCCCCCTCTAGCGGCGAGCCGTCGCCGGGCAAAGTGCAGCTGGCGGCGCAGAAGCTCAACGGCGCCGAGGGTGGGGCCTGCCAGCGAGGAGCGGGTAAGAGCCCGGCGAGTCGCCGGCCGACCGCCGCTAAAGATGCGTCCGCTCAAGCCGCTCTCCCGTGACCTCGGGCGAGTTTGCCGCTGGCCCGTCCCATCCCTTTGAAGTGGCCGTCCCGCCTGAAAGGGATTGGACGTCTCAATGGCAGCCAGCCAAGGAAAATGACCGCAGCTCATGTTTGAGCCTTTTACGAGTCACTTCCAATTTGGGGGCTTTCTAACTTCCAAACTCATTTGGCTGACATCCATGGCGGGAGACTTGCTCTGAGCGGACGCCGGCCGGTCGTTTCCTCCGGTCGAGCACTAAGAGCTCGCCGCCTGGTTTGTTCCGTAGCGGACGCGGCCGTGGCCCGCTGCCGCACGGAGAAGTCGTCCAAGTCTCCGCCTCCGCCGCCGCCCCGCCGCAGCTTCCCGTCGGCGGCGGTCGCCAAGCGTGACGACGGCGAGGTGAGCGGCCGCCCGTCGGCCTCCCCGTTCTCGGGAGTGACGTCTCCGCCGTCCTCGAAAGACGGAGGACGGCGAGCCGCCCAAAGCGCTGGCCAAGCTGAGGCGGACCCCCTGCGAGGCGCCGCGCCCCGCCTCCACGCCGCCCGCCACGTCGGGCTCGGAGCCGCGGGACGCCGACGACAATGAGGTAACGACGCCGCGGCCGCGAATTTTAATCGACGACGCCGTCGATCGACAACAAAAGCTAGCCGGCCAGAATGCGACAGACACGCGGTGAAAAATTTGGCGCTGGCCGTCGCTACTAACCCCGATAACGCCGGTGACGCTAGCAAAGGGCAGAAAAATGTGTGGTCTGCGTTCCGCCCCCTTGGCCTCACTCTCAGGGTGCGTCGGTGTGGCCCCGCAGATCTCGGGCGGCTCGCCGGCGTCCGTCAAAGGTCCCACGGTGGCGGCCCGCCTCAAGTATTTGGAACAAGGAGGACGCAAGTCCAAGGAAGAGATGAGAGGCTTTCCGGGAGGGCGGCAGCAGGTTTTCCACTTCTAGGCGCCGTCGGCGCGTTGACCAGACGCTGGCCCGACAAAGCGCAAAGGACGCCTTGAGAGGAGAGGGTGGTGCCGCTCGCCGCTGTCGCCTCAAAAGGGGCGGCGGTCATCCGGTCGGTGGGCCGGCCGGCCCTGGAGTCCACCCCAAACCTCCTCCTTGCCGCCGACGTTTGGCCCTCTTCCGTCTTCTCTTTCGGGTGCGCTTGTATAGTCGAGAATGTGTCCGTGTTGTCGTGCTGGGTGGAAAAATGACAAATGCCATCTATGTTTTCTACTTGTTTTCTATTTTTCTACGCACGTGAGATATCGATGGTGTAAGATTCTTTTTGGGACTTGGAGCGTTCTTCTTTTTTTCCCACGCCTATCCATCCGTGGACCATCCACCTCCTGGCTTCCGTCATTTGCCCTTCTCCATCGTGGACAATTGCGCTCTTCATACGGTGAAAGTGGCATGCAAACTGTGGACGTGCACGCCGACTACTTGTCTTAAGCATATTTCTCCTAATAACGTGGCGTCGTCAGTGTAGTATCGTACGTAGATGGCGTGGAAGAAAAGGTGGCCGGATCTGGCGTGCGGACGGCACCCCGCCGCCCGAACCTCCCGCTCGCCACCCACCGCCTTGTGCTTTTTTTGACGTCCTCCCCGTGTGGTGACAATAAAAGCCATCCGCCGGCCACCGGCCGCCGCTTCCGCTTGGTTTCGGACGGGTCTGCTTTCTTTTAGCCACCGAGTCGATCGGGAGCAGACCTCCATTTCTCCAGCTTCCAGCTGCCGGCGGCGGCGGCGGCGGCGGCGGCGAATAAACGCTTGTCGCGCGAAAAATCTCCCGAGACCAGACGGCGGGTGACTGTCGGAGAAGCTTTTAATGCATTTTTTTCCAACTCTCAGCATTAGACCCAGAGCGGTCTCAGAATGCCGGCGCAACCGACGACAGCTTGTATTCCTTGACATTGACCCATTTTGTTTTGGCGCTCAAAATGACGGGCCGGCTAGCTAGCGAGATGGAGATGGAGACGGAGACGGACGGCTCGGCCGCAGGAGCTCCAGGGCGTCGCGGCGGAAGCGCCCGCCGGCCAGGGCGTACGCCAAGGGATCCAGGCAGCAGCGGACGTAGGCCAGGCTGCGCGTCACGCGCTCCGGCAGCGGCGCGCAAAGCGGCCCGGCCATCTTCAGGGACGTCAGCGCGCTGTGCGGCAGCTGGAAGAGGGCGAAGAGCAGCACCAGCGCCGCCATCAGCTTTAAGGTGCGCCGGCGTCGCCGCCTCACGCCGCCCGCCCGCAAGACACCGGCGATGGCCGAGTAGCACGCCGCCATGGACAGGAAGGACAAAGCGAAGACGGCCAAGGCGGCGCCGTCGGCCGCCCTCTTGACGGCGGTCCGGGCCAGAGTGCCGCAGTGGGCCTCGGGCCCGGAACCCCACACGCCGGAGAAGAGGAGCTCGGGCAGGCCGAGGAGGAGCGCCGCCGACCACGCCGCCGCCGTGGCCGCCCGCCCGAACGTCCGGCGCGCACGGGGTCGGCGCGCCGCCACGGCAAGGTAGCGGTCGGCGCCGATGCACGCCAAGATCAGCGGGCCGCCGTACATGTTGACGGCGTAGACGGCGCGCGTGACCCGACACGCCGGCGCCGAGAAGATCCAGCCGGCGTGGGCGTCGACCGCCTGCAGCGGCAGCGTGAGCAGCGGCAGGAGGTCCGCCAGCGCCAACTGCAAGAGGAAGGCGTCGGTGGGCGAGCGCGGGCCGCGCCGACGCCTGGCCGCCAGGGTGGCCACCACCAGACCGTTTCCCGCCACGCCCAACAGGAAGACCACGGAGAAGAGACACGCCTGGAAGGCCTTGACGGCGGCTTCGCGCCGGCCCGCCTCGCACCACTCGGAGACGCCGCCTCCGTCGTCGTCGTGGCCCGACGCCTCGCGCCAGTTCTCCAGCGACCAGTTGTCGTAGTCGGCGAAGTCGTAGTCGGCAAAGTCGTAGTCGGCGGACGGACGGACGGCGAGGTCACTCGGCAGCCTGACGACACCAGAGTCAAAGCTTACTTGCGGACGGACAGACGGATGGATGTGTAAAATATAGTTCCAGGTGTTGGAAAAAAAATGACTTATTTAAGTTGAGGGGGGAAAAAAGCAAAAGTCACAAACCTGGAGGCGCTCGTCATCCTGCGTTGTGCGCCCCACACGGCCCTCATCTGGCCTCTTGTCGGAAGCCGTCAGCCAATCGGGCGTGTCTCGGCGACCCCTGACCTGACCCGCGTCTCTTGCGAAAGCGGGGAGCCCGCGTTTGTTTCTGATCTATAACGTGTAAGAGCGTTCTGCGAAGCGATGCGGTCGACACGCCCAGCCGACCGCCGCATGACCACAAAAAGGCGCTCTTGTGTACTTTGCCAATGTGAAAGTTGAGGCAGGAAGTTTGCCCTCTTTCTGTCGAATTGTCCTTCTTCCTGTTGCCGTTGGGGGGCGATGTGCTTCATTCATTCTTCTTCACTATGATCCCTAAATCAGGGTTCCCTCTCAGCTGCGCGGTCACTGACCGACGACAACAAAAGGTCATTTCGGGAAAAACGGACTAACACTGTGTCCAGCCAATGATATGATGCGGTTGGGGTCATGTGTTTACTTCCGCAGCATGATTACATTTCGCAGGTTAGCTTATGGCTACCAGTTTGGTGGAGCTGCTGCCCGCCAATCGAGTCAAAGTAAAAAAGAAAGGCGCTTCTTTTAAGATGGAACAGCTGTCGGACGGACGGAGTATGTGCAAATAGCAATAGAACAAGCGGTGTAATTGGGTGAGAACTGTCGAAAACTTTGCCAAGTGTGTGTGTGTGTGTGTCTGTGTGTCTGTGTGTGTGTGTGTGTGTGTGGTATGTGTCATTGTTTGCCTTCAACCTACACGATGGACTATAGATGGAAATTAGCCCTTGGCTGCAATCTTACATATTGACATATGTATGTTCATGAATATGTGCTGTCCCTTATGAAATAAATCAAATGAGCTAAAGTTGTAAGCGAGTTTTCTGATGGAAAAATATTGCACAGAAATGGAAGCTTGACTATGTGGAGTGACACACACGTTCAGCAGAAAAGTCGTTTGAAGCAGAATGAGAAGTGAGAAGGACACATGTGAAAAATGAGGTCAACTTGAAGTCACATTTGTGCTCATTCTAGTGTCATTTATTTAGATATTTTATCCACAGATATCAATCATTACATTTTATGATGACTAGATCATTTATGGCTAGTAGACACATTACCTGTCAAGTTATACATTTTTTGATCATTTCAAATTGTGTACGCTGTATAACAAGCTTTGTACGGGAAAAACCTTTTTCTTTTTTTAAATACGTTTTTCCCATCTGGTTTTAGGCATTTGGGCTGTAATCCGGAACCTTTCTGTTGCCGGTAGCAGAGGAAAACAGCATCGTCAATTGCTAATATTGTCAAGCATGATATGCGCACGTGCATTCCCCTTTCACCAGTCCACCTTTTTCACCATCCAAAATATAGCGAGCAAGGTACCCCGGCTGATGGCAGCTGTTCTACTGGTGTGTGCCCATTGCCAGCATTTATGCTGTTGATGGAACTGATCCTCTGTATGCCCGGACTTATGAAAACTTGGAGGGAGGGAGGGAGGGAGCGCTGGCTGGCCACGGCGCCAGGAATCTTTGGCGCGCACGGGCGACTTCATCGGTAGCAACAGTTGGGCGACTCCCGCTCAGCGGGCAACCCCCTCGCCCGCCGGCATGTTGACGTGCGCGGTCAGCAGCGGGGCGCCGCGCCCCCCGGCCAGGACGAAGACCTTGATGACGTCGGGGACGTCGCCGAGGCGCTCCACCAGCGTCCGCAGCGGGTAGACGGGTCCCGGCAGCAGCAAGGGGATCTTCAGCAAGGGCTCCCTCAGCCGGTAAGAGGCGGCGTCGTAGAGGAAGCTGACGCTCAGGTCGCGGAGGGGCCGGCGGGCCGCCGTGTTCTGCAGGCCCAGCGTCAGCTCCAGGGAGGGGCCCAGGCCCCGCACGGCCGCCGTGATCTTGAGCGAGCGCCCGGGGCCCGACGACACCGGGGCCAGGCTGGACTCCAGGGCCCGGGCGTAGGCCCGCGCCGCCGCCAGCCGCAGGCGGGCCAGGTCCATCTGGAAGGCCCGGTGCATGGCGGCGCCGTGCTCGCGCTCCCGCAGGGTCTGGTCCACGTACAACTTGGTCTTTTTGGGCACGTTGAGGCGGACGCCCTGCGCCGCCGGGGGCCCGGGGGCGCCGTCCCGCTCCTGGAACTCCGCCGTCCTCTTGAGGATTTTCACCATCAGGGCGCCGCCCTCGGTGCTCATGACCAGGGCGCTGTCCTCGCGGCCGTAGCGGCCGAAGCGGACGGCGCTGACGGCGGCCGGGGTTCTGACGGTGCTCAGCAGGTTCTTGTCGCGGTACAGCTGGACCTCGCAATTGGCCAGGGCCACCAGGACCGCCTGCAAGCCTCGCGCCGGCAACTCCATGGGGGCCATGGTCCGGATGGCCGCCGGGAGGGCCACCTTCCACAGCTTCTTACCCTGGAAGGCGTCGTGGCGGCTTCAAACCCGTGCCCAGGTACGTAGGTAGGTAAAGCGGCCCGCGCGTGCGGGCCACCAACTACAGCTCGACGGCGTCCGCTCGCTCGCTCGGGAGGCGTTACCTTCTGCGTGAAGGCCTGCAAGTTGTGGTCGGCGGTTCCCACCACCACGTTCTTGCCGACCCTCAGGAGGCCGACGGGATGCGAGGTCAGCTCCACGCAGCACTTGGCTTTCTCCGAGTCCCTGAAAAGCCACGGCGAGCGCTCAGGAGGCCGTGTCCCGCCGAGCCCTCGTCCGTGTCCCCCGTAAAAAAGAGGCCCACCCGGGTTCCCCCCCAAAGGCCCACCTGCGAAGGATGTAGATGTTGCCGTCGCGGCACGCCACCGTGATGCGGAACTCCACGTCGAACTGACCCGTCACGTCCATGGCCGTGGGCGGGGCCGGAAGCGACATCTGTGACACGAGGAAGGACAGAGTGACCAAACGAGGGAGGGCGAAAGAAAGGAGCCACCGAGGCGGCCCGGACGGCCAGGACGGCCAGGAAGACGCCGGGACATTTGGGGCCACCTTTGCCAGAATGACAAAAGCCTCGTGGTCCAGCACGCAAAGATGGCCGCTTTCCGTGCCGATCAGCAGGCAGCTGACGCCGTCCTCGTCCGCCGTGCTCTTCTTCAGCGTGGACATGCACGTGATGACAGTCTGCGGAAGAGCGGCGGTGGCAGCGGCGGCGTCAGGTTCGATGTCACCCGTCTTTCGGGCGGCGTCGGGTTCGACGTCACCCGTCTTTCGGGCGGACCGCCGTACCTGTCGCTTGACGGGCTGCTGCTTGTGCAGCCGGACAAAATCTTCCAGGTCGTCGCCGTCCACAGACAGGAAGCGGAGCGAGCGCGCCGACAAGGGCACGTCCGCCTTGTTGCGCAGACTCTCCAACATCTCCTTGAGGGCGGGGGGGTCGATGTGGCCCTCCCTCGCCTGCTGCCAGGCGTCCTGGCGAAGCCAAGGTGGCGTTCCGTGACGCCGCTCGGCCGCTTTGGCAAACGGCCGGCGGCGAGCGAGCGACCCACCTGCTCCGACGCGTTGACTTCCAGTCCGGGCAGCGTGAACATGAAGTAAGGTCTGAGGTTCTTGTAGACGTAGACGCAAGAGCCGGACGCCACGGCCACGGCGGGGACGCGAGGCTCGTGCAGGTCCATGAATAAGGCCACCAGGCCGCACGGGAGGTCCACCAGGACGCTCTCGACGCTCAGCGCCGTCCCGCGGTAGACCTTGAGCCTGACGGCCGGCGCCGAGGCGCCGCCCAGGTCGAACGCCACCAGCCGGGCGTCTCCGTCCCCGCTCAGGTCGGTCAGCGCCATGCAGGACGTGAAGGTGCGCAGGCCCGCCAGCGGGTCGTAGTGGGCGTCCAGCCACTTGCCGTCATCGCCGCTCATGACCACCGTCTCGTGGCTGCGCCGTACGCACACGCAAAGGCACGCTCAGAATTTGCCCGCGGCCCAACGGAACCTTCTCCCTGTGGCGACTCGCACGGTTGGACACTCGAAATGGCCTAACTCTAGCTATGATTGGTTGTCATTTGTCCCCACGCACCCTGCGATTGGCTGGCCACCGATTCAGGGTGTCAAGCCCTCCCTCCCTCCCTCCCTCCCGCGCCTGGTGCCCAAAGTCAGCTGGGATAGTCTCCAGCACCCCCCGCGACGCTGGTGAGGATAAGCGGTTGAGAAAATGAATGAAGGAATCCCGAAAACCTCCTTTTGGTGGCGTATCGGTACCGCTTCTACTGCTAGTGTGGTAGAAACGCTAGTCTAAAGTTTCCACTCTAAACTCTAAAGCAAGCGAGATGCGCCAGCTACTGGCGCGATGGCGCTACTCCAGGCCTCCATTTCCTCCATTTCCTTCCCAGGCGAGCCGAGTGACGTCTGCCTGCCTGCCTGCCTGCATTGACAAAGATACGCGGCGGAGCAAAAGGAAGATGTTGGCCCTCGTCTCGACTTGTTCAAATGAGGACTACATAAGATCTGAAACGACGTGGGGCGCGCGACACAATACAGTCAGTCAACGGGTGGGCTCGGCTTGGCTGGGCTCGGCTCGGCTCACCGTTGTCAAGGAAACAGCGAAGCAGCGTCTCCCGAATGGCGTGGTTTCCCCGCTTCAGACGTTCAGGAAAGCAGGTCGTCGACTCGCTGGATGCTAAAACCTCGGAAAAGAGCGACAGAAAGGGCGTCGGTGTCGTGCGACTTCCAACACAGCCCCCCCGCCCCCGGTTCTAATCCCTAAATCCGCTCCGAACTCCTCTAGTATGCCAGTTTGGAGAGGCGTCGGCTGACGTCACTTTCACGCGACTACACTCATCAAGCACGCCGGCTATAAACTTTTCTATTCTGGGAAAAAAAAGCAAAACAAAGGAGCGATACAAGTCGTTCCACCTACTACAGCCTATAAAGCAACGGTGCTCGTTTTCCATTTTTGTTTTCGTGACATCGCGTCGCGCCGTGGCGACGTCAGCTAGCCGTTTTCCACCGATTGGCCGTTTCGATTGCACTTTCAAAAGTGGAGCGCGAGAGACGATCAAACTGCGGGAAGTTTGCCTTTCAGATATCCACGGTGAGTTTCATTCTAAATTTGATTTTGGGCGGGCGAGTGCAATCACACAAAGTCAATGTTCAGACAGGACAAACGCCTTCCTTCTTTTCAAAGGCGCCATAATGCTTTGCACCTTACTAGCTGCGGCTACTGCTAACAACAACAACAACAACAACAATAACAACGTTCATTCGGCAGAACGAAACAAGTTTATCACCGTCAACCTTTCGACATCGATTTTGTCGAAATGAACAAAATGCCAACGTCGACTCATTGTTTGCATTCTTTATTTTCACAACAAAGGCAGGTGGATTTTTTTCTGACGACTGGCGAAGATGGAGTCTTGCTTGGGTGGAAAGCCGGAGCGGGTGGGACCGGTGCTGGTGGACGACATCAAGCGAGACCTTCTGGACGAATTTTCCGCTCTGTCCAAACAGGTCGCCGCCGTCGCTGTCGCCGTCGCCCTCGCCGTCGCCCTCATCGTCACCCTCACCCGTTTCCCCAGCCAAAATAAATAGAAACCGTGCGCGTCTGTCCCCAGGAAAAAGTTAGGAACCAGTCGGAGAACCTGCAGGTTTACCTGAGGGTTCGCCCTTTCGCAGGGGCAGAGAGCAGCGGATCGCAGGTAAGACCAAGCGCCCTCCCGCGGCAAAGTCGGGGCTGAGTGCTGCGTCAAACGCCGCCAGGAATGCTGCCTGGCTATCGAGGGGCCGCAAACGGTGGTCCTCAAGGCCCCCGGGAACCGGCCGTCTGACAAAGGCCTTCCGCAAACGGAGCAGAGATTCACCTTCACCCAGGTAAAGACGCCTGCCCTCCCATTGGCTGCCCATCATGTAGATTGCCAAGGAAATATTGGCTTGATCACACCACAATAACATTTTGATCCCTCCCCTCTGCCACTATCCTCAGCTAGGCTCTTATGAATTTGGCCTGTCCGTAGTAAGCTTTAGCCTGAATCCCGGGTGGATTTTCACCCCTGTTGATAGTCTAATGCCAGGAATATGAACATAAATAATTGCCGAGCTTTGTCAGTGGCCTGTAAATATAGATAGATGGTGGAAGGTTAACTCCTCCCCAAAAGTAGCTCTTGGAGCAAAAATGTTTGAACAGCCCTGCAGTAAGTCACGTGTCATAGCTTTCCACAATACTAGTGTCCTACGAGTGCAATCAGTGGATTGGCGTCAGGTGCTCCTTGTTTCAGCCCAACCCCCGTCGCTTCTAGTTTGTCTGTCAGCTCAGTCGGTCGGTCGGTCGGTCGGTGCTGGCTGGGTGGTTTGGAACTTGGAAGCTACTAGCCCCACCCACAGTGGCAAAGCCGGTCCGAGACTTATTTCAACCTCAGCGATCAGACGCACAGACTTTTGACCATTTTGACCCATTGGAGAGCGCCTTGATGAAATTCAATTGTTAGACAGACAGAAGCATCTGATAAGATTAGGCATTCATTTAACAGGGAGGGCTGGACAAACTAAAGAAAGTAAACAAATAGCCCCCTGCCTGCAGTGGCTGCGGGGGTGCAGGTTTTCATTCCAAGCTCCAAAGAGGAAAGCTTTCCACAATACTAGTGTCCCACAAGTGCAATCAGGGAATTGCAGTCAGGTGCTTCTGGCAGCCCAACCCCCGCTGGTTCAAGTTTGTCAGTCAGCTCGGTCAGTGCAGGATAGTTTGAGTGAAACAGTTGCTCCCTCCCTCCCCACCCACCCACCCACGTTGGCCCAACCCCTGTAGATGCAACTTTGCCAGCTATGTGTGTGCTGGATGGATTGCAAAACGAAAAGCTGCCTGGTATAAACTGTCAAAGCCAGTTCAAGAGGTTTTTTTTGACCTATTTCAAACATGGGCCATAAAAGTGCAAACTTTTGACCATTGAAGAGAGAGCGAGTGCCTCGAAGAAATTGAAGCATTGGACATATGAAGGAAGACGTAGCATCCCCAAAGACTAGGCATTTATTTAACAGGGCTGGGCAAAATTAAAAAAAAAAGACTAAAGAAAGTAAACAAATAGCCGCCTGCCTGTAGTGGCTGCGGGGGTGCTTTGGTTTCAACTTCTAAAGAGGAAACTTTCCACAATATTAGTGTCCTGCGAGTGCAATCAGTGGATTGGCGTCAGGTGCTTCTTGCAGCCCAACCCCCGCTCCTTCAAGTTTGTCAGTCAGCTCGGTCACTGCAGGATAGTTTGAGTGAAAAGCTGCTCCCTCCCCACCCAGAGTGGCCCAACCCCCGTAGATGCAACTTTGCCAGCTATGTGTGTGCTGGATGGATTGCAAAACGAAAAGCTGCCTGGTATAAACTGTCAAAGCCAGTTCAAGACTTTTTTTTAACCTATTTCAAACATGGGCCATAAAAGTGCAAACTTTTGACCATTGAAGAGAGAGCGAGTGCCTCGAAGAAATTGAAGCATTGGACATATGAAGGAAGACGTAGCATCCCCAAAGACTAGGCATTTATTTAACAGGGCTGGGCAAAATTAAAAAAAAAAAGACTAAAGAAAGTAAACAAATAGCCGCCCGCCTGCAGTGGCTGCGGGGGTGCTTTGGTTTCAACTTCTAAAGAGGAAACTTTCCACAATATTAGTGTCCTGCAAGTGCAATCAGTGGATTGGCGTCAGGTGCTTCTGGCAGCCCAACCCCCGCTGGTTCAAGTTTGTCAGTCAGCTCGGTCAGTGCAGGATAGTTTGAGTGAAAAGCTGCTCCCTCCCCACCCCGAGTGGCCCAACCCCCGTAGATGCAACTTTGCCAGCTATGTGTGTGCTGGATGGATTGCAAAACGAAAAGCTGCCTGGTATAAACTGTCAAAGCCAGTTCAAGAGTTTTTTTTTGACCTATTTCAAACATGGGCCATAAAAGTGCAAACTTTTGACCATTGAAGAGAGAGCGAGTGCCTCGAAGAAATTGAAGCATTGGACATATGAAGGAAGACGTAGCATCCCCAAAGACTAGGCATTTATTTAACAGGGCTGGGCAAAATAAAATAAAAAAGACTAAAGAAGGTAAACAAATAGCCGCCCGCCTGTAGTGGCTGCGGGCGGGGGTGCTTTGGTGTCAACCTGGACAGAGCAAAGCTTTCCACAATACTAGTGTCCTGCGAGTGCAATCAGTGGATTGCCGTCAGCTGCTTCTCTTGCCCAACCCCCGCTCCTTCAAGTTTGTCAGTCAGCTCAGTAGGTGAACAGAAAGCTGCCCCCACCCTCCACCCACAGCGACCCAACCCCCGTCGATTCAATGTTGTCACCTATGTCTGTGCTGGATGGCTTAGAAAAGGAAACCGAGATGCGGTGGTGTCCCGTCAGGTGTTCGGTCCGGACGCCGGCCAGAGGCGAGTGTTCGAGGGCTCGGTCCGCGCTTTGGTACGAGACGTTTTGCACGGGAAAAACGCTTTGGTCTTCACCTACGGAGTCACCAACGCCGGGAAGACCTTCACCTTGCTCGGTGGGCGACGCCGCGCCGCGCCGCGCTCTCAAAGGCTGGCCCGCTCCTCCTCCCGAGCCGCCATCACTCCCCTTTTCTTTTCCTTCCTTTTTAGGGCCGGAGCACGACGGCGGGCTGCTGCCGCGCTGTCTGCGTCTCATCTTCGACAGCGCGGAAGGTCGCCTGTACGCCGCCGGCGACCTCAAGCCCAGCCGCTGTCGAGATTTCTGCCGACTGAGCGAGGAGCAGCGGGCGGCCGAGGGGGCCCTGAAGACCGGTCTGCTGAGGACGCTCCACGAGGTCGCCCGCCGACTCCGGAAGCCCGGCCGCGGCCCCGACGCCGCGACCGACGTTTCTCTCTCTTGCCTTTTCTAGAATGACAAAAGCGGGACGTCCGCCGGGGGGGCTTCTCTTGAAGGTGGGTGGCGCTCGGGAGGCGGCCCCGTCGACGGGCGACTTCGGCTAACGCGATGGTCCGTCAGCCTCTTCGCTCGGCTCCGAGTGCGGCGGTGGCGGCGGCGGCGGCGCGGAGAGCGACCGCTTCCATCTGGACGTCCCCGCCGGCGTGCGCTTCTCCGTCTGGGTTTCCTTCTGCGAGATTTACAACGACAACATTCACGACCTGCTGGAGCAGGTAACGCCCGCTGGCGGCGCCCAATCTCGCCCCACCCCCCTTGTCTTGACGGAGTGCCGCGCGTCCAGGTCCCGGGCGGAAAGGCAAAGAGGACGGTGCTTCGCCTGTCCCAGGACGTCAAAGGAAACACTTTCATCAAAGGTGAGCCGAAAGGGTCCAATCGGTCTTCTTTACGGGTGGGAACGATGGTCCGGCCGGCGGCCCTTTGTGGGATGCTTTGCCCACCTTTGATTTGTTGGCGCAGATTTGAAGTGGATCCAAGTGAGCGGTTCCGAGGAGGCCTTGAAAGTGGTGAAGATTGGCAGGAAGAACCAAAGCTTGGCTTCCACCAGGCTCAACCGGCAGTCCAGCAGGAGGTCGGCGGCCCATCTTTAGGGTTCGGGCAGGCCGGGCCCGGATGGGCTGGGCTAGGCTGGGCTGGGCTGGGCTAGGCTGGGCTGGGCTAGGCTAGGCTAGGCTAGGCTAGGCTAGGCTAGGCTAGGCTAGGCTAGGCTAGGCTCGGCTCAGCTGACCGGACCGTCTCCGTCTGCGCAGCCACAGCATCTTCTCCGTCCGAGTCCTGCGCGCGGAGGTTTCGGCGGGGGTGGGGGCGGCCCGCTTCCTGGGCGTGGGCGAGCTGGCCCTGTGCGACCTGGCCGGCTCGGAGCGCTGTTCGCGCACTCGCAACACGGGGGAGCGCCTCAAGGAGGCGGGAAGCATCAACAGCTCGCTGCTGGCGCTGGGCAAGTGCATGGGCGCCATGCGGCTCAAACAGAACGCCGGGCGCCGCGAGCACAGGTGAGCCAGCCGTCCCCCCGCCCGCCCGCCGGCCCTTTTTCGTCCGTCTCAGACGTCCTTCTCTTACAGGTTCCGCCATCACGTTCCCTTCAGGGAGTCCAAGCTGACGCACTTCCTGCAGCTCTTCCTCAGTGGCGCCGGCAAGGTGACCATGGTGGTCAACGTCAATCGGGACGCCTCCTGCGCCGACGAGACGCTCAACGTGCTCAAGTTCTCCGCCCTTGCCCAGAAGGTGCCGGCCGGACTCGGGTAGGAGGGGATCGCGGTAGGGGGCGTCCCTTCACCCGTTTGCCTCCACGGCAGGTGGCGGTGTCCGACCCGAGGCCGGCCAGCCCGGACCGCGCCGCCGTCCGGTCGGCGGCGGAAGTGTCCGTCCTCATCGACCGGGCCGACCTGCACGGGAACGGTTCTTCTTCGGTGGCCTTGGAGACCACCCTGGAGGATCTGGCCGAGGAGGAGGGCGGCGACGAGGCGGGGGCCGCGCCGCTCCTGGCCGGAGACAACGACGACGACCGCCAGCAGGTAGAAACGGAGGCGGCGCCCCGGAGGCCGGCTGACCAAATGCCTCTGGGTCGGCAGGGGGAGGCGGCGCGTCTGCTGCTGGAGGCTCAGATCAGGGAGGAGGTGTGCGCCCAGTTCACCCAGATTTTCCACAAGATGGAGAAAGACTACAGGTGAGCCGTCGGAACGGTCGCGCCTGCGTCTGGTCCCGCTCGCGCCTCGTCTCGCTCACGTGTCTGCCGTTACCTCAGAGAGCGACTGGAGAGGGAGCGCGAGATCCTGGAGGAGCGCGCCGACAAACGGCTGGAGATCCTCAAAAAGCTCCTCGGCGCCCGGGACTGGCGAGGGCCCCCGCCGGTGAGTGACCCGCGCCCCCGCTTTGCCGCCATCGGCCCGGCCTGACGATTGGCCGCCCAGACGCTGGAAGCTCTGATCGGCTCGCTCGGCGAAGATCTGAAGGAGATTGGAGAGGACGCTCTGGAAGCGCGACGACAACTGCTGCTGGCCGATCGAGTGAGGAAACCGCCCCCCCCCCCTTCGCCCTCGCTGCGGCCCACCAGCACACACCACCATATTGTTTCATTTCGTGCGCCTTTCTTCCTTTCAGGAGGACGAGGGCAAGATAGGAAGACTGGACGCCGAGTTGAGGCGGCTGAGAGAGGCCAACCTGGAGAAAGACCACGCCATCTCCAGGCTGGGGGAGGAATTGCGGCGGCTGAAGGGTAAGACCCGGCCCGGGTCAGTCTCGGGACCGCCTCAATTCCCGTCGGTTCCCTCGCCCGGCGCAGAGGAGGAGCGGCGCGCGACGGAAGATGAGCCCGCCATCGCCCGGCGAATGCTGGAACTGCAGACGCAGGTGAAAAAAAAGAGTGCAATTTAGAGATATTTGTGACTAAGGTGCCACGGACTGAGCTTTCCCATTTCAGCATATTTGGACGCCGATTCCCTTTTGGAAAAATGAGGCCACGGGAATCAATTGGCCAATTTTTGCTCGTGGCTCGGCTTATCCTTTGTGCCCCTTGGCGGCAGGTCCGCACGCTGGAGCGCAAACTGCGGCGGGAAGAGGAACGCGCGGCCGCCGCCGAGGCCCGCCTGCGCCGGCCGGACGCCGACGTAGCGCCGCCGTCGCCAGGGGGCGAGGCCTCCCGTGCGCGAGATGAGCGTGAGGAGAGCGCTACCCGCAAATCCCCAATCATTTGGGGAACGGCAAGGGAAGGGAAGGCGAGGTAACGCTTCCGCCGCCCCGCGTTTTTGTTTTCTTTTTGTTTTTCCCCCCAACGCCGTGGCCGACCCGACCCGCTCGTCCTTCCCAAGCGACGGGAGGCTCCGCGAGACTTCGGAAGAGCCGGGAGAGTTCCGGCCGCGGGACGAGACGGAGCGAGGTGGCTCGGCCGAGCCCGCCGGCGCGCCGCCGGATACGGGGACCCGTGCGCCCACGCTGGTGGAGGAATTGAAGGAGGTCATGGAGAAGCTGGGGGAACGACGTCGACGGGAAGCGCTCGCGCCGGTCACCTCGCCGACGTCGCCCGCCACCGCCCGGTCCGAAAGCGCCGGCGGGAAAAGGAAAAGCTCCCAAGTAGAGGTAGGAAATAGAAGATGGACCGGCGTGAAATTTCCGCTCGGCACGAAAACCCGTCTCGGCGCCTTTAGGGTTTGTCGTGGAGCGGCAACCTGCCAAAGAAGCGAAAGGACGTCGCGGACGCGGCCCGGGTGAGACGTGCACCGTCGCTCGCTCGCTGGCGCGCTCGCTCAGCTGACCCGTTCAAATCTCCAAGGCACCTCCCCCGGACTCCCGTGCCACCCGACCAAAGCGAGGACAGAGGAAGCTTTACGGGAAGGAAAGGGTCGCCGCGCCGCTGGTCATCTCGCCCGACCCGGTCAGTGTGCGTCTTGCTCTTATTCCTTGTATTTGTGTATCCCGAGCGTCTGTTGTACTTCTTGAAACACTTCCTATTGACGAGGCACACCTTTTGCCGTGTGTGTGACGGACGGACGCGCCTATGTGTTGTGCTTTGTTCAGACGTGCGCGGCGGGCGACGCGGAGCGACAGCAAAGCCATCATGAGATCATCAAGCGCCAGCTGCGCTTCAAAAGTGCCAGGAAGTGAACTCGTTTTTAAAAATGGAGTTGATCTAAAGTCAAGCAGAGTCAAATAAAGTGACTTGAAAATCAAGTGCCTGGCCAACAAGTCACTCCCGTTCAAATCAAGTCACAAGTCGCCGTTTCCGTCAAAGGTTCAAACCGACAAGTTCCTTCGGTCCCAAGCCAGTGCGGGAAATGAGCGCAAATATGGCGCCGGCGGCCATCGGCCAGCCGCGTCATAAAAAGATTGCCTTGGCTTATCAGCGTTGCACTTTGCCTTCCCGAGATTCGGGATGACCGCCGTATCCACGCAAAAGTCCACGACCGCCGTCGAACATTGACGCGTGAGTGTATGTGCGCTCGTCTTCCGAACGGGCCATTTGTTGCGCTCGCGTCCGCTTTCACCTTCCGTCCGTCCGTCCGTCCTTTTTACAGCGCTGTATTTTGTCTTGGTGTTGCTTCTGGTTTGCCTTTTGCCGGTTCGTAACCGTCACGTGCTAAGTGGTGCCGCGCCGATACGAGGCTAAAATGAGATCATGGCTATCGGGGAGTACTAACGGGAGAAAAAAGAACATGTCTGTGTCTTACGTTCAACTGCAATGAGTAGAAATCGTCCATTTAGTTTACGTTGGCGTCGACATCTGTGTCTGTCTGAATAAGACACGAGAGCAATGATTTTCCATTGACCTGGTGGAGGGCGAGCGAGCGAGCGAGCACGGCGCCTTTATCTACGGCCAAGCGCTAAACCCAGCACTCGACCACTCACTAGTCACCTACACCTTCTCGCGGCGATTCACATGCGACAGTATCGGTGCTACGCTGGTAGCGTTCTCACACGTTTTCTGTTGACCTTGTCTAGAGAACTGCGAGCTGACTCGTTGTCCGCTCAAAAGAGATGGCCGCCAGGAAGGCCCGCGCTCTTTCCTCGCTAGAGGTCACGCTCGCCGTCCTCTTTGTCCTCATGACGACTGCCAGCATCCTTCTGATCGCCACGCGTGCCACCGACACCTGTGAGGACCCGCCCAGCTAGCTACCTAGCGAGATAGCTAACTAGCTAGCTTAAAATTCAACAAAAAAAAAGCCATGGTGTGGCGAACGCTTGACGAGAGCTCGGCGCTCCGGACAGGTCCGGGGCCGAGCCCGCCGCCCGAGCGGCCGCCGGCCTTTTTGGTGGGAGCGGGCCGCGCCGACTGCACCGGACCCCCCGCCGAGCTCCCCCTGGTAGCCGTAGCCGGACGCACCCACGTGGAGGCGGATTCCCGCCGGACGCTCACGCCCGCGTCGCTGTGTTTAGATGGGCTACGCTAACCCCGGGCAGACGGCGGCGGGCATTCACACCCGACTGTTCAGTCGCGCCTTCGTCATCGACGACGGCCGCCGAAGAGTGGTCTTTGTCTCCGTGGACGTGGGAATGATCTCCCAGAGGCTGAGGCTGGAGGTGCGTGTGGCCGGCACGCCGGCACGCCGCGGTGGCCCCCAGGTAAATGTCCGCTGGCCTTTTCAGGTCCTGAACGCCCTCCGGGCCAAATACGGCCAGCTGTACCGGCGGGACAACGTGGTGCTGAGCGGGACGCACACGCACTCGGGCCCGGGCGGCTACTTCCAGTACACGCTGTTCATGATCAGCAGCAAAGGTTACCTCAAGTCGTCCATCCGGCCGCTGGTCAAAGGCATCGTCAAAGTGAGGCTGGGAAAAGGGAACGGAGGGCCTCCCCTTCCCAAGGGAATTGCCAGGGTTAGGCTTAGCTTTTTACATGACTTTACATATCTTCCTCCACACCGAATGAATCGGGCCGACCCCTCCCTCGCTCAATTTTTCTAAGAGATTAGATTAGATTAGATTCGACATTATGATGGCCACCCCTGAGCCAACAGGTGTCTCATTGCTTGCGCCGACCTTTATTCCAGAGTATAGACATAGCCCACAGCAGCCTGCGGCCCGGGCGGATCTACAAGAAGCGGGGCCGCGTGGACGGCAGTGGCGTCAACAGGAGTCCTCATTCCTACCGCAACAACCCGCGCCACGAGCGGGCCAGGTGGGTGGGGGTGCACGCGCCACCCGAGGCGGTCGCCGTGGCGTCACACCGTCCGTCCGTCTCTCTCCAGGTACGACGCGGACGTGGACAAGGACATGTTGCTCCTCAAGTTCACCGACGCCGACGGAGATGGAATCGGCATGCTGTGGTGAGGCTCGCCCCGTCTCGCCCCGCCCGGCCCCCTGCTTCACCACCGCTCGGACCTCCTCCAGCTGGTTTGCGGTCCACGCGGTCAGCATGAAGACCAGCAATCGTCTGGTGAGCGCCGACAACATGGGCTACGCCGCCTACCTGATGGAGAAGCACAAGGACCCCGCCGCGCTGCCCGGACAGGTGAGCTGGCAAAAGGGCCGCCCCGGGCGCGGCGCCCACACCGCCGGGATTAGAGCCTCGGCCCGGGCCGCGTCAGGCGGCTTTCGTGGCCGCTTTCTCCTCCAGCAACCTGGGCGACGTGAGCCCCAACGTCCGAGGACCCCGCTGCGTCCACTCCGGATTAGCCTGCGACTACTTGAACAGCTCGTGTCCCGACGGAGGGGTAACCCGGCGACGCCGCGCCGGCCGCTCCGAGCGGACGCGCGAGCGACTAAACGGGAAGCGTTGGCCTTTCAGACGGCGGCGTGTCAAGCGTTGGGGCCCGGCGAAGACATGTTTGAGAGCACCAGAATCATCGGCCTCAACATCTTCAGCAAAGCCAGGGTGTCTGTCTTTCTTTCTTTCTTTCTTTCTTTTTCGGGTGTTTTCAGAGGGCGAGACGTGACGCTTGATTACAGGAACTTTACGCCGAGGCGGCGGAGGAAGTGACGGGCTCGCTTCAGTCGGCTCACCAGTGGGTGAACATGACGGACGTGGTCGTTCGCCTCAATGCCACGCACCAGGTCGGCGGCGTCGGGCGCCGGCGCCAGCGCGCGTTTGCCGACGGCTGATATCGCTAACGTCCGTCCGTCCGTCCGTCCGTCAGGCCAGGACATGTAAACCGGCGCTGGGTCACAGTTTTGCGGCAGGAACCACTGACGGCGGAGGAGACCTCAATTTCACGCAAGGCAAGGCTATGCGTCTTCTTGCAAATGTATTCTGCCCAGCCCATTTTTGCTTTCATAATTTGAACACCTTTTTTGGTTTTTCTTTTGTTAAATCTCCCCGTACCAGGCGCCGTGGAGGGCGACCCCTTTTGGGACGGCATCCGAGACGCCCTCCTGGGCCCGCCTTCTAACGCCACGCAGGAATGTCACCGCCCCAAACCCATCCTGTTCAGCACGGGAGAGGTGAGCCGGCGGCGCCATTTAGCCCGTCGACGTGTCTCAGACGCCGGCATGCGTGCGTGCAGATGAAGTGGCCGCTGCCGTGGCACCCGGAAATCGTCGACGTTCAGATCCTGACCGTGGGATCCGTGGCGGTGGTGGCGGTTCCCGGAGAGATGACGTAACCGCACGCAACGGCGCCGTGACGTACGCCGTCGTTGCCGCATTTGACCCATGTGTGTGTCACCGCCACAGCACCATGGCGGGCAGACGGTTAAGAGAATCGGTAGGACGGGTGAGTGTCAACGACCGACCGACCGACCGATCGAGCGGGCGAGATGGAGCAAATCCCACCCCACGTGTGCTTCAGGAGCTTCGCTCTGAGGGCGCCTTCTCGGATGTGGACGTGACCCTGGCGGGCCTCAGCAACGTCTACACTCACTACATCGCCACTTACGAGGAGTACCAGGTGGCGACGCGTCGCCGCCCTGCCACTCGCCGCCTGCCCACCACTTAAGCGACGAAAAGCGTCTCGTTCAGGTTCAGCGCTACGAGGGCGCGTCCACCATCTACGGTCCCCACACGCTGGCCGCCTACATCCAGAAATTCTCCGGCTTGGCGCGCGCTATCGCTCGGGTGAGAAAGGCCCACCCCGCCGGCCGGATGAAAAGCCCCGCCCGCTCATCCGCCGACTCGGCCAGGACCGAGCGGGGTCGCTGCCGGCGGGCCCGGAGCCGCCGTTCTTCCAGCGGAACCTTTTCGACCTCCTGGGCGGGGCCAAGGCGGACGGGAAAGCCGACAACGCCACTTTCGGAGAGGTCCTGCGGCAGGTGCTGCCCGTCTACAGACAGGTGGGCGGCGCTCGCCCAATCGCATCCCCCCCCTCCCCCATCTCATGGGCGCTTTTGCTTTCTAGGGCGACGTGGCGTCCGTCACCTTCGTGGCGGGAAACCCCAGACACTCGGGAGACGTGGTGAGAAGGCCCGTTTGCCCTCTTCCGGTTGGCTCGGTCCTCGTTGCCTTTTGAGGAAGCGGTAGGCCGGCGTTTTGCCGACGCTTTTGTTTCTCTCCACTCTCGGCCAGAGGGATTGCAGCTTCGCGAGCGTGGAGATTCGCGACGACGACGCCGCCGGCGGCGAGGCCTGGACGCTGGTGCACACTGACGCCTCGTGGGAGACCAGGTAGGCCGGCGCCGGTGGAGCCGCAGCGAAAGGGAGCTGACGTCGGTCTGCCCGTCCGTCCGTCCGTCAATCCAGCCATCCATGCGTCCGCCCGTCCGTCAATCCAGCCATCCATGCGTCCGCAGGTTCATCTGGCTGAAAGATTCCAATCGGCGCAGCAACGCCACGGTGGAGTGGCACATCCCCGGCGACGCCGTCCCGGGCGCCTACCGGATCCGTCACTTTGGACACTACAAGAGTATAAAAGGCCTGCGACCGGTAATCACGCCGTACCAGGGCACTTCCGACGTCTTCCGGGTCACCCCCGGTTTTTACCGGCGCTGAGCCGGCCCTCGCCCTCCTCTTTGGACGAGCTCATTCCAATTCAACGCGACCGGCTTTTTGGCTCATTTTGCCGTCGATCTGTCCTTACGCTATCGCTAACCGCGAGCCCTTCAAATGAGGCGGTTTCGGCGTAGTGAGAAATATACAAATACATCATTAAACAATTGGCCCAATAGTGGCATCTGCGCAATGGGAGTGGCGTATTTCTTTGGCCAATCAAAGATCCGATGACAATTGGACAAGTCCCGTGTGGTCGTCCGGCAGCTCTTTCTCGCCGTCCGTCCGTCCGCGGGTCAGGGTCAAAGTTCCCTCCAATTTTTCACATGTCTGGGCATACAGATAACTCTCCTGAGCACACCAGTGTGAGCAACATCATCATAATTGATCGCATATAATAAACCGTACGAGCACAACGTGGCACGTACTGACTCGCATGGGGCGCACTTAAAAGTCTATCATTTTCCCCAAAATGGACGGAGTGCCATTAGCCTTTTGTATTCCGTGGCCGACGTCAGGTGAACCCAGGTGCAAAATGGGATCGTCCTGGACTACCACTCGTCACGCAGGAATAGTTTTGGTCGTCCAACAATTGTCAGGCAAGTTGAAAGGTCACGGAAGCGGAAGATCAACACAGGCAGGGAAAGCGTCCCCTTGTGGCAATTCAAAAGAGCGAATGAGGAGGCGAAAGTCAGTCAGTCAGTCAGTCGCTCTTTGCTCGCTCGCTTTTTGCTCGCTCTTTGCTCGCTAGGAAAATGCTCGCCGTCGTGTTTTTGCTGCTGCTGAGCCGCCGCGGATGTTCGCCGGCGGACGCGCCGGATTTCGCGGCTCACTTCGGCTCCAAGACCCGTTACGAGGACTCGGCCGCCCACCGGAGGATGCTACTGCTGTCGCCGCCGCCGCCGCCGCCGGAGCTCCTCGACGACCGAAGCTGCTCGCCGATGCACCTGACCGCCGTCGTCCGTCACGGTAGCCGCTACCCGACCGCCAAGAACATCCGCACCATCCGGAAGCTCAGTGACTTGATGGCGTCGAGCCGAGGGGCTGGACCGGAGGGCGACGGTGACCTGGACGCCGCTCGCTGGCGGGACGTCCTGCGCCGCTGGGACATGTGGTACACCGACGACATGGACGGTCAGTTTTGCGAAAGCACGACTCGTCATCTCGTCCGCTCACCCAAAACGACCGCGAGAGAGACGTCCCGCCGTTCGCGTGCTCTCGTGGTGTCCCTTTCGCTCGCGAACGCCCCTTTTTAAGACGGAAGGCTGCCAAAGGTTCATTTGACGCTCACTAGATCCCGTTTTCACGCAGGTCAGCTGGCGGCCAAAGGACGAGAGGACCTGCGGAACCTGGCGTCCCGTCTGGCCGAAGCCTTCCCCACCCTGCTGGGGGAGGAGTCGCTGCGCGGCGGCGGTGGCGGCTTGCGCGTGCTGACCAGCTCCAAGCGCCGATGCGTCGCCAGCGCCGAGGCCTTCCAGGAAGGACTCCACCGACGGGCCAACGTCACACGTAAATAGTTCATCCGTCGGCCCTCGCGAGAGGAGGTTCGCTCGACCGCCACGCGTTTGCTTTGCTTTCTCCGCGACGGACGGACGTCAGCGGTCAGCTACCGCCAGCGCGTGGACGACGGCCTCCTGCGCTTCTTCGACCACTGCCGCGGTTACGTGGAGCGCGTGGAGAAGAACAGCACGGCGTTGCGGGAGGTGCACAAGTTCAAAGACGGGCCGGAGATGGCGGCGCTGACCCGGAAAGCGGCCAGCAAACTGGGTCTCCCCGACGGCGTTTTGACGCCGGGTGAGGGCGGCGCGTGCACCGGTCGCCGAGTGGACCGGCCGCCGAGTGGACCGGCCGCCGAGTGGACCGGCCGCCGAGTGGACCGGCCGCCGAGTGGACCGGCCGCCGAGTGGACCGGCCGCCGAGTGGACCGGCCGCCCAGCTGACTGACTCTCCTCGCCCTAGATCTGCTGGAGGCCGCCTTCTATCTGTGCTCCTACGAGCTGGCCGTCAAGTCGCTGCACTCGCCCTGGTGCTTCCTCTTTGACCGCGACGACGCCAAGGTAACGCGGCGTCCGCACGCAGCGCGCCTCCCGGGGGCCGTCGGTGCGTCTTACAGGCGGCGTCTCCCGCAGGTTCTGGAGTACAAGTGCGACCTGAAGCTCTTCTGGAAGCGGGCGCACGGGCACGCCATCAACCTGCTGGCCAGCTGCCCGCTCTTCCATCACATTTTCCGCACGCTGGACAAGGCGGGACGGCCGCGAAGGTGAGCGGTCCGGCGGGCCACTGGGCCAGCGGGCCAGCGACGGGCGTCGTATTTAACCAATGGGCGCAGGTCGACGGAGCCGGCGCCGGAGCCCGCCTCCATCCTGGTGGGCCACGCCGAGACGCTCCTGCCGCTGCTGGGTCTGCTGGGCCTCTACAAGGACGAGACCCCGCCCACTGCCGACAACTTCCGCTTGCAGCAGGGTGAGAAGGCGGGCCGGGGCGGGCTGGGCCGGGCCGGGCACGCTCTCCGGGAGGCCCCCAAAAAAGGAGGCCCCCAAAAAAGGACGCCTCCTCTCTCACCCAGGCCGGCAATTCCGCTCCAGCCTGCTGGTGCCGTACGCCGCCAACGTGGTTCTGGTCCTGCTGGACTGCGCGCGAGGCCCCCGCCTGCGGCTGCTGGTCAACGAGACTCCCGTTCGATTCCCCGGCCTGCCGGACGAGGACGCGCCTCTCTACCGCGACGTGCGCGCCGCCTACCGCCACCTGCTGGACGGCTGCGACTTCCGCGAGGCGTGCGAGGGCGGTGGCCGTCCGCCCAACACGGAGCTCTGATCCCCCTCCTGGCAGAGAGAACATTTCCTTCTGTAGGGCCGGGGGTGCCTACACCCGGTCTTCTCCAGCTACGCCGGTGTCGGCGCCATCCCATTTCTTTCTCGGGCTCCCGATTCCGGGTGGCGTTTTTTCAGCCGAAGCCGAGACCGTAACCGATACGAAAACTCATTTTTTAAGACTAAATTACCGGCAGCGTGTGCTCTCGGGGTGGGCGATTGCAAAGTAGATCTCGAAGGGTGCGTAGCGTGCGCCCATAGATGGTTTTAGCGTGGTATTGCCGCGACACCGGTTTAAGAGCGTCGACGTCGCTCGAGGCGCTCCGGTGAGCCGACGCCGTTTGTCTGTTTTGACGAGGAAACGGCTGAGTGGTGGACTAAACACTAAAGCCAGAGAGAGGCTTTGGGGCGCCGTCGGGCGCCTGAGCACCACATTAGCCGTGGAGGCCTGCCTTCAAACCCACTGGGCGGGCCGAGGCGTTCGTCGAATGGACTCGGAGCTTCGGCGGACACTCAAAGGGGGAACGATCTGTTTTTTTCTCGTGCGTCAAAGTGTGCTCGAAAGAATGCCTCTCTGCTCGTTTGAAATAAATCCTCCATTTGGCTCGACTTTGCTGGAGAACTTTTTTCCCCAATCCCAGGGGACTTTTTTGGTCGGCCAACCTTTTGAGAAGGACGAGGCGCGGCCGTAGCCTCGAGCTCCGGAGAACCCTCCCTCCCTCCCTCCCTCTTAAAAACTCTCCCTCCCTCCCTCTTAAAAACTTTCTCTCCCTCCCTCCCTCTTAAAAACTTTCCCTCCCTCCCTCTCGCGCCCGCCTCTCGCTTGACAGCGCTAGCAATAGCATAGCGCTAGCTAGCGTCACTTTCTTGACGCTACTTTCTTGACAGCGCTAGCAATAACAGGAGGCTAGCTCGCGTCTTCGCCCGCCCGCTCGCTCGCCTTCCCCGCAGTGGTTCCTCGTCTGCTTCCCCGAGAAGACAATGGCGACGTCGCGAGCGCCGGACGCGTGTCGGGTCCTGGTGGTGGGAGCCGGCCTGACTGGCAGTTTGTGCGCCTGCCTGCTCAGGAGGACCTTCGGGGACAAAGTTGACCTCGTCGTGTGGGACAAAGCTCGCGGAGCCGGTCAGTCGCGTCGACGCTGCTGCCGCCACACAGTCGCTCGCCACTGCCTGCCACTCTTGTCACCCGACTTGAACTTTTACCATTCCCCACGCAACCTTCTGTTTGTTGCCTTTTGCTTTGGAGCATCCATTCATTCTTTTTCTCGACCGCTTTATCCTCACTAGAGTCGCGGGGTGCTGGACTTATCCCAGCTGACTTCGGGCCAGAGGCGGGGGACACCCTGAATCGGTGGCCAGCCGATCACAGGGCGCAAGCGGGCGGACAGCCATTCGCGCTCGAACCCATACCTAGGGGCAATTTAGAGTGTCCAATCAGCATAACATGCATGTTTTTGGAATGTGGGAGGGAAACGGAGTACCCGGAGAAAACCCACGCGGGCCCGGGGAGAACACGCAAGCTCCACACCGGCGGACCGGCCTGAATTTGAACCCGGAGCCGCCAGGCCGACGTGCTAACCACTCAAGCCGCCGGGCCGCCTGTTTTGGAGCACTTGCGGGGATTTAGGCCGACTCTCCGATCATCCGGGGTCTCGTTCCCAATCGGGCCATTCGAGGAAAAGTCTGCAGTCACAACAATGAGCCCAAGAGTTTTAAGAACCAACGTGCTCCTTCCTTCAAAGTCTGGATTCTTCTTTTGACCATGGCCAGGGAGTTCAAAAAGTTGCGACGGTGACGAGAGTGGCCGGCCACCGGCCGAGCCAGGCGCGGGTGCGGCGCAGCTTTTTGACCGTGCGCTCGACAGGCGGAAGGATGTCCACGTTCCGTCCCCCCGACCCTTCGTCCCACTCGGCCGACTTGGGCGCTCAGTACGTGACGGCCACCCGCGAGTACGCTCGCGCGCACCGCAGGTGTGGACCGGGGCCAGGTTTGTCGCCGATCGAACCGTTGGCGTCACCGTTGGTTCGGAGTGGACGTCTGTCCGCAGTTTCTACTCGGAGTTACTGGCGGCGGGGGTCCTGCGGCCCTTGGACTGCGCGGTGGAAGGTTTGCGGCCCAAAGAGGGCAGCGAGAACTACGTGGCGCCGATGGGCATGGGTGGCGTGGTCAAGCACTTCCTGGGCCAGTCAGGTGAGCCGGCCGTTGGGCCCCGCTCCCGCCCCTTTCCCGTCCGCCCGGCCTTTGCCACCCGACCTTTCCCTCTCCTCAGGTGCCCGCGTCTTCCTGGAGCATCACGTCAGCGGCGTTTACCGCGACGGTCCGTCCTGGCAAGTGCGCAGGAAGGAAGGCGGCGGCCAAAGCTTCGACGCGCTCCTCCTGACCATCCCCGTACCCCAAATTCTGCAGCTCCAAGGCGACCTGAAGGACGGTGAGAGTCCCCTTTCTCCCTTGCCGCCCCGACCGGGACCCGCTTGCGCATGCGCCAATTTGCTTTTGAGCGTGCAGTAAGTCATTCATCGGAAGGAAAAAAAGCAAACCTAGATGTACCGTTGGGGGGGGGGGAAGCCCACGCCTGGACCGTATCGGCCAATAGCAAAGAGCCGAGGATCGGCATCGGCACCAAAAGTGCTATGGAGATAGAGATCAATGGTTACTCTCCCAAAGTACTCTCGGTGATTTATTTTCCTCCAAGGGTCCCTCCTGAAATTGTGCAAAATTGTGCGATGCCAACGGCAACGAGGAATATGCTCCCCTCTCGCGGGCAGCCTGGTGACGGTGACGTGCGTTTTGTCAGTTCTGTCCGACCAGCAGAGGGAGTTGTTGGGAGGCGTGTCGTACTCGTCTCGTTTCGCGCTGGCGCTCTTCTTTGCGCCCGGGACGGACCTGGGCCTTCCGTGGGCCGTGCGCTACTTCAACAACTACAACGAGGACAAGGACGATGGCGACGGCGAGCCCAAAGTCATTTGCTACGCCGCAGTGGAGCCTCGCAAACGCAGCACCGGTGAGTCGCCGCCGGCGAGGAGCCCCGCCCCGCCGTGACTTGGGTTTTGGCTGCAGAGGTGGAGGCGGGCCTCGGGCCGACCTTGGTGGTCCACACCGGTGCCCCTTTCGGCCTGCGCCACCTGGAGAGCGACGCCGAGCTGGTGCGGCCCGTCGTCCTGCGAGAACTGCACCGCCTCCTGCCCGAGCTGCCTCAGCCCGTCGCCGTCAAGTGTCACAAGTGGCGCTACTCGCAGGTGCCTCGCTCGCTCGCTCGCTCGCTCGCTCCAGACCATTTTGAGGACGCCAGCCCGCCGAACGCCCATGGTGCGCCTTGTCTTTAGGTGGCGAGCCCGGTGGCCGGGCACCCGGGTCACATGACGCTGTCTCAGCGCCCTCCGTTGGTGCTGGCGGGGGACGCCTTCACGCACTCCAACTTTGACGGCTGCGTGGAGTCGGCGCTCAGCGCGCTGGCCGCCCTCGGGGACCTCGCCTGACGGGACGCAGACGACTTTGTCTCGGCCGAACATCCTTCTCCGGCTGTGTTTGGAAAGCCAAAGTCAATTCCAATGCCTTAGGCTAAGGCCAGCCTAGCCGACGCAGCCAACACCATTACGGGGAGATGGGCCCAACCAAGCCACTCCTGATATTGAGACCCTCTCAAAATACGACTTTTTCAAATGATTGGAAGGCACCGATTGGCCGCCACTGACAGATTTGGACGTCCAATCCAATAGGACTGGGAGCGACCAACGCATCCAGTCTGTTGCCAACACCGATTGGACACCCATCCTAATAATGACATAAGCAGTCAAGGACAGATCCTCTATTTTTGTCTAAAGTGAGCCCCGCCCTGCTGGTACAGCCCTAAGAAATTGTCCGTTAACAAATAGCACGCAATATTCTCTTTCTACAGTTGGTTTCTCAAGCGGCGTAGACACGGACACGCGCGCATATTTGCCCGCCCAGTGGTTTGATTTACAGCGGCCGAAAAGCACCGCGGTATTGGGACGCAATAGACATTCGCGAGGACATGACAGCCATGTCCACACCTAGCATGGCTTTTAAAAAAATGTTGATTCTTTTGCCCCCTCTGTCGAGAAAATAAAGGTCTTTCTCCCCGATTTAAACGTTCTTCTCTTCGGGGATCCCGTTCGGTTAGGATGGCGTCTTATTGTGGTGGCCAGGTTGAACTTTTGTTTTCATTCGATAAAGCTAGCTGGCTAGATCAGCTTGCCTTTGGTCATCTTCTCCTAAGAGAAGAAACGAGGACTTGGGATATCGTTACCGCTGCTAACGAGCGAGCGAGCCGCTCGACGGCGTCACTCCATTCCCTCTGTCCAACTGGCATGACGCCATTGCGCGCTACACCCCCTGGCCCGCAGAGGGCGCCCGAGGTCGTATCTTGGCAATTGTGCGCCAAGAAGAAAAAGCGGCTGCCGACTTCTTCCGCCGCAGTGCAGTCGAGATAAATATCCAGGGGCACATCTGCACCGTGGAACGCGTGAGCTCAAACGACCGTTGCGCCGGGCCTCGTTTCGGTTTGTCGCCGCGCGAACCAACGGGGTTTGGCCTCCCTTTTTCCCCTTTGGGGAGAGCGGAAGGTCAAGCCAAGGCTAATGCTAGTGCTAACGCTCGCGATCCGAGCGGACCCGTGCTTTCGTTTTGGGGGAGCAAACGAGGGGGTTAGGTGGGGGGGTGTCAAATGACTGCGAAGATCGATAGACACGTAAACGGACGCTCATTTGTGACGTCATCAACCAAACGATAGCGGAATCCTCGTTTACTGAAAGTCACCTTCTGACGTGAGGCGAATTTGACAGGCCAAGGCGAGTACTACCAGATTGTTTCAGTTTCCTCCCACAGCCGCGGGAAGAACGTACTCGAGATCGAAACATTGCCCAAGGAAAGACAGTCCGAGCGAACGAGGGCGCTGTCGAATCCACGCCCTCTGACTCGTGTATTCGACAGATCGAGAAACGCGCGAGATTTAAAAAATGTGACTGGCAAACAAAGTGTTTTGAGCCAATCCAGAGGTCCAATTAGACTCGATTTAAAAGCAAAACTCGCAAGCTCTTGGTAGGACGTCTCGGAAGAAATTTCCCCAAGGCGGCGACTTGACGGACGGACTCGCAGGGTCCCGTTACCCCATCTGCGCCGCACCGCCCGCCTCGGGATGGTTCTGAGGGAGCTTCCGACGGAGCACGCGGCGCGCTCCTTGGGCAGGAACGAGGTGCTGGGGCTCCTGTTCCGCCTCACCGTCTTCGGAGCCGTCACCTACTTCACCGTCAAGTGGATGGTGGATGCCGTGGACCCCACGCGCAAGCAGAAGGTGGAGGCGCAGAAACAGGTCGGCGGATTGCGCCTTTGCCCCTAGAGCGCGCCTGCCCGCCGCCGCGCTCTGCCGTCACGCTCTGACCCTCTCGCTTTGCCGCAGGCTGAGAAGCTCATGCGGCGGATCGGCGTCAAAGACGTTAAGCTGTCCGAGTACGAGATGAGCATCGCCGCGCACCTGGTGGACCCTCTGGCCATGCAGGTGGGCGGACGGGACGTCGGCGGCGGGGAGGAGGAGGAGGCGCCGTCTTCTCGCCGAGCGCCACCGCACGCTTTGCTCACCGGGCCCTTTTTCCGTTCAGATGTCGTGGCGCGACATCGGCGGGCTGGACGACGTCATCGCGGAGCTCCAGGAGACGGTCATCATGCCGGTCCAAAAGCGCCACCTCTTCCAATCGTCCAAACTGCTGCAGCCCCCCAAAGGTAGGCGGGGCGCAGATGCCGGGCCGCTCACGGGACGGTTTGACGTCGGGCCCCTCACGGGACGGCCCGACGTCGGGCCCCTCACGGGACGGCCCGACGTCGGGCCCCTCACGGGACGGCCTGACGCCGGGCCGCCTCCCTCCCTCGTCAGGGGTGCTGCTGTACGGGCCGCCGGGCTGCGGGAAAACGCTGATCGCCAAAGCCACGGCCAAGGAGGCGGGCTTCCGCTTCATCAACCTGCAACCAAGCACCTTGACGGACAAGTGGTACGGCGAGTCGCAGAAGCTGGCCGCCGCCGTCTTTTCTCTGGCCGTCAAGCTGCAGCCCGCCGTGGTCTTCATCGACGAGATCGGTGAGGGAATGACGCTCGGCCGAACCCCCGGGCGGTGCTGATGCTCCGCTCTGTGCTCCGCCCTGCGCCCCGCCCTGCGCCCCGCCCTGCGCCCCGCCCTGCGCCCCGCCCTGCGCCCCGCCCCCAGACTCCTTCTTGAGGAATCGCTCCAGCTCGGACCACGAGGCCACGGCCATGATGAAGGCGCAGTTCATGAGCCTGTGGGACGGCCTGGACACGGACCACCGCTGTCAGGTGAGGCGGCATGGTTTGGTACGTAGTGGTCAGCCCCTTGCGTAACTGCCGTTCGCTACGGCCAGGTCATCGTCATGGGCGCCACCAACCGACCGCAAGACCTGGACTCGGCCATCTTGAGGAGGATGCCCGCCAGGTTCCACATTAAGCAGCCGGTGGGCGCTTGGTCGCTCGTCGCTCGTCGCTCGGTCACTCGGTCACTCGCTCTTTCCTTTCCTAAGCCTTTTGTCTTTGGCAGAGTTTGCACCAGCGTCAGCAAATTCTGAAACTCATCCTGGAAAACGAGAATGTGAGCCAGCGTAGCGGCCTCCTCCTCCTCCTCCTTTCCTTCCTTTCCCTTCCCTTCCACTCCTTTTGGCTTCCCGCAGGTGGAGCGGTCGGTGGAGCTTTCGGAGCTGGCCCGGGAAACGGAAGGCTTTTCGGGGAGCGACCTTCGGGAGATGTGCCGCGACGGCGCCCTCTCCAGCGTCCGGGACTTTGTTCGCAGCGAAGGCGGCGGGTCAGTGCCCCGTAGCCCCTTTTGGCCTCCCGCTTGTTGAAACAAACAAACCAAAAAAAGAGATACTTTTCGTCTAAACGAGCGCTCGCACGCTAAGTACCGGCCGTCCTTCCGTCTGGCGGCGTTAAACGCGCTGGCCTCCTTTGCCCCTCAGGGCGGGCCAGGATTCCATCCGTCCCATCGGCGCTTCCGACCTTCGGCGGGCTGCGGCCAAGATGAAGAAGTCCAAGGCGGCGGGGGGGCACGGCGTTCTATCGCACGCCGCTCTGGACTGAGGACCCCCCCACCCCCGGTTACTCTCTTGGGCTTTTCCCGCAAGGACAGCAGCTATTTTTGCCCTTTGCTGTTAATAAAGTAAACATGTGAAAGAGCAACTTTGGCTTCCTTTTTTTGTCATGCGTCGTCCGCGTGATGACTATTTGCTGAGCTTTGACTTTTTGAAGAGAAGGGGGAAATGAGCAGTCGAACGGACTTTGCCTGCCGAGCCAACACGTTATCACGTATTGACGACCGCCAATACCCCCACCGGTTGGTCGAATTGTGAAGTGGGGGCGGGGCGAGGCGGTGGTAGGTCGGGGCCGCCACGAGCCGAAGAGGGCGCTCTTTCAGAGGAAGCAGAACGTCGAGGTCGAGATTAGAGCCGACCGAAGTGGGTGACGAGAAAACACGAGCGAGCGAGCGCACACTGGCGAAAAGGCCATTCGTGTAAACGCCCGTCGCCGAGCAGCCACTACAGTGACGTCACGCCACCGAAGGACCCAACGAGCTCAGCTTTTCCGGTGAGTGATTTGTTTGAAAGTCGACCGAGCTGACTCCCCACGGGGAACAAAGCGCTGGCGAATGACGCGTTTTCTATGTGTGTGTGTGTGTGTGTGTGTGTGTGCGTGCGCGTGCGCGTACAGGCGATGCAGTGGACAGTTTTGGTCGCGCTGTGGTGCGGAACGGCGGCCCTGGACCGGCCCCGCGAGGGACCTCGCTCATTTGGGGACGACGCCACTTTGGACCCGGAAGTCCACATGAACATTGTGAGCATCTGAACCGCAGCCGCCTTGGTGGCTAAGGAGGGAAAGACCAGACCAGAAAGCTAAAACGACGCGGCCTTGCGCCCGTAGAGCGAGCTCATCCGACGTTGGGGCTACCCGGCCGAGGAGCACCAGGTGGCCACGGAGGACGGCTACATCCTGACGCTGAACCGGATCCCAGCGGCGGCGAGGCCCTCCGGACACGGTAAGCACCGCCGACCGCCGAGCGCTTTTCCGTCCCGTCCCGACGACGGGTTTTCCCTCCCTCCCCGTCACGCCGGACGGGCCCGGGCCGGTGGCGCAGGCCCCGCCGGTGCCGTCTTCTTGCAGCACGGCCTACTGGCGGCCGGCAGCAACTGGGTGACCAACCCGCCGGCGTCGGGCCTGGGCTTCGCGTTGGCCGACGCCGGCTACGACGTGTGGTTGGGCAACAGTCGCGGCAACACCTGGTCGCGGAAGCACCGCACCCTCACGCCCCAACAAGAAGAATTCTGGAGCTTCAGGTGAAAACCCGGCCGACCGAGCGACCGACCGAGCACCGAACCGGCGACCGACCTACGTACGACCGACCCGTGACTGACCCAGCGGTACGCCACTGCGCGCAGCCACGACGAAATGGCCCTTTTGGACCTTCCTGCCGTGGTGGACTATGTCCTGAAAGCCACGGGACAAGACGGCATATTTTACATCGGACACTCGCAGGGGACCACCATCGGTAAAGGCGCCGTCTCCGCCCGTCGAACGCGAGGACGAGCGCTGAGCGGCCTTTCCCCAGGTTTCATGGCCTTCTCCAAGCTCCCCCGATTGGCCGCCAAGATCAAGCTGTTTGTGGCCTTGGCGCCGGTGGCCACCGTTTCCTTCGCCAGCAGCCCCATGAGCAAGCTGTCCATCCTGCCCGAGTTCCTGCTTTGGGTAGGTCGCCCGCCGCCGCCGCCGACCCGCTTCAAAGGGGGAAAAACCGTTTTGCCGCCGATAGGAAAGGGCGTGGACTTTGACGGACGGGAAAGCTCCCCGAACGGAAATGCTCCCGTAAATAACCGCGCCTTTCCCGCCCGGTCTTGCAGGACCTGTTTGGGAGGCGGGACTTCCTGCCTCAGAGTCACATGATCGAGTGGTTCGCCGAGCACGTGTGCGCCAAACGACTGCTGGACCTTCTGTGCGGAAACATTTTCTTTGTCCTGTGTGGCTTCGACGAACTAAACCTCAACATGGTGTGTGGCCTGGCCTGGCCTGGCCCCCCTTTTGCGGGGCCTCCGTTTTTCCCCCGCCCGCCGCTTATCCGACGTCCGCTTTCAGTCGCGCACGGCCGTCTACACCTCGCACTGTCCCGCCGGGACGTCCGTCCAGAACATGCTTCACTGGGCGCAGGTAAGCGCCCGCTCGGGCTCCGGCCATCCGCCTCGGTCCTCACCGCCCGCTTTGGGCCGGCCCCTTCCCAGGCGGTCGCCGGAGACGGCCTGTCGGCATTCGATTTCGGGACGGCGGGGAACATGAAGCGTTATAACCAGGTGAGCGAGCGAGCGAGTGAGTGAGTCGGAGGAGACGGCCGACGTAACCGCCGGCGACTTCCCCCGCAGACGACGCCCCCGCGGTACCGGGTGGGAGACGTGCGGGTGCCCACGGCCATCTTCTCGGGGGGCCGTGATACGCTGGCCGATCCCAAAGACATGGCGCTGCTCCTCACGCAGGTCCGAGGGCCCCGACGCCCGTGGCTGACGCCCGTGACTGACGTGCTTCTCTCCCTTTACAGTTGCCCAACGTGGTCTACCGCCAAGACATCCCCCACTGGGACCACCTGGACTTCATCTGGGGCCTGGACGCCCCCCAGCTCATGTTTCCCGCCATCCTCAAGCTGCTGCGACAATACGGCTGACTGGCGCCGACGGCGCGGGCCCAGGTGGGAAGCGCCAAGTCGCCGGCCGCTCGTCCGGTTAGTGTCGTAGCGCCGCTAGGGCTCGGCCAAGAAGGCTAAACCGATACGGGAATCCAATCCAAATAGTAGCACTCCTTTCTCCTCCTATTGTAATGCAGCGGTGGGCCAAACGGTCGCGATGGGCCACCGCTGTGGCTGGAAGTTTTTGTTCCAAGCTAACCCAGCACAGACGCAGACACAGACACTTGACGCCAACAGGGGTTGTGCTGAAACAAGAAGCACCCGACTCCAATCCACTAACTCCACTTGTACCATAGCAAATTTGCGGAAAGGAAAGGTTTTCTCTTTAGGGATGTGAACCAAAGGCAGCACCCACTGCGGCCCACGGTGGAATAGTTTGCCCACCCGTTCTAATGTTTCGTGACATTACACCGTACACGCACAACTAACCCGAAATCTGCGCACGACATTGGGACATGTCGTTATATATTACAACCGTGACGTGAATCTGCAAATGTTACCACTAGTTTGTCTGTAGGACTTTATTGTCATCATCCCGATTGCTTTGCTTTTTTTGTTTTGCCCTAATACCCGCGATGCCCCAAAGTGTCGCCAGCCTTCCCCAACCCACATTTCATCCCATTAAAAGCATTTCAAGAGGAAACGGATGCGTAGTCTTTTTTTGACGATGCTACGGCCAGCGCAACTTTCCCAGAAAACGTTCGGCAGCCACGGCCGGGCCAATCAGCTGTCCAAACGGACGCTCACTGGGTCTTCCTCAGCAGCCGCACCACTTTGGTGAACTTTAGCCTCACGGCGACCTCCAGCGGCGACTCGCCGTCCTGAGAGCGAGAAAAGACCGGCGGGGGGGTTTTAGGGCCACCGCCTCCCGGAACCGGCGTCTCCCGGCGTACTCACGTGGTTCCTGACGTGAGGGTCGGCGTCTCGGAGGAGCAGCGGGGGAACCAAATGGTCACGTTTCCTCAGACATGCGTAGTGAAGAGCCGTGTTGCCTTTCTGCTCACACCAAAGGAGACGGTGAGCGGCCCGCCGGGCGGGTGCAGGCTCGTCGCGGCCGACGGGCGGACGGACGTTCGGCGCGGCGAGCGTACGTCATCGGCCGCGTCCACGTCCACTTCGCTGTCCAGCACCAGCTCCATCAGGGCCCGGTTACGCCGCCGCTTCTGCAACTGCACGCACGCACAGGCATCCCGGTCACGCCGCGGCCTCGGCCCACGAGCGCCGCGGCCGCCGCACGTGCCAGGAGGAAGTATCCCAGGAGGAGGATGGGCATCAGGATCAGGACGATCAGGTGGTCCAGGAGAGAAAAGTTCTGCTTGGCCACGTAGTGCAGGCAGGTGCGCCGCTTCTGAAAACCAGCGAGCCCAGTGAGTGAGCCGGCGAGGGCGAAGGCCGCCCTAGGGAGGGAGGGTTCGGCCGCCTGGTCGCCTGGTCTGACCTTGTTGCGCGCGCGCACATCGGCCCCGCGCTCCATCAGGAAGGCTGCCGCGTGCAGGTGGCCCCGGCGACAGGCGGCGATGAGGGGCGTGTCCCCGGTGACCTCGTCCCGCGCGTCCACGCAGCGGGGATCGCGGGCCGCCAGTGAAGAGAGGCCCTGAACGTCGCCGCCGTGCGCCAAGCGACAGGCCGGCTGCGCCAAACAGCCAGGCGCCGGAGAGCCACAAAACCAGTTGGGTCACTTTCGTCCCAAATTAACTTGATGGACCAGTTCGACACACGCACGCACACGCACGCACGCACGCACACCCGCGCTCGCTCGTTGACAGCAAGCACGCATACAAGAGATTGAGATATATACTACTACTACTACGGTGTGTATATCGGCGTTCATCCTCATATAAATTGGCCTTTTTGGCTTTTGGCGAACACATCCGGCGATGCTACTGCCATTCTCGTCGCTTGTTTCCTCATTATCTGGATGGAAGTTGTCGCGTGTGTGTGTGTGCTGTGTGTGAAGACGCACAAGAGGGAGGACAAAGGGCGCCCCAAGTTGTTCCCGAGCGCCAAACGAGCCCGAGAAACCTTTCTTACCTGGGAATACACCTTGCCCATGATGTCTGACGGACGTAGGCGGTTAAGCACGAGCCGGCACTGACACTTCCTGCGCTTTCAAAATAAAAGCCTTCCCATATCCATGGGCCCCTCGCAAAAGAGCACACGAACGCCTACAATTGTTCGATGAGCTTATTTCGACGAACACACACATATACACACACGAAGACACACACACACACACACACACACACACACACACACACACACGAAGACACACACGAGCACACGAAGACACACGAACACACGCACACACAACTCAATTGCTAGCTCGGCTTCCTCGAATACGACACGGAAACAAAACAAAACAACTTCCGGGTCTGGAGCGAGCTGCCTTTCGCGCTTGTGTCGTCACAACTTTCCACTCTGACTCCCGAAAACTAAACTAACTTTTGACCGAGTGGAAGTAAGAACTATCAAGTTCTACTACTGTGGCGGCGTCGCCATGAACGCGGACGTGCACGCGCAGCTGTCCGCCGTCATGGAGGCTCTCGTGCGCGCCGCCGTGGCCGAGCTGACCAAGCAGCCGAGTGGCGGCGACGACGACGACGACGACGACGACGACCTCCTCCTCCCTCCGCGGCCGGCCGACGAGCCGGGGGAGAGCCGCGACGAGCCGGTGAGTTGGTCGCCCATTGACTCAAGGGCTGGTCTCCGGCGCCGAGACGTGTCCCTCCGTTAGCGCTAGCTAGCCACGTAGCGATGACCCGCGGAGGAAGTGGTCTTCAACTTTTAGGGCACTCTTACATCGCTGTCAACCTCGGCCATTTGCTCCCTCCCACCCACAGCGGCCCTCGAGGACCGCTTTGGTCCTTTTGGCCGTTTCTTGAGCAATTGAAGTGCAAAGCTGACGTTTGAAAGACGCAACGAGTGAGTGGCAAGACGCTGTCTGTCCCAGGTGTCCTTTGCCGCCGTTTTGGAGAGGCTGGCCAACGAGGCCTTGGAGAAGATCATCGTCATCGTGGACCGGGTCCGGCCCGAGAAGCCGGGCGACGGCGTCCTCGACGTGGGTACGTGGCGAAACCGCCCCAACACTGCCGCCGCATTACGTCCCGCCGAGCTGACGTGCCGTCCGCGCCGGGTCCGCAGAGGCGGAACACTCGTACGGCGTCCCCGCCGTCGGTCGGGACGGCCGATCGTTCGCCTCGATGAGGTCGTTTGTGCCGTCGCGGAACCGGGAGGAGACGCCGTCGCGGAACCAAGAGGAGACGCCCTCGACACCGGCTACCGCCGAGAGTGAGAAGCGCGTGAGCGGCTATTAACACCCCTCGCCGCCCCTCCGAAAAATGACGTTTTGGTTTGTTTGGGCTTCTCGCCAGGCTCGGGAGAGCCGTCGGAGAAACCCTTCGCCTGCGAGCTGTGCGGCCGGCGCTTCACCCTTCGACACAACCTGCGGCGCCACGCCCGAGGCCACGCGGGCGACAAGCCCTTCCGCTGCGGCGACTGCGGGAAAGGCTTCACCCGCGCGCTGACGCTGCGGACGCACGGGCTGATCCACACGGGCCAGCGCGAACGGTGCCCCAAACGCTTCGGGCGCGGCGTCAACCTGAAGAAGCACCCGCGCGTTCACGGCGGCGCGCGTCCCTTCGCCTGCGAGGTCTGCGGGAAGACCTTCGGCCAGGCGGCCAACCTGAAGATCCACGGCCGCGTGCACACGGGCGAGCGACCGTACGCCTGCCGGCAGTGCGGCAAGACTTTCAGCCAGCGCGGCAGCCTGACGGCGCACGGGCGCACGCACTCGTCCCGGCGCGACTTTGCCTGCGCGTCCTGCCCCAAGCGCTTCAACAATGCCAACAGCCTGAAGCTGCACGGCCGCGTTCACACGGGCGAGCGGCCCTACGCCTGCGACGTCTGCGGCAAGACCTTCAGCCAGGGCAGCCACCTGCGCACGCACAAGAGCCACCTGCACGCCGGCGGCAAGCGCTTCATCTGCGACAAGTGCGGCAAGCGCTACGCCGACGCGCGCAACCTCAAGTCGCACAAGTGCGGCTACGCCTGAGTCCGGCCCGGCCCTGCCCTGCCCTGCCCGAAATGACAAAGGGCAATACTTGACCGTGGGATCGGAACCTCGCGATTGTTAACCGTTGGATTCCTACCAATTGTTGTAGGTTTGCTTCTTTCATGCACACACTTTTTAAAAGGTACCGGATGAAAAATAAAACGAACGCTTGCTTCACTGTCTCAGGAGCAGACTTGAAGGGCCTCTATCATTGATGAGGGTGTACTTTGCAACGGCGCTAATCACTGGATAAATGCTGTGCGATATTTTTAATTGGTGTTGTACCATTTGATTGGAAAGGGCTTCATTTTGCACCCAAGCGTGACCCGCTGAACCCTCACCCAGAAGTGCAGTGCATCGCAGTGCGACCTGACCTCCTGCCGCCGGTGTCGCTGTTTCCCCTCCAGAGACTTTGCTTTGGACACATTTTGGCGCTTTCCTTTCCGGGTCGGCGACGGTCAGCCAAACTCCACGCGTGAGTGGTAAACTCACGTTTTTGAGTCTTCACGCCACGTTTGTTGACTCCTGACGACTTTTGACGCAGAGACCTTCTAACGCCACTATGGCTCCGGTGAGTAAAATTTGCGGAGGCAAAAGATTGACGTGAACGCTACAAAAGCGAGACATCGTTGTTTTGGGACGGCTCGTAAACCGTTCTGCGTCCCGAAATACCACTTTCAAGCCAGTCCGATATCAGGGGTAGCGAATGATTTTTTCTCGTCAGGGCTGGGCCTTTCATTTCCAATGGTCGCTACGTGATATTGTGAAAAGTAGAGAGGTTGTCCGTCACACAACGAGCCTTTTGAAACGAAGAGACAAGGGAGAAGCGGCAGTCACACGGCTCCAAATTCCCACGTCGGCGAGCAAAGTCGCTCGGAAATGCTGCCTGCCTTGAAACACGCCGTTAGAAGCGGCGTTTTGCTTTGGACACAAGGCGGCGCAACCTCTCATTGGTCCAAAGCTTCGGCGGACGAGTCGAGTCTGACGAGTTGCCAAAGATTTCGCTTTTTCATCATGTTTTGTCAATTGTCGCCAAACCTGCAAGCGTCCAACAAAGCGCGTTTTGCAGGCTCGCTCCTCCAAGAAGCGCCGGCCCAGCTTCCGCCGTCTGCTGAAGACCAGCGGCTCCAAGCTGGAGAACAAGCTGAAGAACCGCCAGTTCAAGCGGGAGAGCTGCGACAAGCGCCAGCGGAAAGAGCACAAGAGGTTGCGACAGGCGCTCAAGGGCGCGGCGCTCGCCACGCCGCGTCCGCTCGACGCCATGCCCAAAAGGCCCGGTGGGTAGCCTTTCCCGCCCAAAGTGGCCTCGCCCGCCGTTTATCTGCCGTCTCCTTCGCAGAGGAAGAGGAGGACGAGGAGGACTTCCTGGAGAGTCTGCCCACCGACATGATGGAGGACGACGACCTGCGACTCACTCCGTCCTTCCTCGGCCGAGACCTGTCGTCGTGGTGAGGCCCCGCCACGCCGTCTTTCCTCGGCCGAGACCCGTCGTCGTGGTGAGGCCCCGCGTAGGCCGTCCGAAGGCCGAGACTCACGCGCGCTCCCGCCTCGCAGCGGCCCGGTGCACGCCGCCAAGAAGCGCAAGTCGGAGGTGGTGCGGGCCTACGAGGAGTTTCCCCGCAAGATGGCCGCCGCGCCGCTGGAGGAGGTGGTGCATCTTCTCCCTATCAAAGACAAGACGCGACTCATCCCGCAGAGCATCCGCAGAGGTGAGGCGCTCTTTGGTTGCCGACGCTCCACGCTTGACGGGCGTCTCTCGTTCGCAGCGGTGACCGAGCGGCCGGAAGATGAAGAAGAAGAAGAAGAAATGCAGGAGGAAGGGAAAGATGATACGCAAGTGGCTGAAAGCGGTAAGTGTTGCCTTTCCCGAAATTGCCCCTTTTTCACGATGCCCTCAGTCACCTGCCATTTCTTTTTTGAAGCTCTGAGTGCCGCGCCGCTGTCGGCGGCCCAGCAATGGGAAGTCAGAGCGCGCAAGATCAGCGAACGGAAGTTGACCATCGCGCGCTTGGCGTCCACCGTCATCGCCGACCCCGTCAACAACGTCAGGACGCGCTCGTACTTTGCCGCTCTCCGGGCGCTGCCGTCCTTCCGTCCGTCCCGGTGACCTTTCCCCCGCTCGCCATGCAGATTAAGGGGGTGAAGCAGCTGCGTGGCATGCTGATGGAGGCGGACCCTTGCGTGGCGGTGACGGTCAGGAAGCTGGCCATGGTCTCCTTGATGGAAATCTTCAAGGACATCGCCCCCACCTACAAAATCCGCCCGTTGACGGACACGGAGAAAGGCGCCAAGGTCCGCGATGGCCCGTCGGCCCAGCGACGCGCCCGCCTCGGCCCGTAAAATGACGGCAGTGTGACGGCCGCAGGTGAAAAGGGAGACGCAGCAGCTGCGAGAGTTTGAGGAAGGACTGCTGAGTCAGTACAAGTTCTACCTGGAGGATTTGGAGCAGTGCATCAAAGGTAAGAAATGAAGGCGCAGCGCAGAAATGGCGAGGAGCTCTCCCGTTCCAGCGCCGTCCATCCGAGTGCACGGGCTCCGTCCGTCCGTCCGACGAGCGCTATCGCCGCCGGCTTAGCCCGGGGGGCGCAAAAGGCCAGCGGCCCGTCTGAGCCTCCCTCTCCGGCGCAGACTGGAAGCAGAAGAAGAGCAAGCGCAGCCGGGCCGTGCCCATCTCCAGCTACCCGGGCCTGGCAGGGGTGGCCGTGCGCTGCCTGTGCGAGCTGCTGCAGGCCATGTCGCACTTCAACTTCCACAACAACATCCTGGTGGCCTTGGCGCCGCTCATGAATGACCGCACCCTGACGGTGGGTGAGCGCGCCCCGTCCGGCGAGCGGGGGCCGTCGACCGACCGTCCGTCCGTCTCTCCGCAGGTGTCGACCGCCTGCTGCGACGCCTTCGCCACGTTGTTTCGTCAGGACAAGGCGGGCGAGGCCTCGCTGGCCGCCGTCCGAGTCGTCTCGGGCCTGGTCAAAAGCCTCAACTACGACGTCAGGCCGGAGGTGAGCCCGCCCCGCGAGAGCGCCCACCGACTGCGGCGCTGACGTATCGGTCCTGGCGCAGGTGCTGCGGACGCTGTTGAGCGTGCGCATTCAGGAAGCGCACGTGAAGAAGGACCTGAGCGACACGGCACCCGCCCTCAAGCTCATGACGCACAAAGACAAGGGCAAACTGTCGCGAATGAAAAGAAAGGTAGCGTGGGCCGCCGCCAGCCGGCGTGGCTCGGTTGGCCGCCGCCACCGGCCGCCCCTTAGCTGGCTCTCGCCGCGTGCCCGCAGTGGAAGAAAGCGGAGGAGAAGCTGCAGCAGGAGCTTCTGGAAGCCGAAGCCTCGGACAGCAAAGACAAGAAGATGAAGACGGTGAGGGAAGGCCGCCGCCACCGCCGCTCCGGTCGCGTCCGCTGCCGTCAAATGAGCTTTTGCCTTCGTCCGGCAGCACACGGAGACCCTCAACATCGTCTTCCTCATCTACTTTCGAATTTTGAAGAAAGCCCACAAGTCCGTCCTCCTCCCCGCCGTCTTGGAAGGCCTCGCCAAGTAAGGCCCGGCCAACCGGCCCAACGCGCCTCCGAAAAGCCCGTCCAACCCGCCCGCCCGCCCGCATTCATGGTGCGTTGCGTGCGGCTTCCCCGCAGTTTTGCGCACTTGATCAACTTGGAGTTCTTCGACGACCTGCTGGACGTGCTTCAGGGCCTCGTCTGCTCGGGCGTGAGTAGAACGCGCGTGCACTCGAACCCGCCCGCCCGCCCTTTCGCCACCACTGATGTCGTCGCTTGTCCGCCGAGGCGCAGGACCTGAGCAACCGGGAGCGGCTTCATTGCGTTCAGACCGTCTTCACCATCTTGTCGGGACAAGGTACGCTCGCTCGCCGGCTCGCATCCTCTCCGTCGGTGACGCCGTCGTCGTCGTCTGCGCGGCAGGTGACGTCCTGACCGTCGACCCGCTCAACTTTTACTCTCACCTGTATGGCGCCTTGCTGTGGCTGCACGCGGGTGAGCGCCTCGTTCTCCCCGTTCGGCCGTACCCGAAAACCGGGGCCCCGCCGCTTCCATTTTGGGGCTCGGCTCTTCCTCCCGCAGGGGCGCCCCACGACGACGTCACCATCGCGCTGCGCTGCCTGGACGCCGCCTTGATCGGCCGCAGGAAGCGCGTGGGCGTGCGGAGGGCGGCGGCCTTCCTCAAGCGGCTGGCCTCGCTCGCCCTGCGCCTGGACGGCGCCGGCGCCGTCGGAGTTCTGGCCGCCGCCGTCAGCGTCCTGCGCGTGAGTCGGCCCGCGTCCGTCTGCTCGGCCGGCCGGGTTGGCCGCCGCTCCTCCCACCGTTCTCTTCCTCTCTTCTTGGCGCAGTCCTATCCCAAGTGCGACTTCCTGCTGGACAACGAGCTACAGGGCAGCGGCTCGTACCTGCCGGAAGCCGAGCAACCCGAACACTGCAACGCGCACAACACCGCCTTGTGGGAGCTCCACGCGCTACGGGTAAAGACCGACGCGCGCCCGTCGGGGATCCGCTCCGTGGTGACGTTGACCCGCCGTTTTCCCGCCGCAGCGGCATTTCCACCCGACGGTGAGTCGGCTGGCGTCCCACCTGAGTCGCGGCGCTCCGGCCGAAGGCAGCGCGGCGCTCCCGCCGGAGTTGAGTCGAAGGTCGGTCGTCTCGCCGCTCTCTCTCTCTCTCTTTTTTTTTCTATCTCCGCACCGCCCTGACGCTCGCCGTCTCGCCCTTAGGTCGGCGACGGAGCTCTACGAAGATTACCGCGTCCGAGACGTGACCTTCGAACCCGCGGCGACTCCCCACAAGCGCAAGAAAAGGGTGCGTGCCGAGCCGCTCGTCGCACGCTCGCGCACATGGACGGACGGACCCCTGCGCTAAAGGTTTTTTTTTTTTTTTTTTTCTGCTTCCAGGAATTTTTTTCACAGGATTGGTCCCTGCTAGATGACGACCTGCGGCGACGTGTGGACAATGTCCTGAATGACGATGGGGAGGCAGAGCTTGAATTTACACAAGCCGGCATTAGCGTACGGGCTTGACTCATCTACAGTGTTTTTTTTGTATTCTTTTTTTTTTTTAGCTCGCCTTTGGAACTCGGTCTTTTTCATTAATATAGAATAAAAACAAAAATACACGAAATCAATCATCAACCCGCTCATCATTTCCTACCTGCTGAGCGCCAGAGCTTTCCCAGGCATAGCCAAGTTTTTTTTTGTTTTTCCTGCAACATGAGGGGCGCCATCTAGCGCTCGCGAGCGACACTGCAGCAGTCGTCGTCTCCACATTCCACTAAATAGCAAACGAATACTAAGTCGAGCCGCCGCGCCGCGCTCCCCCGCGCATTCCATAGAAGCACCGCTGTGTGCGGATGTCGGCAACCAATCACGTCTGAGCTTTGCCGGCCCGTCACTAGTTTGAGGTTTTCCCATTTTCGGTCAAAGTCAAGCGCGTGTTTAGAGAGTACGTGAGAGAGGGAAATGAGGAAAATGATCAATGGGTGGCCGCCTGGCCTGCCAAACCTCCTTCCCTCCCTCCCTCCCTTTCTCCCGGTCCCCTTGGGGCGGGGGCTCATTGGGCGCCCCCGTGTCTCCTCCAAAGTCCTTTTTAGGACGAGAATGTTTTGCTTTTTGCTGACTTTTTGCACGCTGGCAAGGCGGAAGTTGTCCCGTGCATCGTGCCATTTCCTTTTATGGTCAAACAAAGGCCATCTTGACCTTTTGGCCTCATCTCCATCCCGACGCCGCCATCCGACCGGCCCGAGCCAGGTCGGCGGAGCGAGACGCGGCCCGGCCGTAGCGCGCGGCCATGGCGGCGGCGGCGGCGACGACTCCGACGGACGGGGGAGAGGACCCGGTTGGAGACCCCGAGGAAGGCGCCCCAAAAGCCGGCGGGCCGCTGCTCGCACGATCTAGGGAGGCGAGCTGAGGCCAGGCAGGCCTGCCCTACAAGGAGCCCGGCGCCGCACGATAGGAGGAGCGCTCCTTCTTTGGAGGGCTGAGAGGAGGAGGCGGGGGAGAAGGCTTCTTAAGGGGGCCTCTCGGACGGCCAGCTCACTGCTCGTGACAAATCCCTCTTCTCCCGCCAGCCGGCAGCACGGTGAGACCTTCCTCCTCCTCCTCCTCTTCCTCCCCCTCCTCTGTCATCTTCTGCTCGTCTTCGTCGACCTCTTGCTTTTCATCTCACCTTCCCCGTCCTCGCCGCTCGCTTTCCGTCACGCCACGACGCGGGGTCAAAAGTCCGCTCGACGGGGCCCGCCGCATCTCGTCCGGGGTCAGAAGCCACTTCTGCGGCCGCTAAAGAATGCAATGACCAAATATGGTGCACGTGGCCGAGAGGTGTGGGTGGGGGACTGGGTGGAGGCGTCTACGGGGGCTTGTCCCCGTGGAACGCCAGCGAAGGCCCAAATTAGGAGGTGCCTGACCCCCATCCCCGACGGGTGTTCCCCGCAGCCAAGGTATCTGCCCGATCGAACGAGAGAGCGACCGCCCAACCGCAGCCATGTGCGACGACGAGGAGAGCACCGCCCTGGTGTGCGACAACGGATCGGGGCTCTGCAAGGCAGGATTCGCCGGGGACGACGCGCCCAGGGCCGTCTTCCCGTCCATCGTGGGCCGGCCACGCCATCAGGTGGGCGCCGTGGCCCTCGCGGTGGCCCGCTCCCTTTTCTCAGCGCGCTCAAGCTCACGCTTCACGTGTGGGCGCGCCAGGGCGTGATGGTGGGCATGGGGCAGAAGGACTCGTACGTGGGCGACGAGGCTCAGAGCAAGAGAGGGATCCTCACCCTCAAGTACCCCATCGAGCACGGCATCATCACCAACTGGGACGACATGGAGAAGGTGAGCGGGCCCTAACTGGGGCGAGCCGGCCGCCGCCGCCGCCGCCACTGCCTCCCCCGCCACCGCCTCCCCCGCCACCCCCTCCCCCGCTCGGGGTCTAACCTTTGAAGGGGCGGCCAGATCTGGCATCACTCCTTCTACAATGAGCTGCGAGTGGCCCCCGAGGAACACCCCACCCTCCTGACCGAAGCGCCGCTCAACCCCAAAGCCAACCGGGAGAAGATGACACAGGTGAGGCCCCCGGGCGTCGCCCTCGCGTGGCAGCTCCCGATGTGACCCCCGCCGCGCAGATCATGTTTGAGACCTTCAACGTTCCCGCCATGTACGTGGCCATCCAAGCCGTCCTGTCCCTCTACGCCTCCGGACGCACCACAGGTGGCTTCGGGCGCCGGCCTCTACCGGTTAGGGTTAAGGTCAAGGTTAAGGGTTACCCCTTGATCCCCCCCACCTTCCCGGCGAGGGCGGCTGACCGGGCTTTGCCGCTCTTCCCTCAGGCATCGTTTTGGACTCCGGGGACGGCGTGACCCACAACGTCCCCATCTACGAAGGTTACGCGCTCCCTCACGCCATCATGAGGTTGGACCTGGCCGGGCGCGACCTGACCGACTACCTCATGAAGATCCTGACCGAACGCGGCTACAGCTTCGTCACCACGGGTACGTTGGCCCCGGCCGCCGTCCCCCGTCCCCCGCCGTCCGTCTTCCTCCGGCCGACGGTCTCTGCGCCCGTCAGCCGAGCGCGAGATCGTGCGCGACATCAAGGAGAAGTTGTGCTACGTGGCTCTGGACTTTGAGAACGAGATGGGCACGGCGGCCACGTCGTCCTCGCTGGAGAAGAGCTACGAGCTCCCCGACGGCCAGGTCATCACCATCGGCAACGAGCGCTTCCGCTGCCCCGAGACCCTCTTCCAGCCGTCCTTCATTGGTGAGCGGGCAAAGGGTGGCGGGCGACGGGGCGACTGGCGCGGCGGCGCCTCGCCGTGCGGCTAACGGCGCCACGGGCCGCAGGCATGGAGTCGGCGGGCATCCACGAGACCACCTACAACAGCATCATGAAGTGCGACATTGACATCCGCAAGGACCTGTATGCCAACAACGTGCTGTCGGGGGGCACCACCATGTACCCGGGCATCGCCGACCGTATGCAGAAGGAGATCACCGCGCTGGCGCCCAGCACCATGAAGATCAAGGTGAGGGCGGCGTTAGGGTTAGGCCGTCTTTCCGTGCACCAAGGGCGGGCCAATTTGGCGGACGCCGGCCCTCCCGATAGAAGCCACTGACGCGCGTGCTCGCGTGCAGATCATCGCCCCACCCGAGAGAAAGTATTCGGTGTGGATCGGAGGCTCCATCCTGGCCTCGCTCTCCACCTTCCAGCAGATGTGGATCAGCAAGCAGGAGTACGACGAGGCCGGCCCGTCCATCGTCCACCGCAAGTGCTTCTAGGGGAAAAGCCCCAAGAGGAGAGGCTTGTCTTTTGTTTGTCAAATAAAGGCCAGGGCCCGGGAAAGCCCTCTAAGGCAAATAAAAGGCAACGTGCAATGGGCTTGCAAGCGTGCGCGCGCGCGCGTGCGTGTGTGTGTGTGTTTACTCGCGGCAACGTTCATCCTCATCGGCGTTCAATTGAGATCCTTCGGGGAAAAGTCGAAATAAGTTTGTCGAAGAGAACCACCGACAATTGTCAAACAGCTCCTGCGCGTTTACGAAGGGACCATGGAAATGGGAAAGCCTTTATTTTGAAAGCGCTGGAAGTGTTGCTGCCATCTCGTGCTTTCCCGCGGCGTCCGTTGGACATCACCAAGAAGGTTTACTCCCAGGTAAGAAACGTTTCTCGGGCTTGTTTGGGCACCACTTGGGCTTGTGTACATGCTTACTGTGAACGGGCGACCCAGCGGGTGTGTGGGTGGGTGTTTGTTTGTTTGTTTGTTCATGGCAACCTTCATCCTCATCGCCGTCCATTCAAAATGATTCGGGGGAAAAAGTCAAAATAAGCTCATCGAAAAGAACAATCGACAATTGTTGGTATGCGCGTTCGCCGAGGACCCATGGAAATGGGAAGGCTTTTATTTTGAAAGCGCAGGAAGTGTCGCAGCCATCTCCTGCTTTCCCGCGCAGTGCGCGTGGGCCGGCCCCACCATCCCGCGTCCATCATGGGTGAGGCAGTCGGTGGAAGAGGTGAAAGCGTCCCGTCCGAGCGCATGGGCAGACCTCGTCGTTCCGCTGCAGTTTCTTCAAGTACCCGAGGGGACAAAGGAGTGGTCGTTGAGCCCGTGTGTGGTGGGGTTCCACTAGTGGTGGGCCGTCAGGTTCTGCAAGGCCTTCTCTGCTGCCCTAAAAAAAAAATCTGAATCCCAGACTGATGTTAATTATGTTTTGTCCATGAATACTTATTAAATCATTCCAAATTGTCTGTCAGCTTCCTTACATTGCTTTTCCCCCGGTTGCGCTGTTTCCACGTGTTTTACATATTTAAGCATCTGACCAATCCCATTTCAGCCATTATTTGTTGCCAGGGTCAGAAATCTGCCTCAAGGCCTTCACAATCAGTTCTGCAGGCTTTGCTGCATTAAACAAGCGTCGATAAGACTGTTGCTTTAACCAATCAGAATTTGATCTGGTGACACCAAGGCCTTGTCGCAGGCGTAGGGATACGTCATCGCTTTCACCAACTATGATTGGCTAGTGATAGAGTGGACTAGCCAGAGCTACCAAAGTGTATCTGGAGCGAGCTGCACAAGCAAATATATTGTTGTGTTGATTTAATAGTGGTTTTGTCAACCCGCAATGGCTGAAGGAGGAGGAGAAATGGATTTGTTTGCAGATTTACCGTCAAAGCCATTTTCAAGACGCACTTTTCAAGAAAAGCTGGACATCATTAAGAAAGGTCGGACAACTCCCAAGCAAGCAAGCAAGCCTGTCACAACCGGGAACGAACAGGCTCGACTTTCAGCATTCGCTTAGATGGCGATAGAAAAGAAGGAGGAAAGAAAGGAGGATGGATTTTGTGTACAGATAAAAAAAGATTTTTGGTGAGTAAAATATGGCTATATTCCTAACTAATATTTCAATTGTATGAGGTTATTTTTGCTGCTTTTTTTGATACGTGTCGCAGCTGTAGCTGCAGTAAAGCTTTTATAGCCATAAAATAGTTTTTGAGGGTTGGATTGATTGGGAAGGCGTCGGTTTGAAATTCACGGTTCCACAATGCTGTTCTTTAACCTCGTCCTGGAGACCTTTGGCCTCCTGTTCCGACTCGGAAAAAAAAGCCAAGTGACCACTTGTCTCTACCTATCTAGTATTTGATGCTTGCTCTTTGACGTATAAAGGAAACCAACCCTTCCAACGAAAGCCTGTCATGCAATGTGTATACATTAACAGTCGGAGTTGAGCTAAATGAAAACGAAAGTTCGTCTCTTTCTTCTTCTACGCGTCCCTTTACTTCTTCTTCTACGCGTCTCTTTCTTCTTCTTCTACGCATCTCTTTTCTTCTTCTACGCGTCCCTTCTTCTTCTACGCGTCCCTTTCTTCTTCTACGCGTCTCTTTCTTCTTCTACGCGTCCCTGTTCTTCCTCGTCATTGGACAAACCCGTGGATTACGCCTTCGAGCAGAAGTATTCCAACGCTGCCCGTGGCGGACGTTAAGCGCTCTTCTTCCGCCTGCTACTGCTACTGCTACTGCTACTTTATCAGCATGTCGGGGTTCATGGATTTGAACGTGACTTTCTGCGAAAATAAAAGCAGCATGCAGCAAGTCATCGACACGGCTGCTCATCGTGAGTCTAGTCGCTCGCACGCCCGGGCAAAAGAAAACAAAAAGAAAACAAACAGACATTAAAACAACGGGGCTCAAACTAGCCACTAGCTTCTTCGCTCTCGGCGAAGCGTGTAGGAATGGTGCCTAGAATGACCTCGTTTTCCGTTTGTGATAACGATGTGTTTGCAGTGGGTTACTCAACGGTAGCCGTCAACTACACTTTTGAAGCGACTTCCTCCAAGAAAACGGTAAGACCAAACATGCCAATTCCTCAAGCGTCTCCTCGCCATATTATTTCTTTTTGGCAAGACGATTCCGCCACCCAAGCCCATCAACGAACTTATTGATCATCTGCCAATCGTCCAGGTAATCAGTCAGTCAGTTAATCAATTAATCATTGTTATGGTGCTGCTTCATTGCGTTTGATTGTGTGTGTGTGTGTGTGTGCGCGCGCGCTGCTCAGGGTCGCTCTCGACCAATCAGAGTTCTCAACAGACTGACACTGCTGATGTCAGACTCGGGCTACTTTGTAAGTGCTGTACTCCGCTCGTCATTTTTCATCGAACACCGGAATTAAAGGTCCACGCGTGTGTCCGCAGTGGCCCAATCAGAAGGCGTATGAACCTTACGATCTGCTGGCAGTCCAAGCTAACACGGAAAAACTCTTTCATGTGAGTAAGGTGACACCCCGACACGCCCCCGCACCCTTGTCACCCGCCTCTCGCATCCTCGCAGGCGGCGTGCACGCTGTTGGACGTGGACGTGATCAGCCTGCCCGTCACGGAGAAACTTCCCTTCTTTCTCAAGAGAGCGCCAGTCAATGCGGTAACCGTGGAACCCGATCGATCGCCCGGCTGCCCGCCTTCTTTCGTTTTTGCGCGGCACCCCTGGGCCTACCGATTAACGTGCGTGCACGCAGGCTGCAGAAAGAGGCTTGGTCTTCGAGGTTACGTACGCGCCGGCCGTTTGCCACGCCACGGCCAGGCGCTCCACCCTGGTCAACGCCCTCGGCCTGACGCAGGCCTGCAACGGAAAGGTGACGTCGACCGCGGCGGGGACGACGTCGTCGTCGACCGCGTCCCCGTTAACACGTGTGCCGTCTTACAGAACATGATGGTGTCGAGCGGCGCGGCCAAGGTGCGTGCGTGCGTGCACGTCGCCTCTCCCGTCTTTTACTGGTCGGTCCCGACACCGCGTCTTTCTTTCCTCAGCCGCTGGAGCTGCGAGGACCTTACGACGTCATCAACCTGTATCCTTGGCCCCGCCCACCGGACGCCCCATCATCGCCCGCCCTTTCCTGACCTGACGCGTCCTCAGATGCTCGCTGATGGGCTTGTCCCACGACCACGCCCGAAACGCGCTTTCCCGCACCTGCCGCTCGCTTCTGCTGCACGCCGGTAGGTTTACCCGGGTTCACGCGATGCGTTTAATGCGCGCGTTGATCTCCGGCGGATCGCCACAGAAACCAGGAAGTCCGCCGGCGGTGCCGTTTGCACCGAGAGGAGACGCGACGAGACCCCCGTCCCGCGGGAGAAGGAAACTTTCTCCGCTCCCGCCGCCAAGCGGGCGAAAAGTCGGCCCGGCGTGTCTCAGAGTTAGGCTTTGGCCCCGGCCGGCCAAGTTACCGTCTGTGAGCTGACCCGAGAATAAAAGTGCTTTGGGTTGAAAACTTGAAAATGTTTTTATTTCAAAGTGGCTCCTACAGACGAGCCGAAGTCAATAGTCACTGGACCGAGGCGCACGCGCACACCGTGGCCGCGTACCGGTGGTCCGGTCGTGGGATGGGTTCCCTCCGAACGGCGTGACCCCGTGGCGGCGATCCGATTGTGGGACGGATTCCCTCCGAACGGCGAGGACGGCGGCGGCACTTCCCGTGGGCATCCGGGGCGCTTAGCGGCGTGGGGCGAGCGCCACGTGGTTGATGTGACCCTGAAAGACACGTGGCGTCACGGCGCGGGCGACGGGCCGGAGCGATCGGCGCGACGGTTCCGGTACCGACTCGCCGGCGAGACATCTGCGGCAAGAAAGTGGCGGAGCTTCTGCTGAGAAAAGAGCCACCTGGGCGAAGGTGGAGGCAGGTGCGCGAGGCCTTTCCGTGGCGGTGGCGGTGGCGAGCGAGGCCGGCCCACCCCAGGCGACATGCGTCTTCGCTTGTTGGCCTGCAGGGGGTAGCGTATCCGCCGCCGGCGGTGGTCCCCCGTTCGGAAGTTGCGCCTCCACGCGAGCCCGCTTCTTCTGCACGACATGGGAACACACGGGAACACACACGGCATTTACGCCTCGGTCAAGCCGCCGCGCACGGAGGGGATCGGACGGACGGACGGACGGACATTCTCGGCTAGCTCGCTAACCGCAGTGCAAGTCCAAAGATCGGCTTCCGGCTCCCAAGCTCTCTTAACGAGCTGCTCGCGCTGCATGCTTAGGAGCTTTCGGTTGGCCCCGCTTGGCTTGGCTTGGCTTAGCCTCGCCTCGGCTCGCCCCAGGCTAACGTCGACCTCCTCGTCCTCTTTCGTCCCTCGAGTCCGCTGTGACCTGGCCTGGACCTCTGGGTCGAGCCTGGCCGGGATCGACTGCCTGCGCTCGAAATTTCCAACGTCACACACACGTCACTTGTGGGCTCTCCGCCCTCTTCTCTTCACGTTAAAGGCGCAGCAGCAGCAGCAGCAGCAGCAGCAGCACTAACCATTGCCACTGCCACTAAAAAGTTTGTGGCCGGAAATCCAAACAGGACCGGGAGTGGAGTTAGGGTTAGACAAGGACAAGACGGGGTGATTCGCCTTTTCTCCTGAACAACCCCGCCGCCGACAAGGACGGCGCAACGTCAAACGACGAAAAGAGTTGGATGGGAAACTCTTGGTCGGTTCTCTTGTAGTGACGTGGTTTGACGGCAGGTGGCAGCAGAGCGTCACTAAAAGCACTCAGTGGCCAGGAACAGATTGAAAGTCGGATTCGAAGATTGGAAATACTATAGACTTTCGCAGGGGCAAGAAAAGCGAGCTAAAAAGAAGAAAGAACAATTATTTATTCGCATGCTCTACCGACAAAGAGAGAGAAAGAAAGAAAGTAAAAGCTTCCCGTGACAAAGCAAAGCCAAGCCATACCCAAGCGTCCCAAGCCAAACGGCCTTCCCGTTGCCGTTGTCGTTGCCGGCTGGCGCGGCCGGCCTTCTTCGATCAGAGGACGATTGAAAGGAGGAACAAAAGCAACACGGCTGCAAGATGTGATTTCTTTCTGTAAGTACCTCATTTCCATTGTATGTTTTTCAAATGTTTCCCCTGCAAAAGAGCGTTTTTTTTCCACATTCGTGGTGATAATGAAGCAATGTCTCTTGTTGTATGAAATGGCTCAAGATGGCTGGCTTGGGAATCTTGTTATTTTGTCTTTATTGTTGTGGCCAAACAAAACGAGGAAAAACAGGATCAAGTGGTCATTATGACAAGGTTTGTTCCCGCAGTCCAAGTTTTTGACTTACTTTGACCGCGATACTCGGTGGGCATTGTAACTTGAAAGTAGTAGTAGTACTATGTGGTTGTTCCCGGCAGGGAGGAGAAAGCAAAGAGCCATTTCTAGGTCATTGGCTCAAACCACAAATGCTCCTGGAAGCAAAACAAAGGAAAAAGAAGCAATAGAAAAGGGAAAGGGAGAGTCAGCGAGTGCCACCGAGAAGCCTCTATAGCAGGGGTAGGGAACCTATGGCTCGGGAGCCACATGTGGCTCTTTTGATGCTTGCATATGGCTCTGAGCTAAAATGTGGAAAGCGGTGGTGAGAGAGCCGAGTCCCGAATGCACCAATAGGAACGTCACGTCGGCACTGTGGCATTGACTTGTTTTTTTTTCATTAGAGTCTTCTGCATCTATTCTCTCATTGATACTCATTGATATTCATTGATTAGCAACAGCGTAACAATGTTGTCAAAAGAATTCATAGACTTTTTGTACTTTAGAAGTGGTAAAATGACTAAAAAATGGGCACATTTTCATGTATTTTGACTTTTAAATTGGGAGTATGGCTCTCAAGGAATAACATTTGAAAATAGGAATTGTTTATGGCTCTCTCTTACAAAAAGGTTCCCGACCGACCCCATGCTCTATACCAATTCTCTTCTGCTCCCAGTTGATGTCCTGACACTTTGCGCCAGAAGACAGCTGGAGCGGGCCCGCGCGCTCTCTCGCTCTCTCGCTCTCTTGCTCTCTTGCTCTCTTGCTCTCTCGCTCTCTCGCTTGCTTTCGGCCGCGCTCTTTCCGGCGTGTTGTCGACAGCCTCGGGCGGTCGGCGTCGGCGGGGGGTCGAGCCAGCCCTCGCCGTTTGCGCTCTTCGTCCCCCGCCGTGGGATCAAACCGGCCGTCGCCAGTTTGTCCTAAAGGTCACCGGTGGCAGACTTAGTAAAAGCTAATGACTGCGCGGGCGCCACGTCATTAGCGCCTTCCTAAAAACATTAACGAGAGTCGTAAAAGGCAAAAATGAGACTTTTAATGTCGCGCTTGAACAGCTGCCGTGCGCGCGCCCCTGCCTGTGAAAGATGGTCAGTTTGTCTCTTTAATGACCCTCCCCCCTTTAATGAGCTAACGAGCTAATAAGGGGAACTCGTCAAGCAGACGGACGGAGCCGACTCGCCCGATAAAACCCCAGAAAATGGCCTCGCCCGCCGTAACCGGGCCGGGCGGGGCCAGGTGCATCCCCGGGCGTACGCCCCTCAATAAATGTCGCGGCGACCCGTACATTTGAGCGCGCCTTCCGTCGCCTTTACCCCTGGTAAAAAAAAAGAACAAATAAAAGGTTTCTTTTCTTTTTTAATTTTTGGGATTTAATTTTAAAAAAATGTAAAATGCATCTATACTTTGTATCATTCTATTTAAATATATATTTTGTTAAACAGTTTGTGTATGTATTTCTTTGTTTTTTTTTGAATTGACCTAATCTCATCGTCAATGAGGCTGTCCGCTAATTCCAGGCCAGCCACGAGGTGGCTCGGTCCGACCTTTGCCGACGGCTCGGTCCGACCGAGCCGCAGATTTTCCGGGGGCACCTCTGTGACCGCCGCAGACTTGAGCCCGGGCCGGGTCCATCTGCGCTTGCGCTCACGCTTAGTGAATCACAAACGCTGTCGTTAGATGCCAAGGAAGGTGCGGCCAGGCACGGCCAGGCACGGCCCGTCACGTCCCCGCCATAGAAGTGGCAGGCGGTCAAGCGGGTGACGGCCAGAGGCCAACCACTGCCTATTAGCCACCTTTTCTGCTCCACCGCCGCCCGGTAATGACACTCAATGCGCCTGCCACTCCAGTAAGCCGGTGACGGAGGCGCGCGGGAAGCTCTGGCCACGGCGGGAAGGGAAAGCGGGACGGCGAGCGAGCGAGCGAGCGGGCGGGCGCAATCAAAGAGCCGCGGCTGACGGCAGTGCGCGCCACATTTTTAATTAGCGCCGCCATTTTAGTCGAGCGATTTCACACGAGGCGACTTGAGGTGAAGTCAATTTGCGCCGGCGCTTATACAAATCCAAAAAATGTGTCGATAGACGGCAACAAAGTCAAGGCCCCGGCGGCGGCACCCGGAAATCCCGCTCGGGTTGACGAGCGGTGGCCCGACCTCCGACCTCGGCGACTTTACGCCGCGAGCCGCCGGGCTCTCGGACTTTTCCGTCCGTGCGCGGGCCCCGCCCGACGGCTCGGCGTCGGAGGCGGCGGCGCATCAGTCCACATTATGCGCGACGGCGTCGTCTATTACCTCGGCGGCTGCTCCATTAGTAACAGCTGAATCCTTCCTTCTATTAGATGGAGGAAGCGGGCCTCATAAATTGGGCCGGCGGCGTCGGCAGCCAGCGCCGGCTCACTGTTTTTGATAATGAAAGGAAGTGGCTTTAAATTCACATTACCTTTGTAATGTACTTCATGCTTGATCATATCAGCCGCCGGGATTGATTTTATTAAGGTGCGCCGGCGCGTCCGTCTGTCGCCGCCCAAAACGCATTTCCTCCAAACGAGCGCTTTGTCCTCCGGGCCGTCGCTCAAGGTCGAGCCCCCCTCGGGGGGCCCGTCGCTTTCCCCGGCTCGCCGACGTTCCGCCGGCCCGTGGAGACTCCCGAGTTTGGTCGGGGCGCCGGTGCTGCCGGGACGCCGGCCGAGCTCCCCCACGATCCGCCGGCCCGGGACGACGGCTCCCGAGTTGGGCGGAGGCGCCGGCGCCGGCGCCGGCTTGGCCCGCTAGCGATGGCCTCCTTTTCCCAGACCGGGCTGTTTCAATTGTCCGAGCTCCCTTCCAAGTTTGAACTCAATGGCTGCCCTCAGATTCTCGGATTTGACGGGACAAGCGTCAACGGTGCCCGCCGAATAGTCGGCGGGCGGGTGCATCGTCGAGAAGGCTTCATACCTTAGGACAGGGGTCGGGAACCTTTTTGACGAAGAGAGCCATAAACAATTCATATTTTCTAATGTTATTCCTTGAGAGCCATACTCCCAATTTAAAAGTCAAAATACATGTAAATGGGTGTCTTTTATTTTAGTAATTTCACCACTTTTAAAGTGGAAGAAAAAAAAAAGAATACTTACTTTTGACAACATTGTATGCATGCATGTACATGTGTGTATGCATGTATATATGTGCTAAGCAACACGCTTATTTATTTATATATTTATTCATGTATTTATTTATTAACTTACTTTTACTTATCTATTTATGTCTAAAATGCCTTTCCTATTCCTGCATCCTCACCCTCTTGCTACTGTGACAACGAAATTTCCCGAATACGGGATGAATAAAGTTATCCAATCCAATTGTTATGCAGTTGCTAATCAATGAGAGTATGCATTCTAGTCTAGTCTAATGCAAAAAAAGAAGACTAAAGCAACACTGGACGTAGTAGCTCAGTTCTGTCACCAGCGGGTTCCATATTTTAGCTCACAGGGTAGCGAAGAGCCAGACGCACCCATCGAAAGAGCCACATGTGGCTCCCGAGCCATAGGTTCCCCTACCCCTGCCTTAGGATATTAAATGGACAACGGTGAAACAACGTTGGCTAAATTTCGAGCGACGAGTCCAAAAAAATCCCAACCGAGATCACGCCGAATGACCTACTGCGCTTTTTGATTTTTTTGGTCCCATTTCTAGCCAATAGAAGACGGAGACGCACTTTGCCTGCCGTGTGACCGATGTGCAAAAAAAGAATTAGTTTTCTCTTTTCGCCCGGTCGAAAACATTGGCGCCCGCCTCGTGGGTTGGGCTCGGCGTGCTTCAAACCAGCTAGTCCATAGATTGCCCAAGTATGGGATCCAGAAAGTAGCCACGCGGGTATCGGCGGATGCCGAAAATGGGACGGCAGTGCAAAAACGGGGTCCGTGGGTCCGTCCTTAATTTCAAGTCGTGTCATACGCCGTCCTCGTGCTTTGCCTAGCGTATGCGGCACCGCGCTACGTTATGCCGGTGCTAAAAAGTCATAAAAAGAAGTCCAATTGGTTGGGCTTTTATGGCTTGGAAGAAAATGTCAGCAAAGAGACTTCCCCGGAGGGCGGGCTTAAAAAAAGCCGACATTTTGTGCTGACGCCACAAATTGGACTCGCCTCAAATATGGCTGTCTCTGTGCGTGCGCTCGCTATCTCGCTCGCTCGGTCACGTACGTTCCACGTCATTCAAAGGACAAAGGTGGGGGAGTCGGCGAGCGCTTGCCTGGCCTCCCACAAGAAGAAGAAGAAGAAAAAGAAGAACAAGAAGAACACGAAGAACACGAAGAAAGCAAAGATACATAAGGCAAGTGACAAAGAAGTAAGCAAAGATGACTTAAGTGAAGAAGAAGAAGAGAGCAAAGATCATTCAAGTGGAAGAGAAAGCCTTGGTGGGAGAAGATCTGGCAGGTGTAAGCACTTGCTAATTGAACAGCTTTCATTTCCTCCTCACACTTGATACTTGGGCTCCCCCGCGGCGCCACTAAATGTGCTGTCAAAATCAGCAAGCAAGGAAAAATGTGCCATTGACAACTTTTTGCCGGCTCGGGCGCACCGTCAGCTTCGACACGCGCACACACGCCGTCCTCGTCCCCAGATCCACGGCAAGGATACCATTAACACTTTTTAACCAGGCGCCTTCCTCCTCTGACTTGCTCGGGGACAAATGGCAAGTTTCTTAAGCCCCGCCCACCCCCGTACAAGTAGGGTAAGGCCGTTCCCAAGCTCGGACGCAAGGAACTTTGTCTCCGTGTTAAAGGATGCGGGACCGATGGGGAAAGGCCTTTTTTCGGGACCCCGTTGGCGGGCGATTCCTACAGACCCTTCCCCTCAGAACCGCCGTCCGTCCTTCCCAGCCCCCCCCCCTCCCTGGCCTCCGTCCGTCCGCGGGGCGGCGGCGGAACGGGCGACGCGGACGTGCGGCGAAAGAAGCGAAGCGGGCCCAACCCCATCGCCCTCGTCCTCGGCGGGTCATCCGTCACCGCGGCCATCGCGGCTCAAATCTTCCCCGCCGCTAATATCCCTGTCACTCGGCGCCCCGCCCGGCGACGAGCGCTCGGGGCGGGGGGGTGGTGTGGCGGAGCGCCGCTGAGTGACGGCCAATCGCCGTCCGCGCCGATAAAACTACTCGTAATGTAACATGGATGATAAGAAAATAATGGACTCTCTCTCTCTCGCTCTGGGCCCGAGCGGCGACATCCATCACAGACAACTTTCCCGCCCCAGAAAAATAATAACACTTTTTATCAGCGCGGCGCATTGAAGAAGGCCCCCGCCCCGCCGACGTTCCCTTTGCGGAAGGCCGGCGTGTCGCCGTCTCTCCTCCTCCGCTCCCGGCGCCTCGGCCGTAGCGCCTGTAGAAGAATTTCCCCCCCCAAAAAATCCTCGGCCTGGGACTTGAAGTTGTTGTTACGCAGAGGATCGGTTTACGGGGCCCGACCCAGGACCCCCCCCAAAAAGAAGCCATCGGACGACACGGTCGCGTCGCCTCGACTAAAACATTCCAGCATTGATTCCTTGCTAGCCAAACGCTAGCCAAACGCTAGCCATTGCTAAGCACCTAAAGCCCCCAAGTCATTAATCTGCAGAGGTGATGGGCCAGACAGCGAGCGAAAGAAGGCAAAGCTCCTGACCTCGTCGAGTCGCGGAGCCGTCGCTGGAGCGTGCCTCGCTCTGTTTGCTAGTCATTAGTTTGTTTGTCTCCGATCAACAAACACGGCCGGCTGCCCTCGGGCTTTTGGGGAAGGAAGCTCGGCTCGCTCTTTCCGGGTACCAATGTCAAATGCCGGCGACCTGCGGCACAATGGCGCCGAATGGACGTCACCGAAGCATAAAAAAAAAAAGAGAAGCCGCCGCGCCCGTGCCGCTCAAATGGCACCCTTCCCTCGGAGATGGAGATTCCAGCCACCCCGGCCGAGCAGAACGGAGACGAGACGACGAGCGCACGCCGACGAGCGCACGCCGACGCCGCCGACGCCGCCCTCCCCTAGAGGCCATCCTCCGCCATGAATTCCAATGAGTTTATCGCCGGTAGACATCCCTTGCAATCGGGAGCCTTGGCTGCCAACGAGCAAACGACGGCAGATGCTTTGGCACGGATAACGTCATCTTTTCCCAACGGCTGGAGAAATGAGCCCACGATTTCTTGGTTGGGATGCCTTCTTTTTGACGGGACGCCAACCAAAGGTGAAAGAAAACACCAAAGATGCCCGCTTCTGCCCTCCACTCAAAGACTCGATGGTGTCTGATCTATCGGAGGCGGGAGGGCCTTTTTTCCTTCGCAACAATACCCCCACCCCGCTTGGAACGAATTGGACGGCCGCCAGCATCAACTGGGATTTTGTCATCTTCAAGTCGATAGGAGCTCATTGAGTATCAAACGGGGGGGTGTTTTAAGCACGCTATGGATATTTGGGTATTTGTTCGTCGAGACCAACCGATTGACCGCTGGACCACTTGGGACTCATTGGCGCCAATCTTTCGCTGCACCGGATAAGGAAAATCAAAGTGAATTGAGCAATGAACTTGAGCAGAGAAGTTTTTGGGACCATTTTATTTTGGGTGAAGAAAACAACAAAGATCGTCTCAAGTCAAAATCACTACCATTCAAAGCCAGATAGAAAACGAGCCACGCGGCATTCAGGGGGGGAAGGAGAGCCGGCGTCCGAGTCGGGGCGGGGCCCCATCGCCGTCGGCGTCCCAGATGGGCGGTGCCCCCTCGCCGTCGGCGTCCTACATGGACGGCGCCCCCAGGCCCGACATGGCTGCGGGCACAAGTGGACTCTGGCTTAACAAAGGTTCCCCGCCGCCGTCGGCTACTTTTCCGGAGCCGCCGGCCAAAGCGGCGCTCACCTTGCAGCCCGCAGACGTCAGGCGGCGGCGAGGAGTTGGGTCTCACCACCGGGGCGAAGGCGCTCTTGGCTTTCGCGTTTGCGGAGAAGGCGAAGACGCCGTGGGCGGAGCTGCAGTTGGCCGCCGGCCCGGCCACAACTGAAATGGCACGGACAAAAGATCCAGGGAGTCGTCGGGCCGGAACCCCTAACCCCTAACCCGTCCACTTACCGCCATAGGGCGATCCGCCGGAGGAACCGGTGAGAAAGCCGGCGGAGGACGGCGCCCCGGCGTAGCCGTCGATCCCGTCGCCGTAGGTACTCTGCTGGGGGGCATAACCGCGGGGGGACGCCTGTCCGCTGTGAGCGTAGCCAGCTAAAAAAGAAAAAAATAGAGCGCCGTGCCGAGTAGTTCTTGGGGGCGGCGACGGCGCAACCTTTCACCTTGAGCGGCCTGGCTGACGGCAAAGGAGTTGACGGCGTCGGGCGGCTGCCGCCGCCCGACGCCGTACAGCGCCTCGGCCACGTCCGCGGCACGCTTCAGGATCATCTCCTTTGGCGGAGGAGGGAGGAGCAAAGGAAGGGAGGTGAAGGAAGGCCGGGGCCTCCGGCCTCCGGCCTCGTCGCCCGTCGGCCGGCCGGCGAGCGGCTCACCTGGTTGCCGTGCGGCGTCCCGTACAAGGCTTCCACCGTGTCGGCGGCCCGCTTCAGCAGCACTTCCTGTCCGGTGGGGAAGGTGGCGCATTTCCTCCTTTTGTTTGTTTGCTCCCCGAACGAATTGAGTCAAAGGAAAGCGGCACGGCCGCTAAGCAAATGCCTGCGCCCGTGCGCGCAAGGCAATCTCCTCTCTTGCCACACGACTGCACTCGCCGATTTGACAGCTTGCGCGTTGTTGTTTGCCAAGCGACTTACCATTGGCGCGGGTGCGCGCCTACCTTACGTGAATGGCATTCATTCTACTCGGTCCACTGGTCCGCGAGCGTCCCCTCGCACGAGGTCGCGCTCGCGGACTCGTACCCTCATGCGTCACGTGGAGCCGAGGAGAGCGGCTTGCCCAGGAAGCGTCTGTCGCGCTCAGATAGCCATCTCCCGTCCGGGCCGGTTCCGCTCGGCCGCGTGTGCGCGGCGGCAACGGCGGCGACGACGGCGGCGGCGACAGTTATGGGCCCTTCCGGCGTTCTCACCTTGGGCAGCCTCTCCGGGTCTCCCGGGTGACGAGGAATGACCTTCTGTAACCTCTGGAATCCGTAATCAATGGTGGGCTCGTTCAACGCTGTCCGGGACGGAGGTTGCCGCAACAGCCAAGAGAGACTTTGGACTGGTGTCGCCGTGGCCAACGCCCGCCGCCTCCGCCTCCTTACCCGTGTAGACGAAGCGTCCGGGCGCCCCTTTGCAAAAGTGCTTGGACTTGTAGGACAAGGTGACCTCCACCACCCCCGGGATGTGGCGGGGGGGACTTTGCACGCGGATGGCGTGCGGCGTGATGAGCTGCGGCGGGCGGGGAAGGCACGTCACAGGCGGCGCACGTGGGCGTGGGGGCCGAGAACCGGGGAGTCTCACCTCGCTCCACACCAACATGCTCCCGAAGACCACCTGGAGGCCGTCGAAGAAGTTCTCCCCGATGAGGATGACGGCGGCGCCCCCCGTGGTCCAACCTTCGCCGGGACTCACCACCTTGATGCACGGACACGCTGCTGCCGAGGGACAAAAGCGCTGGCCACGGAGCGGTCCAAGCGGGCCCTCGGCGCCGCTCCTTCGCCCGAGCCGGGGTCGGCCCGGGGACCGACCTCGACGGAGAGGGCGCCGAGGGGACGAGCGTACCTTCGACGGGCTCGGGTCTCCGCGCTCGCCGCCCGTGTTTGGAGTTGTTGTGCACGAACATGTTGTCGGAGACGGCCAGGACGTGTCCGTCCACGTTGACCGTGGTGGACACCGCCACCTCCCGACGCAGCAAAACAAACACACGGCGGACCACTTAGTCGAGTTGCGTCACGGCGCCGAGCCTCAAATGCAAGAATCCCGGTCGGCAGGCAAGACGAATGTCCCCCCCCCCCCCCTTTCCACCCGTCAATGCTCATGCGGGGAAAATGACGCCATCCCGCGCGTGTCACCTGGAACCTCCTCATGTCTCTGGGGTTGCCGGCGTTTTTCAGACAATTCTGGTTACACTTGAGGAAAAACTTGAGGAAAAATCTGCAGACAAAACAACGCACGCCACCTGCCTCCCTCGCAATTCCAAAACGGGTGCGGCAAAAGGAGCCGCCTCCGCTCCGACCGACGTCGGGGAGCTCCGCTTAGCCAGCCGAAGCGGTTAAGGCCGGTCGGCCGTCTAGGCGTACCTGTCGATGACAACGGGATCCGACGGCGTCTCGTTTCTGTTCCCGCAGCTTTTCTTGTCGCAGCAGCGGCTGAGGGAGAGAGAGCGAGACGACGGCGAAAGGAAAAGAAAGGAAAGGATACAAAAAGAAAGGTACGGACAAGAAAGGAAAAGAGGAAAACAAAGGAAAACAAAGGAAAACAAAGGAAAGTAAAATTAATGAAAATTAATGAAAGGAAAATTAATGGAAAGGGAAAAGGAAAGGATACAAAAAGGAAAGGATACAAAAATGAAAGGAAAGGAAAGGATGAAAGGAAAGGATGACGAGGCTGCAAAGCGGGGTTTCGAGGGCCACTCGCACCCGGGCCCACCTGCACATGATCTCGTGGGTCAGTAGAACTCGGCACATCTCGGGATTTTTGTCTTGTCCCTCGTAGACGATGGCCTGACACGCACACACGCCTCACACTTAGCGGACGCCGGCGACCGCACGAGCAAAGGCGGACGGCCAGAGCGACGGGGATCGAATGGCAACGCCGGCCGAGAGCGGCGAGAACGCCGAGTCCTCCTCTGGCCCGTGAAAAACCAGCCAGGTGGAGGAGGAGGAGGAGGCGGCGTCCCGGCGTTGCCGCTTCATCCCCGTCTCGTGCTTCCGATTTTGGTCCGGGGGCAAATGTGGAAAGGCTCCCCGTCGACGGCTCACCTGCTTACTGACTGAATCGATGAGTCGCACGTAGAGGTCCTGCTGCGTCCTCACCCCTGCGTGCGCACAAGCCGCCGGCGTCAAGAGCGGCGGGCTTTCCGGCGAGCTGGCCGGCGATACGCACCGTTGCCGTAGAGCAGCCCCAGCTTGTAATGGATCCCGTTGTTGGTTGCTTCCGGGCCGGGCTCCTGAAGAGCCAAAAAGAGGCGGCCGAGCGGCTGAGCGCCACACCGACACGGACGGGGACGGCGTTCCTCGCTCACCTTGTCCTTCTCCACAAAATCCAGGTAGGACGTCCTCTCGATCTCCACCGGCTGCCCCCGCCGGTCGTAAAGCGCCAGGACGAAATGGAAGAAGTTGGACTTGCGCAGGTTGGACGGCGGCTGCTTCTCGAAGTGGGCTCGGGCCAAGCCCCCCCCCGCGCCGGGCCAGCCGCCGCCGCGCGCGCACAGGTTGGGGCACAATCTTCGGGGGGGAAACAATCAATGCCTTTTCCATTTCCTAACGCCGGTACGGCCAGAGGAAGGGACTTTTTCCACGAGACGCAATGGTATGCACGGACGGCAAAGCTTGGCCGCGGAGAGCAGACTGAGCGTCAGCCTCCCCAGGTTAACATGCACTCTAAGGCTTGAGCTACTTCATCCCTTCGCATCTGCTTCCCAAGAAATACTTTTCAAGCTTGAACTTGGAAGCGGAGCGCGAGGGCACCGTACGAGCCGTTCCGATATCGCGAGCGGCGAGGCTCGGGGTATTCCCCCCGGGTCCGGCTCCCCTTACCTCTCGGCGGCCTCCGGCGGGCCGGCCAGCGTCCAGGGGCGGCCCGCCGACGGCTCCTCCTTCGGGCCGGCCGCGGAGCCTCGCGGGGGGCCGTCCCGGCTCCCGAACATCCTCTGGACCGGCCGGAAAGAGAGCGAGGTCCGGAAGAGGGAGGGTGCTTGTTCGCCAAAAGAAGAAGGGCCCGAGAAAAAGGATAGATTTGATTTGATTTGCTTTTTTGCTTTTTCCCCCCGTCACAATTTGGGGCGCCGCTGAGAGAAAATGACTTGGGGGGGAATTTGAGAGCAATAGAGAACGGGTCACGCACCCCAAAAAAATCAAACACCACCCCCCTGACCCTCGCCGGACAAAAAGGGCGCGTCGGACTTTTTCCCCAAAGACGGCCAAGGTGAGGAGGAAGCGGAGGACTCTCACCCTGCCGGCCCCCCAGGACCGGATGGCGAAACCCCGAAAGCCCGCGGTGGCGGTGGAGTGGGCGGGGACCAAGGGACGCGGGGGGGAAGACGGCGGACCAACCGCCGGCCGGCGGACCTCCCCCTGGCCCAGTGCTGGCCACGCCCCCACGCCCCCACCCCCTTGCCCAAAATGTCAAGTGATGGAGAACAAGGAGGAGAAGAAAAAGTGGAATAGAAACTGGTTTTGAGTGTACCTCAACGGGACGTGATAAGTGTGGGTGTGTACGTGTGTGCGTGCGTGCGTGCGTGTGTGTGTGCGTGCGTGCGTGCGTGCGTGCGTGCGTGGGTGTGTGGTTGAGGGTTGTCCCCCGAGATTTAGGGCAAGTGACATCTACCGGATCCGCACTGGCAAAGCACTGACTCGGACTGGGGTGGTTGTGCGACATTGATGAAAAAGACATTTATTTCTCCCATTTTTCTCCTCTGGTCTCGATCGTCCCCTGGGTTAGCGTTAGGGATAGGGAGGAACAATATACAGACGCTCCCCTACTTACGAACATTCAACTTACGAACAACAGTACATACGAACATGTCTGCAAATTGCGTTTAAGTCCAAAAATGTTCGCAAGTCCAATTTTGTATTTCGCCCCTTTTTCGGAGTAGTACTTCTTTCCGCCGCTAATACCGACGCCTGGCGCTGTGAGAGCTCAGCTCACCCAGCATCTACCTTCTTCGTTGCAATGTGGAAGTGCGTGAATGTATCTCCAGTGTGCAAAGAACCTTTTTCATTTGTATCATTAAATATCTCATGCATCCAATATTGAATATGGTTGGTAAAAAGCTAAAGGCTTCTATTGAGGGAGTTGCAAGGAAGAGGCAAGCCATTTCATTTGAAACGAGTGGCAATAATAACGAAGCTTGATGCGCGTGAGTGGTGAGCGTTGCACATTCAGTACCATTTATAAACAGAAAGATCGAGCAGCAGGACCCAAATATTGAACATTGCACAAAGTTTGCAAATCAATTGAATGATGCCATACAGTGCTACCTCATCATTTATGATGAAAAAAAGAAGAAAACTGTGCAATCATCATTAGGTCGCTTCTTTTGGCCAGTTAGGGTTAATACATAAATCTCTCTCTCTACAGTACTGTACATATTCTCTCCATTTTATTAAATGTTTTTTTTTCAGTACAAACCAATGCGTGTTACTTATACAAGCCTTAAACATACAAATGCACTTGTATAAACCTTCCATATACTTATATCGGCCTTAAACATAAATTATAATACAAAATATAGCACTGAATCAACTTACAAACAAATTCAACTTATGAACAATCGCTCGGAACCAATTGCGTTCGTAAGTAGGGGAGCGTCTGTAATTGCGTAACAGCGGGGTCGGAGGGGGGGGGGGGGGGGGCATTGTCCCTTTACGTTGCCCGTGAAGCCACCTGGCCCTCTTAGGAATTGAACAGGTGCATGTCAGGCCACCTATGCCATACTTTACATTTCTAAAGTCATGATAAAATGACTAATAACCTGCACTGTAAGTGTTGCGCTCTAGTTGTTTTACTAGCTGTTGAGTGTTTAATTTGGTTTGTTTGTTTTTGCCAAGTGCTTCGTTGAATGATGAATGATTTGGTGACCATTTGAATGTAGCATATTCTATTTGAATATCTGCTTTAAGGGTGGTTTTGGACTCGAGCCCTCCGTAAGTGGTGGCCCGTGGCAAATGCTGGCGCCCCGCCTCGTGAGGCCTTTTGCCCCGCGACCAGACCAGCCACCAGTTGATGCCATTTGCCCCCAAGTCGGCCGGAAACCCTCGACGGGAGAAGCGCGGGAGGCTGATAATATTGCAAGGACCGATTGGTTCGCCCGGTGAAAACGCAACGCTCCGACGGCTTCAATGCGAGCCTCTGTGCCATGCGGACACTGTCGCCCTCCAAAGGACAACTAGGAATTTGCAACGAACTCAACGGCACTTTGGGAGACCGTTCACGTGTACAAACAAGAACAATAGCTTGGATTTCAAAACGCCTTTCGGGACACCTGATGCTCGGATATACAGAGCGGTACAAAGTAAGCAAAGCACAAAGCAAAGCAAATTAAAATCCGCTAAAAGGAAGAAGTCAACACAAAGCGAACAGAGGATCAAGCGGGATAGGACAGGGAGACAGCGACACGAGGACTTGGGCATAGTTTGGAATCGGAGAGTTTGCAAGCAGAGTGGCACGCTCGGATGCTCTGCAGCCAAAGGTAGCCGGGTCGGCACGGGCCGCCAAAAGGCCAATGAAGGGTGGAGGGAGGGAGGGAGGGAGGGAGAGAGGGAGGGAGAGAGGGACCGGCCAAGTGGTCTGGGAAGACTGCTAGCGCAAAGGAGGAGGACGGGGGCGAAGTCGAGGCGGTCCGTGAGGGGGATCGTGGAGTTCCTCCTTTGAGTAAAGCAGGAGGGGGTAGAGAGAGAGAGAGAGAGAGCGGTGGCCCGGGGGCGGGGGACCATAAGCCTAACCCTCACTCCGGACCGGTTGGCCGCTCGGCAAACAAAACACAGAGCGGGCCACGCGGCCCTCGGCTTTCCGTGGCCAAGCCAGTGGGCCGCCGTTTCCTCTACACGAAGGCCGTTCCCGTGAGCCAGCCTCGGGCAGGGAAGCCCCCTCCTCCCGCAGCTGGCTGGGGAGAGCGCCAGGAGGAAACGGCAGAGGCGGGGGGGGGAGTTTGGGAAAGAATGCCAGGAATTCATTTCCTGTTCTGCAGCTCTCGTCTCACACTTTGATAGGAGTCGGAGGAGCGAGGGAAGATGGACGAGTGAAGGAACGCCCCAGCGTTCTCCACCGCACGCACGCACGCACGCTCGCTCGCTCGGTCGGTCGGCCGGCCGGGCCATGGCCCAGCCTCTGCTCAAGAGAACTTTCTCCCGGCTGCGTGGCAAAGACGGGTCTCGCGGGAAGACGGAAGGTAACGAACGAATGAACGACCGGCGGCCGGGCGAGCGGTCGTCCGGCCCCGTTCCGCTTTCGAGTCCCGAGGCCGCGGGAGACGCCGACCGACTCTCGGCCTCTTCCGGCCGAGAAGTCGCGGGGTTTGGCCGCTTCCCGCGTCAGGTCAGGTCCGCCGTATTCTGACCGCCGCTAACATTTGCCGCTAATCGGATGGGGGTTAGCCCGCGCCCTAAAACTTGCTCCAAATTGACCTTCCTGACGCGTGGAGGCCATCTGCGCCAGCAATTTTTCAGAGGGGTCGGTCGCTGGAAATCTCGGGGTGGCACGGCAAAAAGCTAAAAGCCTCCGTTTTCCAGGGGGGGCATGACAAGTGTCAAACCGACTTCTCCGAGTCGTGCGAGTCATTTTTTCCTGGCGGTGGATGGAAGGTGAAGAACAGCGCCTTGCCTGCCTCCGTTAATGCTTCCACAATCTAATGCTTGTATCATGATCCGCAAATTTCTAGGGCCACCCCCTGGTGGCGCCATTGTGCAGGGGGAAATTACACGTAGAGCGACGAACAATAGGGCACCCGGGGAAAAGCGGACCTTTGCGTCCAAGCCCCTTCTATCTGTCTGTCTGTCAAAGGAGGGAAGACCGTTTGATCGGTTAGTTGGATTAGCCTGGCCAAAATCGCCGCGTGCCTCGTCGAATTGACTGTGTGCGTGTGGCAGCGATGAATAGTGAATAGTGGTCCAGTGTGTCTTCTGGATAAAACAGAGACTTCTTTTACACACGCATGCACGACGCACGCACGCACGCACGCACACACACTCGCGCACACACACTCACGCACGCGCACACACTCGCGCGCGCGCGCACACACACACACACATACACACACAAACACACAAACACACACAACTGCTTGCTGAGCCCTGTTCTTCTCTCAAACACAAAAACATTCTTGTAAGGGACCACGCAAATATACAGTATGACTTGGGGTTAACGGTTCCAAGCCTTGACGTCTCCTATTTGCCGTAGCACTGGGCCGCCGAAGAAGCGGTCCTCCTACGCCGCCTATGACGACAAAGTCCCGCGAGGCGGAGCCTCCTTCGCTCGGACGCGTGACTAAGAAGCAGCGGTGGCAAGGACGGGACGCTCCCAACGCGTCCCCCGACCCCGTTGCCGACGGCCGGTGGGCTCGGGACGAGCCCACCGGCCGCTCTTTCGGGAGCGACGGCTCGAACGGGGCTTCCGTCGTCCGTCCCCCGACGATGCGGCCGGCCGCCGTCGTCACCAACGAGCCGTCCGTCATGCGGACGTACCTGCAAAGCTTGGATCGCAGCAGTCGCAACTGGGTGCTGTCTTCCGGAAAGTCGGAGGCTTTCGACGAAGCCCGGGGTTCGCGTCCGGAAAGTGGCGGCGGCGGCGCCGACGACGACGGCGACATATGGTACAACCCCATCCCCGAGGAGGGAGAGGCGGCCGCGCAGATGGGGAGGAGCCCGGGCCCGGCGGAGAACGTGACGCGACCGGTCGGAAAAGACGGCGTCGATGACTCAGGTAGGAAGAAGCCGCTTCTCGTTGTTTCCCGCCGCTTCTTGCCACTCTGGTCTTTCTAAAGATTGTCCGCCCGACGTCCCCCCCCCCCCCCCCCACCCCCCCCCCCCCCCCCCCGGCAGAGTCCCAGACTGCGGTCCCAAAGAGAGGCGGCGTGATGGACAGGCTGAGGTCTCCCGGCACAGTGAGGAGGCTGTCCCTGAAGATGAGGAAACTTCCGGAACTCAGACGCAAACTGAGCCTGCGCTCGTCCCGCGCCGAACGAGGTGTCGACGGAGCGGGAGGCGCCGGCAAAAGCGCTTCCGAGCACAACGTTCTGAGTCGCTATCACCTGGATACCTCCGCCCCACCCACCTCGCCTCCGGGACGCTCCGCCAGCAAAGGAGGTGAGAGCCCGAAGTCATCTCGGGAAGGCCCGCCCGCTTCGGTCACGGGGCGCTCGTCACGTAGACGGCCTACCGCTGGCTCCTCAGGTCACCTCAGCGACGGAGACTCACCCGAAGCCGGCGATTCGGGTTCCTTCCCGCTCTACAGGGCCTCGGAAACCTCACGGCCTAGCCGACGTACGACGGGTTTATTGACCGTTCACCTTCTGGGCCTGGAGCACATTTGGACCACAAAGCAGTGAGTCCCAAAGGAAAAGGCCAGGCTTATTTCGGCTCTCCGGCTCTTCGGCTGGCTCTTCGGCTGGCTCTTCGGCTCTTCGGCTCTCCGGCTCTTCGGCTCTCCGGATCTCCCAGTCCTCGCCTCTTCCTTCCCAGGTCAGACGGAGGGAGAGATATTTTTTTGGCCATCCAGATCGACGGAACGACCCGAGCCAGAACTTCGATCCTGAGCTTCCGAGGCCAGGGCATTCCTTTGAACCACACCTTCCGCCTGGAGCTGGAGCGGGCGCGGCTGCTCCGGGTGGTGGTGCTCACGCCAGGTGGGCCCGCTTTTCGCCCGTGCCCCCGGGGCTCTCGTGACACGCGCCTTTGACCCGGCAGCTGGCTCGGAGTCGGACCGGCCGAAGAACAGGGTTTGCTGCCTGGGTGGAGTGGCTATCCCGCCGCTCTTTGAAGGTAGGCGTGGCACGCCGACTCCTCAAATCCAGGGTAAGTATTGCTAAGCCTACGTGTACAGGGTCGCGCTGTCAGCGGTTGTGCGTGCAGTTGGAACCCAAAGGTCTCCTTTACATCAAACTGTCGCTGCGGGAACAACGGGATGCGCAGGTAGGTACATGTGGCAGGGAAAGTTCACACGCGCCCGCGCTCTTTGCGTGTCCACGTGAGTCGTACGAGACGGTACCCATGTCTGATTTGTTTTCAGTGTGGCGACGGCGCCGGCGGCGACCCCGCCGCTCCTTCCAAGCTCTTTGGGGTTGAACTGCGTCACCTCGTGGAGGAAGAAGGAACTGCCGTCCCCCTGCTAATCCAGAAGACGGTGGCAGACATCGAGCGGCGAGGACTTAAGGTAACAGTGCTACGCGGGGCCTCGGAGGAAGGGACCCGTCGCCCCATCCCGCCCTGAAAGTCTCCCCCGTCCCGGTCTAGGCCGTGGGTCTGTACAGACTGTGCGGTTCCGCCGCAGTCAAGAAAGAGCTCAGGGATCGCTTTGAAGCGGACAGCTTGGCCGTCCGCCTCGGAGAGGATCTTTACCCCGACGTAAACGTCATTACGGGTGGGTCAAACGGCGCCGTCGCCGATCAAAGTCAGGCCGGAGAAGGGAATTTGGTGACGAGCCCGGAAGCTTGGCGACTCCTGGCTGCTGTAAAACGGCTCTTTTTGCTTGGCTAAGCCAAAGTGAAAAATCTTTCCAAAAGCTTTAAAACGGCTCTTTTTGCTTGGCTAAGCCAAAGTGAAAAATCTTTCCAAAAGTTGACCTGATAAGCAGCATTTTCACCGCACAGGAATACTCAAAGACTACCTGCGGGAGCTTCCGTCTTCGCTCATCACGGCCACTCTGTACGAGGCCGTGGAGGAAGCCGCGAGCCGACCACCCCAGCCCGAACTCCGGCTCGCCGACGACACCGTGGCGCTGCTGACCTGTCTGCCGGCACCGGAGAGGGTGAGCCGACGCCACACGTTTGCGAGGAGGGAGCCGCCCGGCGTCACACATTCTCCACTCTGTTTCATTTACGAAGCGCTCAAAAAGAAAAGAAAAAATGACGGTGACGAAAAGTTGAAAAGTACCACCCCTCGCCTCCACATAAGAGCACGAGAAAGAAAAGAAACAAGTAGGAAAGACCCTAAAACAGGGGTGGGCAAAGCGGTCCTCGAGGGCCACTGCGGGTGGGGGAAGCTTCCAATGGCAAAGCGGTCCTCGAGGGCCACTGCGGGTGGGTGTGGCTTTTTATTCCAAGCCAACCAAGCACGGACAAACCTGACAAAGTTGAGGTAACGGGGGTCGTGCTGCCAGAAGCACCTGACTGCAAGTCACCGATTGCACTCGTAGGACACCAGTTTAGTTTTGTGGAAAGCTTTCCTCTTTAGACCCACTGCGACCCTTTGTACAATAGTTTGCCCACCCCTGGCCTAAAAGCACAGTAAGTGGGCGGACGGAAAAGAAACGGTGGAGAGTCTGTCCGACGCCACTCCGGACGGAGCCCAAAATGGAGAGAGCGACGGGGCCGGTCTGTTTAGCGAGGCCCAATCATTTCACATTTTGCCCGATTCCTTCCTTCTGATCCTGATGGTTCTGCTTTTGCAGGCCACTTTGACTTTCCTGCTGGAACACCTGAGTCTGGTGGCCCACTTCAGCTCTTGCAACAGGATGACGCACCAAAACCTGGCCGTCTGCTTCGGCCCGGTGCTCCTCAAGCAGAGCCGCGGCGAAGGAGGGCCAACGGGACAGGATTGGCCCGGCGCCGTGGATTTCAAGCGACACGTCGAGGCCCTGCACTACCTCCTGCGCTCGTGGCCAGGCAAGTGGAAGCCAAGGGCGTCGTGGCTTCTTTTCAAGGTGAGGTTACCACTGGGCTCTGACCGCCGCCTGGTTCCTCCTCAGTGCCCTGGGAACGAATCCCGGTTCATCGCGTCGCCGACGTCCGGAGCCAAAACGGCACACGGCGTCTCCCGGAGGGGGAGGCGGCGGCGGCGGCGGCGGCGGTGCCGCGTCGCGGACGAGACGGCGTGGGCCTGCCGGACAGTCCGCCCCCTGTTAATCGCTACGCCGGCGACTGGAGCGTCTGCGGGCGAAACCTTCCGTCGGGACGGGAAGCGGATTACGACGAGGTGGCAGGTAATCTGTTGGCCTTTTTTTCCCCCCCAAAAGTCCGATCGCCCCGAGTCATTTGGACTTTTTCCTCTTCACCCGCGTCATACGGTCGTAGGCAGCGAAGACGAAGAGAAGGAAGAACGCTGGCTGGAGGGAGGCGGCGGCGCGCTCTACGCCGAAGACGGCGTGGATTTGGACGCTCCGTTCAACTGTCGGCTCAGCCTTAAGGACTTTGACAACCTGATCGGCGACCTGGACCGGGAGCTGGCCAAACACATTAACATCTGCACGTAAGACACCGGCCCGCCAACTCCGAGAAAAAGACCACCGGCTCAGAAGACGGCTCGTCCCGTGAATTGAAAGACTTTCGGCGGCGCACCGGAGGCGGATTGATTACATTTCCATACAGGGGAACCTCTTAACTTAAGCCCTTGGAGTAAATGTGCACCGGTGAGGCCATTTTCAAATGTCAGGGCCACACGCGAGAACTAAAAGTTGGCAACGTGGCCCCAACCCGAGTCTCGTTGGCAACACTGGGCTAATTTGGTTCCGCTGACGGACGCCGAGCGGTAAGAGTCAACGGTACCAAGTTCACTATCGATGGGCGGTACGGGGCGGACAGATGGCAATGACCGTTATCGGGTAGCGCTCGAGTCAGCGCGCTCCCGCGTCAGTATTGTTACGTTTTGCACTACTTCTTCACATTGCACTTGTTTCTGTAACCAAAGTGTGCACGGCCGCGCGTCCACAAAATAAAGCTTCTTCCCTGCCCACTAAGCCTTTCCAGTTCAATTTGTCAAATGTCAAACCTCAGCTCGCCGCCGCCGCCATTTCAAATACGCACGTCACAAAGCCACGGCGCATCTACACTTGAAGACAGACTCTCGTGAACTACCGTAATTACTCGAATATAACGCGCACTCGAAAATAACACGCAGGTAATTTTGGGCCAAAAAAATCTGGAAAAACGCAGTACTCGAATATAGTGCGCACCTAAAATTTCCCGCTGACGAAAATCAGAAATCTTACCTTTTTTTCTTCGTTTCACGATTGTTTTGTTCAAAACCGGATAGAGAAATCTTCAGGTACGAGCGTGTCGAGTGTCGTGGAGTTATGCGTTTGAATTTTAGGGCAATAGATGATACACAGAGTGGACAAACGTATCATGTAGACATGTTATGTTGCAATACCTTTTAGACTTCCTTGAACATTGACTACATTTCAATTGACAATACCATGTTTTAATTCAAATATCTATTGTCATTCTCAAACAAGAAAAGGAACATACAAATTGAATAAATAAATGATTTGAAGATATGCACAATGGAAAAGACTATCACATGTAACAAGGGAATGTACTGCCCCCCGCTGGACATATTTCTAAATACAAGTACATACTACACTACAATGTAGTATTCTACTTTCCAGCTTATAAATGCAGGATTGTGATGTTTGTGAGGCTTGACGATCTTTAATATGCGTGTATTTTGAATTCAAAGTTGGAAATTGCACAATGTCCGTGCGTCAAAGTGAGTTTGACAATGCTTTTTTCGATCGAAAATTTGTAATTTATTTTAGTGTTTGATTATAACACGCACCCCCAACTATTGGAATTAATTACATAGCAAAAATATGCGTGTTATATTCGAGTAATTACGGTATATTTCCACCTGGGATTATCACGCGGCGCTTTACGCAAGGAAAAAGAAAACAGCAACCTCATTGATGCCCAGTTTAACCTTTATTTTTAATTTCTCACAAAACATTTTTTAAAAGGGAAACACTCCATTCCGTCCGACGCGTCAGGTGGGCGACGGAAAAAATTTCCTCCCTGGCTCGGGGTGGCCGCCGCTGAAGGGAGATTTGATTGGGATCAGAGCGGGCCGTCGAGCAGCGGCGCCATTTGCGTCTTACTTTCCCACGTTTCCGCCACGACTCGGAACGCTTCCCATTTTCAATTCGGGAGAAGTCAGCGGGTTGAAGAATCGAGCTGAAACGCAACGAGAAAGCCACGGTTGCCATCGAGTGTGCCCTCCTCCCTCCCTCCCTCCCTCAGAAGGGGTGGCCAGACGTACCCGGTCCCCGGGCTATGTCGGCGCCTTTGTGAGAAGATGGCGCCGGGACGCCGAGGAGCCGCCTCCAGTAGTCCTCGGGGAGTGACAACAAGCCACAAATAACCTGCCAAAGATTAGGAAGGGACGGACGGACGGACGGACGCTGGAGACTCCAGGTGGAGCGGAAAGGTAAAAAGGCGCCTGACCTTTGGCTGAGCGTTTGTGTCCCGCACGATGGTGGAAGGCGACGGCTCGGCCACTCCGTGCCCGACCAGCGTGGGTCCAAACACTCGCGATATGTTATTCCCGTCCATCTGACAGCGCGGGCTTTGAATCACCCTGAAAAATGCACAGCGGGACACGCGTCACGACTGTATTCTCAGCTTCAAAGTCTCGACGGAGGAGATGGACAAAGGACTTGTGAAAATGAAGGACGAGGAAGGCCAGCGTGTCTCTGTTGGGCCCGGGAAGCTCCGAGACGGCCCGGATCATGGCGGCGGAACTCTTCTGCTCGTCGACGATCTCTGGCCAGACGCCCCTCAAAGTTAGGACCGAGAAGAGAAGGGAAGGGCCGGGCCGGGGCCGGGGCGGGGCCGGGCCGGAGCCGGGCTTCGGTGCCGTACCCGAGGCCGCCGTGAAGGTGCCGTGGAGCTTGAAGGTAACCAGCGGTTCTTCCAGCTTCCTCAGGAAGTCTTTGAGGAGACCGCAAACCACGTGGATGTCCGAAACGCCGTTGAGCTGTAGCTGCGCTCGAGGGCCCGAGAAGCGATCGCGCAAGCTCTTAATCTGACGCTCGCTGCCGGGAACTCTGTAGAGGCCTCGCTGGAAAAGAGACAAAACGTCCGGACCCTCCGCTTCGGACCGTGCCCGACGGCTGGCTCACCTCCTGCAGGCCTCGCCTCTCAATCTCTTTCACGCACTGGACGATGAGCGCGGGAATCCTGGGGCGCTCGGCGGGAGCGAAACCCTCCAGCGAGGCCTGACGAGCAGAGACGGACGTGAAAAAGCGCCGCTTGCGCGTTTTCCCAAAGCCCCGGAAGGACGGCTACCGTCGCCGGGTTCGGGTTGCAGGCCTGGCCGCATTTGGCTCTGCACTCCGGGTGACAAGCCACGCGGCAGTTTCTGCACTTGATGGCCACCTTGCCGAAGCGGATTCTCTTCCCGCAAGGCGAGCACACCTCGGGGCGGATCACCTGGCAAAGCCGGGTGACGGTGAGGCGGACGGCCATCGATGGGAAAGCGGCAAAGTCCCTCACCGTCTTGGAGAGAAAAGCGTGACCCGGACATTTCTCCTTCTGCGCTCCGGCGTCATCTGGAGGACAGGAAAAGCGCCACGAGCGTTTGACGGGCACGACCCGACGAGCGCGGCCGGCGCCCGACCGTCCCTCTCTTCACCGTACTCGACTAGAGCCGCCTCGGCGGTCGTGCTCGAAGTCAAGGAGGGCGGCTCGATAGCATTTGACCTACTGACCTCCGCCATCCCGGCCAAGAGCAATTTCCCACGCGGGCTCTGCCATCCTCCACTGGGGGACGTCGACCACGGCTTGACCGTGACCTCCGGTCTCGGGCGCCGTGAGACATTTCTTGTCAGCGATCTCCTCATTCTGTGGTGAAAAGGCAAGCCGCTATGCTACCAAAAGACAACGTGGACTTTTTTTCAGTTTGCCGTCAAACACGTGCGCCTAAATGCCAATTTCCATTTTGCTCGTTTATCGATGCTTCCGGTCAGGTCGAGAGTCGGTTTAAGCGACGGTGCGCTGCCGTCGGCTTCAGCGAGTCGCGTGGCCGTAGGCCGGTCCCACCGAACCTGCCTCCCTCCCTCGTGTCGCGGCTGGTGACTTTTCTCACCTTCTCCGCAATTAGGGGCTCCTGCGGCTCAGCGGAAACAATCTGGCTTCGGCCCGCCTTCATTACGGTTGCGGCCAGCGGCAGACCCATGGACGAACGCTACGGAAGTGGCAGAATATCAACGTTAATGCCGGAGGACTCGGTGAGGTGTGCCCGTGCTGCAGGAGTCAGCCTAACGCAGGGGTAGGGAACCTTTGGGGCTCTCTGCTAACCTTTTAGCTAAAGAAAAAAAGGGCACGTATTTTCACGGGTTTGGAAGCTAAAATGTCCCTCTCGTGTATTTTCATGTGTTTCGACTTTTAAATTCTGAGAATGGCTCTCACGCAATGACATTTGAAAACAGGTACCGTTACTGGCCGTCTCCGTCAAAAAAGGTTCCCCACCCCTGGCCTGACCCGAGTCGCCTCGAGTCCAAGTCATTGAGTGGCAGGTGGCCCTCTGTGGAAAAGCACGAGAAGCTGTCGACGGTTAGCCTACCCTCCTTTCTCGGGCTCGGGACTGCAGAGGTCTCATCGTAGTGGCGTCCAAGTCCTGAAAGCACCCGAGCGTCCCGTTAGCCGCCGGCCTTCCGCTCGGCCGCCTCGACCCCCGCGGGGCCTTACCACATCGTCGTCCGTGCGATCGTAGCTGATGTCGGAGTGCGACAAGAAGGACGACTCGTCGATGGCGGACAACCTAAGGCCACGGGATTTGTTAGACGGCGTCCGGCTCCTGGCCGGGGTGATTGACTTTTACCGTTTGCCGCCACGGCGCAATGTCTTATTTGCGCCTCTGTGTTCAAACGTGGCCAAGAGGGATTTCTGCTCTGCGTTCAAACACGCGCTGGATTTGCTGTCGTGAACGAGGATGTCGCACATGAGCTGCATCTGCCTCTGCTGTCAAAGGCGGGGTGGGGCCGGGCCGGGCGGCTGCCGTCAGCGACCTCCGCGGGCACCCGGGCAGGACTCGGCGACTCCCGCGGGCACCCGGGCAGGACTCGGCGACTCCCGCGGGCACCCGGGCAGGACTCGGCGACTCCCGCCGCCACCGCCGGAGACTCACCAGGTACTGATAGTCGCCTTCCACCTTGTAGCGTTTCCTCATCTCCACATCCAGCTGGTTTCGGGCGTGCTTGAGTTTAACCTCCAGTGCCGCTTTGGCCACGTCCGACTTGACAAGCAGCTCCTTGTATTTCTTCAGCTCCATCTCGGCGTGCAGCCAAAGCTTCCTGACGCTCTCAAAGTTTCTGGCCACCTCGATGAACTCTGGAACGAGAAGATGGGGCCCCCCCGCTCCATTCGTGTTTGGTCAACTACGCCTGGGGAAGGACGCCCGCTCACCCATCTCGGCGTTGGTCGAGTTTTCAAACGTGGCGATCCTCTGGACAAAGAGCGCTACGAGCTCCTTGGAGATGAGCGGAGGCTCCGCCATCCCCCGTACGGACGAGCCGTGTCAGCGCGGGCAACGCCGTTCGAGGAGGAACAATGCCAATTGTACCTTTTTCACCAATCTGGTGTCCTACAAGTGCAATCAGCCAATTGCAGTCAGGTGCTGCTTCTGTTTTTCTGCAGAAATCTCATTGGTCAAAGTGTCTGTGGTGAATCAGTTGGAACGAAAAGCTGCCCCCACCCACAGCGGCCGTCGAGGACCGCTTTGCCCACCCCTGGACTTTATAGCTTCAAAAAAGGCCTCGCTTTCAATCGGGCAAGACGATTGGCGCGTGTGGTCTCGGCTGGGAGATGAAAAGTGAAACGCCACCGCGTTCTGTGACCTCCGATCAGTCAAGCACCGGTGGGAGGAAAGAAAAGCGTTGGAAAGGCGATCATGGCAGTCACCAACTCACCCCTCGCAGCTGAAGCACGTCAAGTCGTCGGTGGGAGGAGACCTCATATATACAAGTGAATCCCTTGGGTGTTTAATTCTTCATTTTTAAAAAAGTGCAGGAAAATAACCTACTGTGGTACATTGGACAAGACACATTTAGTACGTGACAAGATGTATTCATTTGGCTGTTGGAAAAAGTCCTCCCGTCGTCACGCGCTCCAAAAATCACGGAAAATGCCAAAAGGGGCAGTGACGGTGAATGTCCACTTGGAGGAGTCAAAAGTCCTGGCGATGACGTCAAGGTGGCGTCATAGCCGAGGATTCTGGGAGGAGATGCGAAGGAAGAAGAAGACGAACATGACAGCTGCGGAAGAGTAACAACATCCAAACAGCTGAAGGCTACCTACTACACGCACGCACGCACGGACGCACGCTCGCTCGCATTGACGGACGGACGGACGGACGGACGCACGCTCGCATTGAAGGACGGACGCACGCTCGCATTGACGGACGGACTCGTCGAAATGCGCCACGCCACGTGACAAAATAGACACGGCGTAGCTTCGGGCTTCATGACCAAGTCAACGCGCGCACAATGCAATGTCAAAGGTTCCCTATTGGACGGTGAGTAGTGGGTTATGTGCAACTGATGTCGTCGTGGAAATGCCGCTTGTGTCGCTTCTACGAGTTGTGGATGTTCTAGACGTGAGCCTCCGCAGCTTGGCACTGGCTTTCCCCTTCCCTCAATTCTCCTAGAGCAGGGGAGAGCAAGCCGCCGCACAGGCTTGGTTAGCCGACGCCGTTCCCCTGCCGCCGCGCTCTCTAGCCGTCCATCGTGCTCACCTTTTGCTGAGAAAGCTCGTGTTGCTGAATGTTGCCGGCAGATGACAATCTATTGCCAGGTGACAACTTTGCCCGGAGACGACCATCTTTTGCCAGACGAGGAATTTGCCCGGAGACGACCATCTTTTGCCAGGCAAGAACTTTTTCCGGGCAGGACGATCTTTTGCCGGGCGAGAACTTTGTCCGAGCCGGACAATCTTTTTCCCGGCGAGAACTGTGCCGCCGTGACCGGATAACCCGCCTGCCTATGTGTCGGCCTGATCTGGCAATTCGACTTTCCCATCGAAGGTAAAGCCTTGACGTTGAAACGTCAACTTTTCCATTGAACTCGAGTACATTTTTGGTTGAGTGTGTGCTGTCAATACATACATAACATCTGAAAGCTAGCAGTCAAGATGCTATATTTTCCATGATATATTCCATCTTCCAAGGGGTAGGGGGGTGCTGGAGCCTATCCTAGCTGACTCCTGGACAGAGGCGGAGGACACCCTGAATCGGTGGCCAGATCGCAGGGCACAAGGAGACAAAGGAGAACCATGCACACTCACACCCATACCAAGGGGCAATTTAGAGTGTCCAATCAGCTTACCATGTCTTTTGGAATGTGGGAGGAAACCAGAGTACCTGGTTGAAACGCACGCAAGCCCGTGGAGAACATCCAAACTCCACACTGGTGGACCGACCTTGATGTGAACCCAGGACCAAAGAGCTGTGAGGCTCACGCGCTAACCACTTGCTCCGCCGGGCTGCTTTATGATATATTCCCTTTTGTCAAAATATATGGCTTTCCATTGCAAGTACTTGCACGTGGTCGCCGTACTGTGATCGTTTCCATGTGCTGCTCACTTGACATTCATCCAATTAGATGAGTTGGTCAACCCGGAAGCGAGCTTTGGTGACCTTCCGGACGTCGCAGCTCTACACGCGTAGAATGCGATTGGACATTAATCACTCCGTCAGAGTTTGCCCTGCACCCCCACTCCCGATTGGCAGAGGAAAGGTGCAGGCCAAGTCAATTGCGAGTGGCGGCGGCGGCGAATGTGCGTTTCATGTCCGCAGGTACAAATGTTGCCTTTCCCCGACTGACGAGCGACGACACCGATCCCGGTCCAAATGTCCAAACGAAGCGCAGGAGGGCGGAGCAAGGGGGAGAGAGCTGACGCCGCCGCCGCCGTTCAAGCTGCCAACGAAGAGCTGAGAGCCAAACTGATGGCCATCCAGTTAGAACTTCAGCGGGAGAAGAACAAGGTGAAGCCCTCAAAGGCCGGCAAACCAACTAAGCGTGCATCAAGTCGCACCGTCTGCGCCACGTCAGGTCAGCCGTATGGAGAGAGAGAAGAGTGAGGAGCTGAGGGTAGAGCATCGCCGCGCCGCCATCGCCATGACGGAACTCAGAAGCAAACTCCACGAGGAGAAGCAAAAAGAGTTGGCCGTTACCCGGGAGACGCTACTACGGCAGCACGAGATGGAGTTGATGAGAGTGATCAAAATCAAAGACGGAGAGATTCAGCGACTCAACGCTTCGCTCCTGTCGCTGAGGGACGGCTCCCCGGATAAGGTGATCTGGCCACCCGCTCGACTTGGTCTCGTCCGCCCGCTTTTTCCCATCCTAACCCTGTCTCCGACCCACCCCGCTTATTCCGATTCACCCCACCCTGCCTCCCCCGGGCGGCCGCGGACCGGCGGTGGACCGGCGGTTTGATCCCATCTGCGTCTTTGCGCTCCTTCAGCTGAGGAGCGCCTTGCTGGCAGAGGCAGAGGAGACGCGAGGGACCTGGGAGGCCGAGCGACGTCACCTCCAGCGGGAGCTCCGGGAGCAGAGCGGCGCCAAGAGGAGCGCCGAAGAAGCTTTGGCCACGGCCCGGCAGGCCGACCAGTCCCGAGCGGCCGAGCTTCGGTCCACTCATCAGGAGGAGCTGAATAGAACCAAGAGGGACTGCGAGAGGGAGGTCCGTCGACTGGTACGCGCTCACCTGAGTTGAACTATGGCGGGGGAGGGTTGTGGGGTCGGGCAGGATTTCGGGGCAAGGCGTCCAAGAACTCGTGGAGTATCGTCGCTCGGCTCTCTCGGGAGGTAAAACGACACCTTTTTTTATTTTTTTTTTCTTCTTCCCCCAGATGGATGAGATCAAGCTCAAGGACAGAGCGGTCAGCGTGTTGGACAAAGCGCTGGGGCTGCAGGCCGGCCACGCCCACCGTCTCCAACTGCAGACTCAGGCAGCCGAGCAGCAAATCGCAGCCCTGAGAGACGCGCAGAGGGCGGGATTCAAGCACCCCGGACACGTCGCCGACCTCGGCGACCCCCCTCGGACGGTAAGGGTAAGGCTTCGGCGTCACCGGAGGAGACGTCAGCGGCTCGCTCACGTAGCGCCTTGCTCTGCTGCTCCAAGGCGACGGAGGTGTCCGGAGACCACGTGTCTCCGGCGGACGTGACGAGGCGCCGCGCCTATTTGTGTGTGCCTGCAGTCCCAGGAGGATCGAGACGGGCGACGCTCTCGGCTGAAAATCGCCGAGCTGGGCGCCGTCGTCAGGAAACTGGAGGATCGAAACGCTCTGCTGTCTGAGGAACGGAACGAACTGGTAATCGGCTCGCCGTCGCCGTCGCCGTTTGGAGCGGAGGAGCCGACGGAGGTCGCGCCGGTGCGCGTCTCACCCGCCTCCTCCCGCCCGTTCCCTGTAGCTGAAGCGACTGAGAGAAACGGAAAGTCAATTTGTTCCCCTTCTGGACAAAAACAAGCGCGTGAGCAGGAAGAATGAAGAGCTGTCGCTCATGCTGAGTCGCCTTGAAAACAAACTGCGCTTTGTCACGCAGGAGAACATGGAGATGTCCACCGTGGTAAGTCCGCCCGTCCAGCCGGCGCCCAAAAGGAAGGTGAGAGCGTTAGGGTCAGTCGCCAATAAGTCAGCGGAGAAGGCTTGTTCTCCGCAGAGGAGGCCCAGTTCGCTCAATGACTTGGACCGCCGCCGCCACTGCAGCGGCAGGCGCGATTGGCAGGACTGCGAAATGGACTTTCTACGCCTTCAAGTTTTGGAACAGCAACACGTCATCGATGACTTGTCTAAGGTCCCCCGGCCTTTCCGCCTTCCTTAGCATTGATGGACTTGTCCGACGCTCTGAGAGAATTTCCGAATCTTTTACAGGCTCTGGAAACGGGGCCGTGTGTCGAAAACGTCACCGTAAGTTGGCTGGCTAAAGCAGATGCCGTGACCTTTCTGGGCAAAGGTCCCAACCCTATCGCCCTATCTGCCGACAGGAGCGAGATTTCTCCTTGCGGTACGGACGTCAAGATTCGTCCGGGAGGAAACGAGCCGTGCGATCGAGCCGGGTGAGACCACTGCCCTTACTTTTATTTTTCATTTTGACTTTACCTGTCATTGGCTCGGTGCACTGCCCTCCATCTATTGGATTTGTTGTTTCGTTTTTGGTGTCGTGTGCGCAAGTGTATTGTCCCTTGTCCCTAGTGCACACCTGGGCAATCTGGTCCTCGAGGGCCGCTGTCGTTGCAGGTTTTTCTTCCAACCGACTCAGCACAGACAATTTAACTAACCTATTTACCGGCATATAAGCCGCCCCGCGTTTAAGCCGCACGCTTGAAATTGCCTTTAAAATCGTTGAATTTTACTATTTCTCGTGTATAAGCTGCCCCCCCCCGACTTACAATTTTCACCTCCATATTCACGTTTTTAATAGGGAGTACAAATGTGTTACTTTGAAGAGAAAATCTTAAGAAAAACAGTCGCACGTGGTATTTTTGAGATACTGTATGAATCAAAAGCAATCAGGAATTGATTCTTCCACTAATGTTTGTTTTCTTACTGCAAAACAGAAAATAACCAACAAATAGTAAACGTTACTTTGCCGACATCTACTGCGCGTGTTCGCAGGTGATAGAAACGTTTTACGGATACGACGACGACGACAACGTGTCTGCGGATTCCGACGGATCGTCCCCGTCTTTCCGTACCGACAAAAGCCCCGACACGGAACCCGAAGAGGTACGCGCGCTCTGCCGTTCCTTGTGACTCGTACGCCTCCGGGCGTTAAAAAGTAGCTCCGGTCGCCTGGTTGGAATTCCATTATCTCTGGCGATGAAGTCGGGTTAGGTTTACTTCTGGTGCTACCGATTCTGGTATTAGTCGTGTCTTGCAGGTGTGCGTTGGCGAGGAGGCGGAGCTTCGCTACCGCCAGCTGACGCAAGAGTACCAAGCGCTGCAACGAGCTTACGCTCTGCTAACCGAGACCAGCGGGGGGATATACGACGCCGAGAAGGAGATAAAGGTGAAAAGCAACCCCGCCCCCCCCCCCCTTAAAAGAGGTGTACATATTGCTAAGGCAGCCAAAGTTCGTTCACTCTGGGTTCCTCCTTCCCAGACCAGAGAACAATTGGTGGCTGAAATCAGTCAAAGTCAAAGCAGAGTAACAGATCTGGAGGCGGCCCTGACGCAACAAGGCCAGGTAAGCACGCGCCGCTGCCGTACGAAGGCCGGCTGTACCATCTTGATCGTCCTCTAGGATGTCAAGTGGGTGGAGGAGAAGCAGTTGTTGTACCAGAGGAACCAGCAGTTGATGGAAAAGGTCGATCTCTTCTCTTTCTTACTTTTTTCCCTCTCGTAGAAGTTTGAACTTGTTGTTTACGTGTTCCCAGGAACCCAAAAAATAAATAAAAGGAACCTCTTTAGCTCGCCATCACTTCTACTTGGGTCTTCTTCCCTCAAGTCGCAGCTAACCCTAAGCCTAACTGGGAAACCCCAATATGCTACCCGGGTGCAGTGTTCAAACTCCACGCCTGGGGAACCAGACCCGACTCGCCCCATCTTCTTGCAAATCTGGCCCCATCTGCATCCCTTTTGCTTTTCTTGGATGGCACGGTTTCAAAATTCCAGATTGTCGTCATCGTCGCTTGGAAATGCGAAGTAATTGCAGTTCCACAGCAGTCTTTCATTGGCTTAGAATTTGGAGGCTAACCCTAAAGCCGGTCTGGTCTCATATTTTGTGTGGACGCGATACATTAAGGCGGTCGTACATTCTGATAGCTACGCAGTCACGACGGTCCTCACAGGGAATGCCCAATTGCTCGGGGGCCCCCTTCACCCAAAAAAAGGAGGACCGATTGCTCCTCCTGCCACGCCTCTGGAACATTTGTTGGAGCCGTCCTGAATCTCTTTGCCTGGCCGCTTTCTAGGTGAAGCAGATGGAGGCAGAAGAAGCGCGTCTGCGTGATGACATCCAGGACGCCAGAGACCAAAACGAACTGCTGGAGTTCCGAATCTTGGAGCTGGAGGTGACCGGATCGGGCGGCGCAGGGCGGCGCAGGGCGGCGCAGGGCGGCGCAGGGCGGCGCAGGGCGGCGCAGGGCGGCGCAGGGCGGCGCAGGGCGGCGCAGGGCGGCGCAGGGCGGCGCACGTAGACACCGTCTTGACGGCATCTGACAAAATCCTTTTTCGCCTCCAGGAGAGAGAGTGGTGGTCCCCTGGCATCAAGTTCCAGCAACTCCATTTCCCAGACAGCCTCAGCCCGTTGCAGATCCACTGCGAGGCGGAGGGCGTGACCGTACGTACGGCCGGCGTCACGCGGCTCCTTCCGTGTGCCGTCAGCTCGCTCTCGTCTTTCACCAGGATATTGTCATCAGTGATCTGATGAAAAAGTTGGACATCCTGGGAGATAACGCCGTAAGTGTAGGTGGAGCTTGTTCCGTATCCAACCTGGCGCCCGCCGTCTGTCGGCGTTTGCTCGAGATGTCGCTTTGGCGGGAGGAGTAGGTATCGCTCAGTGTTTGGCTGTCGTTCTGTAGAATCTGAGCCACGAAGAGCAGGTGGTCGTGATTCACGCCAGGACCGTTCTCACGCTTGCCGAGAAGGTGAGCCCCCCTCCACACACACACACACACACACACACACGCACACACACACACACATGCGGCGCCAAGACGTACTCACTTCTCATGAGAGAACAGCATGAAAACCACCTCATTTCCACAGTGGTTGGAATCCATCCAAGTGACAAAGACGGCACTGCGACAAAAGATGTTGGATATTGAAAGCGAGAAGGTAAGCGCGCCACTTCCGCCGAGCGCCGTCGAGCCGGTCCTGCCGACCTGCCCGCAAACCTTTTATGGTGTGCGGCGCAAGGATTTGTTCTGCAAGCAGAAGGGCTACCTGGACGATGAACTGGACTTCAGGAAGCGCTCCACGGACGAGGCTCATAAGGTAAGCCCTCTTACCAATTTTTATGCTTAAGGTCGGTGAAGTTGTTAAGAGTGGGGCGGGTGCGCGCACACACAGAGGATCCTAGAGCTGGAGGCCATGTTGTACGAGGTTCTGCTGCAGCAGGGCCAGTCCGGAACGGACGGACGAGAGGTAAAAGACGCCGGCGTGAACGAGGTAATGACAGACGAGCAGAGGGAGGTGCTCAGAAGCGCCACGGACCAATGGAAGAGAGCCGTGATGGTGGAGCTGAGGGAGCGAGATGCTCAGATCCTCAAGGAGAGGATGGAGCTGCTACAAGTCACACAACAGGTCAGAGCCGGCTGCAAAACAGCACCGCACGCACACGCCCGCACGCACTGGCCCGCACGCACTCGCCCGCCACCTTTCCTGACTCTAGCTTTCATGTTTCCCGTCCTAGCGGAACAAAGACTTGGAAGAATTCATCGAAGCTCAGAGACGGCAAATCAAAGAGTTGGAGGAGAAGTTTCTCTTTCTCTTTTTATTCTTTTCCTTGGCCTTCATTCTGTGGTCTTAAGATCGGCCGTATGCGGAGCGGCCGAGGGAGGGAAAGCAGACCCGAGTAGAGACGGCAGCTGACAACAGAGATATTGACGCCAGCAAATCGAGCCGAACCCAAAAGAAATCCTCAGAGCTCAAGCTTTCTCTGGAGCCCATCGCAACCGCGGCCCCTGTGCACAGCTTTCCAAAAAGATGTTGTGGATTTCCTCCTGCACACACACACACACCTGAAGCAGCTGTGGACCGACTGTCACGTCCAAGACACAGAAGCTAGCTGAGGCTTACAGGGGAGAAATGCTAAAGGTCATTCTCGACTGCCGTGACAAACGATACCACAGTAGACTGAAAGACTTGTGAGTACAACCGGACTGGCTGAGGTAAAAAAAAAAAATAATAATGCCTGCAAATTTCTTATCACTTTTAATCAGGTAGAAGGACGGACAAGTTTGTAGTCATAGGTGGATGCGTGAACCCTAAACCTGAGGGTGAGATAAGTTTCATCCTTATGGACAGTAACATTTTCCAGGGGCTCTTTCACCCTTTCGAAATGGAATGACGTGTCCAATTTACTTGATTATTTGAACTGAAGTTATTGGGTTGTTGTTTTTACTGCAGTTCATAACACAAATGTCAAAAGAAAATATTTTGCATTATGATTTGCTGCTTGATTAGCATTCTACACAAATACATTTTGACATGTCGGGCTAGGTAGTAGATGATCTGGCGTGTCCTCGATTAGGGAGAGAAACTAAAACCAGCACAATCTGTCCTGGCCTTCCAAATCGATCAAAAGTTCCTCTTCAAAAACAATTTGTCTGACTCCCCTGCTCATTATTCATAGGCTGGTACTAGAGCTACATTTCGCTGATCTCGCAATGGAACTCGCAGGCGTGGGTTAGGGTGTGCCCATTTATAGGACACGGATGGACAAAAGAATATGAGGCACCATGTCAATGAACAAGGGTAATGATTTGTTATTTCCCTGCGCCATTTGGGTCAGACACCGTGACTGCGTTTGACTTGAAAGCCTCGCCCTTACCTGGACAATGATCTCTGAGAGTGGAGATTTGGGATTAAAGTTGCATTGATCATTTCTTTACATCATAAATAGGGCATTGATGATTGAGCTTTCCAATCGGATGACATCATTTGAACCCAAAAATACGAATGAATCAGGGTAAGGAAGAGAAATACTTTAGAGACTTCTTTTTTCCAGAGCCAAGACGGAAAGGCGTATCTTAAATACGTATCAGTCATTATGTAAGGAATTGACACAGTATTGTTCTATTTCTACTTTGATCTTTTTTAGAAGAAAACAACGTATCTAGAAATTCTATCTTGTCCTGTGTAATGTTCTATTTTAATTGAATTCTATAATGATGTGAATTGAGCACCTTAATGAAATTTTCGAATGCCTCTATCGAGTTGGGCTCTGGTTTACTACCAAGGGGAAAAAGTCGAAGTTAGAAACGAATGAGGCGAATGCTGATTTGTGACTGGCGCTTTTTGAACACACTTGTGTTGCGGGGACCTACATGGAGCGCCACAAACTTGAACCGCTAATCTAACGGGCAACAACATGGCGGCGCCCTTCAGATCGCAGGTGAATTCTCTCGACTGGATACTCTTGAGAGAAGTCGGTGTTTCCGAACTGAGTGTTTTTGTAGTCGGTGTTTCCGAACTCAGTGTTTTTGAAGTCGTGTTTCTGAAGTCGGTGTTTCCGAAATCATTGTTTTCCAAAGTCGGTGGTTGCGACGTCGGTGGGTCCGACGTCGGTAGTTCCGTTTCTTTTTTTGCAAACACTTTTTTCCCAAACTCTTCTTTCTAAACTCTTTTTTTTCCCAAACTTTTTTTTCCCCAATGTTTTTTTTTTTTTTCCAAACTATTTTTTCCAGAACTCTGTCTTTTCTCCCGGACTCTGGGTTTTTTCTCAAATGCTGGCTTTTTTTTTTTTTCCAAATTCTGTTTTTTTTCCACGCACTGATTTTTCCAAACTCTGTTTTTTCCGAACATTTTTTTTTCTGAACTGTGTTTTCTCCAAACTGTTTTTACACTATGAGGTTCAAGTCATTTTGTAGCTTATTTTGAAGTAACGTGAACCGGAAGTTGTTTGGATTCACAGACTTTAACCTTTGCCGACGTTAAATCTGTGTGGGCACAAAACTGATTTTCGTGTAATACGTATTACTATTTTTAATAGTAATAACATGTTTAATAGAAGTAAAATTAGACGAATTTCGAAGGGGGAAGAGAGAGAGAGACGGACAGAGCGAGGGATGGGGGCGTTAATTCGTTCCAACCCTCTGAAAAAAAACACCAAAAACAGGATATTGGATTGGAAAACATGTTTTATTTCTTCTAATTCACCATCTATTAACACATAACTAGTGGTTTAATAGTAATAAAATGTGTTTAATAGAAGTAAAGTTAGACGTATTTCGAAGGGGGAACGGAGAGAGAGACGGACAGAGAGAAGGGTGGGGGCGTTAATTCGTTCCGCCCTCTGAAAAAAACACAAAAAATAGGATATTGGATTGGAAAAAAATGTTTTATTTCTTCTAATTCGCCATCTATTAACACATAACTAGTGGTTTAATAGTAATAAAATGTGTTTAATAGAAGTAAAGTTAGACGTATTTCGAAGGGGGAACGGAGAGAGAGACGGACAGAGAGAAGGGTGGGGGCGTTACTTCGTTCCGCCCTCTGAAAAAAAACACAAAAAATAGGATATTGGATTGGAAAAAATGTTTTATTTCTTCTAATTTGCCATCTATTAACAAAGTAACATATAACTAGTGGTTTAATAGTAATAACATGTGTTTAATAGAAGTAAAATTGGGTTAGGGTTAGGGTGTTGTGTGCACGAGTATACTTCATTACCCGGAAAGCCCTCTTTTTGCCCACGCATGCGCGTTGTGCGTTTCCTGTTCGAACAAAGGCAAGCCGCCACGTGTGAGACGCCATTTTACAAGTCGAACGCCGTCTCAAGCAGTCGCCCAATGTAAGTGTGTTGTTATTGATTAATGTTTTTCTCCCCTTTGGCGTATTCTGGCACGTTCATTTGGCGTTAGCATCTTTTGCTGAAACTAGTTTATTTTAACTATTTATTGTGACGCTTCGTCGAAATTGTTGAATTAAATGTTAACGTTCCAAACCCCCGTAAGTCTTAAATTTTATTCAAAGTGGCGACTACTGGCTGTTCTATTCATTAATATTAGACGTTTTAAAGACATTCCGTTTTGTTTGCTTGCTCTTTTTCCTTGTGGTATTGGGTACAACTTTTTGCGACAATAGCCAGTGTCACTTGTAATTTTTTCAAAGTAAAAAGTACCGCAGCTCAAATAGTTTTGGGAAAAACGCTGTTAAGTCGACAGGTGCTTCGGCAGACCCTTAATCAACGCCACGCGTGGACCCCATCTTTGAATTCGTCTCAAGCTGTCGTCTAATGCAAATTCATGTGTTCAAAGTGGTGAATATTAGATGTTTTATTCACTCATATTAGACGTAGGTGTCCTTTTAAAGAAATTCCGTTTAGTTCGGTTGCTGTTTTTCCCTTGTCGTGGTATTAGGCGCTGTTATTAATTATTAATTATAAAAAGTAACTTAAGTTTGAGCCATATTCGAAATCTCTTACTGAAGTTTAGTGCCTGTTACTATCTGATCATGGGGTTGGTAGGGTTAGGATAGGCGATAAGTCCTTCACAGCGGTCAGCAATAAATAATTGGTAGAAAATTATTGCAGTATATTTATTGCCGTTGGCCATTTAGGCTAAGGTCATAAGGTCTCTTGCTGCCACCTTGTGGCCATTTAGGCACATGTCCCTTGTCGTGGTATTAGGTGCAACTTTTTGTGACAATGGTGAGTGTGAACATTTGAATTTGAAATATTTTTTGGAGGGTTTATTTGATTCGTGTTGATAAAGGTTTAATGAGAATGACATTAAATAGTTAATTTTAAATTATAAGAATTTCAGATGATGGTGTGCCTTGTAATTTTCAGGTTTTTAAGTAAAAAGTACCTCAGCTCTAAATAGGATGGTAAACACGGTTTGTTTACAGGTTCTTCTACCGACCCTTAATCACGTCACCTATGGGTCCAACTCGTCCAATTGACGACATGCGCGCATCCCAGAATGCAACACATCAAAGAATGCATTATGTATCCCAGAATGCAACATGTGGATGCCATCGTTGAAGTCGTCAAAAGTAAGTTGCTTCTTGTACTTGATTAGTGTTAGGGTAAGGGTTAACCCTTGTGGCCGTTTTGGCTCAGCTCGTGTTGTTCCCTTGCGGCCATTTTGTCTAAGCTCGTGTGTTCCACTTGTGGCCCTCTTGTTGCCATTCTGGCTCAGCTCCTGGCAATTTTGGTTCAGCTTGTGTGGTCCCTTTGCGGCCATTTTGGCTCAGTTTGTGTGGTCACCTTTCTTCCCCCATGTGGCCATTTAGGCTCTGCTTGTGTGATCCCCTTGCGGCCATTTTGGCTCAAATCGTGGTCACCTTATTTCCCCCTTGTGGCCATTTTGGCTCAGTTCGTGTGGTCACCTTGCTTCCCTCGTGTGGTCCCCTTGTGGCCATTTTGGCTCAACTCGTATGGTTCGCTTGCAGCCATTTTGGGTAAGCTTGTGTGGTCCCCTTGTGGCCCTCTTGTTGCCATTTTGGCTCAGCTTCTGGCCGTTTTGGCTCAGCTCGTATGGTTCCCTTGCGGCCATTTTGGCTCAGTTTGTGTGGTCACCTTGCTTCCCTCTTGTTGCCATTTTGGCTCAACTCAAATGGTTCCCTTGCGGCCATTTTGGCTAAGCTTGTGTAGTACCCTTGTGGCCCTCTTGTTGCCATTTTGGCTCAACTCGAAATGGTTCCCTTGTGGTCATTTTGGCTAAGCTTGTGTAGTACCCTTGTGGCCCTCTTGTTGCCATTTTGGCTAGCTCCTGGCCATTTTGGCTCGCCTTGTGTTTGTCCCCTTGCGGCCGTTTGGGCTAAGCTCGTGTAGTACCCTTGTGGCCCTCTTGTTGCCATTTTGGCTCAGCTCCTGGCCATTTTGGCTCGCCTCGTGTTTGTCCCCTTGCGGCCATCTTGGGTCAGTTTGTGTGGTCACCTTTCTTCCCCCTTGTGGCTATCCCTGGCCGTTTTGGCTCAGCCCATGTGTGTCCCCTTGCAGCCATTTTGGCTCAGTTCGTGTGCTCGCATTTTTCCCCCTTGTGGCCATTTTGCCTTAGCTCGTGTGGTCCCCTTGTGGCCATTTTGGCTCAGTTTGTGTGGTCACCTTATTTCCCTCTTGTGGCCATTTTGGCTCAACTCCTGTGGTCCCCTTGTGGCCATTTCAGCTCAGCTCGTGTGGTCCCCTTGTGGCCATTTTGGCTCAGCTCTTGTGGTCCCCTTTCTACCCCCTTGTGGCCATTTTGGCTAGGCTCGTATGGGCTTGTGGCCATTTTAGCTCAGCTCGTATGGTTTCCTTGCAGCCATTTTGGCTCACCTCGTATGGTTTCCTTGTGGCCATTTTGGCTCAGCCCTTGTGGTCCCGTTGTGGCCATTTTGGCTCAGTTTGTGTGGTTACCTTATTTCCCTCTTGTGGCCATTTTGGCTCAACTCATAAGGTTCCTTTGCGGCCATTTTGGCTCAGCTTGTGTGGTCCCCTTGCTGCCCCCTTCTGGCCAGTTTGGCTCAGTTCGTGTGGTCACCTTGCTTCCCTCTTGTGACCATTTTGGCCCTGCTCTTGTGGTCCCTTTGTGGCCATTTTAGCTCAACTCGTGGTTCCTTTGTGGCCATTTTGGCTCAGTGCTTGGTCCCTTTGTGGCCATTTTGGCTCAGTGCTTGGTCCCTTTGTGGCCATTTTGGCTCAGTGCTTGGTCCCTTTGTGGCCATTTTGGCTCAGTGCTTGGTCCCTTTGTGGCCATTTTGGCTCAGTGCTTGGTCCCTTTGTGGCCATTTTGGCTCTGCTCGTGTGGTCCCCTGGCTGCCCCCTTGCGGCCATTTTGGCTCATCTCGTGTGGTCACCTCGCCGCCCCCTTGTGGACATTTTGGCTCAGCTCGTGTGGTCACCTCGCTGCCCCCTTGTGGCCATTTTGGCTCAGCTCATGTTGTCCCCTTGCGGCCATTTTGGCCATGCTCATGTGGTCCCCTTGCTACCCCCTTGTGGCCATTTTGGCTCAGCGCATGTGGTCCACTTGCTCTGCCCCCTTGTGGCCATTTTGGCTCAGCTCATGTGGTCCCCTTGCTGCACCCTTGTGGCCATTTTGGCTCAGCTTCTGGCCATTTTTGCTCAGCTCGTGTGGTCCCCTTGTCAGTGTGAACATTTGAAATATATTTGCAGGGTTTATTTGATACTTGTTGATAAAGGTTTAATGAGAATGACATTATATTGTTGATTTTAATTTATAAGATTTTCAGATGTTGGTGTGCCATGTAATTTTTTCAAAGTAAAAACAACTGCAGCTCTAAATAGGTTACAGGGTTTTTCCCGACCCTTAATCAGAACACCTATGGGTCCAACTCGTCCAATTGACGACATGCGTGCAATCCCAGAATGCATCACATATCCAAGAATGCATTACATATCCCAGAATGCAAAGTGGGGATGCCATCTCTTAAGTCGGCAAAACTAAGTTACTTGTAATTGATTAAGGTTAGTGTAAGGATAAGGGTTTAGGGGGCTATGGGGTTAGGGGGTTATTTCTGTCCCATTGCACATCTAGAAATCTGAAGGTAAAATTGCCCATTGTACTCAAAATCGTCCTAGGGTGGTAAGGTAAGTTCTAAAAGTTTTAAGAT